>NC_071257.1:6158265-6785765 GCF_023375685.1 Ictalurus furcatus | reverse complement strand
CATGACAAACGAGTAGGTGTACCTAATAAAGTGACTGTTCTACACGTTTGTACCTAATAATTCTAACCACAATTATTACTTACTTAAGTTTGTTTACCTACACGGCTTTATGGAGTCACCATGGAATTTGGTGTTAAGGTTTTAGCTGTTAGTTAAAATGCTAACATTTGTGCTAATAAATTGGTGACTAGCCGAAAAAAGGGGTAAGTTTTAAAAAAAAAGTTCATGTATTTTTAAAATGTTTTTGCTTTAAAAATGTTCTTTTAAAACAAGTTCACATGTTTTCCCACAGCCGAGCTTACCATCTTCTGGTAAAAAAAAAAAAAAAATTAAGAAGAAGGAAAAAAAAGAAAGCAGGTTTAACACCTTTTTTTAAGAAAAAACAAAATACTAAAATTGTGTCAGGGCATGTAACTCGATAGTTTGCTCATGATTTTGTAAAAGCGATGAATTTTTTATGAGCTTCTCCACTTAAAGTCTTTTATATTTATGTGTATATCTGAGGTTACTATCCAAATATTCTGTGAGAAATTAGACATTCAAAGGCTTATATCACAAAGCAATACATGGTATCGGTGCATTTAAATTAAAAAAGTAAGTATGCCAAATGAGCACTGTATCTGACTGAAACTCTACCATTATGATATTATACCATTTACTCTTAAAAATGCTCAGATACCGTGAAATACTGTCGTAAGTTTATGTTGTCACACTAATAAACAGTTGACGTGAAATGACAGCGATCTGGATCTACTTCATGAATAAAGATGGCAAATTAAAACAAAACAGACTGCAAATTGTGCTCTGGGAAAATATCAAGAGGAGCTACTACAGCATCTTCGTCTGTGATCCGTGCGGCCTGAATAAACTGGTGTTTTTAACTATGATCTTTTTAACAGAAAAGCATTAAGTAGTGATGAGTGTGCAGAATAGCTGTGGCATGCCAGTGCACTTCAATTCTGTGAGCACCGAGGCCCTGTTTACATCTGGTCACTTCATGCGTTTTTCTCTGATCAGACACCTATCCGATTGTGAAAAGATCAGGTGTAAATGCCTTCCGAAGAACGCATTCGAGACGGATTTAAATCCGAATGCTTAAACCACGTCAGGAGGTGGTCTGGGACGCTGTATTCCAGACGAAACTGGCCAAGTCTAAATGCGTCTGGTTGTTGAAACCACGTAGGCTACGTCAGCGCTTTTCTCCTCCCAAATGGAAGTACGTCACTCACTTTAGCCGCGCCAAAAGCAAAAACCAACTGTTTGACCGGTATAGCCTGACTGAGATGAGTGTGCCTCCTCATTAAATTGCGTTGCAGGCAAAGATAAAGGAAGCTCTGGCGCCCCATTCGGAAACTGGATAGTCAGTCTTGTTCCGTAAAAGAAGCCAGCACTAGGCTTTATTTTCCCTCCGGTGTTGACTCCAAGCTTTCGTCCAGGTATCTCACTGGGTTTTAAAGTTTAGTACTGTTGACAGCGAAAGTGCTGCACATAATAAGTCCTGCCTTTTGTTGCGTAAGTGTTGTAGCAAACATTTTCGTTTTCTTTTTCGACTGCATTCCCAAACCCAAATAGAGCAAAATAACGGTGGCTTCCATTTCAGTTCAGCGGAAATGTGTATTTGCATTTTGCGCAGGAATAGAAGATTGGATTCATATCTGTTTAGCTGATACACATTATGTGGCCAAGTGTAAATGGAACCGTTTAAACAGATCAGCTGTCTGATCAGAGAAACCACATGAAGTGAGCAGGTGTAAACAGGCCCTGAGACACACATGCCTCCTTCCCCCTCACTTTAATTGTGAGTCAAGGTACAATTCACAGCTCAGGTCAGCCACCGCTTGCTTACTATTAAAGATATTGTTTAAAAGCCATAACGTCGTAAACATAAAACTCAGCACGAGGAGTTCAATGATAGCAGCAGACCATTAACAGAGTGAAATGACATGTTCCGTGATGTTTAATACTAAGTAGGTTACTCATTTCAGTATCAGTACCATTGAGTACCGAAGAAATGTACTGGGGAAAAATGGTTATCAAGGCATCCCTGATTAAAATGAAACTGATTTAGAACATTGGATAGAATAGTTACATTGCTGTGAAATAGATTATTGATTTCTTCTGTTTTTGTGTAAATCTCATACTAAATAGTTTTAGATCTTCAAACGAAATACAACTTAAAACAAAGGCAACCTGAGTAAACACACTAACAGTTTTTATTATAATTATTTTTTATTGAAGCAAAAAAAGTTATCCAACACCTATCACTCGTGAAAAACTAATTGCCCCCTAAAATTTAATATCTAATTGTGCCACATTTAACGGCAATTACTGCAACCAAATGCTTCCGATAACTGGAGATCAGTCTTTCACAGTGCTGTGGTGGAATTTGGCCCACTCTTCTTTGCAGAACTGCTTTAGGTCAGCCACACTGGAGGGTTTTCGAGCATGAACTGCCTGAGCCATTCAGAGGTGGACTTACTCCTATACTTTGGATCATTGTCTTGCTGCATAATTCAGCTGCGCTTGAGTTTCAACTTATGACTGAAGACCGGACATAGTTCTTTAGGATTTTCTGGTAGAGAGCAGAATTCATGTTTCCCTCAATTATTGCCAGTTGTCCAGGCCCTGAAGCAGCAAAGCATCCCCACCCCACAACTTCCAAACAGTTCAACTTTCGACTCATCAAGCCACAGAACATTCTCCCAAAAGGTTTGAGGATCATCAAGGTGTGCTTTGGGAAAATTCAGATGGGCCTTAATGTTCTTCTGGGTTAGCCATGGTTTTCACCTCATCACTCTTCCATGGATGCCATTTTTACCCCAGTGTCTTTCTGATAGTGGGGTCATGAACACTGACCTTTATTTACATTTATGGCATTTGGCAGATGTTCATTTCACCACCTACGTGCCAGAACAGAGACGAGTCTTGATTCATGCTTTCCTTGTACCCTGAGAGATGGAGGCACCAGTCTAGCAGTGTTAGACAAATGTGCCAGTGATGGAGAAGGGGACTCCTCAGTGAGTAGTGTAGAAGTTAGGGTAGAAGTAAAGGTCTGGCAGGTTTTTTTTTCAATCTTATTGATGCTAGAGAGGCCTGTAGCTCCTGTTGATGTTTTCCTTGCTCTTTTGTGACTTCCTGGATGAGTAGTTGCCGTGCTCTTGGATGAATTTTGGATGGTCGGCCACTATTGTGCCAAGTGTTTCCTTTTGGAGATAATGGCTCTCATTGTGGTTCTTTGGCATCCCAAAGCCTTTGAAAAAGCTTTGTAACCCTTCCCAGAATAATGTATTTCAGTCACCTTCGTCCTCATCACTTTTGGAATGTCTTTCAACTTTGGCATAGTGTGTTATTGTGTAAGAACTTTTAACCAACTTCATGCTGTCAAAAGTTCTTTTTAAGTGTTGATTTGAGTGAACATGGCTGGCAGTATTTAGGCCTGGTTGCGTCTAGTCCAGCCGAACCACATTATGAATGCAATTTCGTAGATTTGGGGAATCAGTAACCATGGAGGCAAATACATTTTCACACGGGCCCAGTTGGTATTGGATATTGGTATTGGATAACTTTTGTTGCTTCAATATATAACATTATCATTTAAAAACTATATTTCGTGTTTACTCCGGTTGCCTTTGTTTTAATCTTAGGTTTTGTTTTAATTTCTGAAATAATTTAGTATAAGGTATACAGTCATGTGAAGTAAGTACACCCCATGGAAATTGTTGGCTTTTTTGACATATTAGTACAAGCAAACATTTGATCATCTTTGAAACAATGCCTATTAATGAAGTTAATATACTTGAACAAATGCACAAGGAAAATGAGCTTTTTCAATCATTTATTGAACAAAAATATCAATAGATGTGATATTCTTCTGTGGAAAAAGTTAATACACTCTTGGCCTCAGAAGCTAGTATTGCCCCCTTTAGCAGAAATAACTTCTTGTAGACGTTTTGCATAATTGACAACCAGGCTTGCTAGAATTTTTGACCATGTGTCTATGCAATATTCTTTCAGTTGCAAGATGTTGATAGGTTTGCTAATGTGCTTGGGCTCATTATCCAGTTGAAATGTCCACATTCAATTCGACTTCAACTTTTGGACAGATGGTCTCACATTATCTTCAAGCATTCTTTGATGTGATGCAGAATTCATAGTTAAATCAATGAATGCAAGCTGTCCAGTCCCTGAGGCAGCGAAGCAACCCCAAACCCTAACATTTCCAACACCGTGCTTCACAGTTGGTATGAGGTTCTTCTCCTGAAAAGCTGTCTTTGGTCTGTGCCAAACATGTCTGTTGTTACTGGGGCCAAACAAGTCTATCTTTGAATCGTCTGTCCAGAGCACATTATTCCAAAAGGCCTGGTCTTTGCCTATGTGCTCACTGGCAAACTGTAGTCTTGCAAAGGCTTTTTCCTGGCACACCTCCCATGCAGGTCAAATTTGTGCAATCTCTTTCTGATGGTGTCAAAATGCATGCTTCTACAAACAGTTGCAAGACTTACTAGCAGGTCCTGTGATGGAAATTAGGGGTTCTTGGAGACTTCTTTTTGCATCTGGTGTACTCTTGGGCTGAATTTGCTTGGACAGCCAGTCCTGGAGAAATTGGCAGACGTTTGAAATCTGTGATTTGTAGATTATTTTCCTTACAACGGAATGATAATTTGGAGATCTTTTTAAATCCCTTTTCAGACTCCTAGACAGAGTGACAACATTTTTTCTGAAGGCCTTACAGAACTCTTTAGATCTTGGCATGATGACACCACATTTCAATAGCAAAGGGAGCACCAGACACTATGATATAATATGAGAGGGCTATATACTAGAGGGGTATAAGACAAGACAGATTCCACCTGCATTCCCTATGCAGGTTGTAATCACTGGCACCCAATCTTGAACACCTGATACTAATGTTATGTTTTGAAGGCATGATAAATGTAGGGGTACCCTAAAGTGCATTTATCACACCTTCAGAGTACTCATTCCCCACTCCCCCCCCTTGCTTTTAAATTGTGCGGCCATGTGCATTTTACTTTCGCTTTCAAATTATCGGCAATTCAGGGGCAGCAATTGTTTGATTATTATTCTTAATGGAAAAACCACCACAACAACAAAACAGTACAATGACACACCCGCTTATATTAAACATAGAACTTTTGAAACCAAATCTTCTTTTCGGTCAGCTCGCCTCACTCTCATTATGTGATCAATGAAATCTGATCTGTGCTGTGACTCTGACTCATGGTGAATTGAGCAGACGTGTTCAGTTTTTAATTGTAGCGTCCATTCTCTAACTGAACTAAATGATTTTTATTACTATAAAATAGCAACACGAGAGTGGGCAAGTTATGTAATCGGTGTGCAGCCGAACACTGTGTAACACCAGGAGTGCAGACTATCGCAGCAAGCCTAGTTCACTTACTTTTTCCTGCTGACTGATCTGTTTCTTTGTTCATTTAATTGTGAAAATTACTACAAAAAACTGACATTTTGTGTCATTGGATAGTGATGGTGTTATTAATAGGCACTGTTTCACAGCAGATCAAATGTTTGCTTGTCCAAATATGTAAAAAGCACCACACAACAATTTCCATGGGGATGTACTTTTTTTTTCGCACATTTTTTCACATGATGGTACACAAAAACAAAACAGATACTTTTTCACAGCATTATAAATATTGGATATTATATTCAAAAGAATATTTGAAATTTTTATGACATTTGATAGACCAGTCATTTTCCTGTGTTGTCCATACCTTAGATCCCTTTATACCAGGCATTCCAGGCTGTCCTGGTTGACCTGGGTTCCCTGCTTCTCCAGATTGACCCTTTAACAAAAACCAAAACATTTAGTTATATATCGAAAACTTAAAAAATTTCTTATACTACTTGTTAAAACAGCTTTTAAAGCTATGAAAATATTAACGTATTACATAATATTTTACCTGTTGACCAGGTAGCCCTGATTGACCCGGCACACCATTGTCTCCTTTACTGCCCTAATGATGAAATGAGAGAGTAGAATTATATGAATAAACAGTGGGTAATAGAAAACTAAAAGTTGTTGAATGTTTACAGGTTACTGCAGTGTAGAAATGTTTTCTAATCAGGACTAGTTCGAGTCCCTAAATTCTCTTTTCTGCAGTTTAGTTCATCCTTTTCACCCCATAAAGTGAGTATGTATGATAGAAAGTATTGGTATGTAAGTGTAGACTCTTGAAATTAGAAAAGAGTACAGCCTACACTGACTAAATACCTTTTAATATTGAATTATTTTATGATTTAGCAACCATTATAACAGTGCACCTAATTCCTACTATTGATGTAAGCAGTGTATAATATGAGGTTGAAAACATGCATTATGACCTTGGGTCCAGGTAATCCAGATGGACCACGTATTCCAGGCAAACCCATCTCGCCCTGTGAAAAGACACTCTCGGTTGGCATTTTTCCCCCCCAAGCAAAGCTCATTGTTGGTCAGCCGTTTACTAGAATTGAAATATTTTACTAGTTTAACATAATTCCTGAAAGTCCATGAAGCTATGGGTATATTCACTTACATTGTCCCCTGGTGTGCCTTTTGCTCCCTTTGGTCCTGGTAATCCTGTCTCACCCTAAACAATAAAATATTGAAATTAATTTGATTATTAAACCTATAAAATAACAATACCTATAGTATTTAAATTCTTATGGTTAATCACTGGCCATGTACTCACTAAATCACTAAATTTCAGCCAATTTTGTAGCAATGACTTTGACCATGGCATGATCTCAATGACTTTAACCATGGCATGGGATGCACTGAAAGGAAAATTATGGGCCAAAACCGAAAATTCAGGATGCACATGACCAAAAACCAAAATGAATAAAAAAAAAAATTTTTTTTTGTATAATTGTGTTATTAGAATTTTTAATTCATTTCATGTATTTAATGAATCTGAATTGAAAAACTACAAACCAATAAAATTATCACATTTTTAAATTAACACACCAAAATAAAAACAATATTAAATATATTATTCCTCATTCAGTTCTGTAACAATCAAATTTAATTTTTTTTTATCCAAGTAATGTAACGTTAACTATTATGCAAAACAGCAGTCAAGTAATGAACTTGGCAGCTGTAGGCTAGCATCTTGCAAATGCAAAGTTTGTGTAGCATATTTAATCATTTTAAAATGATTGTTTTCAGGCAAACATGTTTTCAGGGGGTGTATCGAACCTGTTGTGGAAAAGTGCTTCGGCACCGTACCCCATCTTGAAACTTCTACGGAACAAACACTGCGGATTGCAAATTTGATGTACTTATCAGAAACTTTTGAGTATTTCCAAATAGTTGACATGATTGCCCTTTGCTGGGTAATGCCGTGATAACCGTCAGCTAGATAGAAAGTGAAATTTGAGGACTGTGGCTCATATTTTCGTCCTTTTTTTCTCTTTCGGCCAAAAACCGAAAATGCCATTTTTGGCCAAAAATTTCAGTGGCTGAAATTTCGGTGCATCTTGGTGTGTACAGTTTATCTTTTTTGTTGTTGTTGACATGATTGCAACACATAACTGCTGCATATTTATGAGCTGTGCATTCTACCAGTCTCTTGTTTGACCACATCCCAAAGGTACTCTGTTGATTCAGATCTGGTGACTAGGTAGGCCATTGGAGTACATTAGACTCATTGTCATGTTTATGAAACTAGTTTGAGATCCTTTGTGACTTGGAGTGTCCTCGTGATGAAAGTAGCCATTATAAAATTGGTGAATTGTGGCCATAAAGGGATGCTCATGGTCAGCAACAGTACTCAGACTGTGGCATTCAAACTAAAACTTGATTGGTATTAAAAGGTCCAATGTGTGTCAAGTAAACATTCCCCACACCATTACACCACCACCAGCTTGAATTGTTGACATAATGCTGTCTGGGCTCATGGATTCGTGATGGTGATGCCAAATTCACATCTTGCAGTCTGGATGGCGCAACAGAAATCAAGATTTCGTTTTCTTTTTTTTTTCCTAATCTTCAGTTGTCCAATTTTGGTGAGACTTTGCCTGCTGTAGTCTTAGATTCCTGTTCTTGGCTGATAGGAGTGAAACAAGAAATGGTCATCTGCTGTTGTGTCTCATCCTCTGCAAGGTTTGACGTGTTGTGACCTGAGTTGCTTTTCTGCTCACCATGCTTGTAAAGAGTGGTTATGAGTTATCATAGCCTTCCTCTCAGTTCCAGTGGCATTCTCCCTGTATGATTTCATGCATTGCTCTGCTGTCACCTGATTGATTAATTGGATTATTTCATGACTGAGCTGGTGTTTACGTGTCTTAACTGTAATACTGTCTTGTGTAACATCCTTATCTTTATGGTCTCTTTGGTAAATGCTAATATTTTTACATCATAGTGGTTGCAGCACTCTGACTGCATCTACTACCAGATCTACCTGTAGAGCAGGGGTGTCAAACATACTGCCATGGGCCAGGACCAGCCTGATAAATGTAATAATCCAGCCCATAAAATTATTTTAGAATCAGTGTTAATTAATTGAATTGAAGATTAGAAAAAAGAGGTAGGCGGAAATAGAGCATTTAACTGGGAGCCATAAATTTGGCTGCTCACAAAACATGATGTAATTTTTTCACTAGCAAGCTAAATATATTTACATGTAATCCTTAAGCCCATTTCCCAATTAAGTTTCCCAATTAAGTCCATTACAGTGTGGAAAAAACATGGAAAAGTTTAAGATGGGGTAAACACTATAAAGTGCACTGTAAGGTAAAAGCATGATTTGGAAAGTTTGTCTTCCTGTTATTGAATTGCTCTGTTCATCTATTTTGTATATGATGCTTGTTCAATCCATGTCTCTATATTTTTTATTTGTTGTTTGGAGTGTTACTTTTTGGTTCAGTTTGGATGGATGTCTTTTATTAATAGTTAATATAATTTATATATTTATTTCATTTAAAAAGTACAGTCCATTTTCATGGTACAGTCAGCAAAGTTTGTTTTTGTAATAAAGTTTAGCAATATTTTACTTTCAATTTTAAAACCTGTTGCTTGATTAATCAACTATCGGCAGGTACTTCCCAACTTGGATATTGGTAAAATCCACTATTGGTCAACCTCTAAACACACGCTTTGATGGCATCAAACAAGATACAGCTAGTATGCACTTAAAATCGTGCACTTAAATGCAGCCAAGAACTACTAACTAATAGTCCAATAACACCCATATGAACACATGGACACCAAACACACAATGCAGACACGAGGAAAATTCAATCAAGCCAATTGCCCAGCAAAAGGCAGACAGTGTAAAGCTGCTGGAAATCTGAAGCGCTGTGCCAAAGTCTGTCACTCATGCAAGAAGACGCCTGCACAGCAGATTCCTGGCAAGGACTCTTCTCTCAGCAAACAGCACAGTCGACAAAAGAAAGTTCATCAGCTATCTGCGACTCGCACAATATCAGCTCAAACGGATTCAGCAGCAATGATGTTTGTGTTTGCCATCAACAGTGGCACATACCCACAGTAACCTGTTCTGCAAGACCAATTTTCCGTCAGATATGAGTCTGCACTGTTGTTACACCACCCATAAGGTCCTCACAAAGTTGTCAACATTTTCCAAGCCGAATGCAGCCATTCTGTGTGAACGTTATAAACCCCCAACATCGTCATATATGAGCTCACTGAGGCAACGGTTTTCTCCAAGCTAGACCTCACAGCATATTGCCACCAACTTGTTACACCCAGAAACATCAAAATTTTAGCATCTGTTCTGCTGCCAAAGTGCTCCTAAATTTCCCAAATGCAAGAAAGCATACTCTGAGTGAATAATTTCAATTATATCATTGTCAGTGATGTCCCAAGATGCATATAACAAAGCTGTTCCAATGGCTGAAAGACAATGGCCTGACTCAACAGAAACAAATGTGAACTAAAAAATTAATGATGGAGATATTCTCAGACGACATCCTGCAAGTCTATGCTCATATCCAGAACAACAAATGGCACACCATCAAAGAAGGTACAATGCATTCAGACAAATTCACACCACAAAAATATCTATAGTGGCCTTACTGTTTCTGACAACCGTGTTCTAATTCCAGGTCCCCACTGCTCTTGAGCATGGAGTACTACAAATTGTCCAGGAAATCCATCAAGGCAACAGGAAGGCCACAGCCCTGCTCAGAGAAAAGGTAAGATTTCCTAACATATTCCAAGTGAAGGTTCTTATTGAGCACTATCTAGAAAGCCAGGCAAACATCATAACTTGCCTTAATGAACCATTTAAGATGTCCATGGTGCAACATTAGTGCTGACTTCTACAGTCTGCTCCTGTCAGGAGAATATCTGTTTGGTCATCATAGATGATTGCACATTCTGTCCATGACACAAGCTGTTTGCTCCATATCAGCTTGTTAGTTTACTCTGTAAATGTTGAGCAATGTTGTGCCAGTGGAACAGATGGAATGTGTGTGATGTGGATTGGACACGCATACATGATGCATCTGGTTTAATTTAGTACAGCTCCAGTGTGAGAGTGGCTTATCAATATAGTTACATAAGATTATTTATTTTATTTACGCAGTCAATAAATAGTGTTTCAAACATAAGCCACTGATACTGATAAACTGACCTTTAATCCGCTTGGGCCTTCACCTCCAGGCATTCCTGGCAGTCCCTGAAAACATATACAGGATCTTTAAGCTATGGTTTGACTATTAGCATAATGGTGCATATGCCAGGTTTCTTAATCATAATTCAAATTGCAATAACACATGAAATTTATGGTACCAATAGCATGCAATATTAAAAGGACAAATACTACCATTTCAATGTATTTAGGAGATTTACATTGTGAGCAGATCGTATTGTACATTAGGACAGTGTGTAGGGGTTTCCTTTCCCACTAATGCCACAAACATGCACGGTTCTGGAAGGAACTTTTCCTCTGGCTGTGTAGATTAATCACATGAAATGTGCTCCTGCAGCTTTGCCAGCCAGAAAGAGTAATAGGTTTAACAGGATGTTGTTTTAATACTAATACCACCATAAAACAGGAAGAAGCTCCACCAGAGATTAGTAGTCAAAAGCCCTAGGGAATGTGTAGCAAGAAAACTAATCAAATAGTTTGCTCCTGAAACATGTGCTGCTGCTGTAGTTGGTATCGAGATAAAACATTTAAAATATCTGAAGAGTTTTGAAGACTAAACACCGGTTTGTGTTTGCACACCCTTGAAGGATCAGCAGTTTTATTAATATTGAAAGAAGATGTAAAATGAACAACGTTGACGCAAATTACAAAATGAAGAGCATGACACCTAAATAAATGTTGGGTCACTCGAAGATGTTTGATTTATCTTGAGACTTCTTTACATCTTACTATTAGATCAAGTAGTACTATGAAACATATTGGGTAACTAAATGTGTTGTATTGCAAGCACTTATTTGTTAAAGGCTATAATACCTGATCAGAACAGTACACCATGTATATGTAAAATCAATAGAAAATACTTTGACACATCTTTTTAAATAATGTTATACCATGAAAGTTGAAATCTGATCTTGGCTCGCGTACAGTAAGGTGTTTTAGCATTTTGAAGTATTCCCAAGCACTCCATGCTTCCTCTTTGAACTGTGATGCATGTATGTGCCTGATATCTGTTGGAAACATTTCCTTCACAAAACTGTCACCAATAATCGTGAAATATGGAGGTTTTTTTTTTTTATGTCGGTACAAACAAAAAAAGAAATTTAATGAATGTTCCATGATGATTGATTAGGTTCCACTATGCTCATGTCAGCTATTTTTATCTAGGAACATATCTGCATGGTTTCTGTTTAAAGCATTAAACAGTCCTGAAATTGTACAAAATGACTTCAGCATTTTTTAAATCGGCGATGAATTATTATGAGTGTATAACATTATGCTGTTGCCTTAGAACCTTTTTATCCTTAAGTCTTCATATGGACATTTAGGAGAGGAGAGCTGACTTCAGCTTTTCATGTTCTGTTATGACCTTTATTCTACAAAATTAACTGCAAATGATAATTAATGCGATTTAACATGCTGTTGGTACCAGTTCTAGCATACAGATCGGTATCTTAGTCTTCCATGGTTTGCCTTTGTTTTATGGGTTGAGATACTGCTAAAGATGTTAAATTTGTCACATACAGTGGTGGATTTAGTGACTTGGGGGCCCTAGGAAAAATGTAGGAATGGGCTCTCATTTCAGTGTTTTAACATTGATATAAAAATTTTCAGCATATGTTATTTAGCATTAATAGCAGTAATCAGGAGTGAACTGATACACTCATAAATTAAGTATTCTGATGGCATTTTAGCATATGAAGTTTTAGAAAAACATAATTAATTAGCGAAAAGTAAAATAAAACTTTCTTAACCACAGGTTTATGCAGCGTTTTGGGGGCCCTTGGTAGCCTGGGGCCCAAGGCAATTGCTTACCTTTGCCTAATGGTAAGTCCGCCCCTGGTCATATAGAGTAAGCTTAGCTGTTTTTGACAGCCATTTGGAGCTTTATCTCTGGAAAACTAAATATCTTATTTCTTTTGGCCGTGCTGATGTACTGTGGGTGTACTTTTTCTAAAATCTTAAAGCATTTGTGGTGATTGGTGAACAAAGGTGATGTGTTTTTATTTGAAGAAACTGTTTGGAATAAAATCCTTTCTAAAGTAAAAAGCCACATTTAATTGCATTCAAAAATTAATTTTATATTAACTTTACTATATTTGTATTTTATTATAGTTATTTATTTTATTAAGAAATATTAATTTGTGGTAGTACTATGCTAATAGTATCCTGAGGGGAATTAACTGGGAGAAACAATAAATCCAGTGTTGAGTGGAATTTTAGAGGAAAGTAAACAAACACTTAATAATTTAGTGTATCCAATAAAGCCATGTTGAAATAACTCTAAAATTTTCCATGATGAGCTGAAGCAGATGTTTGGTCTGGATTTGCTCTGCATGGATTAGGAAATCAACATGGAATCATGGGACTGTGGCTGAACAATACTTTGGAAGAAAATGAGATGGAGAGGGTTAGTTGTATTAATGAATTTATGCATGAATGTTAAATGGGAGACAAAGCATTTTAGTTAATGCTTGGTGCTTTCAATGTTTCAGGGTGGTGTCTCACTTCTTTGTCACCTTTTTCACCCCTCATGAGTTTGCATCCCTGCATGATATCGGTGACTACTCACTCTGTACAGTGTGGTTGTAATCCAAGTGTAGAAAAACACACAAGTGTGTGGAGCATATAATCACTCCAAAACAAAAGAGCTGCAAGGTAGAGGAAATCTAGCTAAAAATACCAGACTCTGCAGTTAACAGTGAGTGGTAATATTGGTTGACCAATGTATGGGTTCATAGAAAATATTCGCTTATACATTCTGGCTTTATCCTAAAGGTGTCCAGCTTCTGTATTATTGTGTTCATTTTTGTTTTAGTCATTCTACCCTTATCTTATTGTTTTATTTATTCCTCAGACACTGTTCATAGAGAACTTGATAAATACAATATGGTCTGTCGATGACGTTTTCACTTTTACACTAGCAGTGCATTAACCACCAGCTCTGCTAGCCAGCTATTTAGCAGAGAATGTGGAATATTCTGAGAAAAAGCTGAGGGGGAAAATCGGCGCTGCTCACCATTACAGTGAGCATAATATACTTAGTGCAGATGAAGCCAACGACACTGCAGAATTTTCTTTTGTGGTTTTCTCAGTGCAGGGCATGCTCACAAGCATAGCTGGCTTGTTCAATAGGCCATATAACAATTGCCTAGGGTGAAATGTCACAAAGTGCCCTCTTGAGGCATTATTTTTTGTTTAGCCAGTTAGATATATTTATTTAATTTGTTTTCCATAAATGTAATGTTCATATTCACCAAATATACATTGAGGTAAACAGCAATAGTCTAATAAAATATGATGAAGCTTTCTTCTTCTACTTAACCCAGTTGGCAATCATGTATGACATGAGAAGGGTATTAGTTGGTGACATTGTTTTGGGTGTTTTGGCCAATAATGCTAGGGCTTCAAAACATTATCCCTCCGGGGCAGAAAAAGAAAAATGCTGGAGGCTTGGTGAGATTGTCACAAAGCCTCCATAATGAACTGTAGGTGTTTTGTTGGTGGGGTATACTGGGCTATTAACAGTGACTGCTAGTCATTGTGCTGTTGTAATCATGTTTTAGACGCTATTGCATTGTTGGTGTCTCTTTAGTGGACTACCAGCTCCATTAATAACCCAGTTTTGCAGCAGTATAGGTGATCCATTTTCAAAATCTAGGGCCCTACAGATCATGTGCTGGCCCTGCTCACATGGGTATAAATTCAGTTCTACAGAGTGCTATGGAGTCTAGTGGAATTCTACTAATTGTGCTCATATGAAAAACGTCAGAGTATACACACAACTGTTATTCTCTAAATGACTTTGAACCATGGTAAATCACACTGCAGGTGCAAAGTTAAACAATTTGCTAGACATCACAATGGATATAAAATTTTTAAGGTCCTTTCATACTGAGCGCGATTAAGCGATGTGAATGTTTGACACGATATGGCTGTCTTTACCCACACAGATCTTTAGTAAATCAGGACATAATAGAATACTATATTAGGTTCTGATTATTTTATATATATGTGTGTGTGTGTGTGTGTGTGTATATATATGTGTATATACACATATATAAAATATTAACTAAAATATTAACTAAACTAACTAACTACAGTGATCAATTTATTATATATATATATATAATAAATTGATCACTGTTCAAAAATTATTTTGGCATAGGAGTTAATATTTTAGAATATACTTACAGGATGTCCTTCTCTTCCATCTAGACCAGGAATACCAGGAGTGCCTTTATCACCCTTAAGAAACAATACAAAGGCGTATAATAAATATTTCTGGTTTTAAAATAGAACTGCCATCAAGCTAAGTATTCAGTGTTAATATCATATGTTTGATACAACTATCCTTTACACAGTACCTATGGACTAGACATGCACTCTCATTCCCCTCCAAAAGTATTGGAACAGCAAGGTCCATTCTTTGGTTTTTGCTAAACACTGAAGACATTTGCATTTAAGACGACTGAGACAATAAAAATTACAGCTTTAAATTCCTGATCTTTATATCCAGACGTGTTAAACAACTTGGCACATGACACCTTTTTTTTAAACCCACCCAATTTTCAAGTGATCAAAATATTAGAAAATGTGACTGATTGGTGTTTCTTGTTGGTCAGGTGTGCACTGTTAGATTAATTATTGAAAGAATTAATAGCTTTGAATGTCTGATTTTGGTTTGAGCCTTGTGTTTTGCCTGTAAAGACTGCATTTGTTGTGGAAAAAAAAGGATAAACCAACATGAAGACTAGAGAGCTGTCTGTGGGAGAAAAGGTGTTGAAGCTGTGAAAAGAGGAAAAAGCACAAACATTGGGCATAGCCAATAAAACAATTTGGAATGTGCTGAAAAAGAAAGAAATCACTGGTGTGCTAATAACGAGACATCAAACAGGTTGGCCAAGGAAAACAACAGCAGTTGATGACTAACATTGTGAGTGCTGTGAAGAAAAACCCAAAAACAACAGTCCGTGACATCACCAACAACCTCCACATGGCAGGGGTAAAGGTTTCTCAATTCACTATTTGAAGACTTTGACAGCAGAAACATAGAGGCCATACCACAAGATTGGAATATGCCAGATTGGAATTGGCAAAGAAGAAACATTGTTCAACGACAGCATTCCGAACGCTAGCCTGGCAAACCGCACATCACACCAACAGTATAGCAGCACTGTCTTGTAAGACTTGCGGCTATGGTGTGTGTTTACATAAACAGCGAATGGTGCAGGAATGCCATTGTGGTTTCAAGCTACTGTTTGTCGCTGATTGAGTTTGACTGAAATGCAGGCCATACTACCTTCCCAGAGATTTTACCACCATGCTCCTTTTCGTGGTGTACATTCTGCTTGGTGCTAATTCTAGGAAGCTTTAAGTGAACCCTAGAAGATCATTAACCTTCAGACTGCTCACCCCGACTTATTTTTCATTGTCGTTGGAGACTTGAACCACGCGAATCTGAGATCAGTGCTGCCAAAATTCTAGCAGCATGTTGATTTTGTAACCCATGGTACAAACACTTTAGACCTTGTTTGCGCCAAATTTTTCGGTGCTTACAAGGCTGCACCCACCTCAGCTACTGCACTGCTGTGCACCACAGCTGCTGCACATCACCTCACCCCGCCCCACCTCAGCTACTCTGACCACATCTCTTTTATTCTAATCCCAGCATACAGACCACTTCTAAAACGTGCCAAACCGGTTCTGAAACAGGTGAGAACCTGGTCTGAGGGAGCCGTCTCAGTACTTCAAGACTGTTATTTTTTCATCTAGTTCTTACACTTGCAGTAAGTTACCCATGTGAGTGGAGAATTGTGCTGATTTATGCGCACCTCATTTTGTTGGTGGAGTATATTTAAAAAGGAGTGCCTGGATAACCTTACCAAACAACTTTGAGTGTTTGCTAAGGTCATACAGTCAGAACAAGACATGACTTTGCTATAGAACTGTCAGGAGCTTCAGTTGCATGTTGGAAAATGCATATATGTTTGTGAGGCTCAACTGTCACATCCAAAATTTTCAATCACCTCAAACATTTTTAGGTCCCCTATTCAATCATGGTGGGCCCTTAAATACAAGGAGGGCACAATAGAACACCTGGGAAGGGATGACCTTGTGCTCTTTGAAACTCATTCCCATACCAAGCTGAGATGGAGCATGCATCAAGTGACAACAACCTTGCCTCCACCTGATCTGACAGTAAGCACATGCATCAGGCTACAACAAAGCTTTATCATGGGCCATCCCCAGGTTAATCAAACAGGCATTGTATTGCTCATTCTCATATAAAAAAAGAAACCAAAACCCTGAGGACAATGAAGAATGTCTGGTTTTTAAAAAAAAATTTTTTATTTTAAACACATGCTAGACTGGCATCAGCAAGCTTAACAGCAGATAATTTAAAAAAAAAAAAAGTTGGCTAGAATTTCCAAAAAAATAGTGTTTATGATGCAGGATGTGGGATTGTTGTCATTCTAAGCAGGGAGCAACTAGCTGAATGGAAAGTTTAGTATTAAAGTAAAAGTTGGGTGAAGTTGGTAGCAAGCTAGAGTATTTCAGACGTACATGATGCATTCTTAGCAAAGTGAAGAGCATGAGAATGGAGAACCAATGCATAGTGATCACTCCTTATGTCAGCATGTCATCTGCTTACAGGCATAGATTAAATCTCTTCAGCAATACGTGTTAAGGCATGGTATCCCATTCTAACCATATTATACTAAGCCCTCAGTAAGTATTACATAGTTATACTACTATGTTCTAAACGCTTAGTTATCCAGTAAGCATTTTAAAGCTTTAAATCAGCAACTCATGATGTGGACAACGACCACCTGTATATTGTGATGCTCAGCTAAGAAAAATAAAAACTATCTGATCTTTTGAAAAGGCCTGAAAACAGAAAGCATAATTCCACATTGAGAAGGAAATTGTGTGAGCCATGAATTAACAGCGTATTGCCATATTTAATTCACCCAAGTAATGCAGTAAAATTCATGGAAACTGGCCTAACCGAAGAACCCCAGTGGTCCATGATCTCGAATTGTAGAGGTCATTAATATCTAAACATGCTTATGATTATCCTCTTAAACCTTTGCTCAATGCAGACCTTTTGTCCAGTCCGTCCTGGAATTCCATCTTTCCCATCTCTTCCATGTGTCCCCTGTTGAAAAACAAACAAGTGCTTAGTGTTTGTTTGCTAACTACTAACACAAGAGTAAATGATAACTGCACACGTACAGGTTTCCCTGGATATCCAGGTGGGCCAACAGATCCGCTGTTTCCCTTTTCACCCTGTAATAAAGAAAATGGCTTTGAATTTGACATAGTTCATGGACATAGATTATGCTCCATGATCCCTGGATAATACTTGAATTGAATAAGCATTCTGTATTTTTAACGTAAGGTATGCGTTTATGTTGGTTATTTGTTTATTTATATATATATATATATATATATATATATATATAAAATAAAATAAGAGAGGGGATCATTAATATAACATTCATAAACAATTTCATTCAACATGTGAACATGTATTTATTTTATCAGGTATAAATGAATCAATTTCAAACAAATTGTCTACATATTTGTTTGACTTTGTACCTGTTGCCCATCTTTGCCTGTCATTCCTTGCCCACCTTGAGAGCCAGTTGCCCCCTTAAAAGAACAAGTTTATTAAAAAAAATATTAAAACATCTGTAAGGTTAATTGCACAATATTACAATTACAGTATAATAATATTAATATGTATTAGGTTATAGATGTAGATATAAGTGGATTATATATAAAAAGGTTGAATGTGTAGACTTTCAAAAGAATCCTGATTACACCCCCAATTCTGAAGAAGTTGGGACAGTATGTAAAATGCTAATAAAAAGAGTGATTGGTAAATGTACTTTGATTTGTATTTAAACAATAAAAACATAAAGACAAGATTGTTTTACCTAATCAACTGCATAGGTTTTTTTTTTTTTTTAAGGTAAACATTTATTTTGAAATTGATGCATGCACCATGTTCCAAAAAAGTTGGCACAGGGGCAATTTAGGACTAATAGCGATGTGACAAGTTGAAATAAGAAGGTGATGTGAAACAGGTGTGGCAGTCATCTAATTGTACTATATAAGGAGCCTCCAAAAAAGACCTAGTTCTTCAAGAGCAAGGATGGGTCCTGGTTCGCCAATCTGCCAGCAGATGCGTCAGAGAACAATCCAATCGGTTCCAATCGCATGGGTAACTTTCACATCTGTAAGGGCATCATTAATGCAGAAAGATATGTACACATTTTGGAGCAACATATGCTGCCATCCAGAGCAGGACAACGCCAAACCACATTCTGCCCGGATTACAACGCACATGGTTGCATAAGCAGAGAGTCCGGGTGCTAGCATGGCCTGCCTGCAGTCCTAACCTGTCTCCGCTTGAGAATGTGTGGCACATAACAATAAGGCAATGAAGGCCCTGAACAGTTGTGCAGCTGAAGAAATGCATAATGGAAGAATGAGGGAAAATTCCACTTGCTAAACTTAACCAACTGCAGTCTTCAGCGCCCAAACGCTTAAGTGTTATTAAAAGAAAAGCTGTTGTTATATAGAGATAAACAGTCGACCATCCCAACTTTTTTGGAGTGTGCTGCTGTCATCAGATTTGAAATTAGTATATTTTAAAAAATAAATTGAATTCACAAAGTAAAACATCAAATAATTGTTAATAATGTGTTTTCAATATGGTACAGGGTGAATTGAATTGTCATGTGACTTTGTTTGTGTTTTTGCATTTTCCATTCTGTCCCAACTTTTTTGAAATTGGGGTTGTATATAACCTCTAACATACTTTCCTGTATTGTAATATTTGGCTTGGATAAAAAATTATTACATATTTACCACTGGGTGATGGTGACTAAGGCTTCTGCAATAACTTGACAGAAGATAACGTATTTAACCATGGTCCTATGACTAACTGGAGGACCACAGTCATAGAACCACACTTACTTACAGTATGTAACCTTGTGTTCTACTTTCTTACCTCCAAGGCAGACTATCAAGACTGCATATCAGAATTAAATCAATAAGATTCATAATAGCTCCTGATGCTTCGTAACACTTCCAGATGCTAAAGCACACCCAAAGGGTAGGATTCTTCTGTTCTCTTATGACTGATATGTCACTCTTCTTAAGGATGGATTATTCTTGCATTTAACTGCATACATGCTTATACATTTGCATTGTGCATGTTTTGTGAAATTAATGCTACACATCCACACCATGCAATACCAGTGTAGATTGTGGGTGCAGTACAGCATCTGTGACAATGTCTGCAACTGACAAAAAAAAAAAACCCCACATAGTCTTCAAACCTACCGAAAAGTCTGTTTTGTGTACCAGACTTCTGGATTGGCAAGATTGGTAAATAGTTTTGAATTTTAGATTTGAGATGCCACTCATGACAGCAATCATGATGATTTGTTTTAACAAAGCTCATCAGTGTGTTTAACATCACTGAAGATGAAATCCTTAAACATTTTACAGTTCAACTTGGAAATCAGATGGACAGGGATGTCACTTTTAATGTACCATTTAGTGCCCCTTTTAATCCTCAAGATGTACATGAAGTACACAGGAGAGTATGTGAACAATGCTGCTCATGTTGCCTCCACTTCTGCACACCAAGTTATTAGTCAAGTATAAACTGGCCTTTATGTGGAGAAATCACTTGTGCTCCACAGCAGTTGGAATGTGGAAATATGCATCTTAAAAATCTAGGGTCACAAACCAACAATGTAGGACTGCAGTCATTTAAAGAAGATATTTAAGTCTCCTAGATCCTGAATTGTGTGCATCATCTTTATTTGGAATCAGAAAATAATTTGAAAAGAGCACAGCAAGGTGCTCCTTCCTGTGTACTCTACATCTTTGGCTTTCTTCTCTAGTAGCAGCTGCACTTCCGCAAGAAATATAGCCAGTTGGCTTGGATCTCAGAGCTATGTGGGATGGATCCATTTGTTTTGTTTTGGCGTTAGACAGTGTTGCTTTATGAACAGCGTGCTCTGAAGTCTGATGTTATCTAGCTCAGAGGAGAAAACCAGAACACCGTCGACTGCCTCTTTTCAGAATGGTGGTATCCCCTGAAGCTTGTGAATGTGTTCTGAAGGTTTGCTAACACTTTGCTCTGTTACAAAATCGGCTTTGTGTTCGGAGTCTTTACAGCATGTCCTCAATCTAGTTTACAGTTTTATATTGACGATAGCCTGCTCTTTCAAGTATTTAATTTGCAATTTCATCTAGTGCTTAAGACCTGCCTGGATACGGGCAGCCAGTGGCTTAGAGGGTTGTAACTAGGCTCTATCAATAGCATTTGAGCCAGCCAAACTTGCATTTTCCATTGTGTTAACAAGCACAGTTATTTACTGCACCTTTTTTCATAGCTGTCCCAGCCACGTCCCTATTTGGTCAGGGCACCGTTCCTTCCCTGTTTACACACTTGTCATGTCCATGTTTGGTCTGCTCAGGGGGGCCAACTATTTCCCCTGCATTTTTTAAAGATTCTTGGAATGTCTGGGCATAGGAATAAGGAGCCACCAATATATCTATATCTATATTAAGCCTGGAGAAACTGAAAGTTTTGTTAATTTATTTGCAGACAACTGTGCAGTTTGGAATCTGTCACTTTTGCTGTCAGCCTTTTAAACTACATAGATTCATATGGTAGATTCAATTGAAATAAGTGCATACAAATATTGTGTTAAAAATGCCTACACTACCTTTTCACCCGGTTGACCTGGAGGGCCAGCTAACCCTTCAACACCTCTTTCACCCTGCAGAGAAGGGGGGAAATATTTATTTAATTACAAAAATGTCTGCACACACCTTAAAATTGCTGTTTTTTGTGATGTAAAAAATAAAAATAATCCATGATACAGTCTGGTCCATAAGTATTTGGATAGTGACGCACCTTTTCATAATTTTCCTTCTGTACACCACCACAATGGAGTTGAAATGAAGCAATCATGAGATTGAAGTGTAGACTTTCAGCTTTAATTCAAGAGGTTACAGCCATGTTATACAGAGTCCCTCCATTTTCACAGGCTCAAAAGTAATTGGACTAACTAACATAATCATAAATAATAGGATAATTTTTTATACTTGGATGCGAACCCTTTGCAGTCAATGACTGCCTGAAGTCTGGAAACCATGGACATGATCAAATGCTGAGTTTCCTCCCTTGATATGCTTTGCCAGGCCTTTACTGCAGTGAAGAGTTTTTTTCTTCAGTAAGTGAAAAGCATGCTCAATTGGGTTGAGGTCATTGGACATTTAAGAACATTTAATTTCTTTTCCTTAAGAAGCTCTTGGTTTGGGTCCCAGTTCCATTGGCAGCCACACATGCCCATGCCATAACACTTCCTCCGCATGTTTGACAGACGATGTTTATGCTTTGGAGCATTTCCTTTCCTTTTTCATGCTCTTACCATCATTCTGGTACAAGTTAATTTTACATCAGAACTTTTTTTTTTTTTAATTTTTTAAATTTTTTATTTATTTATTTTTTTTTTAATAAATAAAAGAAGTCTAATCTGGCCTTTCTGTTCTTGAGTGTTATCAGTGGTATGCATCTTGGGGTAAACCGTTTGTATTTGCATTCATGAAGGTCATTTCTTCACAATGATATGCCTACCTCCTCCAGAGTGGTCTTGACTTGACTAGATGTTGTAAAGGGGGTTTTCTTCAAGAAGGAAAGAAGTCTGCATTCATTCACTTTAGTTGTCTTCCATGATATTCCAGGGCTTTTAGTGTTGCTAAGTTCGCCAGTGCATTCCTTCTTTTAAGAACAACATTGTTGTTTTGGCCACTCCTAAAGGTTCTGCTATCTGGTTTTTTTTTTTTTTTTTTTTTTTTTTTTAAGCCCAGTCGTGGCCTCCTTTACTTGCATTCACACCTCTTTGGACCACATATTGAAAGTTCCCATGAACAGTTACCAAATGCAGTTTCAACACTTGTAATCAAGTCCAGACCTTTTTATTTCCTTAATGTGTCATGAAATAATGAAGAAACAGGCCATACCTGGTCATGAAACTGCTTATCAGTCAATTGTCCAATTACTTTTGATCTTTTAATTACATTTTAGCCTGTGAGAATGGAGGGACACTGAAATAAATGGCTGTAATTCCTAAACTGTTAATGCAATGTTTTTGTTAAACCCCTTGAATTAAAGTCTATACTTCAATCACATCTTGATAACTTCATTTTAAATCCATTGTGGTAGAGTACAGAGGCAAAAGTATGAAAACTGTCACTGTTCAAATACTTATGGACCTGACTGTACATCATGTCAGAGCCTTTTCTATTTTTAATGTGATGTAACAAAAGCAAAATTCAAGTGAAAAACAAATAATTTTAGGCAGGGAAAAACCTTACAATAATGTAGTTGTATAAGTGTGCACACCCCTTAATTAATACTTTGTTAAAGATTGTAATGCAGTACTCTTTTGGGTAGGAGCCTGCAGACTTGGCACATCATGATTTGGCAATTTTATTCCACTCTTACTTGCAAAAAAGTTCCAGGTCTATCAAATTGTGAAGTGATCTTTGCACAGTTTCCTCAGGTTTTTAGATTTAGATCTGAGCTCTGACTTGGTGACTTGGCCATTCCAAAAAAATGTTTTGCATGTATATAATCTTTACAAGCCATTTCTTTGTTGACTTGGATTTGTGCTCTGGGTCATTATTGTGCTGCAGCTGTATAAAGCAGGTTTTGTGCAGAATATATTGGTATTTGGAGCTATCCATGATTCCCTCTATCTTGACTAGAGCCCCAGTCACAGCTGAAGATAAACCCCATAGAATGATGTGGCCACCACCATGCTTCACCATGGGTATGGTGTTCTTTAAGTGGTGTTAATGTTATTGTGATGTTTTTTTATTCTGCTAAAATGTTTCTATTTGTTTTTCACTTGAATGTTGTTGAATGCTACATCACAAAACCAGATGATTAAAATATATATATAATATATATATTTTATATACTTGCAGTACATATAACCACTTTTGACTTTGTACTTAAAATATGAACAAAAAGTATGTATTCATAAGCATAAACAAATGTTTTATAAACAAATTATAAGGTTATTCAGAATAAATATATAATTATTCAGACACCATGAATGTCAATTATTAGTACTTTCTTGTATAGCTGTTGACCATTACAGCTCAGTAGTAAGAATTAATGACCTTTTTGCAGCATTGTGGCTCTATTTTGGCCCATTACTCTTGGCAAATTGTCTTCAGTTCTCCAAGGTTACAAGGTTCCCTCTGATGGACTCGCAATTTCCAAATAAATTTTAAATGGAATTCAAGTCAAGACATTGTCTAGGCCATGCAAAGCCTTCTTTGCCAGCCATCGTCTTCCTAGATTCAGTTTTCTATTAATTGTTTTCTTCGATGACATATCTTCCCATATCTTGATGCTCCAGTGTATTTCACTATGAGTATGGTGTTCTTTACACACGCCCCTCTTTTCTCCAAACATGATGAGCTGAATTATTGCCAAAGAGCTCTATTTTTGGTTTCCTGACCAGAGTATATATTTTTCCAAAAGGTTTCTCATTTCTTTTTTCATTTTTTTTTTTTTTTTAGCAGAGGAGTTTGATGTGGATTGTAGGAATGGAGATGATGGCAGTGCAGTTCATTATGTTGTCTTGACAAATCCAACATACTGTTCTGCTTTATTTGCTTATGGTTCTCTGTATAACTGTTGTTCCTGCTGTTTTCAGGTCTTCCTGCAACTCTTTGAGTGACTACTGGTTTCTCTCTTACCTTTCTTATCATTAGTCTAAGAGCACACTGTGAAATCTTACATGGTGCTCCCGTTGGGATGATTAGTTGTGGTTATGTGAATTTTCCAGCTATCTAAGTGATTGTACTGACTGGGGTGTTTAAGGTCTTTGCTTTGGCTCTGTAGTGTTCCACTTGAGTGATGTTTTTACTAATGCTTTCCCTGAGACCTCTGGGAAGCTCCTTCATCTTCAGTATGATTGCTACATGCATGAAATCTTCTCAACCAAAGGCAATGTCTTTTATAATGACGCCAGGTGCAATTTGCACAAGAACACTCCCCCCCCCCCCCCCCCAGCATTTATGTCTAAAACTTAATTTATTTTTGTATAGTCATTACATATATTTTTTACTATAGTATCTGAATACTGTGTTTTTTGTGCTTATGAAGACTTTTTTTTTTTTTTTTTTTTCATATTTATAAATTCAAAGTTAAGACTGTATAAATTTTGCAGTGTATACATCCACTGGACGTATATTAAATAACAAAAACAAAAGTGTTCAAATATTTATTTAACACTGTGCATTATATTAAAATTTTAAATTAATGGCTCCTTACAGGTTCCCCAGGACTTCCTTTATCCCCCTTGTATCCTTCTGCTCCACGAAGCCCCTAATAGAAACAAATTGTGTGAGATCCAAATATTGTGTAGGTTAATCCACAAATTTGTTTACTTTATTGGGAGTTACTTCCTTACCGGCATGCCAGGAGGACCTTGGAGGCCAGCACCTCCTCTTGGCCCGGGTGCACCCTTAAATAAAGGAAGAGGTCAATTTATCAGATCATCAGTTTAGAACATCTAAAATATATGTCAAAACATATCCAAATTTCCCTTCTAATGATACACTCACTACTATGTGTAAAACTGAATGCACTGCCATGTGGTCTTGTCAGAAAAGCATTGACAATAGAATAGATAGTTTTAATACAGTACCATAACTCTGAAGCAGTGGAAATGCATTCTTTGAAATGAGAAGAATCCATGCCATATAGAAAAGCATAAAATATAATACACAGGTGGTACTGCTTTTCATTTGTGACACATATGGCACGGAAACCTCTCCATAGGAGAACACTACTTGCCTTGCTGTGTAATGGCTGTTGAGTCTTTTGGTGAAGGAATTTGGGAATAATAATTTTCATAACTTTCTGTTTGATAAACTTGGTGCTGTGGATGGCTGCCTTTGTGTTGCTTCTGCCTGTTTTGTTTGCTTTTGTGTGTTAATGCAGTGTTTGGTGCTTCAAATCCAATAACATGGAACAGGACACAGCTCATTACTCTCTGAGACTTAAACCTAATAAAGAAAATACCCAAATACAGACAACGTGTTACATGTGCATGTCACCTGTGAAAGAGAACACTCGAACACTGATGCATTCATTGAATACACTGTTACTCACTGTTACTAAATACACCATTACTCATCTGTCAGTCTGATCACTTTCTCCTTGACCTCATTCCAACATACAGACAGAATCTGAAAACCAACATGCCTGTTGTTACAACAGTGAAGAGAGTTCATTGGATCCAGTGAATCATTGAAAAGCTACATGGCTGTTTTGACTCCACA
Source organism: Ictalurus furcatus (assembly GCF_023375685.1). Taxonomy (NCBI): domain Eukaryota; kingdom Metazoa; phylum Chordata; class Actinopteri; order Siluriformes; family Ictaluridae; genus Ictalurus; species Ictalurus furcatus. Next base: position 6,759,729 of record NC_071257.1, on the reverse strand, counting down.
GATTGGACTGTCTTCAGTGAATCAACAGAGGAGGAGGCTGTCAACTGATCACCACTTGCTAATGAGTGGGATTTGTTGCAATCTAACCAGATTTACCTGGTAATCCCAGGAGAGCCTTCTCTGTTTCTTGAGCATGTAGCAGAATCTTTGTTGAGTGATTAATTTAACTCCCACCCCTAAAAGGACTTCACTCTACAGGGTGAAGTTGGGGTAGGATTGAGTCTGAATGGAGCATATTAATGAATGGAGCACAGCCACTGTGACTAGAAGGCTGTTGGTGCCTGTTAGGGTAGCTAACCTAGGCTATGCTGGTGGACACTGGTGGTGAGGGACGTGGGATGTGAGTTGCCCCCCCCCCCCCCCTTAAGGACTAGTGGATGTGTTTCAATTATAGGGGCATCGCACTTTTTAGCCCACCGGGGAAAGTCGATGCCAAGGTTCTGGAGAGGAGATACCAGCTGATAGTTAAATCTACGATTCAGGAGTAAAAGTGCAAGTTCTGCTGAGGCTCTGTAAACTTGTACAGCTCTTTCAGGGGTCAGGAAGTATGCTAGTGCAGTTGAAATGTTTAATGGATTTGACGAAAGACTATAATCTGTCATGTGCCAGCATTTGATGTTGAAGGTACTGCAGGAGTACAGGGTGTCTAAAGTGCCTCCCTCCTGTAACTGCAAGGCTAGTTGTTTTGTTTGTGCTAGACATTTTGTTAAGCCATTTAGGTTGGAGATTAAAAATGATTTATGAGAAGATCAGACTTTCAACTTTCATTTCTTGATATTTATATTTAGATGTGTTAATCAACTTGGAACATGGCACCTTTTGTTTGTACCCACCTATTTTGCAAGTGATCAAAAATATTTGAGCATGTGACTGATGGGTATATCTTGTTGCCCAGGTGTGCCCTGTTAAACTCTTTAAACAATTAATAGCTCTGGATGTCTACTCTTTGTTTGACCCCTGGGTTTTGCCTGGGAAGGCTGCGTTTGGTGTTGAAATGGATAAACCAGCATGAAGACCAGAGAGCTGTCTATGTGAGAAAAGGAAGTCATTTTGAAGCCAAGAAAAGAGGGAAAATTGAACAGAGCCATTGTACAAGCATTGGGCATAGCCAATTTGGAATGTTCTGGGGAAAAAAGAGAAACCTCTGGTGTATTGACAACTAGACATCGAGCAGGCCATCCAAGGAAAACAGCAGTTGATGATATAACCATTGAGTGCTGTGAAGAAAACCCCAAAAACTATAGTCAGTGAAATCAACAACCCCCACAGTGCATGGGTGAAGGTATCTTAATCCACTGTTTGAATAAGACTTTGAGAGCAGAAATAGAGAGGCCATACCACAAGATGCAAACCACTCATCAGCAGTAACCGTTGGAAAGACAGTGGCCTTGCCATTCCAATACCATTTGAGAGGGGAGTGTAGCTCATTCCTTCGTTCAATATGGTTTCTGTATGCGAGCACAGTGAGTTTTATCCACATCCTGGTGTTATGGCAAAATTTTAAGTTGAGAGTATGTCAAGGGTGTGTCTTGCCTCCACTCCTGTTTATGGTTTTCATGGGCAGGGATATTAAGCAATGGCCAGTGCTGGAGAGGTATCCAGAATGGTGGGATAGAAGTCCCATCCCTGTTATTTGTTGATGTTCTCTTATCACCATCTGAAGTGGACCCCAAACATGCACTTGAACGATTCACTGTTGAATGTATAGCAGCTGGGGTGAAAATTAGAGGCCATGGTTCTTCTTTCAGCTTTTCTTTTTGCTGATTTGAACTAAGGGTTTGTTTATTTGTTCAGGATGGGAACTTTGCTTGCATATATTCATAAATGAAGCCTTAATAAAAATCTGACTTCACCTAAATTGAACCTGTTTGATTAATAAGATGAATAAAAACCCAGCAATAAATACAGTTCACATGACTAAGGTTAGAAAATAGTTCTGTTTTCGATTTGACTTTTTATTTTTTATTTATTAATTTTTTTTATAAGTGTTTTGTTACTGTGTATTTATCTAAATTTTAATCAAAAGTAAAAAAAATATGAATTGTAGAATTCAAGAAGAGGCTAGAAAAAGTGTTTAAATTACAAAACTACTACTTTCTCTGAACTATGAAGGAGAATTCTGCCTCCAAGACTTGCCATTGTTAAAGGTTCAAGAAAATAATTTAGTGTCCTGTGTAGCTCTGCATTTGCACTGTTGATTTGAGGTTTGTATTAAACTGTGTAGTACTCACAGGCTTACCATCAGCACCAGCATGACCAGGTTTGCCGGGATCCCCAGCTATTCCTGGCTCTCCCTAAAGAAATTATAATATGCAGAGATTAGAACATGCAGATGATAATATAGAACTTGTCTTATTGCATAATATATTTGATATTTGGCTAAGAACTAAGAGCCTATAGAAATGGGAAGGTAAATATCTGATAATTGGAAATTCCTATTTTAAGCAAATGTTGTTCAAGTAGTTCAAGTTAATTGTTCAAATAGTAATACAATCACTGATCACACATAGCAGGTACTGTTTTGCCATTCTGATTAACCTTTATAGTGATCACCTGCAGCATACAGTATGCTTTCAAGTCAAGACATGATCTTATAAACTTCAAACATTCCTTATAGAGGTTTCATGTGAATTTTCTGCAATGGGGAGTTAAATTGAATTCCTGAATCCTTTGGGAGAACTACAATTAAATGTCAAGATACACCTTTTATTAGTCTATGCACATAAAAATCTTAATTTACTCCAACAGAAGAGGAAAATGGCTGAATGTATTAACCTTTTGGCCTGGAGTACCAGGTGCCCCAGGTGGACAGATACATGGCTCTGGGGTTGGATCAATATCAGCTGATCCACTGGCACACTGAAAGAACCCCAAAGAAACCTGCCATTAGTTCACATTTGTTGAACTGTGAGGTCTTCCTTTAGCTGCGAGCTCGTATAACACATAATGTAGCCAAGAGTGCATTCAAAAGTACACATAGCACAATGCAAAACAGCAGTGCCCTGAGAAGATAAAACATTAGACACTCTCAACTCTGTCTCACCTTAGACAACTCAACAATTTTTCAACTGTGTGAGCACCCAGTTCTGAGGTAGTATGAGATGAACATAGAGCCATATTTAGGACTTAATGATATCCATACATTTTAATGCACTTAGAAAACAGTACAGGGAATCTTACCTTTGCAACCGAAATGAACTTAGCAGTTACTTTTGAAAGCAAGCAAAGCGATTGGTCAAAATACATACCTCTCCATCCTACAAATGAAAAGAATATGATGTAATCAGACAACATGAAGCAAATCAGCCAAAAAACAAAAGTGGTGCAAACAAGGCACTTTTCAGGCTTTCTGCTGGAGGCCTCAGTTAACAGTGACACACACACACACAAAAAAAGAAGCGTATTCTAGATCAGGCAACCATGGTTAGTAAGTTTAAAGTGTGACACAGATGCAGGGAAAAGTAATATCATTGGAGGCATAAACATCTTCATTACATTGGCTACTAGAATGTCCAAGAAACCCATATATTAGGCAAGTATACAATTAATTTATGTTTTTTTGGGAGGTGGGGTCCGGGGGATGTATTATGAGATTATCAGAACCCAATCTCAAATACCAAGTCACTCATATAATTGGTATCAAAGTATGGTTTATACTGGAAAAATAAAATGACATTAATGGTTGGAATATATTAACTTGTGCCAAAATATGAACATCCAAGATTTTTGTACTCACGACTCCAGGTATTTCACAAGCAGTTTCCCTGTTATTCTGCTCTGGGTCACAGTAGATTCGTAGTTTCTGAATTTCAAACTGTTCAGGGATAAATTACAATGTTACCATTTTAAAAGTTGCTTTGTATTCATGTAAATCAGTTATTTAACCATCATCTTGCCAGGTTCTTAAAATGTCGACTGTCTTAAACTCATTTTACATACCATAACACTGATTATAATAGAGTAGCTGGTACACTTACAGGAACAGTTGTTTCTTTTCTGACATATTTCCCAACTTGTGTCTTTCCATTGATAAAAATGCCAGCAGGGGGTTCCAGGGGCAAGTTTTCAATTTCCAAGTCATCAACATAAAGCGTTACATCTTCCTCTGTTACCAGAAGACGCAGCTGATGCCATTTTTCATCAAAAAGCTTCTGTACTCAGACAGAATGACAAGAGAATAAGGAAAAGTAATAGCGTTGTATAGAAGTATTTATAAGGATTTAAGTGTGTTTGTGATGTGTGGTTGGCAGATTCTAAGATTCACATTGAGGTTGAAAGAATACCACTTCAGTGCATCTTCCTATAATGTCTAACAAAATTGGAAAGTACTTGTAGCAGGACATGGGCCACTGCTCCATACAGAACATTGTAAGCTCCTTTTATATTCTTGGGGTTGTGCTTATGCGTCCTCTTTCATGCAAAGTTTAACTGTGCTTTTAAGTTACTGCTTGAGTTATTGCTTTTCCTGTTGTAAGCTCTTTGGTTTTCCCCAAAGGGGTTGTGCATGTGGGCAAGAAGAGAGTTTCTGGACAGCTAAATTTTTGTTGAAAGATTGTAGAAATTTTTCAAATTCAAGGAATACATTGTGCTTGAAATTTATTTTAAAGTGTGTTTTTTAAAAATTTTTTTAAATAAATTATAAGAGTTTACACCCCCCCCCCCTTGTTTTTAACAGAAAATTCTGTTGTTTGAAACATTTGAATATTCAGGTTTTTATTGTGTATTTACAGTTTATATTTCAGTCATGTGAAAAAAGTTATACACCCCATGCAAATATTTATTTATTTATTTATTTATTTATTTATTACATATTTGGACAAGCAACCATTTGATGCTCTTTGAAACAATGCCTATTAAAGTTGATACACTCTATCAAATGTCATAAAATTTATATTTTGTAGTAATTTTCACAATTTAAATGAGCAAAAAACAGCTCAGTGACAGGGAAAAAGTAAGTACACCCCTACATTTCACACCTTAAAATCCATCAAATTTGAATCAGGAGTTCACTATTGGGTGCCAGTGATCAGAACTTGCAGGTGGAACCAGTCTTATTTATACCCCTCTCATATCTAGTGTCTGGTATTCCCTTTGCTATTCAGGTGTGTGGTGTTGTCATGCCAAGATCTAAAGAGTTCTGTAAGGCCTGCAGAAAAAGGTTGTGGATACCTATGAGTCTCGCAGAGTACTTAAAAAGATCTCCAAATTATTTGAAATTCCACTGTAAGGAAAATAATCTACAAATGGCACAGATTTCAAATGACTGCCGATTTGTCCAAAACTGGCCATCCCAGCAAATTCAGCCCAAGAACAGACTGTCTGATGCAAAACGGAGTCTCCAAGAACCCCAAAATTTCATCACAGGAATTTTACATCACATGTTTCTACAATCAGAAAGAGATTGCACAAATTTGACCAGCATGGGAGGCGTGCCAGGAAAAAGCCTTTGCAAGACTACAGTTTGCAAATGAGGAAATGGGCAAAGACCAGGCCTTTTGGAATAATGTGCTCTGGACAGACGATTCAAAGATAGACTTGTTTGGCCACAGTAACAGTAGACATGTTAGGGGTGACCAAAGACAGCTTTTCAGGAGAAGCACTTCATACCAACTGTGAAGCACAGTGGTGGAAATGTTATGATTTGGGGTTGCTTTACTGCTTCAGGGACTGGACAGCTTGCATTCTTTGATTCAACTATGAATTCTGCATCATATCAAAGAGTTCTTGAAGATAATGTGAGGCTATCCGCCCGAAAGTTGAAGTTGAACGAATGGGGCAAAAAGAAGAAATGGAGGATTCTGGAATGGCCTAGTCAAAGCCCGGATTTGAATCCCATTGTAATGTTGTTAGGGGATTTTAAACGGGCAGTATATGCACGAAAACCCTCAAACCTCTTGCAACTGAAAGAATATTGCATTGAAGAGTGGTCAAAAATTCCAGCAAGCCTGTTGGACATTTATTCAAAACTTCTACAAGACGTTATTTCTGCTAAAATACTAGCTTCTGAGACCAAGGGTGTATTTACTTTTTCCACAGAAGAATATCACATCTATTGATATTTATGTTGAATAAATGATTGAAAAAGCAAATTTTCCTTGTGGTTTTGTTCAAGTATATAAACTTCATTAAAAGGCACTCTTTCAGATATAATCAAATGTTTGCATGTCCAAATATGTCAAAAAGCCAACAATTTCCATGAGGTCTACTTATTTTTTCACATGACTCATGTGTCTGTGTGTGTGTGTGTGTGTGTGTGTGTGTGTGTGTGTGTGTGTGTGTGTGTATTGTCTCTTTTTTTAAAGGTATCAATTATTCTGAATTTCATAAAAACAGAGCATAAATTCCTAGTCATAATGCTAGTTAGATTTGTAGCCCTCAGTATGTCACATTATTTTACCATGTGTTTATAACAATCATTAAATGAGAGTCTAACGAGTGAACCGCTGACATGAATTGGAAAAGTGCTAGAATAGGAGAAATGTTTCAGTATTTCAGTATTATAATATAATTTCAATATTTATTTGGGAATTTTCTAGGACTGCTATGTATTTACTTTTGCTGGTGATTTGGTGAAGACCACTGTCTGCGTTCCGCTTTGGGCCATGCTTGTAGTAGTGAATGTGACTGTCTTCTTCAAACCATTTAAAGTAACTGCCATCTGAGGCTGTCCATCCGTAGTCTGTATTCTCCAGAGATCCCAGTCCTCTGTTAGGACAGAACCCTTGTATTTAAGTGTGGCCACAAACACGTAAGAAGGTGGAAGCCCATCAGGAAACAAAGTCCTATGAGGATTAAAATCTTGTGACTCTTTGAAGCAAAACAAACCAATGTAAATTCACCAGAACAACAAACAGCATTCTCTCTAGATTGTACCTGGTATTCTCCGTTAAGTCATCTCTGGGTGTCACTTGGTAGGCTTTCATTCCATAAAAGGATCCTTGTGTCTTTTTCGCTTTTTTGGCCAATTTCAGGTGAAACAGAATATCAAATCCCTTCTCATCCCGAGAGTCAATTGGTATTTTGATTGGACATACAGTCTCTAAGGTATATTAGAAAGGGAAACAAATGATTATTGCATGGTGTCTGGTCACAGTTGTTTTTCATATCTCCTGAATATTCAGATTCTATTTTCTGTAGTGAAAATAGGAAAATGCAAAATATTCAATCCAGAAAAAATGCAAAATATTCAAAGAATTCTTGTATTCATTTCATTTGGCTTTGCGCTGAAGTAAAGAATCAGTAAAGTAAATCAGTAAGAATCAGACCTTTTGGCATAGAACCCTGGACATCTTGCAAATATGCAAGCTGTCCAAGGTACATCCCAGCTAGTGCAAAAAAACAGATGAGAAATGACCATTATCTTTGACTCGGTCCAGAAAAGCTTCATGAGCCCTGAGCTTCATGAGTCACACACTTGAACGTATTACACGTTAATAAATAAATTTTATATTTATTAAAATAACATTGACCTTGTATTACTTATTGGAACAACTGCATTGAAAAATTTGTAACTTCCACAATTTTCAATAATTGCAAAACTTTTGAATTTAAACATCTTCCCACAATTCTGAACCATAATCAGCCATGAATCTTTTACCAGATGTAATGAATGTGCAGACTTGACTGATGCAATTGCATGATAGTGTATATTAAATACGTACAGTGATCAAAACCAGATTGCAGGGCAGAATCACAAACCAGAAACAGACGAGCAGAACAAATACAAACAGGAAAGTATGACCCGAATTCCGAAAAAGTTGGGACAGTATGGAAAAGATTTGTAAATGTACTTTGACTTGTATTTAAACAAAAAAAAGTATAATTACAAGTTTTTTGATGTTTTACCTAATCAACTGCATAGTTTTTTTTTTTTTTTTTTTTTTTTTAAGATAAACATTAATTTTGAAATTTATGCATGCAACATGCTCCATAAAAGTTGGGAAAGGGCAATTTAGGACTAATAGCGATGTGACAAGTTGAAATAAGGTGATGTGAAACAGGTGTGGCAATTGTCTAATCATAGTAGGCAGAAAACCACTTCTGAATGTGCGTGATCTTCGATCCCTCAGATGTCACTGTCTTAAAAACAGTCATGAGTCTGTAATGGATATCCTGACATGTGCTCAGAATACTTTGGTAGACCTTTGTCAGTCAACACCATTCGCCGCTGCATCCACAGAGGCAACTTAAAGCTTTACTATGCAAAGCAGAAGAAATACATTAACACTGCCCAGAAGTACCACCGACTTCTCTGGGCTCACTCTCATCTGCGATGGACAGTAACACAGTGGAATCGTGTTTTGTGGTCCGACGAGTCAAAATTTCAAATGGTTTTTGGACAAACGGCCATCATGTTCTCCGGGCCAAAACGGAAAAGGACCGTCCAAACTGTTCTAAACATCAGGTCGAAAAGCCAGCATCTGTCATGGTATGGGGGTGTGTCCGTGCCCATGGCATGGGTAACTTTCACATCTGTAAGGGCAGCATTAATGCAGAAAGAGATGTACACATTTTGGAGCAACACATGCTGCCATCCAGAGCAGGACAACGCCGAACCACATTCTGCTCGGATTACAAGCGCATGGTTACGTAAGCAGAGAGTCTGGGTGCTAGCATGGCCTGCCTGCAGTCCTGACCTGTCTCTGATTGAGAATGGGTGGCACATAATAAGGGAATGAAGGCTTGTACAGTTGCGCAGCTGAAGAAATGCATAATGGATGAATGGGGGAAAATTCTGCTTGCTAAACTTAACCAACTGCAGTCTTCAGCGCCCAAACGCTTAAGTGTTTATTAAAATAAAAGGTGATGTTACACAGAGGTACACAGTCGACTGTCCCAACTTTTTTGGAGTGTGTTGCAGTAATCAGATTTGAAATGAGTGTATATTTTCAATAATAAATTAAATTCACAAAGTAAAACCTCAAATAATGTGTTTTCAATATAGTACAGGGTGAATTGAATGTTCAAATGACTTTTATTTATTTATTTATTTATTTTTTAAAAAATCATGTTCCATACTGTCCCAGCGTTTTCGGATTTGGGGTTGTAGAAACAAGTGAGACAGTCTCAAATGATTTTGTTCTGTTTGAACACTTGTTCTTGAAGCAGAGGTTACTAAACAGTGCATCCTCTCTGTATCATCATGTTGAAATATGCTCCTGGTGAAAGCTTTAATCAGTAGTACTGCTCCACAGTTGTTTGGAATGCAACAAGACCATACCCCAAATGGCAGCCTGTAGTACACCTTGTAATCCAGCATGTATTTTCCTGTCTGCTTTGATTTGTTACACAAAGTGTAGTGTAAAGGCAGATACTGGATATGGGTCACTTTTAAAAGATGTAAGCAGGTCATCAAATAAATCTGATATAGTCAGCAAATCGGAATTTGGCATCAAGACCTGCAGTGTAAATGCAGCCATATTTGAAGTGTCCTGATACTGTTTATGAATGCCACATGCATAACTCCAGTTTTGACCCTTCAGTTCCTTTTGAAACGTTTTGATTGCAAAATGTTTGAACATCAATAATAAAACCAAAACAATGTCAAAACCAGAAATGTTGAGCGCACAGTTTATGGGTCCTCGTCATCTTGTCTTCGCCTTTTCTCCTTTGAGGAATTCCCAAGGCCATCTTTATTGCTTTCCATTACTCTATTAGCTCAAGTGAGGTTTGTTAGTTGACAAGGACACAAGTCATTGTGATGATGCAATGCCAGAAGATGCCCTTAAATTATTACAGTCTGACTTTTTCTATTTATTTTATTACAGTCTGACAACTTTTCATTTGATTAAAATTTTTGAAGGACTTTATCATTTAAAACATTACATTTGATTTGCTACTTTCAACTGTACTTTATGTAGCGAACTACATAACTATTAATGCAACTTTGTTTACTTTGCTATCTAGTTAGCTTGCTTAGATCGGTGTAGCAAATGGTTTTAATCCATCTTATGTTAGCATTTTTTTTTAAATATCAGACGAAGACACAAAAAAAGCTTTGTTGCAGTTCTGATCACTGTTTGAAATAAATTTAGTGTGTAAACTATTAAGGAAATCATGTCGGAAGTGTGTTCCTATTTCAAAATCTGATCCTTCTTGTCTTCTCATTGTTGCAAGTGGTCACTTTGTGGCATTTAAGAAGTATTGAAACAGGGAAGTGTTTATATAGGTGAGATTTGATTGGTTGCAGGTACATGTGATTTTGTCTGTATGGGAAGTCTGGAGATCTTGATTCATTTGGTCGGTTGAATGCGAGTCTTGTGTGTGTACGTTTGTGACTAGACGATTGGCCAGGAACTGTGGGGAAGCAGTTTCTTTGCTCTGCTGTTTCAGTGGAGGCAGGCAGGGTTGTTGGCCTGCACCTAACCTCATTCACAGAAGAGCTGGTGCTTCACCTGTAATAATTGTTCCAACATTATGAATTACTGGAGTGTGAGGAGTACTTTGCAAAGTCAAACTTGCATGGTTTACAAATTTCAGCTGTAGTGCTAGAGGGAATTTCTGTTTGAAAGCATGTCAAACACTGTCCTCATAACAAAAAACATTGCCCCCACAAATGTATGCTAATATCATGCCGCTGGAATGCAAGCCTTGAACTCATAAACAATTACCCTTTAAGGTTCTATGTAGAATCCGACAAAAGAGTTTTAGCAAGGTAGTCTTCAGAAAAGCAAACCTGTTAACCTCTTTTCTAGAGTGAAACCACTAAAAACTGTAGTATTAGAATCAGATAATGTATACAGGATGATTATATAGAAATGGAAAATGCCCAGAATGCCAGCTATGTAAGGAACATGCTTCCCCAAAACGGATTTAAATTTTTTCACTACCAGACAAGTGGGCTTAGAAAAACTAAATGTTCTGCAATGTTTTAATCTATCTTGATGAGTACTATTACTCATCAAGATAGATTAAAACATTGCAGAACATTTAGTTTTTCTAGTTAGCATTTTCTAGTTAGCATTTTAGTTAGCATTACATTAAGCATGTCTCTCTTGGGGGTAATATAAACCTGTCACTACAGAAAGATAGCTTTCAATCTCTCCCATGAGATTAAGACTTCTAAACAGTGAAATGAATATTTAATTGGATTGCAAGCTGTTACTAAGTATTGGTACTGGGGCAGATACTGACCAGAATGCAAGATAACATTAGATTGGATCTGACCTATTTTGTGCTTTGAACATATGTTGACTAATATGACACAGATCATGCACATAAACAGCACAATTTACAAATTGCCAACATGCCTGTAATGTTTCACATCATATCAAGAGACACTCCCAGAGGTGACTGTTACTATGGCAGTATCAGATATCAGATTGGCATGATCTTAATGTTTAAGTTAAAAATGTTTACCTTCACACAGTTTCTGCCGAATAACTTCACGAATCTTGGAGATGGCTTTATAGTCTTCAACATAGAAAACATAGGTTGAGGACGGCTTGTTGGCAATTGTTTTCAGCTCTGCCTCCTCTGTCTCTGACCCAACACCAATTGCAAACAGTATTATCCCTTTTTTCCTTGCGGCCTCTGCAGCTTCCATTACTGCATCTTGCGACTTCCCGTCTGTTAGAACCACAGCAATTTTTGAAACCCCATTCGGACCACGCTCTGATAGTGCAAACAGCTTCTCGTTGGCAAACTTGATAGCCTTTCCAGTGTTGGTGTTGCCCCCCATGTATTCTATGGACTCCATGGCTCTGATTAGGTCTTTGGTTGAGTAATGTTTTCCCAGTGGTATGTGTAAAACAGGTTCATCACTGTATTGGACCACACCGATTTGGGTGAACTTCTGGCCAATGTTAAAGCTTGTTGTGATGTTCACCAACCACCGTTTAACGATCTCAAAATTAGTGTCATCCACACTCCATGAGCCATCAAGTATGAATACTAAGTCACTTGGAGCTGTTCTGCAACCTGCAAGGCAAAGGAAGCAGGCTTACTAAATGTATTTCGTTGAAAGATCCTTAAATATATATGCACAGTTAACTAACACTACATTAAAGCAAACTCAAAGATGTTCTTTATTAACTTGAGGCCTAATAAAAGAGTTGCATTGAACATGATCAGTAAGTGATGTTATCTGAGACAAAGTCTCCATGCAGTGGTAATGGGAATGAGAGAAGCATCTTACTTCTCATGTCCTCATCTTGGGCTGTGCAAAATAAGTGAAGAAACATGAAGTACAGACACCAAAAGACAAAATGCATGGATCTCATTTTGCAACCAATGATCCTGAAGCACCAAGCCTCAGTTTTGCACCTAAAGAGAAACGAAGATATACATATCTTAGATAACCTCAATTTTGTGGAATCTAAAGTGGTTATAATGTACACAATACTTACAGCATTATAAAAATAATGAAAACTGCTGCTTTTTAACAACTACATGGTTTGGCTATGCAGGATTACATTTTGAGAGGCTTTATATAACTATGGTTCCTGTGGGAAACCACATTTTATTATGGTTTCCAGAGGCAGAAAGATTTGCAGATGCTATGAAAATACAGTAATAAACAAGAAACATTATATTTCAGAAAGTGATTTGGCCTTTTGACCACTCGATCTGCGGTTGGACAAAAACGAGCTCTTTTAATTATTAATAGTTAAAACTCTAGCATTTTCAGTTTCGTAGTATGTAAGGCTGATGTATTATATCAGTGGGTTGTTCTAGGCTTTGACCTCAAGACACAAGTATGGCCTCTTGCTCCAATGCTTTCCCAAATCCCAGTGTGGGTAGGTGGGGGTAATCTGGAACTCACCACCATTTGTATGAGCCAGTCGCCATATCCCCTCCTACTTGCTTTTTCTCAGAACTGGATATTTCTACTTCTCTGCCAATCGCACACGGAATCCATTTACAGTGTCAGACAGTGAAATTCCAGTTCTGGAGAATGACCAAACACATATATTCATGACAAAGTGAAGACAACTATGTTCCAAAAAAGAGAGAGTTCGATTTAATATTATACTACTTTGCTGTGTGCACAACACTAAAAATATTTTGCAGCTAGTATAGATGTTGCACTTAACTAGCTGTACATGTGTGTCTGCCAGCCAGTGCCTTGTAGTTAGATGGCATTTTAATTCATAACCTCTGTTTGGGGACTCTTGTATGAACTCTGAAGGTTTACTACTACTAAATTATTATTGAAATTGATGTAAAAGTGTCTTCGGTATGTATTATCCACAACATGGCATGAAAATCTCTGTGGAATTTGGTAGTGAGCTATATTTAGCTTGCTTGCTGATTCATTTAGAACTAGTGGGAGACGAGAAACCCTTGTTCAGCAGCTAATTCCTCCATGTCGTCCAGATGAGATATTGCTGTGTGTTCAATGCTCAGCAGCTTGAAAGGAATACCATGATGTTTGTTTGTTTGTTTGTTTGTTTGTTTGTTTGTTTGTTTTTTAAACATTGTTTGGTTAATATCTGAAATATCCTTTCTGCTCTATACAGGAAATTGTGTAATGAATATTTTTGTTCCATGTCAACACTATCAACTGCTGTTAACCATTTTCAGCAGACTTTTCAACACAGGAAATAAAAGTTCCTTAAGCAACAAGGAAGAGTCAAACCATTTTATCTGGGATCCCACTGATGTGACTACAAGTAATTAAAACCACAAACGTTAATGGAGACCGAGCCATACTATCTACCCAGGGGGTTTTAGCTATATACCCCACACCATATCAAGCCCCAGTGTTCTTTCCATGTTGGGGATCCCCTTATGATTCCTGCAGTTAATCCACATCTGCATTTGTTGTTCCTTTCCTAAATTTATAAAAACGAACTGAATAAAGCAGCTTGTATAAGTAATACAAATCAGGTCTCTTCAGATTAAAGAGAAATATATTTTAATCAGTGTTGTGCAGTGCCTGACAAAAACAGTTAATTCCATTCATTCTTCATCTGTATGTAACATTACCACAAGCAAGGAATTGATGATTACTCCTAATTTCTTAAGTACGTTGCCACTGCAGAGATTGTCACGCAATTTCATATGCATTCCTATGCATGTAAACTGTACTCATGAGACCCATTGTTAAACATTGAACACAATCATGAAATGAAAAACAGATCTAGGAAGAAATTTGATTCAGCAAACTGCAAAAAAAAAAAAGAAGCCTTTGTTACTCATTAGCCCAACAATTGCCACAGCCATAGAAAAATATAAGATATAAAACAGCATCTCAGTCCGGTTGGCTTTCTCAGTTACACTTAACTGAAAATTTATTTAAACTTTTAAAACAAAAGTTTAAATAATACAAATCCAAACAACTTCCAACCCAATCAGCCATGCAATTATAACTAATGTTATCCCGGTAGTAATAAAGACAGAAGGGAAAGGGTTTACCAATAGTCAATATGTGCAGAGCTGGATTTCTGCTGCATGAAGTCCCTCTTACATCCTCATAGGTGTGCCATGGCCATGGTTTTGCAGAGTACTAGACTGCAGAAGCTTTGGAAAGCTGTAGAGTCACAGATGTTGCTCCAGTGAATGTGCCTGCCCTCTCCATCCACTTTCCAACACACTCACACACACACTCTCTCTCTCTCTCCTCTCTCTTTCTTTCTCTCTCTCTCTCTATCTGTCTCTCTTGCTCTCCATCTCTCTCTCTCTCTCTCTGCCTCTGGTTCTTTGTGGTCTCTCTCTCTCTGTCTGTTTCTCTCTGTCACTGTCTGTCTTTTTCTTTCTCTCTGTCACGGTGTCTTTCTCTACCTCTGTCTTTCTTATGCTCTCTCTCTCTCTCGCTTTGGAGAGCAGTCACTCTCAATTATCAAGAGGCATTTAGAGAATCAGACCGTGTTAAAGCAAGAGATAAATACAAGCAACATATTTCCAGTCTGTGGGGATTTGGAACCACAGAGAGATCAGTCTAAGCGTTTTTTTCGAATGAAGCATAAAATTAGAAAAGTGTTGTGCGTTTAGAAACTAACTCCAATGTGTAAACAGTTGTCTCTCTTTTTTACTTTTCCTCTGAATTTACTTAATTTTTCATAAAAGTACTTCTTATTTCGCTAATAGGAGTTATCTGATTTGATGCCTGTGGTGCATTTCATGTATAGAATTTACAATGAGATCTTTTCACTAATAATCTTGCATTAAATTTTGACTTAAAGTGAAAGACATTCAACTTCAACTGTGAATTTTCAGTGTATAGTCCCTGAACATTTTAAGAGCCTTTACGAGGACGCAGCCAATTATGCCAAAAAAGATTCTGAAGAATGTTTCAAAGTCACTGTAGTATTCTTTGTTAATAATACTACTTGAAAGTATGGAGCAGTACAAGTTCCTGCATGTGGATTCTTGTATTCAGGAAAAATATTTAAAACCCTTCTGGGAGTTTGATTCAGTATTTCAAAATATTCTTCGCTTTCTCTTGCATATCAAAGCTTAAACCCACATGTTGAGATACTGGAGCTGAGAAAATGTGCAGGTCATCATGCAGAACCTGAGCAGAGAGTTTTCAATATTCTGGAAAGTGATCATGAGCCAAAGATTTCTTGGCAAAATTATACTACACACTTCCTCACAAGAGAATCTTTGTGACCGCTTAACACTTAATCACTAATAACATGAGGTAAAGAAGTTTAATACAAGAGATACTAAAACCAAAATATTTACAGTCCCCACTGAAACTATTGGAACTGCAAGGTCAATTCAACTTTTTTGCTGTAGACTGAAGACATTTGGTTTTGAGATCAAAAGTTGAATATGAGAAGAGAATTTAGAATTTCAGCCTTAGTTTCCTGATGTGTAGTGTATGTAGTATGTATGTAGCATTAAACACCGTAGAACATGGCACATTTGGTATCAGATCACCCAATTTGGAGGCGAGCAAAATATTGGAACGTGATTGAGTGGTGTTTGTTTAAACAATAAATAGCTCTGAACATCTACTCTTGGTTTTTGTCCTTCAGCTTCACCTGTGAAGACTGCATTTGTTGTTAAAAAGGATAAGAAACATGAAGAACAGAGAGCTGCCTATGGGGGGGGGATTGCAAGCCATTTGAGGGAAAAGAGGGAAAATCAATCGGAAGCATTGCATAAGCATTAGGCATAGCCAGTACAGCAATTTGGAATGTCTTGAAAAAGAAGGAAACCACTGGTGTGCTGAGTAACAGACATTGAATGTGTCAGCCAAGTAAAGACAGCAGCGGCTGATGACAAATATCGTGAGAGCTGTGAAGATAAAAACACAAACAACAGTCAGTGACTTAAGCAACCTCCACAGGGCAGGGGTGAAGGTATCGCAATCAGCCATTAGAAGAAGACTTCAAGAGCAGAAATATAGAGACCATACCACAAGATGCAAACCACTCATCAGCAGTAAGAATGTGAAAGAATTCTTACTGTGGAGAAAAATGATCTGCTCATGATACAAAACATACTAGCTCATCTGTGAAACATGGTGGCGGTAGTGGCATGTCTTGGGCTTGCATGGCTGCTTCTGGAAAAGGTGCACTAATCTTTATTGATGATGTAACTCATGATGGTAGAAGCAGAATGAATTCAGGATTTTACAGGAATAATTTGTCTGCCAGTTTACAGAGAAATGGCGGGGGGGGGAGTGGAAGTTTTTAGACTGGCTAGGCCAGGCCTTAACCCAATTGAGCTGCATTTCACCTCCTGAAGAGGAGACTGAAGGGAGAAACCCCCCTTCCCCGAAACAAACAACAACTGAAAGAGGCCGTGGTAAAAGCCTGGAAAAGCATCACATGAGTGTCAGGCTAAAAGACGTTATTGCAAGCAAGGGATATGCAGCCAAATATTAAATGTTATTTACTTTAATTTACTTCTGGACTTATCTGTTCCTATACTTCTGCTCACCTAAAAATTGGGTGGTCTGATATAAAAAGGTTTTATGTTAAACACATCTAGATGTAAATACCAGGAAATAAAAGCTGAAATTCTTAACTTGTCTCATATCCATCTTCTGATCTCAAACCCAAATGTCTTTGGGGTATAGCGCAAACAAATGAATTGGCCTTGCCATTTCAATAGTTTGGGAGGGGACTGTAATTACAGAGCATATGATGTCAACACAGCTATTCGGATGACATTCCCCGGTTAGCTGATTTAAGATTTTAAAATGAAGCTGTATATTATATATTTGTTAATATTGATCATACAGTTATGATGCTAGAACCATGTGCTAGCTTATATAATTCTGTGCACATTGTTTGTCACACTACTTGATTGAGTAGACATGTGGTAGCAATTATCAGTTTGCAGATGCTCCTTCTTTACCCACAGAGCCAGTGTGTCTATCTTCTCAAATTCTACTGAATTATTCCTCACATCCTCTGGAACTTCCTATAGAGCATGCATACTGTATTTGCTGTCCTAAAAAAAACTATTCAAAAAGTGAAAGAACTTCTTTAATTAATCTGCTTGACCCAAAAACGGTCTCTGATTTTCGGATAGCTGTGTAGCTTTTACACAGGCTCTACCTGCTGATCCCACCAGAGCAGCTGCCACCTTGATGAATGTTTAATCAGTGGTTCAGGGATCTAAGATTGATGCATTCAAAAGCAATGACTTGAAAACCAGAGAATCTTTTGTGGGTCTCGCTGGATTTCTGATCATTGACCTGTACAGCTGGGCTTTAAGACTGCATATTCCATTTGGCTTGAAAGTTGACTGCTAAGTCATGACTGTAAGGTGAAGGTTACGCTTGTTTCCTGAATTGGGGAAAAAATAGCAGTGGGGTGTGACAGAAAAATGATGAATTTTTAGTGGTTGTGTAGTTTGGACTTTCTCAGGCCTACTATTATTAAGTCAGGAGACTGTGGAACACACATGGCATGCCTAAAAAAATATGAAATGTTTTGAAATCAGAAACTTAATTTGATGAAGGTTTTTCCTTATTGAAGAACGTAAACATTTTTAGGATGAAAGTAGTAGCTAGGGTAAGTGAAACAAGCATTCATGCTGCACTGCATTAGTGTTTAATGCAGTGTATACTGCTTGTATAAACATTAATCACATTTTCCTTCCTTTATAAAAGCAGCATGCTGCTATTACAGGTTTGTTGACCTTTTAATCTGAAGTTCTTGATGCTTTGTAGGTTGAAATGATTGTATAATAGCAAATTAAAGCCATAATAGAGAGCACCTTTCTAGGTTTTGTTACAGTACCCTCATCCTGACTCTTGGGTGCTGCTTATATAACACCTCTTTGTTTTGTTAGGACCCTTTGCTTGTGCTGTAATGGATAAAAATATTGCATCGTAAATGGCAATTTACATGTTCACTTCTCTTGGTAACCAAAAGAAGTGTGATGTGTAGCTGAAACAAGTTTCACTGACAGGGAGAGAGAGATCTGGAGGGATGGGAAGAAATTTATAAGAATTTCCATGGAAGAAATTGGTGAATCATTTTGAGAAGGAACACCACACCGCCTCCTTGCTGTTTCTCAGATTGATAGGGGATCATGCAGAGGCACATAAGAACTCAAGGGGACTTTCCCTGAGCAGCTCGGAGGAATTCATGTTTAGCAGAGCCTGATGAAACGGTATTGTGCAACAACACAAAATGACATAACAGTATTTCTTGTACAGTAGATTTAAGAAGGGTTTTATAGCATCTCAGCCAGTTTCCTGCGTTCCATGTCGTGATGAATGGCAACACTTATGTTCACTTGATATAGCAGCATGCTGTTGGACAGTTCTGTGGATGAACTCCTGTGTCTGTTGATTTCATTAATAGTGACTATTGGAGGCTACCATGGAATATCTGATTATGGAACAGAGTAAAGTTTGTAACTAAGGAGGATTTAAATGTATACAGATACAGAGTATTACACCCTGGATGGGAAGTTCATCGCAGGGCTCCAGACATGCACACGTTTGCACGATTGCAATATTCTGGAAAATGGTTGTGAGCCAAATATTTCTTGGCAAAAGTGCACTACACACTTCCTCAAATCTGGGATCTTTGTGACCGCTTAACACATAATCACTGACTACTTTGGTTTTAGTATCTTCTGTAATTAACTACTTCGTGTTATTAATTACAGAGCATATACTGTAAGTACAACTATGCAAATGACATTCCCCTGTTCACGGAGTTACGATTAAAATGGAGTTTGTTTATTTCTACAAACAATCATACAGTAATAGGAATTTATTCTTGTACAACCGATAAATTAATACTAATCATAGCTATGCACTGTCTTCTAGGCTTATATAAAATCTGTGCACATTATGTCTCACGTTCTTTACCCACAGAGCCAGTGTCTCAATTAATCACATCCTCTGGAACATATCCTCCTCTTCAGACTGGAAGTAAATTAACCATGCATATTTGCCGTCCTGGACTAAGCTATTCAACTTCAATTAATCTGCTTGAATATATTCTGCTGATTACTGGATAGTTTTTATACAAGCACTACCTTCTGATCCCAACGGAGCAGCTAGCTACCTTGACAGATATTCTGGTCAGTTTTAGTGAATTTGGGGCCTATCCCAGGAACACTGGGCATGAGGTGGGAAAACATCCTGGATGTTATGCCAGTCCATAACAGGGCACCATAATGCAAGCATTCACGCTCGGCTGCAATTTATCTTGGCCAATCCCCCTACAGGCATGTTTTTGGGAAGTGGGAAGAATCTGGAGAACCTGCAGGCAACCCATGTGGACACAGGGAGAAAATGCACAGAAACTCTGTACAGACACAGAGCTCAAACCAGGGACCCTAGAGCTGCTTACTTTGTTTGATTGTTTACTCACTTACTTGCCTATCTACCCTCATTGCTTGTGCTGCCAGCTTTATTCGACTCTTTTTACAAGACTTACAGATAATTGAACCAGATTCATTGTAGTAGTTCTGGCCTGGCTACTAGCTAAGTTTTTCAGTTTATTTAACCGGTTTTAATGTTTATTGGTGGATTTTGTCGTCAGTGACAGATGTCAAAGACAATGAGCCTAGCAATACAGTTTTACCATGAAGAGTGTAAAAAATAAATAAAAGTGCACCATGAAAGCAGTCATATAGAAACTGAAAGACAGGAGGGTAAATGTTTCATCAGCCTAGATAGAGGCATTCAAACTCAACTGACTTCAACAGGGCAATCAATTCATATTTGCTGCACAATTTAACCCTGTTTTTAATATATCTGTAAGGTAGAATAGGCAAGCATTATTTTCCTTAAGTGAACATATACCTTAAAAAAAAAAAAAAAAAAGGATTCATTCAAGTAAAACTTTCTTCTAACAGGGATGTATCCTTTTCTACATCCCAGTTGTTCTGCTTAATATTTTTTCAAAGTTATGCATTTACTGTAGGTTCATCACATACTTTGTAGCTTATTTTTATAATGCCTTTGTTATTTTGTTCTTACTATTGTGAATAAATCCAAAGCTGTTGGCTATGGAGCAGTCATTCAAGAATTTTTACGGAAGCCAATCTGCAGATATTGGACCTCTGTTAACAATGAACACATCCCTTGGGACTGGCTTTCTACCCAAAGCTTTGCTAAAACATTGGTTAAGAAGGCTAACCTTGATGCATGTGATTGCTCAGATTTCAAACCTTCCCTTTATCTCTGAGATATTAGTATAGGTAATTCTGTCATTGCTGAAATGGCACTGGGAGGAATAGTAGTAATATTACTTATTACTAGCTTCCAACCAGAGTTGTCTTTTTTGCTTTTGAGACGATATATCAGAATATTCCTCTAGATAGACTGGAAACATTGTTGGGATTAAGGGAACAGCTCTTTCCTGGCACAGATCTAATCTGACTGACATCAGTTTATAAATTTTGATGGTGGCACTCTGCACATAAAAAAGTAAGGTCTGGTGTTCTTCAAGGCTCTGTTCCAGGGCCACTCCTTTTTTTTTTTTTTTTTTTTTTTTTTTTTTTTCCTTTATACATGTTGGCACTGGGTACAATTATAAAAGTAAACTCTGTATTAGCTTACACTGGTATGCTGTATGTACACATCTGTATGCATCAGCCAAACCAGATGATGGCCACCATCTTAAAGCTACATGCACAGGATTTTTTTTAAGGAAAAAAAAAAAACGGGTTATTGGGTGAGGGGGAAAATAAATGTTATATCTTGCTTCCTGAAGATCCCTGATCAGGGTATTTCTGGAACATCTGGGCACAAACACAAGTCTCACCTTTAAAAAACAAAACAACAACAACAAAAAAAAAACAGCTAGAGAGCTGGAACCAGTATTTCACCCTTTTAATGCGACCGCATTTACTAGACTCCGTTGTTCCAAAAGATTTCCACTACACAACTGGCATCTGCCTTCGCCTTTTGTCAAGGAAACTCAGACTTTATGTTGGACCTTTCAAAAGCCAAAAATACATCAATAAACTGGTGTATTACACAGCTTCCTCCTCAGTTCAAGACATCATCCTCATCCCATTTCTTCTTGAGCCTGTCATGGATCAGTCACTGGTAGCATACACACTCCACCTCCCCGGATTACTGCCACCCATGTCTTATTGTATCAGCTCCTCCAATATTAAGTTTTATTAAAGCTTCTGCAGTGGACAGGAAAGCTGGTGGAGGAGCAGCTTTTAAAATACCTTTGACTATAGATATTCTGCCAGCTTTGACAGACAGAACTTCTTTTTCAGAACTTTCACAGTGCTGTGAAAAAGTTTTTATTTTTTCTGTTTTTGTGCATCTCGTACTAAATAGTTTTAGATCTTAAAACGAAATACAACATAAAACAGGCAAACTGAGTGTAAACAATAGTTGTTGTTTTTTTTTTATTGGAGCAAAAAACGTTATCCAACACCAATCACCAATTTGAAAAACTAATTACCCCCTCAAACTATAATCTGGTTGTGCCACCTTTAGCAGCAATACCTTCAACCAAACATTTTCGATAACAGGAGATCAGTCTTTCGTTAACTTCTATGACTAGGACGTACTCCTACACTTTGGATCATTGTCTTCCTGCTTAATCCAGTTGTGCTTGAATTTCAACTTTTGGACTGCAGACCAGATATTCTCCTTCAGGATTTTTGGGTAGAGAGCAGAATTCATGTTTCCCTCAATTATTGCAAGTTGCCCAGGCCTTGAAGCAGCAAAGCATCCCCACACCATCACACTTCCACCACCATGCTTGACCACAGATATGATGTTCTTTTTGAGGAATGTTTGCGACTCCAGTCTTCCAAACAGTTCCACTTTCAACTCATCAAGCCACAGAACATTCTGCCAAAATGTTTGACGATCATCAAGGTGTGTTTTGTCAACTTCAGAAAAGCCTTAATGATGTGTTTAGCAGTGGTTTTCACCTCACCACTCTTCCATGGATGCCATTTTTGCCCAGTGTCTTTCTGATAGTGGAATCATGAACACTGACCTTTATTGATGCAAGAGAGGCCTGTAGTTCCTTTGATGTTGTCCTTGGCTCTTTTTTGACTTCCTGGATGAGCAGTTCCTCTTGGAGGAATTTTGGAAGGTTGGTCACTTCTGGGAAGGCTCATTACTGTGTTTTTTTTTCATTTGGAGATGATTGCTCTCACTGTGGTTCTTGGGCGCCCCAGAGCCTTTGAAATAGTTTTGTAACCCTTCCCAGGCTAATGTATTTCCATCACCTTCTTCTTCATTGTTTCTGGAATTTCTTTCAATTTTGGCATAGTGTGTTACTGGGTAAGACCTTTTAACCAACTTCATGCTGCTGACAAAGTTCTATTTAAGCATTGATATGATTGAACAGGGTTTGCAGTATTCAGGCCTGGTTGCGTCTAGTCCAGCTGAACCCCATTATGAATGCAGTTTCACAAATTTGGGGAATTAGTAACTATGGGGGCAAATACATTTTCACACAGGCCCAGGTGGTATTTGATAACATTTGTGTTTCAATAAATAACATTATCATTTAAAAACTGTATTTTGTGTTTACTCGGGTTGCCTTTATTTGATATTAGATTTTAATTTCTGAAGCAATTTAGTATGAGATTTACACAGAAACAGAAGAAATCAGGAAAATACATATTCACAGCACTGTGGGTTTTTTTTTTCTTGAGACTGACCATCGGTCAGCTATGACATTACAAAAATAAATTTGAGTTCTACTGTGTTTTTCTGCTTGCAGCTTTAAAAAAAAAATGTTTTCAATTACCCAGCATTAAAAATGCAAATAGTGATCGGCTCACTCCTATTAGACAGCTTACTTACAGTTAAGTGCTAAAATGCTACTTCACATTTCCCTTTCCTTGGCATCATGACTGAGAATGCTGTTTACAGTCAACCCCCCACCTTCTTAAACTGCCTACTTTAACAAGTTTTAGGCTGCTCTTATAATTTTGATAAAAATACATTTATTGGAATGATGTTCACCATGTTGGTACAATATTTGTACTATTGAATACAAAAGTGTTGTTAAGGGTGACTTTGCAGACATTAGACCAACAGAGTATAATACAACGTCCCTCAAGGCTTAATATTTTGCAGCTCATTTATTCATCCTACAGTATCTCACAAAAGTGTGTACACCCCTCACAGTTTTTATAAATATTTGATTATATCTTTTCATGTGACAACACTGAAGAAATGACACTTTGCTACAATGTAAAGTAGTGAGTGTACAGCTTGTGTAACAGTGTAAATTTGCTGTCCCCTCAAAATAACTCAACACACAGCCATTAATGTCTAAACCTCTGGCAACAAAAGTGAGTACACCCCTAAGTGAAAATGTCCAAATTGGGCCCAAAGTGTCAATATTTTGTGCGGCCACCATTATTTTCCAGCACTGCCTTAACCCTCTTGGGCATGGAGGTCACCAGAGCTTCACAGGTTGCCACTGGAGTCCTCTTCCACTCCTCCATGATGACATCACGGAGCTGGTGGATGTTAGAGACCTTGTGCTCCCCCCCTTCTGTTTGAGGATGCCCCACAGATGCTCAGTAGTCCATCACCTTCACCCTCAGCTTCTTTAGCAAGGCAGTGGTCGTCTTGGAGATGTGTTTGGGGTCGTTATCATGCTGGAATACTGCCCTGCGGCCCAGTCTCCGTTTCAGTATGTCACAGTACATGTTGGCATTCATGGTTCCCTCAATGACCTGTAGCTCCCCAGTGCTGGCAGCACTCATGCAGCCCCAGACCATGACACTCCCACCACCATGCTTGACTGTAGGCAAGACACACTTGTCTTTGTACTCCTCACCTGGTTGCCGCCACACATGCTTGACACCATCTGAGCCAAATAAGTTTATCTTGGTCTCATCAGACCACAGGACATGGTTCCAGAAATCCATGTCCTTAGTCTGCTTGTCTGCAGCAAACTGTTTGCGGGCTTTCTTGTACATCATCTTTAGCAGAGGCTTCCTTCTGGGACGACAGCCATGCAGACCAATGTGATGCAGTGTGCGGCGTATGGTCTGAGCACTGACAGGCTGACCCCCCACCCCTCCAACCTCTGCAGCAATGCTGGCAGCACTCATACGTCTATTTTCCAAAGACAACCTCTGGATATGACGCTGAGTACGTGCACTCAACTTCTTTGGTCGACCATGGCGAGGCCTGTTCTGAGTGGAACTGTCCTGTTAAACCGCTGTATGGTCTTGGCCACTGTGCTGCAGCTCAGTGTCAGGGTCTTGGCAATCTTCTTATAGCCTAGGCCATCTTTAAGTAGAGCAACAATTCTTTTTTTCAGATCCTCAGAGTTCTTTGCCATGAGGTGCCATGTTAAACTTCCAGTGACCAGTGTGAGAGCGATGACACCAAATTTAACACACCTGCTCCCCATTCACACCTGAGACGTGGTAACACTAACAAGTCACATGACACCGGGGAGGGAAAATGGCTAATTGGACCTATTTTGGACATTTTCACTTAGGGGTGTACTCACTTTAGTTGCCAGCGGTTTAGACATTAATGGCTATGTGTTGAGTTATTTTGAGGGGACAGCAAATTTACACTGTTATACAAGCTGTACACTCACTACTTTACATTGTAGCAAAGTGTCATTTCTTCAGTGTCGTCACATGAAAAGATATAATCAAATATTTACAAAAATGTGAGGGGTGTACTCACTTTTGTGAGATACTGTATATACTATATGTTCTTATTAGGCCAAAATTACCAATATAGCAGAAATGCTTATCATGGCTCTTCTTAAATTATCAGGTAGTTTTATTTATAGTCAAAGAGGAAAGGTGTAAGGTAATACTCGAGCTCCAGGAATTTAAACACCCAGAACCAAGTTAGAAATCTTAGTGTTATAATTGACCTAGGATTTTAGCTTCAGTAGACAAACCAAAGAAGCAAAAAAAAAAATCTAGTCTAGTTCAGTTTATCTAGCTATTAAAAGAACATTTATTCTAGACATCAGAAATGAAAGCACTGACGATACTCATAGGATGACTGGATCATCCTCACAATTTTTCTAGAAACAGGCCATGTAATAATTGTCCTTTTAAAAGAAGGAAATAAATTATTGCAGGGAAAATCATAAGGAGCAGCTGGGTTATATAATACTTTGAGCAAGCAGTAATAACTTTAATCATTTTGTTATATACACAAGTGATGGAAAATATCAGTGATCTTTTTTAAAAAATTTTTTTATAAATGCTATTTATATGGGGCAATGTTTTATTTAATTTTTTTTCTTATTTGTGAATAAAAATTACAAAATTATATTACAATAGAATAAATGTAAGGCACTTGCTAAAAATGCTGAAGGAGAGCTTTAAAAATGCACTTTAATAAAGTCATGTGTTATTTCTTCTGAAAGAATGTGATCAGAGGGCAGTATCCTTCTCAACTGGATTTGCAAAATGTTCAAACTCTCCAGGAAATTTGGAGGGGGGAAAAAACCTGGCAAGTTGAGGACATGACATCCAGTGACCTACCCAAAAAACTGTCAGCATCAGATGGACAAAAGATCATTTGCTTAAAGAACTGGGGGAAAAAAACCCTGCTTGCTTAGTATTTGGCACAATATCCATACACTAAAGTGACATCATCCTCTTTTGGCAAAATTTCTTTGAGGGCTAATGAGAACTGAAATTTTTAGCTGCAAGGCGAAAGAAATTTTAGTATGCTGGAGTTCATAAAGCATGGCATGACAACCATGAGTATTTTTTTTTTTCTTTCATTCACAAAGGCCACCACTAGGTCAGAAGAACAGCACGTGAAGTTTGTCAACCACAGAGGTGGCTTTGACTTGGTCTCTAGGTCATTTAAACCAGTGATGGCAGAACTGGTCAAAATCAACAGTCTGATGTATACTGAGAAAATAGATTTTGATCCGTGATGCTGTATCTTTGGGGGGGGGGGGACTTGCTTGGAAAAACGCAAATAACCCATGGCCAAATACAATTACAACCTATTGAGATACAGTATTAAATCATCTTCCCCAGTACCCTCACCTGAGCATGAAGTTATGAAACTGTGTGGGCTTACTCGGACAGGAAAAATAAAGTCCTTCATGAAGCTTGGAGGAATTTTCCATACGAATGATTTAGAAGCCACATAAATGCCTTTTTAAAAACACAAGACATTGTGACAATATTTGTAATCATTACAATACATTGTTAGCCACATACATTTCTCAGTTGATACTGTACGTTTGTGATGGTTCTGCTCTTTATTACTGGAATCTTAAAGTCTTTTGATGAGGAGGTATATTTTGATATATGTATTTACATCGGTTGTCTCACTACACAATTGCAGTTATCCTACAACATTATGGGCGTGTCCGCTGTCTCTGTGATGTCCGTCGGGATGAGCTCTGGGGTTCTTGTTGGGGTGTGCTACCAGCAGTCCCAGTGAGCAAACCACACCCTGAAGTCAGGCAAACTCCAGGAACCCCAGGTAGTCCAGGGTGACCCCTCAGTCCGGGTTGGCCGACATGGCCTCTCTCACCCATTTTACCAGGGCGCCCATCGAATACTCTGCCAGGTCGCCCACGCTGACCTGTAAATATGAGAGTTATGATGATATAGTCTGCCTGATAAACAAATAAGTGATTTGTTTTCTCACTGTAACATGAATAGTACCGGAGAATGTTTGCAGAAAATTATACTACATAATTTTTCATGATAAAATCTACAGTTAGATTTTAGGCCAAATGTTTGCATACATTCATTCAAGACATTCATACTTAAATTTTTCTGTGTTAGATCAATTAATCTCCTAAGAGGTCATAATCTCCAAGAGGTTTATTTTAGCCTTTATTTACTATATATATATGATTTTCAGTGGATCAAAGGTTTGCACACACACTTTGATAGTGTTTGGTGGCATTACCTTTTAATTGCTTAACTTGAAATAAACACTTGGGTTAGCCTTCCACAAACTTCTCACAATGCTTTGAAGGGGGTTTTGCCCATTCTTCCTGACATAACTGGTGTAACTCTGGTTTGTGAGCCTCTGTGCTCAGACACCATTTTTCAGTTTAGTCCACAAATTTTCTTTGGGATTCAGGACAGGGCTTTGTGATGGCCATTCCAATACTTTTACTGTTTAACCAAGTTTTAACTTTGATGTCTTGAGCTATTGCTTAAACATTTCTAGATAATCCTCCTTCCTTATAATGTCATTTAGTTTCTGAAGTGCACCAGTCAGTTTTCCAGCAAAACACCCCCACAGTATGATGCCACACCCATGCTTCAAAGTAGGGGTGGTATTTTTCAGATTAAAAGCCACAACCTTTTCCCTCTATGCATGGCTGTGATCATTATCAACATGGTGTATGTACATTTTTGACCCACTTTAATACTGATGTAGTGATATTAAAGCTGAAATAAATGTCTCTAATTGATTGGTTACCTCTGATGTGAAGAAAGTAGGACTTACCAAAAGAAATGTACGGTAACATGAAATGTGTGTTGTGAAAAATGGAGATTGAATATCTTTAGTATAGGTGTATATAAACTTTTGACCTCAACTTTAAGATGAGAAAAGTAAGAGTGAAGCTGATTCATATGAACGTAATAATTGAAATTACCTTTTTGTCCCTGGTCTCCAGTGTAACCAGTTAAACCATAACCTTTTAGACCCTTGTCTCCTTTCTCTCCTTGATCACCTGCATGAAAAAATTAAACTATTAAAACTGCACTATAAACTGGATGTATTAATGGTATACTGCCACTCTCAATACTGTTTAATAATCATGTGTGGCATTGCAGAATAAATGCATAACGGTAATTTAATTAGCTCTACAACAATACAAATATTATTATCCATTATGATATTTGATCATGTTTTCGCCTAAAGCTTTTTGTAATGCTAAATAATAAGCTCCTCTCATTTCTCTGTTACAAAAGTACACCCTGGACGTCAGACTTGCTGTATACAGTCCACTCCAAAAATATTGGAATGGAAAGGCTGTAGACTGAAGACATTTGGGTTTGAGATCAAAAGATATAATAAATATGAGAGTTGAGAATTTCAGCTTTTATTTCCTGGTGTTTATATGTACATGTGTTAAATAACATAGAACAGTGCACATTTTGTATCAGACCACCCAATTTGTAAGTAGAAATATTAGAACATGTGACTGACAAGTGTTTCTTGTTACCAAGGTGTGTCCTGTTAGATTGATTGTGTAAACAATAAATAGCTCTTAACATCTACTCTTGGTTTTAGAATTCAGTTTGAACTGTGAAGACTGCATTTGTTAAAAAGGATAAGCCAACATGAAGATCAGAGAGCTGTTTATGAGAGAAAAGCAAGTCATTTTGAAACTGAGAAAAAGGAAAATCAATCAGAGGCATTGCACAAACATTGGGCATAGCCAATACAACCATTTGGAATGTCCTGGAAAAGAAAGAAACCACTGATGTACTGAATGACAGACACCAAATGAATCGGCCAAGGAAAATAACAGCTGATGACCGAAACAACCCAAAAACAACAGTCAGTGACATCATCAACAGTCCCCACAGGGCAGGCACAATCCATCATTCGAAGACGACTTTGAGAGCAGAAATATAGAGGCCATACAACAAGTTGCAAACCACTCCTCAGCAGTTAGAATCAGAACGTCTGGAGAAAAAGGATCTGCTCATGATCCAAAACATACAAGCTCATCTGTGAAACATGATGGAGGTAGGCTCACGGGCTTGGGCTTGCATGCATGCTTTTGGAACATGCTCAATAATCTTTTTTGATGTAAGTCATGGTGGTATGAATTCAGACATTTACATGACCATTTTGTCTGCCAATTTACAGAGAAATGCATCCAAATTTATCGGGAAAAACTTTATCATGCAGCAAGACAATGATCCAAAACACACTGCCAACACAATAAAGGACTTTATCAGGGGGAAAAAGTGGCAGGCCAAGTCAATCACCAGACCTTAACCCAACTGAGCAGCATTTCACCTCCTGGAGAGGAGACTGAAGGGAGGAACCCCTCGGAAACAAACAACAACTGAAAGAGGCTGTGGTAAAAGCCTGGAAAAGCATCACAAAAGAAGAAACCAACAATTTGGTGATGTCATTGAGTCACAGGCTTGATGCAATTATTCCATGCAAGGGATATGCAACCAGATATTAAGTGTTATTTACTTTACTATACTTCAAGATGTGAAAATGGTTGGTCTAATTCAAAAGGTTCTATGTGTTATGTTCTTCAACATGTATAGATATAAAACCAGGAAATCTGAAATTCTAACCTTTGGTCTCAAATCCATCTTTTGATCTCAAACCCAAGTATCATGTACAGCACTAGCAAATGAATTGGCTTTTCCGTCCCAGTAGTTTCAGACGGGACTGTAGATAAAACCAACTCAAGCAACTAAATGCATTTAAACTAACCATTTACCTTTGCAGTATTTCATGCATCACCATTTGTATCCCATCTTCTTTCTAACCAAAATAAGGTAGTATATGTGGTAATTCTTCTTCAAACATTGTCAAGCATCCTTTGAATGTATCTGTGTGAGCATCAGTCTTTTTGATGTTTTTTTGGAATGGAAGCCTAACGGCTGGCCAAGTGTAGTATGCGCACTCTCCTGACAGATGTTGGCTCTATTTACTTAGTGAATAAAAAGTATGGCTTCCAGCTACTTTTTGAATCAACTTTTTTTTCAAGCATCTGAAAGGTGTTTGTACATCCTATTGTTGCTAGCTATATTTTTACATTTCGATTTTATATTGCCCTTCAAATGCATATGAAAATTACGATTATGAATAAGTATTACCTCGCACCCCTTGTCTGCCTGGATCACCAGGCTCTCCATAGAATCCTTGCTGCCCCACTTCTCCATCAACACCATCAGTGCCAGGATCACCCTAATGACGGTTCAACAAAAGTAATGTAATTTATTAGTTAGGTTCAGTTATAGCTATTACATAAATTCAAACAAATGTTTGAGTTTTATGGCTCAGAGGATGTTTTAATCAATTTCTGCTGACTATACAGAACATTTATTTCATAACATTGGAACCCAACGTCTTTCCTTTAAAGCATCAGAAGTCATAAAAAGTATGACTTGAAAAAAGCATCATAATTCTTGTGCAGAGGGTTTTTATAACCCATACAGTGTCAGTTTTATAACTTTTTACATGCATTGGAGGCTTGGTGAACTTTTATCTGCCTTTGAGCCTCCCAAGTGAACATGTTTGGTAATTTAGAAAAAAGGGAACTTTCCATTCCAAGGGAAGATGGGGGATTCTCTCTGACTATTTGACACAGTAAATGCCTCTGTCGCTAACCTCTTATGAGACATTTGGAAATTTTGAGTGTTTTAATTCCAACCAGTACTATCAAGCCCTTCAGCATGTTCTCTTACAGCGTACACACTATGTATCTAACTTGGCCCAGGAAATATTGAGAGCTGATGTATGGTGCACATTCTGTCTTTGTTTACCATGGAAACAAATTTTCTTGACGTCTAATGGGGCTCAAAAACATGCATTTTCACTTTGTGATGTCTGAAGCAAACCACATCTAAAGGTTGCTGCTGGGTTTTTTTTCCTTTTCTTTTTTTTTTTAGTTTAATGCTATGCAGAAATGGGAGACTCACAGGTGGTCCAGGTTGTCCCTTTTGGCCTGGGGGACCAGGGGCACCCATGGGCACATCGCCATAGAGTGGACACACAGCAGCACATGTCCGCTTCACAGAGTTGGCAAATGTGGACATCTGTTCCAGCGCCACACGCTTGCAGACCTCGATAACATGTTGGGCTGAGAGCGTTGGGCCCTGGGAGAGAAATTATTACCACATGCATTACTGGCTTAGACGCAACTCTGAAGCAAATCAGCCAGCTAAGGACAGCTTTGCCCCATGTTATACCAAAGCTTGGA
This sequence comes from Ictalurus furcatus, assembly GCF_023375685.1. Classification (NCBI taxonomy): domain Eukaryota; kingdom Metazoa; phylum Chordata; class Actinopteri; order Siluriformes; family Ictaluridae; genus Ictalurus; species Ictalurus furcatus. The sequence goes on along the minus strand of NC_071257.1, from coordinate 6,728,488 downwards.
AAGGAAATGGCTAACCTTGCAATGAGGGAGAAGCAAATACAGCCAACAACATTTTACCAGGATCATTATAGATTTATAGCCCATACTAAATGAAAACCTTGCCCCAAGCTGCAGAAACCACACTAATGAGAGTGTTTATTAGCTCTCTTGACACACGATGGTTGCCACACATTTTATGAATGTAATGCCAGGTGGCACGATGACTAACTTTGAAGATTCAGTGCTTTGTAACTGGGTGATGAGAATGTAAAGGAGCATAGTTTATGAAACTCTAGTTAGTAGACCACTGACATGATGATATATGTATTATTGAACAAAATGTGTTCATGGAACTCCTTCATTTGTTTTCATTTCTCAGTCACAGTAAACAAATCCTCTGAAACCTACAGAGCCCCCCTAGTGTCAGGTAAGAAAAAAAATACAGCCATGTGTAAACCATGCCCTCAGATTTGTAATCCGTGCCCTCAGATTTGTAAACCGTACCCTCAGTTTTGTAAACCGCGCACACCTCGTTAAAGTTGGGTTTTTATTGGACATTCGCTGTACATTCGAGCTTCTCTCTTCTATTTCTCAAGAAATAAACACACAAAAAGGATATAATGTGTATTGTCTTAATAATGTGTATTGACTGGACATAGAACCAATACAACTGAATATATTTTTAAATTTTCTCCCGTTAAAGCCCACGGAAGCCAATCTTTGGGAGACGCAGGTCATCAGTGCCTTATAGTAATGGAGTCAGTAAGGGACTGTCTAAAAAGTGCATGACCTGGGCAACTGTATAAGATTTTTATATGCCACGATAAGTTTATATGTGTAATAAAAAGGTATATCAGTAATAATATATATGCTATAAAAAAAATTCTTTTTCCATACTGTATCCTAACACTGCCATAAGTTAGATATCCTAGACATATATTAGACATGCCCAGGTCATGCACTTTTTAGACGGTCCCTTACTGACTCCATTACTATAAGGCGCTTATGACCTGCGTCTCCCAAAGATTGGCTTCCGCGGGCTTTAACGTGAGAAATTTTAAAAATATATTCAGTTGTATTGGTTCTATGTCCACTCAATGCACATTGTCATTTTTGTGTGTTTATTTCTTGAGAAATAGAAGAGAGAAGCTCGAATGTACAGCGACTGTCCGATATAAACCCAACTTTAATGTGGTGCGCGCGGTTTACAAATCTGAGGGCACGGTTTGCACATGCCTGTATTTTTTTTTTCTTACCTGACACTGGGGGGCTCCATAGAAACCCTTTCAACCCATGACCATAAAAAATAAGGGTTTTTTTTTTTTTTTTCTTCCCCCAAATCTCTTGGTACTTGTATATGGCCACATGTACAGTATATGGATATTTGTGAAAACGTGTATTTTTCTGTGTTTTGGCCCTCCATCCACATAAAAATGCCATTATGGTTCACAGAAAATCAAGCTTTTTAAAAACACCCTTCAAGATGGAGAAATTTTAATTCTCAGTTTTAGTGTTTTCGTGTGGACCGGAAAAAAAATGTTTTTGACAAAACTGTCACCTGGTGCAAATCTTCTCATGTCATTTGTAGTTTGTAATTTGTTATTGTTTATCATTGTGTGACTTTATTCATCATTGCCGCTGACTAGCTTGTAAATTTGTGAACTGTACCTTCTTATTTGATGACGTGAGCATTTTCAGAACAGAACTTTTTTGTGAGTTTGTTGAGATTTTCAAAAATGCTGTTTGTTAGCTGTAAAAATGTTTTCGGAAATATCTGTATGTGTGAAGAAGAGTCACTGTCTAGATTCTGGGTGATGAAAACTGTAAAACCAGTCCTGACTTTATAGTCTGGGTCAAGGGGTTAATAAATTCTTGAGTAGTTTATTAATATAAGAAGGCAGTAAAAGGGTTGTTAAGATTTCAGTTAGCACAGCCAATACTCACTGGTGGACCTGGAGGTCCCAGAAAGCCCTCTGGCCCTTCGTCTCCTTGGACACCTTTGGTCCCCTCGTTGCCTTTACGGCCAGTATCTCCAGCTGGCCCTCGCTTCCCCAGGCCTCCCTGTGGCCCTACCTCACCTCTATCCCCCACCTTCAACATGTACAAACAAGTTAGTTTAAATGATACAACAATTAGTCATATTTGATATTTAGTATAACTGCATTGCTACATTTCACTATTTGTATCTCTCCGCTTGTCTGTGTTTGCTTCATAAACTTCCAATAGCAATAGTTCATTAAATTGAAACTGTTACTAAACATACTATGAGCTGTCAGTCCATGTTGCATGGCAACATCCAGGTGAGGCTTCTTTTGAAACTATTTTTGTCGTCAGTGAAAATAAACAAAATATCTGTTACTTGATATTAATTTCTTGTTTAGGACTGTTGTCTAAAAGCAATCTCACACTTGCAAGCACTCTTGCTCATGAGATATTGCTTAAGTATATGCAGATATTAAGTCTATCTATGAAAATCCCATTTGCCTTGGCAATCAATGTCAGGATTGGAACTTCAGAGTGATGTACATATTAAACATCACTGCTATTGTCTGTGCATATTAAGAATACTCAATATGATCCAACTGCAGTTCTACAACTGTCATACAGTATTACTTGGCTGGAAAGATATCAAATCATGACTGCATTCAGTGCAGTCACAGTTTTAAAATACTTCTAATAGAAACAGTACCAGCTACTGAAGACTGTAAAATCTAGGGTGAACCTTACCCTTCCTTTTGGTCCTTTTTGTCCTTTCTCACCCTGCATAATCAAGAAATCTTAACATCATTAACTGCACACACACAAAAAGGACATTTGTGCACTGCAAACATAATAAATGAAGTTGTAGTACCTTTTCCCCTTTTACACCTTGAAATCCTGGAATACCAGTACTTCCCTGTGAAATGCACAAGTAATAGCAGGAAAATCAGATGTAGAAGGCCTAGCTATCCAGCTATTGTATGTTCAACATGGTTGTCGCATCACCACTGCACTTGAGAAGCACTGCTATCTTTCTTTTGACTTTTTATTTGATTTTATTTATATACATTACTACCAACAGTAACGCATTTTGTTTTTGCTGGATACGTATCTCCATTTTTTTGTTTTTACATTGGAGCTTTCCAACTGTTTAATCTTCAAACTGCTTGCCAATCCTTACATGAGGGAGAAAATATGTGGTGTAAGAGGCAGAATACATTGACGTACTTGGGAGTGAAAAACCCAAAATAGTGGAGTTTCTTACTAATGTTCATCTCTGTGTTTGTTACTGGACTGTTTGTCCATGTTTTAGGTGTGTACTACCACTTATTGTCCTTATGGCCTGAAGAATTCTAGCCCATGCACATTTCCCTGAAATAGGCATTAGTCAATTTGTCTGTGAGGGAGGGGAAAAGGTCTGTTCTAGATTGGCCTACTGGATTTTTCAGCTGAAAGTCGTTATAACGGTGTTTTTGCAGCTTTGACCATTAAACATCATATGCATCTTGCAGATGAATAGATGAAATGCACCATCAGTCACGAATATGAAAAACTCAAAATTAACCATATTCTCCTCTGTATATTGGTTTTGCTATACAATAGGAAATGACACCTTTTTTATAGTTTAATAAAAATAAATTAGAGGAGTTCAGTGCAAGTACAGTTTTCAAGCTTTGCTCTCATCCTTTCAAGGACTTGGACTAGAGAGGGTTTGTGGTGCTTCTGCGTTCCATGTTCTACACAGCATGGCATGCATATCATTAAGTACATGATTCATTCGATTCATTGTTAATGTCCCCTACAAACTTAATCTAAATGATCCAGCTAAATACTGAGACTACTTCGATTCAACACAAGACGACATGATAACATCAGTCACGTCACTATTTGTCCAGGGAAATTGTGCGTATTTAGAGATATATTAAGTATCTGGTTGAGTTGATTCCTTTGGCTCCCCATCCAGATTATGCAAATCACCTGTGTTCACTGCTCTGAGAGTGCCAGATTTTTATCAAGTCAAGCGTCCAAGATCAAGTTTTTCAGTCGTGTCTAAATCAGTGCCTTTAAACAAAAGTAGTTGCTTTCGAACCCAAAAGAAATCAGGGATAGCAAATGTGGACTGAAGAAGGAAATAGAGTTTATTTTGCTGGCAAGAGTAATACAGTGTAACAGAGAAACTGGAGAGAATTTTAAAAAATGAAAAACAAGACTAACACTGATCTACTGTGTGAATGAGAAGATGGCAAGCATTGAAATGTCTAACTGGGGTCCAGTGTGTGTGTATATATATATCACATTCACTGCAAAGTTTGTTTTATTTAACATTATGGCTTTCACTCTAATTATCACTGAAGCCGATATCGTACAAAAAAAATGTCCAAGGACAGAATCCTACGTAACTGTGACGCACGTATATTTTAGGCGAAGTCCACCCCGTGTGTGCAGTTCTTGTGTAGCTTCTGAATAGCACTTAATTTCCTAGTTACAGTATGTCACTGGTCTGAATACTGATTTTGCAACTTCGGGATTAAATCCTCACGAGGAGGTTAACTCTGCTCTGAGTATGGCTCTGTATGAAGAAAATGATAAAAATCCATGGGGACTTCCACTGAATGAATTTTGAATTAAGTATAGACCATTTCATAAGGTTAGACTGTAGTAGAGAACTGACACTGGAACAAGAACAGAGGACTCTGTGTTTTTAGTCACAGACAGTTTGTTGTGTGGCTGCTCTCGTTGCCAGCTGGCGGTGCATGGCGACATGGCACACGGTGCAGGGCAGACATGACACCACTGTTTAAACATGTGGGGATTCCACACTGTCAGAGACCCACAGCCAGGTTCATGTGCATATCCTTGAGATTTTGGAGAAAATTGTTACCCAACAGCTTTATTCTTTTCTAAATAGTAATAACAAGCAGGATGTATTTCAGGCTGGTCTTAACACAGAATCAGCGCTGGCTGATGTGGTCAGTGACCCACTGCTTGCCTCAGATTCTGGATTTGTGTCTGTTTTGGTGCTACTGGATTTGAATGCAGCATGTTACATTAATTACTGTGATTATATTTTACTCGACAGACTAAATAAACAACCGGTTTAGGCATTAGTTCTTGTCTGGCTTAGATCTTATTCGACAGACCATAAGCAGTTTGTTAACATAAACGGAGATTCTTTAAAGCCTAAAGCTGTACAATACAGTGTCCCACAATGTGCTGTTTCAGGTCTCGTATTATTCTTCCTTCATATCCAGCATGTAATTCGTCATTTATAATGTTGACTTTCACTCCTACTGTGATGATACACATTTATAATTGCTAGCTCTGCCCAGTTCAGCAGTAAAAGGGAGACATGATAAACATAAAAGAACTGTCCTCCTTTTAAATTCTGACAAAAGTGTAAATGGTAATGTTGGGTCCTTGGTCAACCCACAGTAAGGTTATTGATTTCTCTGTGGAGATTTATTTATTTTTTATTGTCTACTGTTAATTCCAAGGATAAGTTGCATATGGTAGATGTTTTTTTTTTTTTTTCTTACAACACCCCTAAACCCTGGAATAATGTTCAAAAGAACATGAACAGCAGTTCGGTAACTATACCACAGCATGGCTGAATTCTCAAATCTGATTGATCAAAAGGGGAATTCATTATTTTCGTATAATAGCACGGCTCAGAAAGTAGTTCTCTCTGTAACATGAATGATAGGTTAATATTAATGCACTTCTAATGCGTTATTGTTTCTATAGTGACATCTCATACACAGGGACTTGTATGGCAGATGTTCTGAATAATATAAGACCAATAATAAACAGATTTAAAAAAAAAAAAAAAAAAAACATGTTTAACAAAGTAAAATGTATATTAATCGGTGATGCAGAGATGTTTTTTGTTAGGAGACATTTTAACATTTATGGAAGGCGTCTCAGTTGTAAGTGCTTTGTAATAGTCATTGTGCTTTGAGAAGATTATAAGCATAGGAGAGACTTCAGGATGGAGGTACGCTTTCTGGTACCTCGGTAAAATGACACGATGTGTTTTGTGAGTGAGTGATCTGATTGAGTGAGAGGAAAAAAAAAAACCAAGGCGGGGGAAGTTTTTGTTTGTTTGTTTGGGTATGATTGTTTACTGTGTCTATAATGTAAGTGAGACCAGGACCGAACTTGTCTCTCGGACATTCCACGATATTAATCTAGCAATAAAACGTTAAAATGTGCCACGTTTCTTGCATAAATAAATGACAAATCGCTGTGGTATAACTGGAACAGCACACTCCAAACCATGCTATTATATGGAAAATAATACACTTACTGGGTGATGTGTGAATGATTATGCCTATTCAGTTCAATGACGTGTTCTTAATGAGCCTAATTTAATAGAATTTTAACCGTGTACCAGTAAAAGTCTTACTTTTCGTATGTCAACTGTCTTGATGCATCAGAAATGGTCAAGATGTACATCTGTGTACAAATATTTGAGTCTTACAACATAAATCGTATCTGTTTTATAGATATTTTCCTGTATGGAAAGAGAAGCTAAGTATCCTTAACCATTGAAACGCCATACAGTCATGTGATCTAACTCGAAAGCCTCCTGACAGAATATATTGTTGCAAGATGTTTATGGATATTACATGTTAGCAGGAATAAAATATGCTATATCGGAGTATATTTAATGCACATACCAGCTCACCCCTTACTGTCATACAATGCAATCTCAGTCATCATTTTGGAGCACAGTGAGCATGTGGTTACAGTGACAGAATGAGTGGAGTTCTTTACCTTTGGACCTGGTTTTCCAGGTAATCCTATATGTCCCTAGAAATAAAATACCACATTTTAGGATGAGAATTATTTTCAGAGAGAATGCACTTCAATTTCACAGCACTCTGAAATATCTTTCCAAAACATTTACCGTTTTTCCTGGAGGCCCAATGAGTCCTGGTCTTCCTGGCTTTCCTGCTGAGCCCTTATATCCTTGCAGACCCTAAAGAATGTTTTGGGTTTTTTTAAATGCAGCAGAAGGCTGAGTTTGTCATTTGTTCAGGTGATGATGTGTAACCTGATTGCAGATTGTAATAGTAATAGTAAGTACTCACAGGGCGTCCTTGATGACCCATATTCCCTGGAGGCCCCTGAGCACCTTTCTCACCCTGTTTGAAAAAGGGTCCACCATACTTTATGGCTACACACAACATGTGTTCATTAAGACTGATGTTTGTGACTAAAGCTGACGTTACCCTGTCGCCAACTTTTCCAGCTTTGCCCTCAGGCCCTTGAAGTCCTTGATAAGCCTGTGAGGAAACAAGTCGAGATTAGCACAAAAATGAAAATGTGAGATGGAAGAAGTATAATGAGCAGTAACATCATAGTAACAGAGCATACCTCAATGCCAGGGTCTCCATCCCTTCCAGGTAAACCTGGATCACCAACAATACCCTGAAAAATTCATAACCTTTCCATTTATTCACACACATTTCCATTTCTTTGTTGTGATGTGATGCATGTAGATTATGGCTACCTTTATTCCCATGTCTCCAACTCTTCCCTTAGGCCCATGTATACCCTGGATAGGGTGAAAAAGAGACGAGCATATACTAAAAGTATGGTAATACATTTGTAATTTAATACAATAATGTAAAGCAATGGAATATTTACAGGCTTTCCTTTTTCTCCAGGTTCTCCTCTTTCACCAGGATCTCCCACAACACCCTGTCATATAGCAAACCAACAAAATTTATATTGAGTCAGGGTCATTCCACTAAACCTAGAAAAATGCTTAAATCTAGAACCCTTAATGTTGAAGGTTCTATGCAAAACACTAGAACAGTTTTTCAAGTAGAATCCCTATAGCAAAAAAACAATTTAGCCAAAGAACCTATTGTAAGAGCATAGAGAGAATCACTGTTTGTAATCAGTCTTATAGGCATTAACTTGAATGAATGAATGAATAAATAAATAAATAGTTTTGTAATTTTTTGCAATTATCTCTGAATAAGATACAAAGAGGTTCCTAACTTGGATTGTAGCTATGCATTTTACAAAAAAATGTTATGCTCTTTATGGACGTATAACAATTTACGTAAGGATAATAGTTTTTAGCCACATTCTCTTTCTTTCTAATGATTCAAAGTATGTAGGTGATGTGAACTACATAAACAAAACTTTTAAAAGCCTTCCAAAGCATCCATGATTCCATGACTGCTGCGTTTAAGCTGGTACGGATTTAAACAAAATGGAAGCGAATGTTTTCCGTGAGACACTTTAGACATGCTTTTGGCTCACATTTGGACATGGTTTGTCATTGATTAACTTGCGTCCTGTCATGATTCTTGTCCCCAAGATTTTTAAAAACAAAGTTATGCCCCTGATGTCAGTTCTTGTTCTTACTTAACAAACGTATACAAGCAGCTGCTAATCAGCAAGCTTAAAGCTCTAGTTATTCAGCTAGCAACATCACTTTTTTAGCCAATTTTGTGTTCTCACTGCCAACTACAATGATGTCCTTAATAAAACATAACAAAAACCATAGCTATAGTAGACTATAACTACTTAATACTCAGAGCCAAAGGCATTTGCTTAGAAGAATTCCTCGGTAGACTCAACTGCATAGAGACTTAATTTCCCAAGTAAGGCATGCATGGTTGATCTTTGAGGTGACTAGTTTTTGATTTAAAAGCAGACCAGGGGTCTTAAATGTCATTGTGGTAAATAATGGAGCATGGTGTGATAATGCCTCTATTCCATTTGCATACCTGCAGGCCTTGTGGTCCTGGAGGTCCATCTTTTCCAGAGGGGCCTTCGTCTCCCTTTAGAGATGGACAAATGGAAACAATGAGACCGTCTGAACACACACAGTAGATACCTGTTTTTGTGATTGAAACCACAAAAGGCACTAAAAGTACCTTTACTCCCTGATATCCAGGAATCCCCAGGTACCCCTGATCTCCCACTGAACCCTGGAAGGAGCAAATGAGTCATGTATTATACAGCAGCAATATGAACTTCTGCAAAACAGTTGCTTTTAAAATGGGCTAAAACAATTTAGTTCTGGTCCAACTTACTCTCTCTCCTGGCAACCCAGTCTCCCCTCTCTCTCCAGGAGGCCCTCGCACTCCCTACGGTTGTTAGTAGAATAGCATGCAGTAAAAATCACTGATAAAATGAATGCTGCAATACATTTGTTTGCACAGTTGAGTGATGTAATACATGCGGATTATAAGCACGCACATGCGACTGGAAGATATGAGAATTTCCCTCACTATTTCTTAAGACAGCTCATGTCTGAGTTTATATCTTTGCTATACTTCTTACCTTGTGGCCTGCAGCACCTGGTAAACCTTTCAGGCCTTTAGGCCCTCTGTCACCCTGCAAGAGGAAGATTCATTAACGTTTCCGAATATGTAGAAGCAGAATCGCAAATGCCGTATACATTATGCTCGTACTTCAGGGCCACGGAGTCCTCGCATTCCCTTCTCTCCTTTGATCCCGGCATAGCCCTAGGGAAACACATTCAATCCAGTTCAGCTCTCTCTGTATAGAACCTTTCGCAGCAGAGAATATGCCATGCACAGATCAGGGCAGTAGGAAAAGTAGTAAATGACAATCTTTAAAACTGAAGGTTTTGTTGAGATATAATAAGTGGCTTACCTTAGGACCAGGTTGGCCTATGTTTCCATGTTCTCCAGCATCTCCTCGTCGCCCCTACAATAAATAAGCAATGACGTGGTTACAGATAGACATTATAAATTGGATAGCTTCAGCTCTTAAATCTGCGTGCCTGAGATGTGTTGAAGCCATAGTAAAATCCTTATATGCATACCTGTGACCACATTGCAATAATTGAATACTGTATTAATGCACCAGGTTTTAAACCAATAAAACCGTTACACTATTCTGTCCTATGAATGCCCTAATCTTTCAGGTATGTTACTTAGCAAGTCTGTTCACAGACTACATTGTGTGGTAGAATAATTGTTTATAGTGAGTATTATGAATAATAATAACATGAATTATTTACTGAACACTGGATTTAATCATATTGTTTTGTTTGCTATTTTGTACAAGCAGTAAGCCGCAAAAGGGTGTGTTAATGTTGTTGTGTTTTTTTTTCCATGAGTAAAAGCCGCCTTATGTATGACCAATGCGAAGTTGCTTTACTTTTTGCTTTAATCTAAACTCAAAAAGTGCATACAGTAAATAAACTACACAGTTGCTGCTGTGCTACTTGTATCTAAATGTAAAACAGCAGTAAGGTTCAACATCTTATGAAAGAAGTTTAAGATTTTGTTAACCCTTTAAACTCCCGTTGTATTATTCATCCTAAAGCATAGCGTATAAATCATACATATATAGAAATATATAACATGGGAGTTTATCAGATTACCATTACATGTATAAAAGACTGCCTAGAGCAAATTCTGTAGAATTTGAACTTGAGCAAAACTGAGCATAAAAGGCGCATAACTGTTTTGAAGATGGTTGCATTGAGTCTTTATAAAAATTCATTTCCCCTGTTATTTATCGAGTGAGGAAAAACTAAGACCTTAACATTTATGGCATTGACGTGCAAATACCTGGATCCTTTGAACTGAGTGGGTTTATATCCCAGATGCCTTTTCTTTTTTCCATTTGAATTTAACACTAGCTGTCACATATTTAACAGATAGAAGGCTGTCTCTGTGGTATATTGCTTCTAAAATGGGCCTTAATTGTTGCTTTGCACCACCGAAGCCAAATGTTAATTGACTCTCTTTGTCTATTCCCCATTTAGTTGGCTCATCACTTTCAGTCATAAACAAGCACTTATTCACTTAGCGCCTGTTTTCATTTGAAAGCAGTTCATTAGCACAAGCTGAGCCTGGTCTGTAGACACACTGCAAGTGTCAAAGAGTAAACGGACCGCTGGAGGTCCTGGAGGTAAGAGCGGACAGTGGAATTGGTCTGGTGTATCGAAGACCACCCAGTGCAGCGGATATCCAGTGTGTCTTTGCAGGGCAGGAAATACTGCGCTGTCTCCAGCAGAGCAACTGTAAACACGTGTTTTCCTGACTGTGAAACACACACTCGGTCGGAATTAATTTTCACCTTTCGCAGTGTTTAAGGATGCCCGCTCCTATTAAGAATAATTTCTCTCGTGGCACAGTCATGTAGTTTCTCTCTTGAAGACAAGATCATTTTGTGCATGGCACATGGTTTAAAGATATTTCTCCTTTTCCAGCTCACTACTGGGAACTGGATGTAGATCAAAGACATAAATTAGTAAAAGGTCTGGAGTGGAAAGAACTGCCCAGGGGGGAAAAAAACACCAGTCAAATGTATACAAAGTAAGTGGATCCTGATGCAATGTGCCTTGTCCTCTAATTAAGCTGATCCTGAAACCATGCCCTTTGTATTTGCTATCTATTCTCTGGCTTTAATCAGTTTGAGTCTGCTGTCATCAACCTGAGTGTTCACGCCTTGTTAATTTATCCCCTCTGAGTTAAACACTTAGTAAACTAGAACAACAAACACACTGTCCTTTAATTCATAATTATACCGTAAAATATGCATTTCAATATTTCAAACAAAGAAGAGTTGGCTCGCAATGTAGTAAGTTAGTCTCTTCCTTACCACCTGAACTAAAGCTCATATTCTTTTTCTCTTACTCTATGAACGTAAGCACTGTGCCATTTGATTTACTGTACTTCATATGAGGGCACACAGTCTCATCTACTGAACACCCGTGCTCAGTGTAGGCGATGAGGGAGCGCGCTGTTATACAGGCCGCTATTCTAGCTTTCTCATCTACCAAACATGGTGATTTTATATAGAATGCACATTATAAGTTATAAGTGTGTGTGTGAGTCAGAGACTCACCTTTTAGTGGTGCTTTATGTTATTATAATGAAATCTGATTATTGTCTTGAATGCCAGCTGTACATGTCCGTGCTAAAAGAGTGAGGCAAGCCGCAATATTTACCATCTCGAAGCAAGGCCTGTTCCTAGCTCTGTTTCCATCAAGCCTTCACTCAGAACTGCTTTCACTGCCATTTTCCACAACTTCCCAGGCCAGGTCCACTCCTACTGTCTCTCTTCATTTCTCTTTCTCTTTCCTTCTCTTCTTTCATTTGTACTCCACCCACTAGCTCTTGACTCTGCATGTTTGTTCCCCAGTGAGTCCTTAATAAGCCTATATCAGAAGCTCAATTAGTTAAAGGCTGCAGTTAGCTGTCGTTGAGGTTGCCGCATAGAGGTAAGAGTTTTTGGCCTGCAGTTCTTACCCAGTTTCCCATTCGCCCTGGTTCTCCAGGCTCTCCTGCCAGACCTCTGTGACCCTGTGCATGGACAAAAAGGCAGGGACAGATCAGCACAGTGCCCTCCACTAATATTGGCACCCTTGGTAAATATGAGCAAAGAAGGCTGTGAAAAATTGTCTGTTGTTTAAATGTTTGATTTTGTGCAAAAATTCACAAAAATACTCTGCTCTCATGGATATCAAACAATTGCAAAAAAAAATCTTTGTTAAATATATTTGTGCAACAATTATTGGCACCCCTATGAATTCATATGATAAATATATTTCAAGTATATTCCCATTGATATTTTAATTTTTTTTTAGTACACCTGAATGACTAGGAACAGGAAATTGTTCAACCATGACTTCCTGTTTCACAGGGGTAACACACAGGCCAAATTCCCTTACTTGCTCATAACAATGGTTAAGACCAAGGAATATAGCTGTGGGGTGCGGCAAAATATTGTTGAGCATCACAAAATGCGAAGTGGCTATAAGAAAATAGCAAAGCATTGAAAATGCCCATTTCCACCATCAGGGTAATAATTAAGAAGTTCCAGTCAACTGGAAATGTTATGAGTCAACCCTGGAATTGGACGCGTTGTCAACACACAGTGAAGAGGATGGTTCACGTGGCCAAAAATATATCCAAGGATCACAGCTGGAGAATTGCAGAAGTTAGTTGTGTCTTGGGGTCAGAGAGTCTCCAAAACTACAATCCAGTGTCACCTACATTACCACAAGTTGTTTGGAACGGTTTCAAGAAAAAGCTTCTACTTTCATCCAGAAACAAATTCAGAAGTCTTCAGTTTGCCAGATAATACTGGAACTTCAAATGGGATCGGGTTCTGTGGTCAGATAAAACCAAAATAGAGCTTTTTGGTAATAAACACCAGAGGTGGTTTTGGCACACACAGAGAGGTAGCCATATGGTCAAGTACCTCATGCCCACGGGTAAATATGGTGGCGGATCTTTAATGTTTTGGGGCTGTTTTTCTGCCAGAGGACCTGGACATTTTGTTAGGGTACATGGCATCATGGACTCTATCAAATATCAACAGATATTAAATGAAAACCTGACGGCCTCTGCCAGAAAGATTAAAATGGGCCGTGGTTGGATCTTGCAGCAGGACAATGATCCAAGACATACATCAAAATCAACACAAAAATGGTTCACTGACCACAAAATCAAGATCCTGTCATGGCCATCCCAGTTCCCTGACTTGAAACCCATCGATAACCTGTGGACTTCGAAATTTGAAGGATCTGGAGAGATTCTGTATGGAGGAATGGTCTCAGATCCCTTGCCAAGTATTCTCCAACCTCATCAGGCATTATAGGAGAAGACTCAGAGCTGTTATCTTGGCAAAGGGAGGTAGCACAAAGTATTGACTAAAGGGGTCAATAATTGTAGCACATCTATATTTAACAAAGATTTTGTTTTTTTTGATAAACCTGTGTTGTGATTGGAATTGTTTGATATCCATGACAGTGGAGTATTTTTGTGATTATTATTTATTTTTAAACAAAAGATTGAACAATAACAATTTTCCCCAGCCTTCTTCGCTCATATTTACCAAGGGTGCCAATATTCGTGGAGGGCAGTGTAGCTACAGGGAAAAGGCTTTGATGAAAATATGGCTACCTTTGGACCAGAAATTCCCTGTGGACCTGGCTGTCCATGGATACATTTACATGTGGCTCTGCCTCTACTAGCACTCAGGCCAATCTCTGCATGTCCTCCACACTATAAAAAGCAAGGGGAAGGAGAACAGTTATAATGGGCAGTGATCAGAAACTGTAAGCATGCACGCACACACACGCGCACACACACACACACACACACACACACACACACACACCACATGCTGACTCACCACACTGGAGAGCTCACAGCAGCCTTCAGAATAGGCCTGGTCAGCATCACAGGAAACACGCATCCTCTGCAGGTCCACCTGTATAATCACAGGGCACCAGTGTGTACATTTAACTACATGCCTGATGTAGCATGATGTGTGAATGATTGATTCCTGCAGTCCTCAATCACATGCCTAGCTCTAAGCTTTTCTGACCAATATAAAACTAAACAGGGTTATGGTCTTAGAGAAATGACTAAACCTACCTCTGCATGAGTTATAACACAAGGCCTATATTGCCAGATTACGAGACTTTTTTTTTATAATAAATCACTCCTACGTTGTTTAGGAATAGATTCCAATGAGTTGCTAAAGTTGCCAATGACGTTATACTAGCCTCCGATTCATGGACATCCAGTGTATAACATTCAGTTGCAACACTATTCAATTTGAAGCTTTTGTTCAGTATAATGTAATCGCTTAATATAATATAGCCCAAGTGGTAATATCGGTATGAAATATCGATATATAAACAAATGCCATATATAATTTGTTTGTTCATGAAAAAAATTTTCAATTAAACTAGACTTGCATGTGGAATTTAGGAATTCAGTTACATTATTCAGAATGAACAGATGATGTGTTCTAATCAGATATGAGGCACGCTGATAGGAACAAACAAAGATCACATTCATTAACTGCATCCTTAGTAAATGCCTGATCAGGGTGGTTTAAACAAGGCTACTATGTTGTTTATATTTTGGGAAATTTATATATATAAAAATATATAAAGAACTAGAGTGAAGTAGCTGAGATTGAGGAACTAGATCATGCTGACATTGCTGGCATTTCTACTTCTGGATTTTTTCCACTGTTTTCTTGTGTTTCGGGGGCATAATGGTAGGGTTCATATTTAACCTTTTTTTTTAAATAAAGGATGGCCACACCCATTTGGGTTTAAATCTCAATACAGATATGGATATTTGAACCATTAAACAGATACAGGTAGGGCCATTGCGTTACAACCCTTCTGTGCATGTATGACGATCATTTGTTTCTAGTGGATTTCTGAATTGCAAATCCGTAACAACTGCTGCACTGTCATTTACTTAAGTTGATTTAAAATTATTTCATTATTGCTAGTGATCTGTTACATTTGAGAGTATCTGTATCTGATGCTGTACTGTATAATATACAGTTTAGCATTACACTATTCTATAATCTATGCTTTATATGTTAGTGCATCGGTTTCTGATGCATTGATGTTCTGGAGGCTTGTGGTGGTCAAACACCTTACAAACACATTTTAATCTACATTTTTTCACCACCCGTGATATGTAGCCTCCTAAAGTTCACACGTTTTCCAATGTACATAAAAATTATTCAAGAAATGACATCAACTGATGCTGCGAGGCTGAAGTCACATTCCTGAGTGTTACTCACAGAGACCGAGCGACCGCCAGCAGTTCTCTTGACGATGGAGGTGTAGCCGCGGAGGATGACTGGCCTTGGCTCATCCAGCGGCTCGGTGCTCACTTCTTCACAGTCCACCAGTAGCTTCGCCTGGTCTCCCTTCACGCTGAGCGCCAGCTTGTGCCACTCACCGTCGAACAGTTTTTCCACACCGTGGAAGGTGCGCAGCATCTGTATATTGCTGGGGCTGCTGTAGAAGAAGTCCAGCGTTCTAGAGTCACCATTAAAACGCAGCCCTACCAGGTCCCGGCCCTCGGGGTCACTAATCTGCCAAAGGTTCCAGGACGCCTTCGCCTCATCCTTGGTTATCTTGAAAGTGGCTATGACAGAGTAGTCAGTAGGCAGACCATTTGGGTAAACGTCGCTGGATGAATAGGAGGTTGGCCAAAATGTTGGGCGTTCGAGAGATATAAATAAGAGACAGTGTGTGTGACAGATTAGCAGAAGTGGTTATGTGGGAGAGATTATGACATTGATATATAAATACAGGAAATGCAAGTGCAATAACATTTACAATCCAATGAATTTACAAGTGTAATCACTCGACAGGCAACAACGATTTAACAGAATCAGACAATCAAAGCTTTGTATTTGTATACAGTTTTTGGGTGTTCTTTGGGTGATCTTAAATCGTGTTAATGTAGGCCACATGCAGTCTTTTTTTTTTCCACTCTTGTCTTTTATGGTTTAGTTTGTTTGTGTATTATAGCTTCTGTGGCTTTTTTTGGTTTGTTTTTAAACAGAGCCAGTTTGTTGAAATGAATGCTGTTGAAGTTAATGTTTCTGAGAACAATGAGGCTGTTTCACAATCCACATTAGTGCACAGATTTACTTGGGAGGCCCCCACTCAGCCTTCTCTCTGCTTTCCTTGATGCTGTTGACCACATTTTGCCTGAACACTTGGTCGATGATTTTGCACTAATGTGCACTTCTCCATGTGTAAACATGATTTGGTTGTCAAGCTGCAGAGGTTCATTGAGGACAGCTTGCTTGGCCCACACACAACTAGGAAAGACCCAACACATGGAGAAACTACTGCTGTTCCTGGAATCACAGAACTAACCCGTTGTAGCTTTCTGTGGTCCCAGCAGCATATTATATTGTACTTAAGCTTGTGAAGCTCTAGGGGAATTTCAATACAGCTCTGTTTTTTTCACTGAATAAAGAAAATATATAGCGGTTTGATCCATATAATGAAATCCTTTTGCATGTTGTCTCAGTAATCCAACTCGACAGTAAATTCTGATCAGAAACGGTTAGCACTTATCAAATCTGATCAGCAGAAGGAAACAAGAGCTATTGTTTGTAGGAGGGAATGATTGCACTGGGTGGAAAATCAGGACCAATGGAAAACTCATGAAAGTAAAAAAAAAAAAAAAATTCCTTCTGAACACCACATGTCGCAGGGGACTAAACACTTCTCATGTGTCCAAGTATAACATTGTCTCAATTTAAACCTTGGCAAAGTAGCAGGTTTGGCATGAATGAGCTTTTGCACCACCTGTGCATGATCTGTGTATAACTCTGGTCTTCCTCAGAGCCAATTAACCCCTAAAAGTCCCAGCTTATTATTCAGCAAGTGCTATGAATTATTCATAGTGAATCTTGTTTGCATTTAACTTGAGAATCCAAAAAAAAAAAAAAAAATTCTACAGTACCTCAAGCTCTTCCTTAGATGCAGGGAGGGGTTTACACGATACGCTACTGTGTCTGGCTCGGAGCCTTTCACCTGCCTCACCCCTCTGCTCTCAACCAAACGGAACTCTTCCAGCAGGTCATAACCTAGAAAACCAAATAGACACACTGTGTTGTTGATAGAAAAATCATACCGAATATATACAGTGCAATTTGTTTTCACTCACATTGCCAATATTTGGCTATCCAATTCGGTCCAGATATTGAGGCTTAGAAATGTTCACAAAACATTACCAGTTGTATACGTAGAAAACGAGAATGGAAAACGGCTGAGCTTTTCTTGACTAGGTTCCGAAAGACTGGCAGAGAAATTCTTCAATCAATCATTTTGTTATTCTCAAAAAGTCTTTTAATTGGATATAATGAGTGCATGATTTAGTCACGCCCAGGGCGATTGAACTGCAATTAGAATAACAGCCAACAACATTAAAGGCATCCAACAGCCTAATATTAGTAATGTACTCAAAGAAAATAAACACTTCACTGCTAAATATATTGGCCAAGTAATCGTGTTAGAGGCTAAAATCACATCAGGAAAAATGTAAAAAATGCTGCACGAAGGGCAAAGTGTATAGTTGTGTTTCCTAGATTGATTCACTGACTGCATGAGTAGAAATAGTAGGATGGTTGCCTGAAACCGCTTTCTACTTATTGAAAGTTTTGCTATTTTGTAGCCATGCCAAAAAACATCTGATGTGTTCATGAAATACTGCAATGTGCCAAAATGATCAGCCCTAGATGGTACAGAATACCCATAATGCACATTGCCATAGAGAGTAAGGAATACACAGGGTCAGTACAGGAGGTCTAGTTGGCCTGGTGTGGCTCTGTGCTGCCCCTTACAGGTGGAACTTCAGAGCATCAAATACCAAATTCACCACCTCCTAGAGTGACATCAAACTCTGGTTTGTGCTTCAGTCTAAGTGTGTGATGTGTCCGAGTTTACAGTGACAGTCTTGTAATGTATTGTAGTAACGAGCAGTTATATACTTACTTGGCAGATCCTGACATTTAGTGAAGCCCAAGAAAGCCAAGAGAACACTGAGAACCAGTATTTTATTTAAAGCTGGCATTGTGAAAATTCTGAGACTCGGTTGCTAATTGTACCTGCAGGACAGAGTGAGAGCAGAGAGGAAGAAACGCTGAAATGGATATAACAAAAGGTTTGCGCCGACAACTTGGCTGAAATATTTTATGCCAGGGATTATGCAGAGCTAAAGTAATTGGATAACAATTGGGTGGGGGGGGGGGGATTCAAATGTTATTGAAAAGAACAAAATTATTAATTGTATTATAGCTTAAGTCAGGTCAGCTATTCAACAGCGTTTCACATACAATTTAAATTAATTTAGATCTGAAATAAAATGAACACATACACTAAAAGTAACTAGGCATAGGCCCTGTATATAACATACATCACCATTTATTACATTTGTGTTAATACAGTATCAAATTCATATTTCTGGAAAACATTTTCAGTAAATGAATTAAGTAAACTGGCATATGAGCGTGTGATGGCACCAAACCTCCAACTGGCATTTTGTTATCTAATAACTGACTAAATGATTTACTAAACATATCTACTAGTATAGTTTCCCCAAGTGTTGGCCAATTGAAGACACGCACCAAAAACTCCCCCACAAAAAAACAACAATTCTAGCCTATATTTTTACTTTATATGCAGATGTTGCTTCTATTATTATGGCTCCCAACAAGAATGCCTACTTCTACCATGCCGAGTGTTATTCCAGCTGATGATGAAAATTTACTAACAACCTCAATCGATACAGACACCTCAATAGACTTTATACATTTTTTTAATAGCCAAGCACATTTTACAAAGCTATGTTTGGAAAAAAAAAAAAAAAAAACAACAACTTGCTAATTCATAGCATTCTTGTTTTTTTTTTACCATATAATTTTAGTAAAATTATGGTTAATTATATCAGATGAATGCAATTGACTTACATATTCCTCATACAGTGGCGTATGGTGCTGCGGGAAGTCGATTCTTCACCAGGTTCCTGTAGTATAGTCAGCTTTAAAGTGGCATCTCTAGGCCGAGCCCTGCTTTAAGCTCAGAGTCCACTTACAGCAGCTTGCTCTCCGACGTGATCCTTGCGCTCCACTCCACCCTAGGTCCCGATGGCTCTTGCCTGCTCCTGAAGCCCACTGCTCCTACGAAACCTGATCAGAGTTGAGAATTACCCTGAGTAAACAAACACTGTGCCACAAAACTTCTGAGGCCAGTCGGCTAGATCAGGAGTTCTCAATTAGATCTCTAGAGATCCACCGCTTTGCACAGTTTCCACTTATTTCTACTCCCCACACACCTGATTTACTCGAGCACTTTACCAGTTAGAATAATGTTAAATGGGTCAAAGTTCTTGTTGGATGCCATGAACAATGGTAGATACATTACTTTTTATCGAAGGCCAAAATGCTTTCACGATAGAAGCAGCCATCAGTTATAATGTAGGCGTCATTAAAAAATAAGTAAGCTTACCCTCATAGAGTGATTCATTTAGCAGCTGCTAGTCAAGCTAAAAGCCCACAGCCTATTCAGGATGGTGGTTGCTCTTAGGGGCTACTGATAGAAAGATGAAGAATGTCACGGATAGGCATGACTCGAGCTCTGCAAACATTCCATCAAAAAGGAACAAAAATGTGGTGGTGTTTACAGAAATGGCCTGAGAGTTAGATCCTGCATGACAAAACTGAAAATGAATCGTATAAATAAATTCGATCTATGCTTTAATTCAGTTAATAACAAAAAGTGAATTGGCCACAAAAAAATACCGCCCTGTTTGTATCCATTGTGTATAATCTTTGAACGGTATGAGGATATTGTAGGCTGATTAGTCTGAATGGGGTGATGGTCAAAGGGTTGGGGTTTTTTTTGTTTGTTTGTTTTTTGGCCACAACCCAACCTCCCAAATACACACGTGATAAATTCATACCGCCAAAAAATATCACCTACAGACTACACCAAAGAATTGACAATATTGACAATAACTGATGAAAATCCATATTCTTGGTATGTCTGGTCATATTTTCCTGTATTCATTGTTTTTGTTGCATTTTCAGATGAATCACATTTGATTTTTTCCAACACCTGCTACCAAAAACTTGTCACAAGTGTGCTCAGGTAATTGATCTGCATGTAACTTCTGCATGGTCCTTTTACTAAATGTGAAAATGGCTGTGGATTGGGCTGTTGAATGTATTTAACTGTGTGTGTGAGAGATGGAAATGTGTGTACATCGATCATTTGTTCATCTTCAGTAAGCGCTTTATCCTGGTCAGTATCGCAGTGGATCCTGAGCCACTATGGGAACACAGGGCGTGAGGTGGGAAAAGACCCTGGAAAAGAGGTCAGTCCAGCACACACACACATTCACACACTCATTCACACCTAGGGTCTACCTACATGCATGTGTTTGGGAGATGGGAGGAAACCCACAGGGAGAACGTGAAATTCTGTAACAGTAACCTGAACTCAGGATCTCGTGTGTGTGTGTGTGTGTGTGTGTGTATATATATATATATATATATATATATATATATATATATATATATATATATATATAAAAATATATAAAAAATTTTAATGTACAGTGCCTTCCACTAATATTGGCACCTTTGGTAAATATGAGCAAAGGCAGCTGTGAAAAATTGTCTTTTGTTAAACAGTTCACAAAAATACTCTGCTTTCATGGATATCAAACAAAAAATCTTTAAATATTTAATATTACAACAATTATTAGCACCCTTATTAATTCATGTGAGAAAAATATATTTGAAGTATATTCACATTGATATTTTAAAAAATTTTAGTACACCTGGGTCATTAGGAACTTGAATTTGTTCAACCAAGACTTCCTGTTTCACAGGGGTATAAATATGAGGCAACACAGGCCCAATTCCCTTAGTCATTCATAACAGTGGGTAAGAAAAAGGAATATAGCTGTGATGTGCAGCAACAGGTTGTTGAGCTTCACAAAATGGGAAGTGGCTATAAGAAAATAACACAAGAATTGAAAATGCCCATTTCCACCATCAGGGCTATAATTAAGAAGTTCCAGTCAACTGGAAATGTTATGAGTCAACCTGGAATTGGACGTGTGTTTATATCGTCTCAATGCACTGTGAAGAGGATGGTTCGAGTGGCCACAAAATCTCCAAGAATCACAGCTGGAGAATTGCAGAAGTTAGTTGCGTCTTGGGGTCAGAAAGTCTCCAAAACTACAATCCGAAGTCACCTACAGTATCTCACAAAAGTGACACCCCTTACATTTTTGTAAATATTTGATTATATCTTTTCATGTGACAACACTGAAGAAATGACACTTTGCTACAATGTAAAGTAGTGAGTGTACAGCTTGTGTAACAGTGTAAATTTGCTGTCCCCTCAAAATAACTCAACACACAGCCATTAATGTCTAAACCACTGGCAACAAAAGTGAGTATACTCCTAAGTGAAAATGTCCAAATTGGGCCCAATTAGCCATTTTCCCTTCCCGGTGTGATGTGACTTGTTAGTGTTACAAGGTCTCAGGTGTGAATGGGGAGCAGGTGTGTTAAATTTGGTGTCATCGCTTTCACTCTCCCTCATACCGGTCACCGGAAGTTCAACATGGCACTTCATGGCAAAGAATTCTCTGAGGATCTGAAAAAAGAATTGTTGCTCTACTTAAAGATGGCCTAGGCTATAAGAAGATTGCCAAGACCCTGACACTGAGCTGCAGCACGGTGGCCAAGACCATACAGCAGTTTAACAGGACAGGTTCCACTCAGAACAGGCCTCGCCATGGTCGACCAAAGAAGTTGAGTGCACGTACTCAGCGTCATATCCAGAGGTTGTGTTTGGAAAATAGACGTATGAGTGCTGCCAGCATTGCTGCAGAGGTTGAAGGGGTGGGGGGTCAGCCTGTCAGTGCTCAGACCATACGCCGCACACTGCATCAAATTGGTCTGCATGGCTGTCGTCCCAGAAGGAAGCCTCTTCTAAAGATGATGCACAAGAAAGCCCGCAAACAGTTTGCTGAAGACAAGCAGACTAAGGACATGGATTTCTGGAACCATGTCCTGTGGTCTGATGAGACCAAGATAAACTTATTTGGTTCAGATGGTGTCAAGCATGTGTGGTGGCAACCAGGTGAGGAGTACAAAGACAAGTGTGTCTAGCCTACAGTCAAGCATGGTGGTGGGAGTGTCATGGTCTGGGGCTGCATGAGTGCTGCTGGCACCGGGGAGCTACATTTCATTGAGGGAACCATGAATGCCAACATGTACTGTGGCATACTGAAGCAGAGCATGATCAGTATGCAGTATTCCAGAGTGATATCGACCCCAAACACACCTCCAAGACAACCACTGCCTTGCTAAAGAAGCTGAGGGTGAAGGTGATGGACTATTGAGCATCTGTGGGGCATCCTCAAACGGAAGGTGGAGGAGCACAAGGTCTCTAACATCCACCAGCTCCGTGATGACGACGTCATGGAGGAGTGGAAGAGGACTCCAGTGGCAACCTGTGAAGCTCTGGTGACCTCCATGCCCAAGAGGGTTAAGGCAGTGCTGGAAAATAATGGTGGCCACACAAAATATTGACACTTTGGGCCCAATTTGGACATTTTCACTTAGGGGTGTACTCACTTTTGTTGCCAGTGGTTTAGACATTAATGGCTGTGTGTTGAGTTATTTTGAGGGGACAGCAAATTTACACTGTTACACAAGCTGTACACTCACTACTTTACATTGTAGCAAAGTGTCATTTCTTCAGTGTTGTCACATGAAAAGATATAATCAAATATTTATAAAAATGTGAGGGGTGTACTCACTTTTGTGAGATACTGTACATCACAAGTTATTTGGAAGGGTTTCAAGAAAAAAGCCTCTACTCTCATCCAAAAACAAACTCAAGAGTCTTCGGTTTCTAGACACTACTGGAACTTCAAATGGGATCGGATTCTAGGGTCAGATGAAACCAAAATAGAGCTTTTTGGCAATAAACACCTGAAGTGGTTTTGGCACACACAGAGAGGTAGCCATATGGAAAAGTTCCTCATGCCCACGGGTAAATATGGTGGTGGATTTTTATGTGGATGTTTTGGGGCTGTTTTTCTGCCTGAGGACCTGGACATTTTGTTAGGATACATGGCATCATGGATTCTATAAAAAAAATCAACAGATATTAAATGAAAACCTGACTGCCTCTGCCAGAAAGATTAAGATGGGCCGTGGCTGGATCTTCCAGCAGGACAATGATCCAAAACATACATCAAAATCAAGATCCTGCCATGGCCATCCCAGTCCCCTGACTTGAAACCCATAGAAAACCTGTGGGGTGAACTGAAGAGGAGAGTCCACCAGCGTGGACCTCAAAATTTGAAGGATTTGTAGAGATTCTGTATGGAGGAATGATCTCAGATCCCTTGCCATGTATTCTCAAACCTCTTCAGGCATTATAGGAGAAGACTCAGAGATGTTATCTTGGTAAAGGGAGGTAGCACAAAGTATTGACTAAAAGGGTGACAAAACTTGTGCACATATATTTAACAAAGATATTTTTGGATAAACCTGTTTTGTTTGCAATTGTTTGATATCAATAAGAGCAGAGTGTTTTTGTGATTGTTTTAACAAAAGATCAAAAGGTTAAACAAATAATTTTCTACAGTATTTTTTTGCTCATATTTACCAAGGGTGCCAATATTAGTGGAGGGCAGTGTATATTGAAACTTTACAGATAAAAAAAAATTCCATTCTCTTTATTCCCCTCAGTGGTTTTCTTTTGCCTGCCAAGGAGGGCCCACTCAATTTTTGAATACCACTGCTCCAAGTGTTTGGAGCAGATTCCCACAGATTCCTCAGTGCTCTCATTTTATTCCC
This sequence comes from Ictalurus furcatus, assembly GCF_023375685.1. NCBI lineage: Eukaryota > Metazoa > Chordata > Actinopteri > Siluriformes > Ictaluridae > Ictalurus > Ictalurus furcatus. The sequence goes on along the minus strand of NC_071257.1, from coordinate 6,704,347 downwards.
ATTTTATTAGAGTAGAGGCTTTGCAGCAATCTGTACCCAACCTGTAAAGCTGAATGTCAACTCGCTCGCATTTCATAAACTAGGTAAGCGGAAAAAACCCTATAGGTATAAAATAAACGCTTATGACCGGGCAGTGGTCCACGCATTAATTCAGTAAAAGTTTAGTACAATTCTGAGGCATGAAAATGCTTTAAAGCACAGCTTATAAATTCTGCTGCTACTTAGACTTATTATACTAAGCCAAAACAAATTGATGGCTCTTAACGCTAGATCTATAAGAAATGTATTTTTGGACTATAATGTGATTTTAGATGTGTTATAGCGTGCAGAGTCAGGGCTCCGACTACACAGCCGGATTCTTTCACATGATGACCGTTAATCCAGTACACAACACACAGGCCATCTGGCACGACTTAGTCAGGAAGTCCCCTTTTTTCCCCCCTTCAGTGTGCTTTCTGCCAAGCACCAGAATGCTGACACTGTCTATTTTCCTCTCTCATGTCCAGTAAAATTTAATTTACTTCTCATAACTCATTAAAACAAACTCCTAAAACATTACCTCTCTGACACAATATAATCTTGTTTAAGATGGTACACCACCATCACAAATCCAATGAATGAATGTAAACAGGAGCAGGCCTTGCTTTTTCGATACTGCCAAAGCTTTCTGCAAGCAGGTTTATTACAAAAATGTTGAGTAATCCACTGACACTGACTCATACAGTACACAGACATGAATGCACTTATGAATATCTGCTAGTTAGAACCGTGGAAGGTTCTTGTCAAAGTTAAATGGCACACAATGATACTATTAGGAACTTAAAACATTATTTAGCAGGTGGATATGATGGACTGTTTTTTGTTGTTTTGTACTGAAGGCCATGTAGTGTTTTAGGAGGAGCACTTGCAGTGATTACAGTTAGTTAGTATTGTATTGCCCTTTAAAATGCATTCTCAGCAACACATCATTGCACTTTAAATAGATGAATAAATAGTCAGGGTGCCCTGGTGAATCGCAGTGGCATAATATTATTCGCAAGCTTGTGGAGATTTACAGTATGATCCGCTTTCAAAGTGAGCTCAATCCAAGAATATGGAAAATTGTTATTTAGCTTCACCATGTACAGTCCTTTTCTCCTGCCAGTGCTTGCTAACCTCTCAGGTTGTAGCAGCAATACAATAAAATAAAATAAAATCTGATGCGACATTATTCACAGAAATTAAAAATACACAACAAATACACAAAACTGTCATGTTCCACTCACACAGCATCAATCCCACTTACTTCACCTCGTTTCTCCTTGGAATAATTTACAACTTGCTACACTTTTTTTTTTCTTTTATAATTTACAACTTGCTACTTGTTCATTTTAAATAAGGACATTTTGCAGTTTTTAGTGTCTTCAGGAGTCCAGTTTTTGTCCAGTGTGTTCCAGCACAGTGCTGTAAAGATAGAAGCCAGCTGCTGACTATCTCTTGGTCGTGGTCTTGGCCAGTTTGCTGCTGGCTGTGCTCCTCCTCTGTGGTGTAGGGATTTTGGAGGGTTTAACTCCAGGCTGCCGTGGAGATGAGCGTGGCCTTGCAGAGTCCATCACCATCTCCGACACGTCAGAGCAGACAGACTGGATATCGGAGATGTCAAAGTCAGAGGCATCGCTCCCACGCCGGCTGCTTCCACGGCTCCCTGCCTTACTGCCGGGCCTGCTGGGAATCTTACTGTAACCTGAAGGGGGACAGATTCACTGATGTGGTAAATGTTGCCCTATCTTGAGTTTATGTGCACTCTAGATGTGTAAAAACACCTTGTTGATAAGAGAGGTCAGAGCTGCCTGGAAGGATATAGTAACTCAAACCGTGGTAAACAGAAAAGCATCTCAGTATGCACAAAACACAGAATCTTGAGGTGGACGGGATATAACAGCATGAAACCATAGTGCGTTCCACACGTCAGCCAAGAACAGTGATCTGAGGCTATAATGGGAACAGACTCTTTGAAACTGGACAGTTAAAGTTTGGGGGGGGGGGATCACCTTGTCTTTTTCCAGTCTTCAGCTGTCCAGTTTGGGTGAGTCTGTGCCCATGAAAGCCTCAGATTCCTGTTCTTGGCTGACACGAGTGGAACCTGATGTGGTCTTCTGCTGTTGTAGCCCTCCACCTTAAGGTTTGATGCATGTGTTGTGCATTTGGAGATGCTTTTCTGTTCACACCAGTGTGGTCATTGTCCTCTGATCTCTCACTACAACAATGTGTTTCAGCCTCCAGACCCTGCACACTCAAGCCCAAAGTATACTTCACATTTTACATGTGACGCAAATTTCATCATCAGAGTATACGCGCCACCAGCTTTTTCCACATTTGGTTATGTTACAGCCTTATTCCAATATGGATTAATTCATTATTTTTCCTCAAAATTCTACAAACAATACCCCATAATGACAATGTGAAAGAAGTTTGTTTGAAATCTTTGCAAATTTATTAAAAACAAAAAAAGCACATGTACATAAGTATTCACAGCCTTTGCCATGACACTCAGAATTGAGCTCAAGTGCATCCTGTTTTCACTGATCATCCTTGAGATGTTTCTACAACGCGATTGGAGTCCACCTGTCTCTTGTTAAGGTCCCACAGTTAACAATGCATGTCAGAGCACAAACCAAGCCATGAAGTCCAAGGAATTGTCTGGAGACCTCCGAGACAGGATTGTATTGAGGCACAGATCTGGGGAAGGGTACAGAAACATTTCTGCCGCATTGAAGGTCTCAATGAGCACAGTGGTCTCCATCATCTGTAAATGGAAGAAGTTTGGAACCACCAGGACTCTTCCTAGAGCTGGCCGCCCGACCAAACTGAGCAATCAGGGGAGAAGGGCCTGAGTCAGGGAGGTGACCAAAAACCTGATGGTTACTCTGACAGAGCTCCAGCGTGTCTCTGTGGAGAGAGGAGAAGAACCATCTCTGCAGCACTCCACCAATCAGGCCTGTATGGTTGAGTGGCCAGACGGAAGCCAGTCCTCAGTAAAAGGTACGACAGCCCACCTGGAGTTTGCCAAAAGGCACCTGAAGGACTCTCAGACCATGATGAAACAAAGATTGAACTCTTTGGCCTGAATGGCAAGCGTCATGTCTGGAGGAAGCCAGGCACCAGTCATCACTTGGCCAATACCATCCCTACAGTGAAGCGTGGGGATGAACTGGGAGACTAGTCAGGATCGAGGGAAAGATGAATGCAGCAATGTACAGAGACATCCTTGATGAAAACCTGCTCCAGAGCGCTCTGGACCTCAGACTGGGGTGAAGGTTCATCTTCCAACAGGACAACGACCCAAAGCACACAGCCAAGATAACAAAGGAGTGGCTACAGGACAACTCTGTGAATGTCCTTGAGTGGCCCAGCCAGAGTCCAGACTTGAACCCGATTGAACATCACTGGAGAGATCTGAAAATGGCTGTGCACCGACGCTCCCCATCCAACCTGATGGAGCTTGAGAGGTCCTGCAAAGAAGAATGGGAGAAACTGCCCAAAAATAGGTGTGCCAAGCTTGTAGCATCATTCTCAAAAAGACTTGAGGCTGTAATTGGTGCCAAAGGTGCTTCAACAATGTATTGAGCAAAGGCTGTGAATACTTATGTACATGTGCTTTTTTGGTTTTTTATTTTTAGTAAATTTGCAGATATTTCAAACAAGCTTCTTTCACATTGTCATTAGGGGGTATTGTTTGTAGAATTTTGAGGAAAATAATGAATTTAATCCATTTTGGAATAAGGCTGTAACATAACAAAATGTGGAAAAAGTGAAGTGCTGTGAATACTTTCCGGATGCACTGTAGTTGTTCCACAAGGTGGCAACAGTGACCCAGGGCCATTGATTCTCAAGGTAGTCTCAAGAAAAAACCTGACTGAATTTGCCATCTCATGCTCTTTTCTGGTTTCTCCCTTAACATTTCTTCTTCCTCAAGTAACAGGAAATGAAACAGCATGTCTTTCTCCTCCATTGTTCTGGTGTTGTGGTGATTCTTTGTTGTCTTCCTTCAAACCAGAAGACCTGCTTTACTGCTCTGTACTGACACTTGTAGGTCATGAGGGGGTAGTGCAGGTTGTCGTACTGCACATGCGTACATGTCAAATGGAGTATATTTTGAAAGACTATGGGTACAACTGTGTGTAAAGTATACTTTTTTTATTCACCAGTCTGTGTAAACTTTTGTGGGGGGGGGGTGTTTTCAACTCACCAGCAGTCTGACTTCTAGCTTTCAGAATAGCAGTGTTTATCAGGCTTCCCTCCTCTCCTGATTGGAAACCTTTTCCTGATAAATAACCAGGCAAACGGAGCTTAGTGCCTTGGATGGGTGTACTCTGTAGAAAGCAAAAAAAAAAGTTATTATCAGGACAGATGTTATCACAAGGAAGGATTTTAAAAATTATGCTTTTGACCTAGACACTGAAAGTGTTACTTGGCTGGAATCATCTTGTACTGTAACATAACCAGAGATTAAAAATAAAATTATATGAAAAGTGACAGAAATGTCATTATAGAACAACTGCATTATTACAGCTATATACTGGAATATTTTGATGCGGGGGGGGGAACCCTCAGTTACTCTACAGAAAGCACAATAACGCAAACACAGGCATGACAGGGCAAGCAAGTCCTTAAGCAGTTACATAAGAAACATTATAGATCTCCTGCTATAGGAAAATAATCCACACCGTGGTGGTGTGCTATGGCCTGAGACAACACAGAGTTACTGTTACCACCCTCAAGTGGACTATTTTCCAATAACAGCATGCCCTAAAGTATTTTATTAATCTTACACCACAGATTTGGCACTAATTACATTTTTTATTTATTAAGGAACAAGTTGGTTCCTATTATGACTTGTGATAACAGCTATAAAACAGTTATTTCCTCAGCAGCTTCTCTTACTTCTGTCATGAAGATAACTTATAGATTGGAGAATTATACAGTGCTGTGGTATAAAAGTAATAATTTTCCCTGTAGTAGTTTGTGAGAGCACAGCCCAGCTGAAAGAAGAAAAGATATTAAGAGAGAGAGCCCTATTCCAGTACTCCAGAAACACATTTCTGAACAGAACAACCGTATTACAGAAAGTGTTCAATGGTTAAATTCATTCAAACATTTAGACTTAGGCTTGCATTCAGATTGCCACTTAAGAGTGAGACTGGACTGAAACCCCACACAGAGTGTTAAGTTAAACAGCAGGAAATAAATAGTGGGTTAGTGACGATTGTTAGCTCAGTATTAGGTTGTGTCACTCCTGTTAAATCACTATACCTCATTGGATGACCCCTGGCTCTCAAAAGAGTCGGACGACTTTAAGGGAGTAGCTGATTTGCTGTTTGTCAGCCAGGGTTTATCATAATTTCGGGTTAAATGTTGGAGAGTCTGTGAGGAACAATGGCGGGTCAAATACAGAAATATAAAACAGTGGTTTAAAATATAAGGAATCTCTATTAAATGATCCCTTATATTAATGTTTAAATGATACACTGTATAACTAAGTAGGTGTTTGGGGTGCAAAAGCATCCACGTGAGCCGATTCTCCAGGCTGTAAAGTAATTAATGTAGACTGGGCCAAATTATGTCGCTCGCATCTCTTTCATCTTATTACAAAACTTTGACAAACTCTGGAGAAAGTGTTTCGGGAATGTGCTCCTGATAATAAAAGAATTCATAGGTAGCAATTATTAAGAAATAAACACATTTGATAAACTGGTGGACCTTTGCAGAAAGAATAAAAATGGACATGAACTGAATAGTTTATAAGACTACTTAATGGCATCTGTGAGAGACACAGAACACCACAATAAGCTCCTTATGTTCCACTTGCTATGAAAATACAAAGTGCTCCCACCTTCGGTGTACCAGTCGCAGCAGGGTTGGGCTGTGCAGCACAACTGTGGCTGGAGTTCGACCTGTTCGGGGAGGCACCTCTTGAGGATGGCCGTGACCTTCGACCTCTGTAGCGAAAGCTGGCCATCACTTGAGTGGTCCCTTCCGGAAGAATGAACTTCTCTCTTAACTCCACGTTGGTCCTACCTTTAGCTAAGAAGAGTGCACATGAGTCAGGAGCTAGCAGGAGCACATACTGCTCGTGGACTGTACAGTAAAAGCGATTTGACAAAGGGAAGCCAATTTCATAAATGGGTCCAAATGAAATCTTCATTTGAAGGTAATGTGCTCTAATGACGATGGCAATGATATGATGAGCGAGTTAATATGAGCAGTTGGCATGCGGTTTCACATCACTGACATGTAATGGCAATAAAATGGGTATTCTGTATAATCTACTGAACATGTTAAGGCAGGAGAGAGCCTCTTTCCATATCCTTCTGCTAACAACATTTATTTAAAAGCAGACTGTTCTTAAATTAACACTAGGGATGCACCAATACTGGTATTGAGTATAACTCTGATACGGAAATTTTGTACCACGTGATACTTTGACATAAGCCTAGTGTACATTGCCATTCTTATGTACAGATAATACAAAATGAGACTGACTTGATAACTTCATGGTCTCTATTAAAGTTTAAACAGCATAACATCTTGCACATAACACACTGCGGGAGCTAAATAAAATGTTCCATGATGTCCCTGATTCCTTAATATCAAGTATCAGTAATGGTACTTAGAAGAAGTAAAAAGTGGCATCAATGCATCCCTAATTAACACTAAGCCATTTTAGCTGTATTTGTTTTATCATAGTGTTTATATACAGAAAATCTAGCCCAATTTAGAGCAAAGATGAAAGTAAGATTGTCAAGCAGACGAAGCATCGAAAGAGCTTTTCGAAAGAACACACAAAGCGCTTGCACCAAGAGACAGCAGAGACTGGCCAGGAAAGCAGCCTGGAAACGCAGTGCAACAAACAAGTGCATGCAAGTGAAGTCTCAAGGAGTAGCATGGGATTAATGTTAATGAAAATACCATCGCTCCAGCAGGAACACTCGGGTGCACACACACGCACAAACACAGTCACATGGGCTTGCACACATACCACTGGGATGGAGCAAGGAGAGAAAGTGTGAGAGTTGCCAACCTATAGGAGACTGAGTAATGGACGAGTTTGATTCCGAGCGTAACATTTTACTCCCGTAGTGATGAACTAGAAGAAATGATAGTTGGGTTCTTAGCACAAAGAAAACAGTGGGTATATTCAGCAGGAAAACGACAGAAAGAGAGAGAGACAGTAGAATACTGAGATAGTTGCTTTGTAGGAACATGACAGCAAGCTTTCAGAACCTCATACACAGCCAACCAGAATGGGCAGAAGACTCAGCCACGATGTTGTATATGACCGAATAACCTGGTTATAAACAGACGGCTTCTAGTACATGCCTATATATATATATATATAGAAACTGTTTTGTGAAGAAGATAATACACATTAACAGCAGAATTAAAATATAAAGCCAGTAAAAGAAATATAATGGTGTGTACAGTATACACACACACACACACACACACACACTAGTCCAATCGGTGTCATTTTAAAAAGTGTCAAGGCATGTTTTTAAAGCAAAACAAATAAAATACAACACAGGCCTCCATTACCTCTACACGGGTCGTTCTTGACTAGGAACTCATCAAGGGCCATCCAGCCTCCTCCCACTCGCACCATAACAGTGCTGCGCAGGATCCGCACCAGCCTGAGCTGCTGCGAGTCTCCAAACTGAGCAGGGAACAGAGAGCAGCAAGTCAACACTAAATCACAGTGTTAAAGTCACACAGCACTGACATAAATCCACAGACTGGGAAACAACACAAACCGGACACTGCAGTGACATACTCTGAGCTCTTCTCTTAGCAATAGTTATTTCTGCGTATATTCATGAAGCTGTATTGATGACTGATCACGATATTAATCAGATGTGCTCGGTTTTAGATTTATACACTGTACATGCCCGGTTTGCACTTGTTGCCTAGCTGAGAAAACAATGTTGAACATAAACACATCAGTTTCATTCCAAAGAACATAGAAATGAATGGTCAATCCAACTGGTTCAAACCTTGTCTTTTGTTGCAGTGTATCTACCGTTTAAGAGTAGTGTTTTATGATGAAGAATTTTGAGTATGCTAAAATGTGTCATCAGGATCTGATGATTAGACTAGACACTGAATGGGTTGTGTTTTGTTTCAGACACAAGCATCGATCTGATGACCACTAGAGTGTGCTGCAGTGTTGGGAGTCCTCCAGAACAGCAACTCTATACACTGAAAAGCTATTTTTGGCATCAAAGCGGAAGGAGGGTAAGTTAGAACAAATCAATAAAATGAAGTTTGCCAGTTGGATATGGCCATGGTGTAGTTCACAAGACACAGCAAGTTAATGGCTTCATGCTTTCTGTTCCAAAACAAATTAAACTGATCATAAACCAACAGAAATCTTTCCACAAATCAACAATACATACAGAAGGTTGCACTTTCTAGAAACCACCATACTAATAGAGAATGTGTGTTGACGTTGATGCAGAACCAATGTGGCTAAACAATATGGAAAGATGGCTGGACTGCACTCTCTAACACTCCACATGATCAACACACTCCCACACAGTGATGACCCTCTCGCTGAGCCTCGTTTTAGCCTCCGCTCTCTCAGTGTGAGAACCGGAATGATTCAATGTCACTGGTGAATTTGGTGAATCGGGTAGAAGATGGGGTTTGAAGCATGATCAGATAAGAAGTTAAAGAAAAAAGAAGAAGAAGGCGGCACAACAAACGGCTTAAAAATGACCATTTACCAGGATACAGCTTTCCAAAACAGCAACGTGCAGTTGGGAGTTTAGATTTTGATTGTCCCTGTTTGTTATACTCTCATCGGCGATTAACGGATCATGTAAGCAGTGAACCAGACCAAACTGTCAAAAGAATTGTTTCAGTTGATATGGAACAGCAAAAACTGAACAAACTGGTGCACATGATAGCAAAAAAAGGCTTGAGCACAAGCAAAGGAAAAATGAGGTTTGCATGAATTTCCCAGTCCCCCAACACTTCACCAGATAATCAGCTGAGTTACCATGTATCTTCACAAAGCATGACCTCGAGAAAGCATGTAGCCCGTGATTTCAGTGTGATTTATATTGCCAAAATGGGTCAACAGCATTTTCAATCTTTCAAAGATTTCATTTGAAAAAAAAAAAAAGAGAGAAAAATAATTTTTAAAAGAAGTAAAAAATAATTATTAGTTATTTTAGCTTGGGTTAAGGTCCTTTGAGATGGAAGTTTAATGATTAAGGAAGGTAATATAAGGCAAGCACCCATGTTGTTTTACGCTTCAAAGCTCTCCAAAGATGAACACAAATCAACTTAAATACTGAGGGGGAGAAAAAGGTTGTTAGAAATGCACTGTGACTCAAAAGCAGATAGGCAAGATCATAAAATTCATGAGATGTCAAAACTTCCTAAAAAGGACTAACATTCCTTTTCTTCCTACATAAATTTGGGATCTAATATGGAGCACTCCCACTTTGTTCTGAGCTCTTTTTAAAACAGTTTGCTCATGCTGGCATTAATCTGACACTAATAATCACTAAAAGTAAAGTAACGTTCTACACCCGAGAGCCATGATGAATATTTTTAGCCTTTTTACCCTATAGTAACCCGTACCATTTTTGGTGTCAAAACAGCTGGACAAACCTTTTAGCAGTCGCTCTCTTTTAGTTTCTCTCTTAGTGTCTCTCTCTTTTAGCCTCTCTCTCTCTGCTCCACCTGCACATGCTTTTACACACCGTTGGCATATTCCAATGGATTTCGCGACAGTCAGAGAAAAACAAAGCTAGTTCTGAGAAGCAGCATTCTTAACATTTTGTTTGCTTATCGGCTTCTGAGTTCAGTAGTGACCAGGTGCAAATCTGGTAAAGTATTAAAAAGGAGATTGGTGAAGCTAAAAAAAAGGCAATCACAGCAGCACAATGTTAATGAAGCACTGTGTGTATATACCTGGTTTCCGAGGTAGAACTGAACAGCAGAGAAAAATAAAAAGACAAACATTAGAAAACATTGTCTGAACAGTGCATTACATTTTCCTTAGATCATTTATCAACATACTGTACTTGTACTGGCATTTGTTCAGTTCAAGAATTCTGTCAAATGAAGACAGTACAAGAGTTCATACAGTTAGGGGTTAAAGTGTTCTGGCAGCCCCCGTGCCCTCTCGTTAAAAAGTGAAAAATGTAACGTCACATGAGAATGCTATGAAGTCATTCCTTCTGGCAAAAGCTATAAGGGGGAAGTCTGTCTCAAGAAGTAGCTGGACAAAAGCCAGTGGCACACTCCCAATTTTCCACAATTTTACACTGCCATTGAAACACTCTTTTCAGCACAGGACTAGATACGTGCTGTAGGATGCTATATTTGCTTTGGTTTCAAGCTTGCATTCTCCTCACATATGCAAATAACTAGATCTGGACTCTATACTAGGCATGCTGATGGTACTATGGTCGGTTTCTTACCCGGTATTTGTTCGCACCAATTTGCTCCACTTGGAACCGTTTTGGACACTTGCACTTTGCCACTTGGCGCGTTACCTAAAACAATATATATATACATATATATTAGAAACATATTAGGGGGAAAAAAAAAGGGAGGAAGTATGAGGTCACAAGGGGTAGGGGGGGTCCAAAATGCAAGCGTACCTCGTCTTCTATCTTATCAGCATCAGTAAGTGGTTTGTAGGCATCTTTGTTTGGGTGCAGAGCAGCAACAAACTCATAGTAGTCAATGTAGCCATCACAATCACGATCAAAAATGTCTGCTACAGCACTCATCTCCAGTCGACTGGTGGGAAACTCTACAAGTAGCAGAGAAAGGATTAATAATCTGGTCTGTTTCACACGAATTAAAGGAATAATTTAAACAAAACTTTAGCTAATATTGAGTGAAAGCTAATAGCAAACGCAAATTGGATCTTTCTGAATGCAAGCTAGGTTTGTCTAAGAACAAATGAAGGAAACTTGACTCACTTGAAGAAAGAATCCCGTCAATAAACTCCTGCCTGGTGACTTTGCCATCCTGATCCTTATCCATGCGACGAAAGAAGTCCATGACTCGGGATTTCTTGTGGTTCATCCATCGCATATAGCGCTTCCTCCAGACATCAAAGTCAAAGTTGGCAAACTCTTTCAGCTGGGAAAATGACAGTAGGAGAGGGGGTTATAATCACGTGTGACACACGTAGACATTAGCTTAATTGCTAAAGTTTGTAGCTCTAACTGACCTCCTCTAGTCGGTCCAGTGCGTCGTTCAGTTTTCTTCTCCTGTCCAGGGCCAAAAGCCAGACCTGCTGCCATTTACTGACCAACAGGTTCACTCTGGGGTTCTTAGTCTCTATCGGAGCCTGGACAGTCGCTGGATACATGGACTGGGCCTGGGATCTCTTTCCTGATGATCATAGAGGTTCACATATAGACATAAGGTTTGTATTTTGTGCTCAACACAACATAAGCATAGTTTAAGGATTTATGTCAAAACTTACGGCCTGTTCTTCCTTTTTCCAGTACTGGAATCTGAGACTGAACTGGTGGATCAGCTGTGGCTTTTCTTTTATGAGTTTTAGTGACTTTGTCCACATCTGGCTGTTTTCTGGTCATCTCCTCCATGAAGGTCTGAATCACAAAATCAAATCTTAAGACTTCAAACACCTTTCTTAACATAGAGGGAACTGAATAACAGTGTTGGGTATGAAGTGTTTTGGTGCATATTACTGGTACCTGATGCTCAGTGATGAGTGCTTTGATCTCCTCAATCTCCTGAGGCAGGGCATCTTTGTCTTTCTCAGTAAGTGTGGTCTCTGCCCATTGTAACCAGCTCAGCAGATTCTCCAGGAGCTCTTCAGTCGCCATAAGCTCACTCAGAGCACTAGATAACCTCTGCTGATGCTGCCGTGCCCACGCTGTGACCTGAGCAACAGCAAATACACAAATAAGGAGTGTGCTTAAGCTAAAGACAAATGGGCAATTTAGCGCGGAAACATTTAGTGTGTTAGGCTTCATGGGTGTTCTTTATTACAAATGACAAAAATGGGCTAATTGAATAGTAGATGTTCCAATGTTAATAGTAAGAAATATCAAAATATAATTTTGAAGATATTAACCGGACTTTCTGAATGTAATATAAATATTCCATAAGAACTTTCATGCCCTTTTTCACAACCTGCACATATTACTAACTAAATATCTGTTTCTGTCAGAAGTCATATACCAGCTTCAAATCAGGTCTTAGACTGAAAGGGTGATGGCAAAACTCTGACTTCCTAGTGTTGGTTCTTTTCCAGTTATTTTTAGATGAATTCTGCCTTATGTTTTGTATTGTTGTCTCTTCTTTTTTTAAAAAAAAAAAATTAGATACACCTACTTTTTTTTTTAAATTACTTATTTGTAAGCAAACTGTAATATAGCAGTACAGTACATCAGCTTCATTTTTTCAGTTTCTGAAACATTAAAATATACTCCTGTAGTTCATCAAGTATTGCACGTAATCTAGGACTGAAATCGGAGGCATTTATATCACGTATATGCGCAAGTATGAAAGTGTAATAATCTAGCATATATAAAAATGTCATTAAGCTAAACTGCAAAATACTTCATGTAGATGTGAATAGGAGTGTGAGATGTTACTGAGTGGATCAGAATGACTCTTACCTCCTCGAAGCGGGTTTTAATTATGGTGTTCCAGTGTTTCACAGTGGTGATGGAGTCTGGATGGCAGATAACTAAGATCGCTTCGCCCATGCTGGTGGCTTTGCCCAGAGCCACACTCTTTTCTTCCAGCTTCTTCATGAATTCCTACGTGGATCATAGTGCCCAACATTAGTCAAATGGCAACACCAAAGTCAAAACAATAAGAATTTACACTGATGTTCCAGTGAGACTTTACCCATCCACCCACCTTCTGTGTGTGTGAATAATGTCTGGTGAAAACTATGTGGAACAAATTATTCCTGGTTCAGATATGAGCTAATGCTCAAGGGATATGTGTTGTTAGAGTTTGAGTCTTGTTTTGGCCAGCTCTAATTCAGCTTGAGAGGCCATGTACGGTTTAGGTCACTCTGTTGGCTTCACTGATGGGTTAGCAGATACCAACATAAGACGTAAAGGCTTAACAATTTCTAAACTAAATTATAAGAAGAGTTCATGAAAAACGACCAGAAGAAATTATCAGTTCGGGGCATGTCTGCATTGAAAGTCAATTTCATTTACCGTGGACCACTATTTGTCCTTTGTTCAGTTTTTTTAAAAAATTTTATTCAAGGGTAGATCAGTGTTTGATAACTCTTTGAGGCACTCATGTGTATGTGGGCCTTGTGCTGCAAAAGAAACTTGCTTTGTGCTGTTCGATCAGGCCACGCAGGGCTTCTTCATCTTCAGGCAGAGACCCATGGAAACGGAGGCTCTGTTCTGCTTCAGCTAGCCACTCTAGCAGGATATGAACAGTCGAGTGAAACTCTTCTGCCTGAAAATCACAGCAAATAAATATATGGTATTTATTTTTAAATCTACACGTATAACCCATCTTCATTTCACGTCTAAGGAATTAAACAAAAAATACCCTCACATGCATGAGAAGTGAGCACACCCATGAGAGATCAAATGAAAGGTAAATATATGACAAGGAATCAAAGCATCTCTTTGTGTAATAGTTGTAAATTCCGGTCATTGTTGAAATGCATTTCATAGTGCTACTTTAAGGTCACCATTAAAACATAACACTTCATTAACATAATACACATATGATTTAGACAGTCCTGTTCAGAGAAGCCAAGCAAATCAGGTTTAATGCTGAAAAAAATATGTAATTTTTTTTTTGATGTAATTATAGCAATACTTGAATATATAAAAAGACAACAGGCTTAATTTACCATCAAGATAGAATGTGGCTTGACTGAATTGTAATGCAGTGTGATGCTAAGAGTTGCGTACCTGACACAGAGCTTGTTCAAGCCGTGTCTGTTTTAGAACAGACAGGGTGCACACTGTGTCCCAGCGCAAGCTCAGCTCCTGCATCTGAACTTTGACCCAGGAAGAGTCGTCATGGCTGTTCTCAATCAGCTCACGGGCCGAACGTTTCAGAGCCTGTACAGAGCCTGTCTTCTTTCCAAGCTCCTTTTGAAACACCTGTGAGACACGCATACACACAAACACTTCATCTAGTACAATGCAGGGTTTTGTTTTGTTTTTGGTGCTTGCACATATGCAACCTTTGGTCTATTTGAGTTGAACCCTGGTGTGTTTTCTTTATTGGTTCTTTATTAGTTTTGTGCTCGTGAGAACACAGCAATCATACTCGGGTGCAGGCCGTGACCGTCTGAGGAAGATGGTCTCAGTCCGGTTCCAAGCGAACTGTAGTTAGGTTAGATTCCAGTGAGAAAGCGATTCAACCCTTTAATGACCCAACTGCAGGAACTGAACCAAAAATGCGGTGTATTTAGGGTTATGGGCAAATACACTATATGGCCAAAAGTATGTGGACACCTGACCATCACCATATGTGCTTTCTGAACATCCCATTCCAGATTTAATCCCCCCTTTGCTGTTATAATAATCTTCTGGGAAGGCTTTCCACTAGATTATGGAGCACGGCTGTGGGGATTTACCCCATTGATGTCAGGTAAGGATGGGTGCAGTCGGCATTTCAATTCATCCCAAAGGTGTTCTGGGGGGTTGCGGTCAGGGCTCTGTGCAGGCCCCTGGAGTTTTTCCACACCAACATCAGCAAACCATGTCTTTATGAGCCTTACTTTGTGCACAGGGGCATTGTCATACTGGAGCATGATGGTCAGGTGTTCACAAACTTTTGGCCATATAGTGTATTTTTTGTAGATCCAAAATGCTAAATTGACCCGTGGGCCAAAGGACGGAGCTGTAGTGCTGCAGAACTGCCACGTGTTCTGGATGTCTGGGCTGATGGAAGAAAAGATAAATGAAATGCTGGATGCAATACATAAAATGTTTTAAACTAGTTATGTATATAAATTATCTAATGATTTAGTGTTGGCTCTGTGATTTCTACATGCTCTCAGCAAAGATTTGTTTACTTTTTTCAGCCACCATATTTCTTACCAGTGAATGAAAGAGTATTTACAAGCATGTTTTCAGCCCTTATTGCCCCTTAGCCAATATTTTATTTCTGCATTTTGGTTCATGTAATGATGTGCAGTGTAAAACCAAATCAAATAGCAAACAAGCCAAAAGTATCAGTTTCACTCTGAATCAAACGCTAACCCCCACTGAAATGTGAACCCTTTGGCACAATTCTGTCTCTCAAGTTTAAATCCAATCCAGAAAACAAAGAATTTGATCAGGACTGATTAGGATGAAAGAGGAATAGACGTATCTAAGAACACTGCAGATTCAGTAATCTGAGCCCAAGGCCCTTCCATTTGAGCAGCTCAACCCTTAATCAGAAAGGCCAAAAGAGGCTCACGTGAAGGGGGAAAGAAAAGTGGGGATGAAGTTTTGTTCAGTGACTAATCTATTTTTGTCTAATTGAAACCTGCAGTGACAAACTTGGACAAGAGGCAGAGGGAAAGAAAACTGAAATTCTCAAACCATAACAGAATCAAGAAGGCCCGAAAATAGAAGCACATAAAGGAAACTAGACTCTATTACGGCATACAAAGCAGAAATACAATACAATAATTAGTCATCCTGTCTAATTCTGTATTAGACTAGTTGAGAATTTTTTTAAATGTGTGTTACAGTGAAACATTTCCACACAGTCAGTGTGTGAGGGGCAGCAGTACCTTGTGGCTATCAATGAGGTTCAGCACCAAATCAATGTCTCCATGCACAGGCTGGTCCTCTGCCAGCTGCGGCTCTATTTTATAAAGCCAGTCAATCAGAGCCTGCAGAGCGTCAGTGAACTGGCCTGAAAACAGCAGAGCCTCCTCCAACTTGTTCTGCCTGTGAGAAAATAATATTTGAAGTGAAATACTCGCACTTATAACAAATCAAAGCTCTCTCTCTCTCTCTCTCTCTCTCTCTATATATATATATATATATATATATATATAAAAAATCAAATAATTGCAAACACAACCCTGACCACAAAATCAAGGTCCTGCCATGGCCATCCCAGTCCCCTGACCTGAAACCCATAGAAAACCTGTGGGGTGAACTGAAGAGGAGAGTTCAGCAGTGTGGACCTCGAAATTTGAAGGATCTGGAGAGATTCTGTATGGAGGAACACTCTCAGATCCCTTGCCATGTATTCTCCAACCTCATCAGGCATTATAGGAGAAGACTCAGAGCTGTTATCTTGGCAAAGGGAGGTAGCACAAAGTATTGACTAAAAGGGTGCCAATAACTGTTGCACACCTATAATTAACAAATATTTTGTTTAATAAACCTGTGTTGTGTTTGCAATTGTTTGATATCCATGAGAGCAGAGTATTTTAATGAATTTTTTAAACAAAATAATCAAAAAGTTTAACAGTTTGCTCATATTTACCAATGGTGCCAAGATTAGTGGAGGGCACTATATATATATATATATCACACACACACACACAGTGTTGTGAAAAAGTATTTGCCCCTGATTTCTTCTGTTTTTGTCTATATCTCATACTAAATAGTTTTAGATCTTCAAACGAAATACAACGTAAAACAAAGGCAACCTGCGTAAACACATTACAGTTTGTAATTTTTTTTTTTTAATTATTATTTTTTATTACCAAAAAAAAATATCCAACACCTATCACACATGCCCCCTTAAACTTAAAATCTGGTTGTGCCACCTTTAGTAGCAATAACTGCAACCAAACGCTTCTGATAACTGGAGATCAGTATTTCACAGTTCTGTGGTGGAATTTTGTCCCACTCTTCTTTGCAGAACTGCTTTAGGTCAGCCACACTGGAGGGTTTTTGAGCATGAACTTACAGACTGAAGACCAGATATTCTCCTTTAGGATTTTCTGGTAGAGAGCAGAATTTGTGATTCCCTCAATTATTGCAAGCTGCCCAGACCCTGAAGCAGCAAAGCATCCCCACACCATCACACTACCACCACCATGCTTGACCGTAGGTATGATGTTCTTTTTGTGGGATTCGGTGCTTGGAAGACAGAGGTCCCGTTACATCTGGCATAAACCAAACAGTTCCACTTTCGACTCATCAGTCCACAGAACATTCTCCCAAAAGGTTTGAGGATCATCAAGGTGTGCTTTGGCAAAATTCAGATGATTGTTAATGTTCTTCTGGGTTAGCAGTGGTTTTCACCTCGCCACTCTTCTATGGATGCCATTTTTCCCCAGTATCTTTCTGATAGTGGAATCATGAACAGTGACCTTTATTGATGGAAGAGAGGCCTGTATTTCCTTTGATGTTGTCCTTGGCTCTTTTCTGACTTGCTGGATGAGTAGTTACTGTGCTCTTGGAGGGATTTTGGAAGGTCGACCAATTCTGGGAGGTTCACTACTGTGCCAAGTTTTTCCATTTGGAGATAATGGCTCTCACCATGGTCCTTTTGAGTCCCAGAGCCTTTGAAAAAGCTTTGTAACCCTTCCCTGGCTAATGTATTTCAATCACCTTCTTCCTCCTCATTTCTGGAATTTCTTTCAATTTTGGCAGTGTGTTACTGAACCAACTTCATGCTGTAGAAAAAGTTCCATTTAAGTGTTGATTTGAGTGAACAGGTTTTGCAGTAATCAGGCCTGATTGCGTCTAGTCCAGCTGAACCCGTTATGAATTCAGTTTCATAGATTCGAGGAATTAGTAACTATGGGGGCAAATACATTTTCACACAGGCCCAGTTGGTATTGGATAAGTTTTTTGCTTCAATAAATAAAATTTTCATTTAAAAACTGTTTCACTACAAAGAAAACCCCTTGAATTCTGTTTATATGGTAAGGCAGTGGATATCTTCAGCTTATAGAATATAAACATACCTTTCTACAGACTTGCCACAAATCGTGTCCCATTTGTCTCTGAGCTCACACAGCATGTCGTCCAGTTTCTGCTTGTCATCCTGGAGTGAGGTCTTATCCTTCAAGGCTCGGCCTGTGCGGCTGGTGGTGTCGTACACGGAATGCTTGGCACCCAGGGCCTTCTGGAACTCCTAAAAGAGTCAGTGAACAAAGAGCCAGGGTTAACATTTAGCCTCAAGGACACACAGTGAAACCAGCAGGTTTGATATGTGGCTGATTGGGGTTAGATGGCACAGCTGAGTGGACAGTATGTGAAGGGATCTGCTGAGTCCACACTGCTGAGCTGTTAATTACATGGCACTGTGCTCTCCTCTCTACTGTCAACAACCCTGAGTCATGCTACTTTTAGAAAAGAATAGCAGCAGTAATAGAATCAGTAGACAATATTAATGATTTTCTTTCTAGGTAAAAAATGTAAATGATTTTCCTTATTATGAGGGGCAAAAGGCGTGTGCAATCAAAACGATACAATTCCACTGTGTGAAGATAAGAACGTGACAATGTAACAGTCGCAAATCAGAGCTAGGCTAAATGTAATAAATGTAAATGTGTTTTGAGTGTTTCGGGTGTGTCTGCTTATTAAAGACTACGTTTTGTTTAAATAATCACGGAACAACTAATTGACAACTGTAAAAAAAATTAAGTGTATAATCCTCGGCCTCACTCAATGCCTTTAGGTCTTTTTTGTGAGTCAGTTATTGTTAATCAAGGTTTTTTTTAATCAAGGTAAATTGTGGTTTTGAAAAAAAAAAAAAAAACTCTCTCACAAAGTGAGACAGTATACACTGTTTAATTGCCAAATGGGACAGATGATTCTGAAAGTTCTTGTCCTATCTGTGTGAGGGAGTGATTCCATAACAGGAAATAACACAGCAACCGAGATGAGAGAGAGCAGCTGGTTTAAGCCATGAATCATGCCATGCTGGAAAGTAGTTCACTACTTCATTACAGATGTTTAAACGGAAACGGTTAAGATGCACAAAGGTGCAGAACATCAGCAGGATTCTGTGCAGTGTGTAATTATTGGTTTACAAAGAGAAAGGGTGTGGTGAGATCTAGTCACCTTGTGCTGAGCCAGCTGCATTTTGATCTTGTCAGGGTCATTAGCGATCTCCAGCTCAGAGTCCAGAGCTCTCTCTGACTCCTCCAGCCACTCCATCAGCTTGGTCCAGCTCTCATGGAACTGCAGGAAGATGAACACATTTCGTTTTATTTAATGACTTCTGTATTTCACTATAGGCAATTCTGTTGCTAGTTCAGGTTTGAGGTGAACTTCATTCTGAGGTGAACTGCACCATCGAACAGACCCTACAGTATTTGTGGACTGATGAGATAGATGTTGTATATAATGGATGTTTAATGTGCTTCCATCTCAGGCTCTATGTAGCATAATGGCAGTAAAATCTTAGCCCTAATATTACATCTCTGTCTGAATAGATAGCATTTATTACCAAATACAGGATGTATATGTTTTGATTGACTTTATACCCAAAGTAAAATAATAGTAACTTTTTATTTATTTTATTTTATTTATTTTACACTTTTTTAGTTCCATACCTGCTTTGCACGTTTCCTCGCATCGTCCAGCAGGCGTCCTCGCTCCACCAAACGCTGCACTACTTTGTCCCAGCGGCTTTGTACGCTTAGGAGCAGGTTTTTAATCAGGACCACATCCTGCTTCTGGCTGAAGTATTTCAGATGGGTGCCTGTCTTATCCAGCTCAATGATTTGATCTCGGTGTGAGTTGACCTCAGTTGCAAAGATCTGTTGGGAAACATGGGAGAAGCTAGGTGGACAGAGCTGGGACAAGGACGAAACGAATGGGCTGAAGCAAATGTGAAACTCAAAAGATTTCCTGGGTGACTTCAGTAATATTGCAAAGATTCATCAGTGTTTACACACAACTAATTGAAAATAAAAATTATTTATTATATCAAATATATATATTTTTTAATCATTGATCAAATAAAGCTCAATCAGAAAGATTAGATTTACGCACGTACCTTATGTTCATCAATCTGGAACAAGATAGTTTCCAGGATGAGGGAGGCTGGAGAGACCATGTTGAGGGTCTGCTCTGCTTGAGTCAGCCAATTAATGAAGTCCTGCAGAGAATTATGAAAATCTGTGGCCATCGCTAATGCCTCTTCCAGTTTCACCTAGATACAACAAACACACACACACAGAGACTGATTTACTCATTCAAGCCATAATTACATCAGCACAACCAAAATAGCATGAAGATCTCCTTGTGATTGAACAGGGAGAGGAAGTGTTGATCTCTCCATGCTATAATGACAAATAAAAGAGGATGTGTAGAAGAAACATTTCCCCTGCAGGCACAAAAACATTGTCCTTTGATTCAATATTCAAAAGTGTGACTCACACGGTGCATCTGGTACACAGCGGCTTACTTAACTGAAAGCCGAGGAGCCTTGGAAAACCTTTAATTATATTAAACGAGTGGCTTCACTGAGCTCTCGGGAAAGTACCTTGAAATATATATGGCGTTTAATAAACAAAACAATGTCTTCAAGTTTGTGTTCAGAATACATTCTTTAATTCTGATATCATATCATATCATTAGATCTGGGTTAAGAACATCTCTGGACCAAACCACGCCAAGGTGTGAGACAGTCCGTAATAAGCACTGACATATGACACACTTCACAAACGGAGCATTATGTTTCATTTGGATTCCCAAACTTGCCCTGGACAGCCACCCCCACACCTTATGACCACATTCGCACTGACATCACCACAATTCACATCTTTGTGATCAGACCTGAAGCTGCATGAATGGACCATTTCCTTCATGGTATCTATAGCTGCTTGAGTGTTTTGTTTTGTTGTTTTTTTTAAATGCAGCACTCACCTTCTTCTCAGCCACTTTGGCCTGCACACTTTCCCACTTTTCTTGAAGGTTGTGGAGGTCCTGCTCAGTACTGCTGTCCTGGTTCTCCTGGGTCATGGCTATCAGCTGCTGACCTCTGTGAAGAAGCTTCTGGTAGAGGTCTTCCTTCACCTCTATTGCACTACATAACTCCTACACACACACAAAAGACAATGTTTTTAGAGACAAATCTCTCTCTCTTCAGCCTCCTGAAAAGGAACGACATCAGGCATTACTGAAACTCTATTGTAGACATTTTGCATTTACAATAACAAAGAGATAAGAGTAAGTTATCACAGAGCTGGACTGATTTATTGGAATGCTCTACATCCTTTAAAGGGCAAAACTTAGAAAAAAGTCATTTGTCCTCATCTGTCCATTTTTACTTATTGCTTTAACACCTGTTTCACACATGATCCATATGCAGTACGTATTTTTTCCATGCCCATGTTATCAGGTTAGAGCGTTCACACTGCTCACGGATGCGGCGTGACAAATACATTGCAGGAGTGGGGCAGCGATTGTTTCCGCACCGAATCTATTTTTGGTGTACTGCATGTGCTGAATTAAAATGATTGCGCATTGTTTGTGGTCAAAATAACGGATTGTCACAAAAATGCAGTAATTTCACCATAAATGCATATAAGTAAAGTATAATACTGTTTTTCCACAGTCATCTTATTACTTTAAGCCCAGGGAAAACCAAAAGCTTTAAAGAAAAAAACAAAAGCTTTACTTTAAAGCAAAGAAAACCAAAACACTTACCAGGAGTTGCAAAAATAACTAATGCGGTCAAAATGATATCTAAAGTATATTGTTTTCAATGTGAAATAAACTACACAGCTTGTTATATTGTGTGTGGGTGAGGACAGGGTGAGGGGAGACACTCGCATCTCAGCAGAAAGCAGCAGTCACGTGACAAGCTGGGGGTGGGAGAAAGTTGTGTATGACCTGCAGGATTTGTTGTATAAAGATTAAATGAAAAGAAAAGACGTGGGAGGCAGTTTCCTCGGCTGTTTGTGTGGATGGGAAGTCTTCATGTAAAATGTTTGCAATACTACCTTTTCACGTAAGAGAAGTACCATGTTTAAATGTTTTGCCTCTTGCTTGAGCAAGGTAATATGTAAATCTATATAGAAGATTACGTTGTTTATATTTATTGTGTTTAAACATGAATACGTCTATGAAAGATTGTATTACTGTGTTGCTTTAAACGTCATTCAAAGTCCGTACTGCAAATGGATCATGTGTGAAACAAGCAGATGTTCATGCAACTAATTATTATAATTATTATTATTATTATTATTATTATTATGTATTAGCTGGTTCACAAAGAATGAATTAAAAATACAACGTTTTACAGTCTGGACTTTAAAAAAAAAAAAAAAAAAAAAAAGCCCCCCAGAATAAAGACCCAATAAACATATGCTCTGAATGTACTCTCTTTAAGTCTGGCTTTATTAAAGCCTCTGAACACGCTCAATCTAAGTTGTTATTTTCATGACCGTTAACCAAAAAAGCTCTGTATTGAGTGTGATAAAAATGTGTTCAAGCTTGCAATCAGCAGCAGGCCTTTTGGAGGCTTAAATACATACCAGATGGGTTTTAAGCTGCTCGCGGGCCGTGTCTGGTAGGCCTCCAACTGCTTTTGATGTTAACAGCTGACATTCTGTGTCTTTCAGCCATTGTTGCATATCTTCAATCTCCCCATGGAAACCTTGGGCCTAGAACACAATGCAGCTAATGTCACAACAACGGAGTCCGCATTATTCCCATTAGTGCAGGTTATTAAGCGTGAAAAGAAGTTTAGATTAAAATGGATGCTTTCATATTAATCTAGGATGAATTTTTTTTTAAAAAGGCAAGTTAGTGAGACTTCACAGCTTCTCACATATCGTCCAGGTCAGCATTCAAGAGTTACTGGTTTGTACTACATCAATGTTCACTCGGTTCTGAACGTGAAAATATTATTTTCATAGGGAATTAAATTATTATTTATGTACTAATAATGTATTAATCAGCTAGTAATGTATTAATATAGAAGCTGAGTTAATAATTAAAATTGAAATAAAAAAGAAATCAGAAATGCTGCCAAAGAAACCTGAGAGCTACTCAAACACTGCTAGTAATCTTCAGCGTCTAATTCAGCTCTCTCCATAAACAATTATGGGTCATATTCAGAGTTCAGTTAGTGAGCAGTTAATCCCAAAATTATGCACAGGATTCAAACCTCAGACGTAACTAAGTATATAGTTAAGCACTATGCAGAAGTTGTGTGAGAACAGCAGAGAAGGCAGAATTTGGCCAAAACAAAGGGGTGTGTCTCGGTTACGTGTGATTCTTCTAAATTAGAGACACTGCTTATCTCATTATCTCAAGGACCAAATTTGTATGCGTAGAAACGGCTGAGTAGGACCTGGAGTAAGGCGATGTCCAGAAGCTGCCTCCTCTGCTCAGTCTTCTCCAGGATGCTTGTCCAACGTTGGTTAAGGTTTTCCAGCTTGCTCTGCAGGCCACACGCCTCCTCTCCTGCACTGGACTCCATCAAATCTCTGCCAGCTTTGTTCACTGCTTCCACTGTGGTCTTATGGGCCAGTACATCATTATGCAGCACCTGATGGTTAAAGAGGACATTTGTATTGTTTGCTCAAAATAAAAGGCAGATTTCATGGCAAAGAACCCGAAATAATGATAAACTTAGCAAATAAATAATTATAAACTTAGAAACATTTTGTTGGCTGGTGACTGAGGTCATTTCACAGGCACATGTTTGCTACATAAATATAATTACAGATTGCATTACATTTTAATTACATATATGTTGTATATTTCGAATGAACTTACATGGTGTTTGGCAAGTTCTATCTCTATAGCTTTGGGATCGCCACTGGTTTTCTTCTGTCCACTAAGCAGCTCTTCAGTATGAGTCAGCCAGGCCAAAAGCTCATCCAGAGCATGCTGGAACTGCCCTAATGCCAACAAGGCTCCCTCCAGCTTGTGCTGTAATGCAGACGAGACATCCGTAGTCGGTAAAGATACAGAGACAGATGGCAAGCCAAGCATGAGGAGCATAAATGACACCAGAATGCAACAGGTTAGTACTTCACCTGTCTGTTGATGGCCTTCTCGTCCAGGTTGTCCCAAAGCATTTTTAGTTCGCTCATCGGCTCCTGAATGGCAATGCGGTCTGCTTCCTCCAGTACTTTTTTCAGTAGCAGTCCTGCCTGGTGATTCAGCCTCTCCATCTCAATCTGAAGCTGGTATCCCTCACCTTTGAACTCCTGTTGAAATACAGACATTGGGAAAAATAAGATGAAGCATGTTTCAACATCTCTTCATCGTATAATCCTTAAAAATATGGATATGCCCATAGTTCAACAATAATGGGATGGTCGGTGGTTCAGGTTTGTTTAACTCTCACTAGACAATGCACCTTTTGAACTACTTGTGGGAGAGTACATGAAATGATAGTCCTCTGAATAAACACAGCTGGTATCTGGCCAGTATGCTCACAAATAAACAAAAAAAAAGGACAAGGCACGGCTGGGTGTGATCATGGACACATGTTTACATGCTTTGATCTGTATAAACCGGTAAAATCCATACGATGAAACATGGGAAAGGAATACACCTTGAGCTCCTCAATCTGCTGTTTCACCGTTTCCAGGTCTGTGCCCACAGGTGACATGGAATCCAGTTTACTCTCCAAAATATCCACCCAGTCAAACATGCCCTGTAGTGGAAGAATGAAATGTTATTGACATGTATTTACACAATGTATATTCAGGGTGCATTGTGACCTGTGATTTCAGTCAAGAAGCTCAGATAATAGAGACATGGGAAAACTGGGCCACGCCTTACCCTATTCAAGTTGGGAGTCTGCGGTACAATATGTCATGCTTTCCTATGCCTCGTCAGCTTTTATTCATTGAAAGGTTTTGAGTAAACGCTAATTAAATTAAAACAGGTGTGATAAATTTTTTCCAGCTGAACCCAACATTAATCACTTGCCTTAAGTAAGAGACTTTAACTTTTGTAATAGAATAGGAAAATGTGTTACTTTAAGCATGTTACTATTCCGTTTGCCTTTTTTTGTATTTATTCTAACAATATTTTTACTTTAATGTGATGTTGAAATTCCAATCGGTCTTAGGACCCCCTGCAATACCATGATGAACCCCTAGGGATCCAGGGAAACCTTGGATTACAGTAAACGGTGTTTACCGCCCATTTGGTAACAGCGCATTGCAATATGCTGTAATAGCTGAGTACTGAAGAAAACAAATGAATAATGTAGTATTTCAGACTCCTACGGAAATAATGCGGAGTTACGATGCCACTAGCTATGTTTACATGTATCCTAATAATCTATTACTAATTCAATTAATAACTCAACTGGAATAAAAACTCTTCATGTACACACCTAAATCAGAGCGTGTGATCTGAATCAAATTTATATCTGATTAAAGAATAACTGCTGTGTAAATACTTGACTCCAATTTCTGTCATCTTGACATTATGAATATGTTTCACTGAGACTGATATCAATTAAGACTTGATTTAAAATATGAAATGAACATGACTTCTGCGTAATTAACATGCTGAATTCATGTGACTCTTCTGGCTTGTTGTTTTGGTAACAATGCCACTACATGGGTGTACATTCTGTGGCACAATGTACCTGAAGACCATCCTGGAACTGTACAGCAGACTGCATGGCCTCCTCCAGTCGGTCCACTCGCTCCTTCCAGGTCTTATTCAGAGTCTCCCATGCCACGTTCACCTAGCAAGCAGATATGGTTTGAATTAAAATGACACATGGACATTTCTAAAGCAGTGAGAACGTCATACAGGATGAACAAAAATTCAATAAGGTATAATAAAAAATATTCTGATTATAGGCAATGCTAATTTATTACATAATATTGCTGAAGATGAATATGATGTGCTGGCATACAGGTGTATATTCATATACACTATCTTTCTATTCAAATTTCCTTACCAGTAATATAATAAAAGTTCTCTGTGTACAGTGCTGTGAAAAAGTATTTGCCCCATCCTGATTTCTTCTGTTTGTGTGTATAACCTCATACTAAATTGTTTCAAAAATTAAACCAAAGGAAACCTGAATAAACACAAAATACAGCTTTTAAATGATAATCTTATATATTGAAGCAAAAAAAGTTCTCCAATACCAACTGTGTGAAAATGTATTTGCCCCTGTAGTGACTAATTCCCCGAAATCTGTGAAACAGTATTCATAAAGGGTCCATGGCCGTAGATTTGGTTTGAACATGGTAGGGGATAATAATTATCCTCTGCTTATTTATCTTTCTATCTTTATAAGACGTTGAATTACTGATTGGAATATCGTGAGTTCAAATCCCAGCACTGCCGAGCTGTCACTACTGGGCCCCTGGGCAAGGCCCTTAACCTTCAACTGCTCAGCTGTATAAATGAGATAAATGTAAATCGCTCTGGATAAGGGCGTCTGCCAAATGCCATAAATGTAAATGTCTAATCTCTCTATGTATCGTCCACAAGCATTTATGGTCAAATGATTGTTTAGGTAAAAAAATTACACACAGCATAATAACAGTCCAAATGATTACACACTGTAACTGAAAAACTTGTACACATCTTTTAGTGTGAACAACCTTGTTGTTGATAGTAATGGGGTACTAGTAAAATAAAATGTAGCTAACATAACACAATGTATGTAGGTGTTGGAAAAAAAATGATGCTTTAATTAAATAATAATAATAATAATAATATAAACTGTATCGTGTGTTTACTCAGGTTGTCTTTGTTTTATGTTGCATTTTGTTTGAAGATCTAAAACTAGTTAGTATGAGATTTACACAAAAACAGAAGAAATCAAACACTTTTTCACAGCACTGTATGCTTCTTCAAACAGCTTGTCTGATGTTACCTCATCGATGCTCTTTTTGATAACAGGCTTGTCTGGTTCTCCACAGGCTGTCATCAGCTCTGCTCCTAGATTCTGGACCACGTTCAGTTCCTCCTGAAGACCGTCAATCTCCTCTCGGTACCCCTGTAGACAGTCAAGTCCACCGTGACAACAGTACATGAAATAAGAAAGCATAAACAGGCTAATTCCTATTAAAACACATATATGTTAAATATAACTGCTGTAATCCTCATTTCCTGTTCACTAATAACCAATAGCTGCTCCATTAAACCAGGCCATGTTTTAAAAGGTTTTTCAGTCAATACATTTGCATCTGAGTAGTACAGACTTTTTTTCCCCAAAAAAATGTTCATTAGACATTGAACCAAGTAGTTTAATTATCACACTCAGTACTGTTTGACTGTTAGAATGGATATTTTTAACCATAAGCACTAAGAGCTCACTAACCTCCACAGACTCCTGTTGCTGTTTAACAACGGAGGGGTCGACTCCAGGTTCTTCCAGGTCTTTCATCAAGTCCTGTGTGTCTTTGATGGTGATGATGAGAGCACAGTGCTCACACCAGAACTTCTCAGCCAGGTCCATCACATCCAGAAGTTTAGCCTCCCTCTCATCCAGCAGAGCATGGATATCATGCCACACAAATACCATCTGATCCAGTTTGTCTTGTACGGCTTTGATAAAAATAAATAAATATTCGCCATTAGATGACTGCAGAGTATTACTATTATTATTTTCTAAAAATAAATGCTTACCTTTGGCTGACAGGTCTTTGTCTGCGCCCTCTGAGCGAGTGATCATGTCCTCTCCTCGCTGCTTCAGCGTTTCATAAGATGGTTGCAGTTTCTCCAAGTCCACGTTCACAGCTTTGTTCTCAGAAATCTGCTCACGAATCTTCTCCACTTCCACGGAGATGGAGGGAGGCTGGCGCAAACGCTCCGCTATACGATTCAGAGACTCCAGCATTGGGTCGATCTTATCATGGAACTGGGAGGGGGGAAAAGAGCATGTTAAAAGAGCAAATTTCCAACCACCAGTTGAAATATTACAGCTAAATCCTAAGCAGTGGGGCAATCAGGCAGTGGTCACGTCTTTCAACAGAACCAATTAGGACACCTTTCACTATAGCAGGTAATCACTTGTAGGCATGTTTGTTAGGAAGTTTCTTAGAGGAAACTGTATGGTCAGGCCTCGCATTTCCTCCTACTCATATCAGTGAGTTCATGACTGAGATATCCTTTGCTGCTGAAAACAGGCTACACAGGGTTTTCATCAAAGGGTTCTCACAGCACACTTCATTAACAAGCTGTCACTTGTGTTGGTAGGACATGAAAGACCTTATTGAGACTTGACTTACTAAAGATAAGATTAACAGCAGTTATTCTGGAGACGCATTCTGACTGGAGCATACAGAAACTGAGGCAATGAACATTTAATTAAACTAGGGGCTCTTAAACTCCCGAGACTCCACATTGAGAACCGTGACTTTAAACTATCTATATGTATAATCAACTAATGCTCTTTGTCACTGGGTTGATTTAAAATGAAGCTGGGCCCCACATGAAAGAAAGTGAAAACGTGAAGCACAAGGCAAAGCAAATACATACAAGGAATAATACACTGCTGTTTTAGTAATGAAGCTCAATAGAGAACAGGATCAAGACCCGAGACAAACCTGAGTAGACTGAGAGATGGCCTCATCCAGGGAAGCAGCTCTCTGCTTAACATCTGCTTTAAGCTGTGCATACAACTTGTCTGTGGCCTGGAATTTCTCCCTGATGGACTCGCCCTCCAGTGGACTGATCTCCACCAGCTGAGGGCCCGTTTTGTTCATCTTGTCTATGTGCGGCTTATGCTCTGCAATCAACTCCCTCAGTTGCTAAAAGTAAAAAATATACAATTTAAAAGGGATATGATACATTTCTGTTTAGCAATACTGTTCAACTATTAAAAATCTAAACAATATTTATGGCACAATACACCCAAAAATGACAGGTCTCAAAAATGAGGCCACCATTTCTGTTTATGTACTAAGACTAGTCTTTTTATATAATTTTTTTACCTTGTTATTCTGAACTGAAAATGACCTGAACATGATCTTTATAGAATAAAACAGAAGCACCCAACTTACATTATGAATTCGCCAATTGTTCCCATGTTAATTTAGCAAAAAAAAAAAAGAAAAAAAAAAGTGGCCCAAACAGAAAAGGTTTCAAATAGGGCAAGGCAGATTTGCTCTAACGGTGTTTATTGATATGGTAGTTGGGCTACCCATCCTGGGCTCTCCTAAAATTTCTTACCCGCAGTTCCTCTTGTTGCTGTCTGAGTGTGTCATATTCAATGGCAGGTGACGGGAGGTGGGTGAAGTTGGCCTGGGTCTCCTGCAGCCATGGCCACAACTCCTCATAAGTCTCCCAGAACTGGCAGGCCAGGGAGTGCGCTCTCTCCAGCTGCAGACAGCGCTCTGAGTTCAACTGACTCACCGTGTTGTACTTCTCCATGAGAGCCTGGATCTTAGCCTGAACAACACAGTCACACTGGTCGCATCCCAAACAAATCTGGTATTTAAATGTAATCATACTTTTAGCTCATATTTATTTACATTAAAGTTGTTGGTTTTTTTTTTCACCTTTAGAGCTCGTTTCTCAGTCTCGTCTTTGCTTTCCATTATCGCCTCGCCTGTCTTAGTGATATCATCCACGGCATCTTTATGCCTCATAATGTCCATGGAGAAGCCCTTGAACACAGAGAGAACTTGTGTTGATGGCATGTGCCACACATACAGTACACATGTTTGCAGTTTGTGTTTGTGGTGAGTACACCTCTAATGACCCAAAGGCATCAGACTGACCTTTTGAGCCTGCAGCTGAGCAGTGGTGTGTTCTGCCTCCAGCTTGATGTCACCTAGAGATGACAACTTCTTCTCTGCTTCAGTCAGCCAGGCTAATTCAGTGTCTGCAGCCTGCTCAAACTAAACAGCAGAACCCATGTGCATTAGCCACTATTATTAAAATGTATTCAAAACAAAGTGATCGTGGGGCAACTTCATTACAAATCACTAAATGTCATATTTAGAAATATTTTACTGTAAAACACACACATACACAATGTATATACACTGCAATCTCTCTATCCAGTCACTGAATTTTTAGAATTACAAAAATAGTAGATTATGCAATGAAGCCCTATTAAAGGTCTGATAAAGACGGCCTGTCATCACAGCAAAAGCAACAGGCAATCAGTAGCCTCTCACAAGAAATCTGTTGGAGTTGGTCTATATTGTTAGTATTTACATATTTGCAGCACCTTACCTGCTGCGATTTTAAGATGGCGGCTCCTGTCTGGTCCACATGCTGAGAGATGGCATCACTTGCTGACCTATAGCGCTCGTTGTCCTCTGTGATCAGTTTATCAAGCCCCTCTCGGGCACGCCATGGCACCAGCTCTAGCAGAGCGTTGCTAACTTCATTCAGCTTATCTACTACTGACTTGTGCTCTTGAACCTCCTTCATTAATGCCTAGTCATGAAACACAGTCAGTAAATGTAAATGCTGTACATATCAGTAATGTGTACTTGTACTGATTCACACTCAAGCTACTGTGCACTAAAACTTAATACCTTTGACAAACACATCCTACAATAGTAGCATAACTGAAAGAAATGTGTCACCCAAAATTGCTCAAAGGTTATAGAAGAAAAAAAAGTTCTCCTCGGTTATATTTAGATCCAATCTGATCTAGCTTCCCTTCCCTTTTCAGCAATGGGCCTCTTTCAAAGCTGAAGGAGTGTACTCACTTTCTGCCTCTCTTGCACCTGAGTGAGTTGCTCTCCCACTGGTTCCTGTGCTCCAAACGTGGCCAATTCAGACTCCACTTTCTCCAACCAGAAGCACAGCTCCTCATGCGTGTGTTGTACCTTGTTAGCCAGCGACAGGGCCTTGTCCAGGGTCTTCATTACATCATTGCTCATTGTGCTAATGTCAGCGTATCTTGTCTTTATTCCGTCCAGTTTTCCCTGAACGATGACAACTTCATCGCCTGCACAGAAAAAGGAGGGCTTGAAACAGTTAGGTGCACTCTTGAATTGAAGTCTATTCCAAAACTAAAATGTTAATATAAAAATTGTCATTTCCTTGCTTTGTTCACTTTCAGGCCATTCATTAATATGCATCTGTTTTTGTTTTTTTTTTTTAAAAACTAGGAACAGAAATAGTGAAGCTATAACTTCAAACTGTAATATTTAATCACTTATTATATAAAGTAAAGTATAAAACAGAGTGGTGTGATACAGGAAAACACCAATGTGGATTATTTTCCTACAATCACATGTCATGAAGTGTTTAATTCCTCTTATTCCATAACATTTTGCCAAAGCTTTTGTTATTCATTTATAGTTCTATTAATCAACAGGTTATTTCCTGTCATCGCTTATAGCAGCTATAATTAGTTGTTTTTTTCACCATCCTCTCTTTTTTGTCTTCCACTTGTTATGTTGCAGAGAAACCACAAAGCCCTCCTTCCTGAAGATTATCCCACATCAGGATTATCCCACTTCAAAGCCCTAGCACTAGAGAGTCCTTCCAAAAAAAATACATGTTTTCTCTCAGAAGTGAGCTAAATAAAACTCTCACTACATAAACGTCTCCTTATAGAAAACACTTTTAAATCCATTTATGTGGAGTGTCTGCCATAAACAGTCCTGTCTTTACAAAGTTGTTATTATTGAAACAGTAACATGTTAGGTACACATTAATACAAACAACCAGAATTGAGTAATCAACAAGCGCTGTGGTATAATAAGTTAACAAATATTAAGATTAAATATTAAATGTGAGTGATGTATAGAAATGAATGCATTAAAATGTGTGTGTGTGTGATGGGCCTTGCCTGTGGTCTGTTTGAGCAGCTCAAGTCCATTCTGAAGGGCCTGTTCAACATGCTGTCTCCTTAATTCAATATCCTCATGAAGTGCCTAAAAACAGAACACTCGAATTAACAGCAGTCACACATAACAAAATGACCACACACCAATTAACTAAACACGTAAATCATATCAATGAAACCAATGAAGTATAAATTAATGATGATGGTTTTTAAAATAATGAAGACTGAAGAGGAGGAGGTCTGTTCTACCAGCTGGTCCGCATGCTGTTTAGCCAGTACGGCTGGTGTATAGTCCTGGACAGAGATGTGGCTCAGTCTGCCGTGTATTTCGTCCAGCCAGTTCATGAGTGCCACTTCGTCCTCTCCAAACAGCCGCGCATTAGCCAGGGCCCGCTGCAGGAGCTCGGCCTTTGTTCGGCAGCGTTCCTGCAACTCGATGTAGCCGCCCTGAATGCTGTCCAGTTTAGCCTGGACGAGTTCTTTATCATCCACGCAGATGAGTGACCGCAGAGCCTGGCCAAGACTCACTGCCTGGCACAAGCTCTTACTGCACCCTATAATCTCCTCCTCTAAAGCCTGATTAGCAGGAATGTCAAATGGAGTAGATGGGGTGAAACGTATGGGTGGAGGGATGATGATCCCAACATAAAGAGAACGAGAAACATCAAGAGAAAATTAACATAAAAACAAATCAAACATAAAGAACACAAAGGGATAAAGAATAAATGGAACAGTAGCATAAAGCTACTGCAAAAGAATCAAAGCAGATGGGTCTTTAGAAGGAACTACTCGTAACAGGCTAAGCGAAACAGTATCGCAGTTATGCATGTACCTTATGTTGGGAGATCTGCTCTTCAAGCTTAGAGGTCTGAGTGCCGATGGGCTCGGAACCGGCCAGGCATTTCTCTGTAACAGTGAGCCACTCTGTTAGCGGCTCAAGGGTCTCATGGAACTGTTGGGCCACCCCCAAAATGCTCTCCAACTGCTTGCGTCTACCAGGGGAAAAAAAACATAATGGTCCAACATACATAATCAGTAACTAACAGTGAATATAGAAACCTAAAATCCACAACAACAACATGGTCTTTACCATGGCATTGTGTTATACCCATAACAGAACACATTGCCCATGCCATATTTAGATAACCATGTGTCACAGTTTGGTCATAAATGTTTCTCATAGCCTTCCATTCACTAACATAACCTTAACTGTTACAATATTGCGGTCTACTTAGGTCTAATTATACTGTATCAATACTCAGGCTTGTGAGTCCAGTTTAATCATACTCAAAAAGAAAAAAAAAAAAATAATAATAATTAAAGATTTAGATCTGTATATATCATTTCAGTCCAGTTCCCTAATCCTCCAGCTATTTTTCTAAAAAAAAAAAAAAATACTAATAATAATAATTCACAGATTAATTTCCTGATGTCAGCATATAAAATCTTAATTTTTACCTGCTCTCGGCTTTCTTGAGCAGAGCATCCCATCTATTCCCGAGGCTATCAATCTCCTTTCCAATCTTCTCTTTATCCACAGAGTCGGCCATCTCCAAAACTTTCCCCCCTTCCTTCTTAATAAGCTCCACTGTGGGTCTGCGGTCATCTAGCAGCTTCTGTAAGAGCTGGATGAACCAGAGAAAAATAAACATATGGGATACAAGGAAATACAATACACGTAGAACCAACAGCAGAAGCTCCAAATCCTCAGAAATTCCTGCACTCATATTAAAGCCCAAATCCAAAAATCACCCCCCAATTAAGCTCTTACCCTCTGTTCTTGTATTTGTGCTTTGACAACTTTAAATTCTGCTGATGGAGGCTTTTGACTGGCCACCAGCTCTTCTGTGTCTTTCAGCCAGCTGAACAGGGATTCGAGAGCATCCTGAAACCTTCCACAGTGCAGCAAAGCTTCATGAAGCTGCACTGAACGTTCTGCTACCTGAGAGCATTGCACAAACAATATTATGTATATATATAAGATTTAAAAAATAAAGAAACTAACTACAAGATTTTTATGATATTTTTGAATTGATGCTTGAAACCGAATTCCTCTAAACCTTTTTGTTCAGGGTGTTCCATCTCGTATTGGCGTCCTCCAGGTCATGTTCAAGGGCTTTGGTGCTGGTCCCTTTGGAAGCATTCTGAATAAGCCCCTGGCCTAACCAATTTACCTCTTGCAACTGTGTTTGCAGTGACTCAATCGTCTCTTTCTGGAAAACCTGAAATCAGCGGGGAAACATAGAATGACGCGTCAAAGGCTCAATGGAAACAGTGATGTAAATCTCATTAAGACACATAGCTTAAAGTGACACAGTAATTTATTATGGTTTGCTGATTAGTTACTGATTAAAGCCATTCTGAAGGTTTGTTTAAAAAAAAAAGAAGAAGAATAAATACCCATTTGGCACATTTATTCATCTGGCACGTGAGTCCCAAGAAAGAATACACTCCAAGCACCCACTAGTGGCTGCCAACAGTGCTGGGTTTGAACTCGCAGGCTTTTGGTCACTAGCATACAGTATAACCTTAGCCACTGTTCTCATTATACTGTACTATTATCAATACTCTGGTTATGACTGGTTTTGTTAGGGAAAAAATTATATTTGTATACATTCAGTTGCTAGATTATAGGGTACACCTACTTTGCATATACACTCACTGGGGTATTTTATCTGGTGCCATTTATGTCACTTTGTAGGCATACAATTACTGATTGTAGCGCATTTGATCAGACCTCCGCTTCTCCACCCATCAATTGAAAAGGCACCAGCACCGACCTGATGTTTACTGATGGGACAGAGGCGAGCCAACAAATGGGTTTATAGGCATCAGTCAGTGTCTGTATACCTACGAAGAGACCCAACATGGAAGGTGTACTTGATAACAGTACCATTTAGTGCACATATAAGGCGTCTTTTATCACAAGCCGGTATCCCTCCAGAGCTAAGCGGAGGTCCCAGAAGATCTGCGTGGACAATACCCACCCTCTGAGATACCTTTTCGCCGGTCTACCATTTCGCAAGCGGTACAAAGAAATTGCCACACACACATCACGTCACCAACAAAGCTTCTTTCAGGAAGCTATTCAATTATTGGACTGCTGAACGTACACGGCACCCTACGTACACCTACTGACTTGCACTCCAGTAGCACACTCCTTAATTACAACTACAGTTGCACATCTCAATTCACTATTGCAAATGCCTGTAAATAAATAAGTCAACTGCACTTTTGCCATTGACGTTGGCATTACTGTTACCTTTTTTTGCTGTTGATATACCACTTTCACTACTGTTTATTTTTCTTTTCTCATTAAATGTTTAGTACTTTTTTATTTATTTATTGTTGAATGTTGTTTGTTGAATGTTGCTGACCAAGACGAATCCCTGTATGTAAATCATATCGGCTATTAAAGTGGCAAGTGAGTGCATGTTAGTACAGGCCTGGGTCCTGAACTATATAAAAATAAAAAAAAAAGTCAAATTTACTTCACGGACTGAGAGCTCCATATAAATAAAAAGCTGAAAATAAAGAAATTCCTTTCAGAGTAAACTATTTTTAGAGTACCTGCTACTTTACGGCATTGGATAACTGAATGATGTTTACTTTTACTCAGTCCTTTTACGGCAAGAGTCTCCACTGAACATAGCATACAGTCTACAGCTCTCGGTCTAGGAGCTGCAGTCAATACAGACCTGTGCAGGATCACAGAAGCTGAGTCACTGACAGATTTTTGCACCAAACATCAACTCATGATCAAGATAAAGACAGAGCAGTACTATCTAACTTCCCAGGAATCCATAAACATGCGTCACATCCACCTAAAAAGATAAAATCTTATTTCGAAAGAGGGTTATTTTAAAATACCTGTGAGGATTGCATGCCCACAAGATCCATCTGAGAACATGCAGCTAAGGATGTTAACAAGCTCTCTAGGTCCTCATCTCCTATGTAATTCATAGTCTGTTTTATTCCATTGGCGAAACCTGCCTCCCTTTCCACAGACAACAAGAACTCTTCCAAATCGGCCATTTTGGATTCTGTTGCTCTTTGCTCGTTTTCATAACATTCTGCATCTTTGGTCACGTATTTCTCTACACGCGTCCTACGAGGAGAGACTGGCTCTGGCTGTGTCACAACCACGCATAAGAGTTCACACTCTTCCTGAGATGTGTCCTCAGGAAGTTCAGCTGTGGGTAGCTCATTGTATCCTGAGAATGTCCTGGTCTGGCTGTCATAAGTAGAGTTTGGTGCTCTGTTTGTTGACCTTGCGGTCATCCTGCCTTGTAATTCTGAGTAAGGCTCACTAGAAACGATGTGTTCGTTTTCACTGAGATCTATGGTATACGTGTCTTTACAATGTTGGTCCTCATGCCTTGCGGAGTCTGCGTAGTACACTGTAGTTGGTACCAAGCTTCTGACAGGGGAGAATGGAAACTCCTCTTGTCCTGAACTGACAGACTGGCCTGGTTTCAGCTCGCCAGATATATGGACAGCCTCAGTGGAAGAGAGGCTCCTGGTACCTGGACCAGGTCTCAGCAGGGCTCGCTGCTTCCGCCGCTCTTGCTCTGTAGTGGGGCTGCACAGGCCAGAGTCATCCTCTGAAGTTAAAGAACTGGTCATGCTCCTACCTTGGCCCACTCGCACCAGGGCTTGCCGGTCTGGTCCATCAGCACATAAGGTTCCGTATTCGCTGAGGTTGGCTGGCCCA
The DNA here is from genome assembly GCF_023375685.1 of Ictalurus furcatus. Lineage (NCBI taxonomy): Eukaryota > Metazoa > Chordata > Actinopteri > Siluriformes > Ictaluridae > Ictalurus > Ictalurus furcatus. The sequence continues at coordinate 6,667,983 of NC_071257.1, read as the reverse complement.
AAGTTTTTCCAAGAACGCCGGTGATGTGGAGGCTCCTTTTTCTCACCCTGTACCCGAAGCCTACCGAGAATGGTACCAGCTCCTCGAACAATGTCTCCATTAAGTTTATACCCATCGAACACCGTCCGCTCATCCGGCCGTGTCGCTTCCCTGCTGCGCAAGTCAAAGGTGCTGGAGGAGGCCAGGACACCATTTCCACAAAGCGTGGTCATGTCCAAAGTTCGGTGGGTGTAAGGCAGCGTGCCAATGAAGTGCCTGGAGGCCAGACTTCCCTTCGAACCAGAGTCGATTTGCTCATTCAGACGCACGGTGTCATAAATGGACCTCTGGGGAACGTAACAGTCATCAATGTTCAGGTCCTCTTCTTCTGGTTTCCCCACACAGGAGGGGTTTTGGCGCAGACAGTCTGGTCTGCTAAGAGGTTTGCCCATTCTGACAACAGCTAACACTTAAATGAACATTAAATTTAATAATGAGGTATACGTTTTCAGTGCAACAACCCTTTTACTTTAAAGCAAAAAAGGCTACGAAATCTCTGCACATATCAAGAAAATAAATATAAAATATGTTTTACAAGTAGAATTTCATGAAAATATATAGAATTTTTAACATTTGAAAAAATATCATTAAAATATCATTAAAATATCATTTAAAAAAATAATAATAAGACAAATTCTAAATTGTATTTAAGATGCTGAGAACTGGCTGAATAATATGTTCCATAATACAGAGCTCTTCTTTTAATACACTTTTGTTTGTTTGAGAATATCCTATTTCATGCACTTAACACCATTCGTTTCCACATCTCCTCACTGTCAGAACTTGCCCATTGTTGCTTGTTTCCTCAGTCCTAAGTTCCGGCACAAATACCATGGGGGGAAAAAAAGTGCTTGAATTTCCATGCTCTCCTGAGTGGTCAGACATGATCCACAAAAATATCTCCGCTTGAAGGTGACATCCAGCTACAAATCCTCTAATTTGTGAAAACAAAGCGGCAGGGCTCCAGGATAAACACAAAGCTGCTCCTGCCTCTCTTGTGGTCCACCCGGCAATGACATCCACCCTTCTGGCAATGAGCTCAAGGCCCCGCCCCCTCCTTATTATTCTGGCAACATCTGCCACAGCTCCATTTGTCCTGAGAGCACATGTTGATTGGTAGATGCTTGACCCTATTTAAATTCTCCCCCCTCTCTGTGTTTCATTTGACTTTACTTCTTACATCTTCAGCTCTGAGAATATCTATCCCTCCCTCCTTCAGTAAAGCTTTAAAAAAAAAAAAAGCTTTAAGAGTGAACAGCTCCCTCCTGCATGACATCACATCGGGCAGAAATAGATACACTCTCTCCCCCCTTTTCTTCTCTTTCTCCAGAATGATCATGCAATGAGCTGTCTACGTGTCTGTATATTGTCTTAATTACTCTGGAATGTTTAAGGAGTTACTGGTCCTAAGTAATAACACTACAAACCAGCAAGCAAGCAGGCTCAGAAAAATTCAGAGCTAAAGCAATATATAAAAGGAACGTTCATTTTATCTCTATTGCTGTTAACTCCAGAGGAGTGAGGTTCAAACACTGGTCTTCTGCTCTGGTGTGAGGAAAAAAGTGTGGCGCTGGCGATGACGAACAGGTGGTTAAAAAGATTTGTGGGATTTACAGTAAGGATGAATCACACATACTTTTGACATAATCCAGGCACTGATTTAAACAAAGTGGTACATTTGCCGTGGCACAGGCTTGCTTGCTTACTGTAAAAATGTATTCAAGTAATAGGATTTAAAAGGTTTATATTTTCATCTTTTACGTCTAACAGAAGACCTCATAAGGTCTAGTGGGACTTTAGTACTGTTGTAACTTTGAATAGCGTGTAGTAAACATATCTATAAGAAGATGAACTATTGTGATTTGATATTACAGGCACTGCAGCTCTTGAGAGAACGCATGCCAAAGCATACAAAGAGGACAGAAACATCAGCACGTCTGAAAAAAAAATCCTCTGTCAACAGTGTCTTTCATTGCTCGCACAAACGATAAGTCCAGTTAATGAAACACACAACTATTCATGAGAACAAAGCGTGTCCCGAACACTTTTTTTTTAGCGCTCTGCCAGTTTTAGATCATGAATATTGGGTGTTCCTCAAACTGCACTCTGCTGAAACAAGTGAAAGGGGATCGCTATAAAATTCCAAGGTCATGATCACACAACAATGTGCAGTAGGATTGTTGTACTGGTGGCGAAGGTCTCATGTTTCCTCTTGGGGGTTTTCACAGAAAGTCAGGACGATGACTAAGCTCAAATCTGTGCACTTCATAAGGTTTTTTCCACCCACCCGATCATCACCTTTAGAGTTAGCCACCGGCATGATTCAGATAGAAATTCCTTTAGGTTCATGTTAGATGCTGAGGTCATGCACGAGTCATGGATAAAAAAAAAAGAAAAAAAAAAAAGAGCATCTGTTACAAACTCGCCAAATTGTCTTCCTTGTACTATTTTGCACTGTACGCACAATAAACAGAAAATAAAAAGATGGAGAAAGAAGCTAAAGGAAGTCCTGAAAAGCCACTGAATCAGATGCAATGAATTCGCTGAATAGCCAGGTTGAACGATAAAACGCTGAGCTGAAGCAGTTAGTGTTTACTTCACCAAGGAATTCTGCTGCAACTCATTTTGTACAAATGATATTGCACAGTCTGAGCAGCCGGCAAAAAAAAAAATTAAAATCCCGCACTGTCTTTTTTTTTATTATTTTTTGTGATTTATCAATCCGATTCATTTCTGATTTAAATGACTTGGTCATGGAGAACAATAACGATTTTGACCCAGCAGCTGACGTAGCAGCGAGGAGCCTCCCAGACGTAGAAGCAAGACAAAAGAACGACAGCATGAGCAGCATGAGGCCCAAACGATCAGCTGCAGCTGATAACTCCTAATACAACACTGGCTACGCGCACAAATGCTCCTTTCGCACACATTCAAATTTATTCTTGTCCATGTTTGTGCTTTACATGTGTTAACTGCTTAAATTATGAAATATCAATAGTTTTTATATTGCATTCTGAAACATAGGGTTTAGAGTTTATAGCATGGGAGTTTAACTCTCACATCTCTTGAACATACCAGCCATGCAGAAATTCCTCTCACAGCAACAGAATATGTTTGATGTTTCGTGGGCCATGAAATATAACTTCCAATCCTGCCAGAAAACCACATGGTCCTAAGAAGATAAATAAGGGATGCCTACGTAGACTCTGGACTTGTGTACTGTAAAAGCTGGCAATAATCTCTCTTAGCATGAAGCTATCCTAAAGGAATTTGAAATATAGCATTAAAATGATATGCTAGCCTATTTCATTCGTTTCGATCGCAGTTTCTTCAAAACAAACAAACAAACAAACAAACAAAAATAACAATGTATCCAGTGAGGATAATGTTCCAAAATAGGATCTTAAATTAAACACCGGTTATACGTGACCGCTAAAGAGTTAGCCAGTGGGATGAAATGAAACATTTTAAGCAGTGGGCTGGTGGCAGGGACATGTCTCTCGGACAGAATGAAACAGGAGTACTGGGTCACTACTACACACAGGCCCACATCGACTCCCTGCTGGCTGAATGTTCTCCAACAACAAAGAGCCAATGGGCAGGGACTCTTTTGTTACCACCAGATGCTCACTGACAAACTGAAAGGGGCATCTTATAGCATAACCAAGCACATGGCCAAAATGTGTCAGACTATTAAGGTCATGTATTAAGGGTGCAATAGTCGATTACTTTATTTATTTATTTTTTCCATTTCTTACTTGTACAAATACCCTGAAAGATATTTAGTACATGATAAAAAAAAAAAAGAATGGTTTAAAGCTATGGCCTCAGCGGAAGTGTACTAAGTAGCTGAGAAACCCGCTTGGAAAACTGCCATCAGGTCCAGTGCTTGTTTTGTGTTTGAATGGGCCTCCTGTCATTTTATAGACACCCTATGGGTCTCTGTAGATTCTGGGAGAAGAGTTTCATGAAAATAGGTGGGCTCAAGGAGTAATAAATAAATAAATAAATAAATAATTCAAATGTCAAATCCAGCTACTTTAACTTTAGAGACCTTCCCAACAATCACATTTCAAAATCTAGTGGAATGCCTTCCCAGAAGAGTAGAGGCTATAGGAAAGCTCAATGTTTTGGAATATTTAGGTGGCCATATACTGTATATAAAATATAAAGCGACAGACACAGTACATTATAAAACATATAAGGGAAAAAGTCTAGTCCAACCACTGAACTTATTATTATTACGATCATGTTCCTTGAAGCATGTCTTTTGAATAAAGACCGAATAGAACACTGCTTCTTGTGTTTACAGCATGCCCTTGCACGTTGCATATGTTTGTGCCTGATATAGCATTTCACCAAAAACAGAAAGACAGAGGCTGTTCTTACATGTACTGTAACTTTCTTGCAGCATACATAATATCACTATGTGAGGAAAATAAGGCTCATATGAGAACAAAACACTCTGTGTGCACATTCAGTCAGCTATCATAAGCATAATACTACTTCCACTACTAGATGAGAAGCAAATTTTGTTTCCTCTCATTACGTAAGCCAACAGATCAACACAAGTGAAATGAATGTAGTGATCTTACCTTGAAACCCTCCAGCTGTTGGTTAATGACCTCAGTTTCCATGCCAACTGGTCCTTGGGATTCCTCCTGCTCTTCTGCACCAGCCATTTTCTTTGTGAAAGTGTCCAGCTTGTGGTAAAACTCCACCAGATGCTTCATTGTATCCTCAACCTGCTCTTTACTCCCAGTGGCCCGGTCCATCAGTTTGCCACTCTGCTTGCTCAGGGCCTCCAAGTCTCTCTTAAGGCCCAGTAGATCTGGTGAGGCCTCTGATTCAAGCATCTTCTTGCAGTTATCTCTGGCACTGGCTGTGCTGGTCATCAGATCCTGGAGTTTTGTCACAAAGTTTTGGAAGGTTCTTTGTTGATCTTGTAGAGTTTTCAGGTCTCTGGCTACTGGGCCCATACTATCCAATTCGTCGTCCAGGTCTGCAAAGGTGGTGAACATGTCCCGAATGCTGTCCTGGAACTGTCCGATGCCCTGCAGTTTGTTCTCCAGTGTGAAGCACTTGTCTTCAATTGCTTTACTGACGGAGCTGTGCTCTTTCTCCAAAGTGTCTGTCTGAAGGAGGAGATCTATCATGCCTTCAACTTCTGGTACATCCACGACCAAACTTTGTGCTAGGCTTTTGAGGTTCTCGATCTGGTTCTGGACACCCTCTAAATTTTTCTGCTGATCCTTCATGTTAGTTAGGTTCTTGTTACTAAAACCTTGGACATCAAGACCCGATTGGTATTCTAGTTGCTTTCTGGCACCCTCAATTTGGTCTGAGATATCTTTGTGTGTGTCACTGAACTCTTTCAACTTCTGTGAGAGCTTCTCGAGAGTTTCTTTCTTGAGCTGCAACCCTTCCATCAACTTATCCACATTCTTCCCAATAACACTCTTCTCTTCCTTCACATCAGCTACATCTGCTGTGGCCACCTCTAAAAGGCTATCAGCAGCTACGTTCAGCAGCTCCATCTGACCGCGATGTTTGTCCACATCCCTCTGGATGGCCTTTACCTGTGAGAGAGAGTCCTCAACTTCTACAGGATTCACGCTGAAATTTGCCCTGTTTTTCCTGTCTTCACACTCCTGCAGCCAAGTGCCCAAGCTCTCTGCATGTTCTCTGTATTTTTTGGCCCTCTCCACAGCTATATTAAGCTTTTCTGCTCTCTCCGTGGCACCCCGCTTTACTTTCTCCCAGTTGGACCTGAGGGCTGAGAGCTGTCCTTGGAGGGCCAACTTTTCCTCTCCCTCCGTGTTCTGTAGAAGAGCCTCTGCTTCCTGCATAATGTTCTTGTATGGTTCCTCTTGTTGACTCAGTGCACTCTGGATAGCACTGTGCTCCCTCTGACTTTGTAACAGAGTCTCCTCCTTGGTTGAGATTGACTGGGGCCCGGCCTGCTCCTTAAGCGTTTGCTCTAGCCAGCTCTGGAAGTCTTTAGACGTCCGATGAAATTCTTGGGAGCTGGCAAAGGTGGAGGTGAGCTGTTGAATCCGCTTTCCTGGAGAAACAATTGGGCCACAAGGTCAGATAAGCAAAGGAAATTCTAAGAGTACACTTGAATTATCATTATCAGACAGACAGCCGTTCGGTTTAACAGGTTTCAACCTATGATAGCTATTTACAGTAAAAACTGCTGATGCTGTTCGTGTTCTGTTGAAGAGTTTTAACAGTGGGACAGTAATGTGAATCTTTTGAGCAATAAAAAAAAACAAAAACAAAAAAAACAGGATGAGCAAAAGTGTGAGTAGTTACTGTGAATGTAAACAATCACACATTTTTCAGAACACACTGGTCACTGAATGTAATCCAACAAACCTGCTTTGTCTTCAAGCATCTTAAAGGGCTTGGAGACGCTTTCCAGCTGTGCTGTGAGGTTGGCTCTGAGATACTCCTCAGTCACTAGAGCTGAAAGTTCGGAGCAGAGACTTTCTGCCTCCTTTAGCCTCTTCTTCTCTTCACATAGCTTAGACAGGACAGCATTAGTGGCTTCTAGCTGCTTCTTGACTGCGTCAGGTTGTGTGCTGAGGGTCTGCTGGCCGTTCAGCTGTAACTCCATGGCTGCTACACTCTCACCGAGGTGCCGCAGAAGCTCCTGGAACTGAGTGGTCTTACCCACAGCTTGCACAATGAGGGCATCACGCTCAGACAGCTGGCTTGTCAGACCCTGCCACTTCTGGGTAATAACATCCAACTGTTTCTTTACCTTCTCCACCGTAGGGTCCTGATTTCCTGATGCATTACTGATAACCATGGCAGCTTCATTCAGCTGCTCATACTGAGGTTTGCGGCCTTCAAACTCTTTCAGAAGAATCTAGAATTCAATGAGAAATGTTGTACACTATGTTCAGGTGCAGTTCATGTTTCAATTTAAGTTACTTTGTCTCAAGTTTCTTCATACAACAGCATTACATCCAAATATGTAATATTGCCTGATTTACAGATGGCACTCAACCAGAATACGTTTTTTTTGCCGCCATGGGTACCATGCGTTTAGTGTTCTTGACGTCTATAACCACAGATTTTTATGTTCCCAGCTCATTTCACAAGTAACAGTCAACCACACACTGCCAATGGGCTAGATTTGACGGTTGCAGTGAGTGGAGAACACAAGAAAAACACAATCTCCAATTTGAAAACCAGATCGTATTAACGGAACCAAATTTAGTACTCAAAAGCCCATGTACGCATTTGTTGTTTAGAATGAATTCAAGCCGAAGAGTAAACGTCAAGATTATGTTCTATGTTTACTTTTACATGTACTGTATAATGTAGCACTACTACCCCGTATTTTATTTGATTAAACTTTAGAAACGTGCATTATTATTTATATCAATGTATCTTGTATTACTTTGTCCTCGCAGTAAAACAAAAACAATACAAAAAGGTGGATTACTCTGCATGGGAGCATTAAGGGTGGAAGCCTAGTTGTCTAATACCCTACATTAATTATACTGAGAAAAAAAAAGGAATATGTGGTCGTTTAGATTTAAGAAAAAAAATGCATAGTTTACATAAAAATATTATGCCTCTCATCAAAATGTGATTTCACTGCTTATGATAAAACTGAATTTAAACAACTTTCTAATCAATTAGAATGGGGAGTATGTAACGTGAGTATTATGTAACGTGAGTATTATGTAAAGTGAGCTTGAACAATTCACATAGTATTAACACAAACCAATTACAAATCTGTGGGGATGTTTTCACTGACAAGCACTATAACTATAATATTTAAATCTTTAGTATCTTTTATTTTCCATCTATTATCCATTGGACCGTTTCTACCTTTGTACCGAGCCCTCCCCGTAACCATTTGATTCGCATGTTGTTTTCTCTTTGGCTTGAACTAACGTGACTACGTTTTGAAAGATGAGGGGGAAAAAATAAAAATAAATAAGTGAAATTAACCTTTTAAATAACATAAATAAGCATGGCTGACGGAGTAACAGAGTACAAGTAGAAAGGGTTTGAGTACATTGTTCTAATGTCACTGCTGATTTTTTTTATTTGACAAAATCACAAAAATAATAATATAATATTACATTTACATTACTATTAATTTATTCCATTATTTGACCTCCACGTCGCACTTCCAGTCGACATCCCATGCGCCACCTGGTGGTAATTTCGTGAATGACTTTCACATGTAACTGCTTTGTATTTACTGCTGTGGCCTTGCGGCAGCGGTACACACAGCTCTAACAGACAATCTGGTTGACTGCCTACTGTATATTTGAACATAATTAAACAGCCCTGCCAACCCTGAAGAGCCATATTACTCTAGTCCCACCAAGAGTGTGGGTTTTAAAAAAGGCACATTTTTATCTAAGATAGAAACTGGATGCTGTTTGTTTCCTCAAGTGCTTAGTGGTTACTGTAAAACCATGTCGATGTACCCTCTTGGTGTATTTTTTGTGTGATAAATTGTAGCAGCGTACATTGATGTTAAAATGCGGAAGTCCTAGGCAAAACGATAAAGGTTGGAAAAGTCTGAGTATTATCCACAACATATCTAATGCAGTAGTTTTCATTTAAGTGCATTTCTGGTGTAGGTCCCCTACCTGGACCTGCTGCTTTTGCGTGTTGAGCATATTGGGGTCCACAGATAGAGGGCCCAGAACACTCAGCATCAGATCTTTCTCTTGAAGCCACTGTGAGAGCTGTGGTTGGTTTGTCTGGAAGAGCTCCAGCATGCGAGATGACTCCTCCAGATGCTGCTTCCTGTTCTCCGCAGAGCCCCTGACCTCCTCCCATCCTGCATCTGTAACATGGAGCATAGAAAAGGCAACATCACTCAAAATTTGTTACAGGGGAGAACTACATCCAAGGTCATGGGCTTCCCTAACTACAGATCTGATTTTACATGTAGCGACGGTTTATGCAGAAGGCTCACAGTGTGAGGATTTGCACCCAGTCAACACCAGGGTTCTGAAAATGATTACACTGGAATAGATTTAGTTTTAGATTCATTTCAGGAGATGCATACATACCCATCTGTTTCAGCATGTTCTTCCATTTTTCTGCTTCAGGTGAATCAGGGCTTTCGTTTATCAGGTGGAGTAGCTTCTCCCTCAGTTCTTGGTACTGCTGCTGTTTTTGGTGCATATTTACCTCATAAGCCTTTGTCACAAGAGAAAAAAAAAACTGTCAATCTAAACAAGAATTGATCACAAATGTAATCTGAATGCGTATACACACAATGATACTGTACACAATTTATTGAACATGAGAGCACTCACTTTCTGCCGTTCCATTTGCATTTTCATTGAATCTTTGCCTGCTGGCTCAGAGTTCCAAGATACTGCTGTCTTCTTCATGTTCTCCAACCACTGGAGCGTTGACCGAGCCTCATGCTGGACCCCTTGAACCTTCAGCAACAGCGCACTAAGCTCTGAGGACCTGGCCTTCAGCAACTCCCCAAGACTGCTATAATCCTCATTGATGCAGGACATGTTTTGCTGCACAAGCATCAGCTCTGTAAACAGCACCGAAAACAAATGAGTCTGCTGTAGCTAGAACAAAATGTCAAATAAACTGCATTTGGTTTGCTACTTAGAATATGACTATATACAAATTGCATAACCAGCATCAGCTTGGTATTATTCTTTAAGCTTACAGTTGCTGGAGAAACCATATTATATGGAACTGAGAGCTTTCAGGCAAGATGCATAAGGAAAAAAAAATGTGATGAAACGTGACACTGTACATTCTTACCTTTGTTCGTCAGATATGGACCTCCTGGACCTGAGCCATTACTGATTGCTGAACCTAGGGCAGTAAAAGTGAACGCATCACATTTCATCCATTTAAGACCATACTGGAAACATTGCCTTGGACAGAAACAGGCACAATAAGTGTGCTCATAAATTCCTTAAAAAAAAAAAAAATCATCTCTGGGAATACCTGATTTATGATGCATTCTGGCTTTGGCTGGTGATGTCAAAACACTGATTAGGGTACACAGTGCAGACCCTTTGCTATTCATATCTTGGATAGTGGGAGCTTTAGCAGTCCATTCTTCTAGTAAGCCCTGTAGAGAGAGAAAACTGGCTTGTAAAGCAGTATAAAAAAAAAAAAAATGCAAAATATGCATCTGTTAACTTTCCCAAAATTACTGAGGGAAAATTCACTTTAACGGTATTAAGAAAGAGGAAGCTATTCAATATCATTTCTAACAACTTAAAAACTTTTATCCTATTGCAATTGAGATCTTTGATCTTCATAGTCATGTATATTTAGTTTTTAGGAATTGAGATTTTTTTTGTTTAAAGAATATTTAACATTAAAATGATATTAAAATAAATTCATAGTGTATTTTTATTCATATACATTTCCAGTACAATATGCCTCATTATTAGTCTGGTGTGAAATATGTGAGTTAATTGTCTGTGTAAATGATAAAAGGATAAGAGCAGAGACATGAAATATACCCTAGATGAGGGTCAGATGTCCAGTGTATTTTTTATTAAGGATAATCTAGCACACAGAGCAGAGATGGAGCTGTTTGTCTTTGCATATGGGTGCAAATTGAAATCATAACAGCCTCCCTAACTAGGTTAAATTCTAAGTATACACATATTACAGCATGAAATCATGGTTTTCATGCACATATTTAAAAAAAAAAATTTAATGAATAATAATATAAAACTGCTAATTTATCAGTAACTAACAGGTCAATGTTTTCAGCTGTTGGTAAAGAGGAGAGTTGTGCACTTCTCAGTAAGAATTTCAGAGCAGGTAACACTGGCGACAATACATTCATATCAATTTAAACAACGTTTATTTAATCGGTCCAATTCTGCTGCTTGAAAACGTGCTGCAAGAAAACCGACATTAACGTGGTTGATTACAAGCAGCTGAATGGAGAGCAGGATGCACAACTGAAAAGAGTCAGTAATTAAGTCCATGTTACAGGGTCAGTAGTAATATTACTGTATTCTGTAAAGCTGTAAAGTGCATGGAAAACGAGAGTGACTGAACATTGGGATGTCCTCCGACTCAACTCATAGTATAAATAACACCCAAGCATTAGGAAGGAATAGAAAAGGAAAAGAGAACGTTTTTACCAGCTCTGTCCGGTTCTTCTCTCGTATTAGATTATGTTGCCGTCAACACGACGTTGACCCCAAGCTGCATTCATGTCATGGCCAAATTGGAAACATGGCACGACTGTATATGCTGCAATATTTTCTAATGAATGTAGTTGGTTGTATTTCTCTAAATATAATATAAACGAAAGTAAACCACTACAACCCTGACAGGGACAAAGCCCAATTTTCACAGGAAGCGGTAAACGTGTCACATCATGCCGTATCCAGTACTATCACATGTTAATTAACGTGGCCCTTCTTTGTCCCGCGAGCCTCACGTCTGCCTGCCTGCTCCTGTCCCGTCCCTGCGTCAGACTAAAAACACCGTTCCCACGACTCTTGTGGGGTCCCGTGGGATCCCAGTCCCAATTCACACCTCTTCTACGCATTTTTTGTTCTCTGAACAGAAAGAAATAAACGCACTTTTGTTGTGGGAGCAAATATAAGATTGAGCTCAGCTCTAAGGTATCACCTATGTGGGGAAACAGTGATGAGAGTGCACTCACGTTAACTTTCTTCATGTCATTTCCCAGGCCCTGTTCACTGCAGTTGGGCTGAACCACAGGCACTTGCTCTTTTGTCTCCTCCAGCCACTTCATCAGCACCCCTGCAGCTGCTTTGAACTCACTCAGCTGGTCCTGGCAAGACACCACCTCCTCCTCTCTGTAATACACAACATCCACACACACATACTGTTACTTTCTCATGACACAGCAGTATGCCCACTAATGAGGCCAACCATACAGGTGGCATTAATTATCATTTCTGACATGACTCATTGAAACAAATCTGGTATTTATTCTCACACAATACACAGTTATAATACACAGTTTATATGTCAATATTATGTGCTTTATACTGTATCTAGGGCCAGATAAATTAATAAATAATTATCTTTTTTTTATTTTATTTTTAAAGACACCATAGAACACCACTCACTTCTCTTTAACAGTGTCCTTAAAGGTATTAAATGTGTTCGACAGGTTTGCCATCTTGCCCTGAATTAGAGCTGCGCTTCCCTCTGGGCCAGAGTTAGAAATCTCCTTCGACAACGAGTGCAGTGTTTCCATGTCCTTTGCATGTTCAGCCAGCTCTGCATTTATATCCTACAAACACACAGATTCGGAACGTTTGAAATTACACATGACTATTAAATCGTCTTAAGCTGTGAGAGTACACTACCGGTCAAATTGTTTGGAGACACTTCCCGTGATCTTAAAAACCTTTTGATCTGAAGGTGTATGATTAAATGTTTGAAATCGTTGTTGTAGACAAAAATATAATCATGCCAACATATTCATTTCTTTCATTAGAAAACTAACATTTTATTTACAAAAAAATATATTTTTTAAATGGATGACTTGGAGTGAAATATTCTGAAAAGCAGCCAGTAAGTGTCCGGCGTAGGTGGGAACTCCTTTAATACTGTTTAAAAAGCATCTCAGGGAAATTCCTCAAGAAATCGGTCGAGAAAATGCCAAGAATACATTTCTGGAAATTCTACACAAAAAGGGGGTATACTTTGAAGATGCTAAAATACGAAATTATTATTATTATTTTTTATCACAACATGATAGTCCCATTTGTGTTATTCCAGAGTTTTGATGATTTTATTATTATCCTAAAATGTGGAGGGAAAATAAATAAATAAATAAAGAATAAGTGTAAAAACTTTTGACCAGTCGTGTACATTAGAGAAATATTCCTTAAGGAAGTCGCTTGGGGATTACCTGCACCAGCTGGGAGAGCTCGTTTACGTTTTTCCCAGGTCCGTCGGCCTCAGAGAGAGCGTGCAAATGTTTCTGCACAAACTCCTGGACCTTCTCGGATGTCTTCTCAAACTGTTCCACCTTGTCCTTCAGCCGCTCCATCTGTGAAATCTTCCGCTTGTGCTTCTCGCAGGCGTTGTCAAAGCATTGTGTCAGTCCTTCCATCTTCGCCTGGAGAGCAGCTGCTGCTGCTGGCTCTGCAGTCTCGACAAACTTCTTCACTTTGGCCTTCATAGTGGAGATACTGCTCTGTCTGCTAGACATGTCTTGCTCCAGAGCCTGTGTATTAAAAAAAAATAATAATAATAATTGTGATTACATAATAATCTCTGTCTTTCTTGTCCACATAGGCAATAATGCTGCTGTTTCTATAATATGTTTCTTGTCAGTATTAGATGGGAACAAACAAAGATACAATTTTCTTTGAAACCTTTAGTTTAAAAAAAAATACTGATATTCATTGCTAAATGAGATCATGTTAAATGCTGTTAGCATTAGGGTCGCATAAACTAGCCGACTAGTTGACTAATCCATTTGCTAATTGCTGTTCTGGGGATTCCTACTCAGCTGGAGCAATGGGAAAATCAGTGAGGTATATCAACTGCTATAATAAAAATGTCCTAAGGACTTTCTATTGGTAAGAAAAAGCAACATACCACCTCCCTGCTCAGTGCATCTGCAATAGCAACTGAGTCTAGGGGCACTTGGGATTCCTCCCCAACATTTTCCTCCACCTTCTTCATCCAGTTCATCATCTCATCCAGACCATCCTGCACACTGAGCGAGCGTGTTAATGTCACCTGCAGCTTCTCATTCCGGTCGCTCACTGATTTGGACAAGTTATCGTACCGTTCCGCAATGTCGTCTGGAAACGGTTTAGAGAGAGAGATAAAGTATCATAAACACTGTAGTAGACTGTAATACTGTTTTTATAGAATCGTAGTACACAACTACAACATCTTATAAAGGTCCCCGACGGTCATTTAAATTGAAATATTTGGTTATCAGAGCTCCGTTTACTTTTTATTAGACAGAATTTATTATACTTTAAACGGAGTAGCAGAGATTTGAAGGAGTATGACTCACCAACTGCTTCCCGAATCTCATCCTTGTTGTTTAGCAGGTCTCCCTCTGCTGTGATGAGAGCATCTGCTGTTTTGCGTAGTGTCTCCAGAGCCACCTGATGGCCAGCCGTCTGCCCTTGAAGAGCCTAAGACGGACAACGAAATACTAAATAACATATGCTAATCATTATCAGTATCATCTAGTGTACGGGAAATCAAGAAAATCCTCAAAAGAATTACTGGGACATGGATGCATAATCGATCACTAAAAAAAAAAAAAAAAAGATCACTTTGCCCTCATATTAATGAGCGCACAGAATGGCCTACAGAATGAGCGCAGAGCATTAATACAGACAAACTATATCCGAGCAAGCTGGTTCATTTACGTAATCGGCGTTCTCTGCTCCTTTAACACAACCTTTAAGTGGTTTTTGTGTGGTGTTATGTTGTTTTGAAAAGAGTGTATGTGTATATGAAGTGTTTGCTCAGCTGAGTGATGCTCTTACAGCCCTTTTGGGACTATGATCAAATTCTGAAGAGTGAGCGTGAGAACTGCATTTCCATTCCATGTTGTCTATGCCAGATGTAAATGTTTTGACTCCAATAACATAGCTGTGAATGATGAAGAACGTGTGAGTTTCTTTCTCATGCCTTGGTCTCTTCCAGTTGTCTCTGGAGTGTTTGGGGGTCTGCTGCAATAAGTTCAGACTGCTGCCTTCTCGCCTCTGCCTCAGAACTATCGAGCCACGTCAACAGGCCGCTAGAAGCGTCTTCATACTTCTTGTACTTGTCAACGACATCTTTGAGATTGTTTCCAAGCTGGTTGCACTGAAACAAAGGATACTTCATTATAAGTACAAACTATACATGTGCTCAAGTGTTTAAAGACATGTGAGATAGTGGAAAGGAGGGAGAAAAAAAAAAAGTTTGTTAACCCCTTAAACTCTCAGAACATTTAGGTAGGACCAGACTTACATTTCTTGCTCTTGTAAGTACATACAGTCAGCTACAAAGTTATTGGTACCCTTCATAAATACTGACTTGGGGTGTTGTACTTGTGTCCCTTTACTGCACTATTTTCATGCGAGTCACTATTTTTTATAGGCAATGCCAATTTATAAATATCTCATTTCAAAATGTTTCAGTTACATTTTGAACATAAAACTTTCTAGGCTGCAAACAAATGTGATACATGTGAGTTTGTTTGGTCATTTTTACGTTCTTCCAATAACAAAGGTTCGATTTATTTCATATTTTCAGTGTGAGATGAAGCTAACTAACTGTAAAGACATGTTTTCATAACAATTACAAAGGGGGCCAATAATTCTGCTGCCAATGATATATTTTAATATAAAGTTTCAGAGTAGGCGGTAAAGATGAAAGACTGTATAATAAGCTAGTGATTTAAGGGGTTAATAACCTGAGATATCAGCTTTGGAAGATAGTGATACACAGGGCTTATTACTTTATTTGCATAGAAATGTTGCCATCTGTTGGTCAAGAATGGGAAGTGCCATGCTAAGAAATACTGCAAGTCCCAAAAAACATCTAAGCAAAGACAAAAAGCGCAATTACTTGGGTGTGCGTGACTTTGTATTGAGTAGTGGTGGAATCCAGCTTCTCCTTCACAGCAGCGCACGTTCCCGAAGTGTCCACCTCGAGCAATCCCTGTTTCTCTTTAGACTCGCTACGGCTGCAGGCCTTGGCCACATCAAGCACTTTCTGGCCCGAGATGGTGATGAAACGCAAGTCTCCCTTGTGGGAGATCACGTCCTCAAAGAAGCTTTTCTGCTTCTGAAGCTTCTCCTGCAGAACATCCAAGTGGCCAGTGGGGGCTCCTAGGTCTGCCAGCTGCTCCTGTGCCTGCTGCAGCCATACTCCAAACTCCTCGTAGTCACCATGGAACTTGCGCAGCTCCTCCTGAACACTCTGCATCTGCTTCATCTGCTGCTCAGCCTGGGTGAGCGAAGCCTCATAGCGCCCCCTCAGCTCCTGGATATCCTTCTGGAGCTTCTCTTTTTCAGCTGGAGAGAGAATGTCTGCTTGCTTATCCAGCAGAGCCTGGGCGGACTGGGTGGCAATGATTAGGTCTTGCTGCTGGGAGAGGATCTTTTGGTGGTGAGCCTGTAGAGGGATGTTTCAACATTATGTATTTTATTTCTCCATTTCTAGAACTTTCTCAAATTTAATTCTACACTTCCCAGTACAACATGATTAAGCAACTGCACTCTTCTACTGACCTTAAGCCTCTCATATTGCTCATCTATATCCAATTCTTCAGTGTCTTCACCTGACCACTCTGGGATGTTATCTGTAGTGTCCAGTGCATTTCCATTAGGGTCATCTTCCCTTCCTGTTATCGTTCCTTCTACTGGCATGTTTCCATTCTCTTTGGCCATTCCTTCCATCTCTTTTTCTTTCCCGATGTTGGATACCCAGTCTAAGAGAACCTCGATTTTATTTTTGGTCTCTTCAAGTTGTTCCACAGCTGCAACCTAAATACAAATACATATTTTATGTGTATTATTTATTTCAAAATACCTACAACCGGCTAGAATTATCAGTGCCAACACAAGCAGCAGTAGAAACTGTCCAACCTTTTCTGTCTCCTGCTTGATAACGGTCGTCAAAATGTTCTCCAGTTCTTTCCTTGTTTCCTCTGCCCTCTGGTTAAGCATATTGGCTTTGCTCGTTACCTCTTCCACCTTGTGCTCAAGAGCAGTCACCTGCTCAGGTGTCAGTTTGCTCCGGTTCTCCTCCAGGAACTTCTTTGTGCTACTGATCACTTCGTTCAAGGCGCTTACATTAGCCTGGATGTCTTTCTGCAAAGCCTGATCGAAAAAGAGAAGAAAAAAAAAAAAGAAAAAAAAAAAAGGAGACAGACCAGGGGTCATGAATTTAGTATCTAATTATACAAATCTTAACAAAATGCACTTGCAACCGCAAGAGATAAACACATTTTAGGTTGAGTTATACAGTAAAAAAATTTTTATGAAACAACGCTTCTCAGTGAAATACTGTATACGATGCGCACGTGTATACCTGGTTCTCTTGCTGGTACTGCTGGAGGTCGCCGACACTCTTTGCACCGTTGGATTGCTGCTGGTGGCCGATGAGACGGTTCTCAGTCTGTGTTAGGTCATCACACAGCTCCTGCAGCTTGGTTACAAACTCCTTCTGCCTCTCGACAGCATTCTGGCACAAATGACGACTTGAGTTAAGATGAAAGAATTCTCATTTTATAAAAAACACTTCAATATTCCACAAAGGTCAACACGACTGAGTATGCTGTAAACATGCTAGCTATTAACAAGATTAGGGTTTTGGGCTTTGTGTGACAAAGAAAAGTTTTCTTGGATGTGTTAGGGCTGACTTGTTGGAAAGCATTCCAAAGAAGATGCACAGTGAAAAGCGCTGGTCCTCTCGAGTAAGTGCTCAACGGTTTCTTGAAGCCTGCAAAACGTCAACACGATCAGAAAATACTCGTATGCTGTGATCATGCAGTGTTATTGTTGTGCTGTTAGGGAAATCGTGCAAACCATGACATCTGAGCATTTCCTACCAACGGCATACTGACATATTGATTCTATCATCAGCAAAAGCATCCCATTCCAACACATTTCAATAAACTCCATGAGGATTTGGAGTCATTCAGACCTGCTGCTGAATCTCATCCACACAGATCTCCAAATGGCAGTCCAGTGTGTGCCTCTGAGTAAACACTCGGTCCATCAGTTCCTTAAAAGCTCTCTGTGTGGCACTGAGTGATTTCAGCATCTGTCTGCTCTGGGCTGGGTTTAGGAACTGTGCATGTTCAGATATGAAGTTCTGAACATCAAAAGCTGTATCTTCTAGATTCTGTCGAGTGCCAGAAAGGTTCTTCTCCAGGTCCTTAAAAATAAAAAAAGTCTTTAAATGATTGTGGATTAAATGCCAGTATGATGTACACTGTATTAATCTTCTTTTTTTGTATTGTCAATAAAATGAGCTGAAGGAAATTCTTAGTTAGCCTATGAAATAAATAAAATTGGATTTTTTTTTTAATGAATCATACCTTATTTTGTTGTATCCTATATTTAACCGTCTCCAAGTCATCTGTGTTCATGATGTCAAGTTTACATACCATCACACAATTATCTTGAATACAACACGACAGCTTTTCAAGAGAGTGGAGAAGATCTTGATACGTACATTCTAAATTTGCCTGAAAAACATTCGGACATGAAAAATTGTACCTTATGAATAAGTCTGTCAACACTACACACTATTACATATACTCTAATCCTAAATTAACAAAGGAATATGGTCTACTTCACAGATACTGACCTTGGCTGCATCGATGGCCTGGAGAACTGCGTTACGTCTCTCAGATGATAAATGGCAAACATCTGTGAAAGCGGCTTGCGAATCTACAAAAACTGTAGCTAAATCGTGTTGGACTTGTGTCGGGATGAGTTCATCAGCAGATTTTAAAAGCTGCTCAGCTACCTCCAAATCTGAGGTTAAAATGTCAGGAAATGCTGCAAGCTGTGCCTCCAAAGACTAGAAACGAAAATGTTTGGGATTAGACATTATACAAACAGGAACAAGATGATAAATGGAGATGGATGGAAAATATGTCTAGATAGTAAAGCAGATGGACAATATCAGAAGAAAGCGAGCAAGATTGTGTGAAGCATTAGCCAGAAAAAGAAATGACGCAAATTTGCAATGATGGACAAACCTGAGCTGCTTCTAGTTGGTCTTGTAAACCTTCAATGTGAGTCGCCAAAGGACCTTGGGTCAAAAAGTCATTCCTGATGTCTTCAAGTGTGTCACAGTGATCCTGGAGTTTACCGACACATTCCAAGTAATGCTGGGTGGAACATTTCTGCAACATATTCCAAAATAATAATCATTTGTTAACTATTTATAGTAGTATCCAAATTCAAAATGTATCTCAAGTTAAATGCTCACTCTGGGTCTAACTTTGACCTCCTCTGCTTCCTCAATGGTTGAAACATTTGCCTCAGAACACTGCTGATTGGACAAAGCTGAGTGAAAGACATCATCAGCATAATCATTGCTGGCAGAAGCATTGGGCTGACTTTCAATCCCTTCCATACATGAGCCTTCAACTCCCTGAGCAGTGGTTCCCAGCAGACCTAAAATTTCTTTCAGCATTTCTGGTTCTTTGTCAGCAGACATCTCTTGAATCATCTCTTGAAGCTGCGACTGCATTAGCTCTGGACTACTGGGTTCCTGACCATGACCGGCCACATAAGATGGACACTTCTCTTGATTTACACAAACTGGAAGAATTCCCTCATGTTCACTCAAATCCTTGAGCAGACTTAGATCTTTGCTCTCAACAAGGACCCAAGTGACAAATGATTCATGTTGAGCTGCAGCAGTGGGTGAGATGTCCTCACTGTTGTCAAGGGCTTGCCTTTCTTTGCTCTGGATCTCATTTATAGATCCTTTGACTGCAGTTTTTTCCAGTTCTGAAGAATTTGCACACAGCTTATCTCCATTATGTTCAACATTGCTGGAGTCTTGAGGTGTATGAACATTAAGCAAGTCTTTGTGTGATGAATTTGGTGGAATAGTCGATTTCAGTGTAACAGATTTTGAAGATTGTTCTCCCACAATGTGCGCTGGAGTGATGGCAGTTTTGTACTGTAAGGCTTCTGTATCATATCTGTTTTTCTCGGATATGACAAAGCCTGAGTTAGGCAAGCTGGCGTCGATTGCTGCGTCAGGTACTCCACCTTGCTCGGCTAAGCGTTGCTTATTGCTTGAATCATCACCGAGAGCTATGTCAGGCAGGAACTTTGAGCAAAGCTGTGACATATCCATAGACTCTGAGGTGTTGATACTGACTGAGTCATAATCACTGATTGTCTTACTGTCAGCAAGACTGGATTGGGTCTCTACTGCTTTAAATGCTGCATGGTCATTAACTGTACCTGACTTGCACTCATGCTCAGGTCCTTCCACAATCACGCTATTAGTACATTGATTCAGATCTTTCTCGTTCAGATTTGTTTGAACAAAATCTATTGAATGAGAAACTACATTGTCTTCCTGATCTTGCATGTTTTCACTTGATTCAGGACTCACATTCGTTTTCCCTGCAGTTCCCATGTCTGATAAATGAAACAATGCGGAAGAGGATAAAGAGGGTTCATTATCTGTTAGTGTTTTTATATCTTCAATTGTACTTAAGCTCTCTGAACCTCTCTCGCTGGGGGATGTACTTGCTGTTTGCTGTGGCTCATTGAAAGCACTGTGATCTTTGTGTAATTTCCCCAAGTTCTCTGATTTCTTTTCATCAGAATAAATATCGCTTTGCAATGAAGAGGAAATGCCAGAGTCACTCTGAACAGAACTTCTCCTCTGATTTACCGCTGCTTCATTAAAAGTCACATCCCTAAATCTGGTTAAAGGAGCTTGACATAATGCATTAAAGGTAATATGAAAAGAAATTCCTTCATTAAGATGATTCTCTTTTTCTGGAACATTCCCCAACTCTGTACGATTTCTATCTCCACTGTATTTGGTATCCAAACAATCTGAATTATCAAGATCCTCTAAACCATGGGTATGGATAATTTGCTCAACCTCATTCTGTTTTTCTGAATCAAATCCAATAGCTGAAGAAATATCACTAACTGTCTTTAAAAGCAATGTAGTGTTAAGATTAGTGATTTGTGTTGTGTCTGTTAATACATGAGTGGTGACCTCTGTTCTTTTCCCAAAATTTTCAGTACATGGGCATTTTTCACCCAGGTCCTTATCAGCGATGGCCTCACTAACTGGATTTGAGTACAAACTACTGATCATTTGGGTTGAGTCGTGTAATAGATGAGTGGCTTCCTCAGTCCTGTTCACTACATTTTCAGTATTTCCGGATAGACAATTGGTTTCCTTTGTTCTTTTCACTTCACTTTCAGTACTTGAACATTTGTCATACAACAATTTGTCGGTGATCTCATCGCGAACTCTCTTTAAGCTGAATGATGAGTCTAAACAACTGGCCATTTGTATTGAGCTGCTTATAGGAGTGTCTTTTTCTGGCCCGTTCAATACATTTTCAGTACTAGGACATTTTTCGCCAAATGCATCATCAGTGGTCTCCTCACGAACTGTCTTTAAGATGAACGAGGAGTCCAAACTACTGATTATTCGTGTGGAAGGTGTTAATAGAGGACTGACTTCCTCTGTTCTGTTCGCTCCATTTTCAGTATTTGGATATTTTTGACTAAAATCCTCAGAAAGGATTTCATCACTATCTGCCATGAAGGTGAATGATGAATCCAAACTGCTGATAATTTGTGTCAAGTCTGTTGATAAAGAAGCTTCATCTGATGTCCTCACTGCATTTTCAGTATTTGGACATTTTTTGCCAAACGCATCAGTGATCTCCTCACTAACTGGCTTTAAGGTCACTATCGAGGAGTCCAAACTACTGACCATTTGTGCCGAAGTCATTAAAAGAGGACTGGCTTCCTCTGTTCTATTCACTGCATTTTCAGTACTTGAACTTTTTTCACTTAGGTCCTCAGCAGGGATCCCATCACTATCTGTCATGAAGGTGAATGATGAATCCAAACTGCTGGTCATTTGTGTTAAGCGTGTTGATAAAGAAGCTTCATCTGATGTCCTCACTGCATTTTCACTTGGACATTTTTCACCAAACATATCATCAGTGACCTCCTCTGCATTTAAGGTGAATGAGGAGTCTAAACTACTGATCATGTGTGTTAATCGAGGAGTGGCTTCCTCTGTTCTGTTCACTGCATTTTCAGTATTTGGACAGTTTTCAACATGGATTTCAGTACTATCTGTTTTTAGGATGAATGATGAGTCCAATCTATGTATCGCCTGTGTTGTGTTTATTAATAAACTGGTGGCTTCCTCTGTTCTGTTCACTGCATTTTCAGTACTTGGACATTTTTTACTTAGGTCCTCAGCACAGATCTCGTTATTATCGGTCATTAGGGTGAAGGATTCATCATTCAGACTGGTGGTCAATTGTGTTAAGTCTGTGGATAGAGAAGTCCGGTCTACAGTTGACTTCAATGAATTTTCAGTACTTGGACTTTTTTCACCAAATGTGTCATCAGTGATCTCCTCACTAATTGTCTTTAAGGTTAATGGGGACTCCAAACTACTACTCATTAATGGAGGAGTGTCTTCCTCTGTTCTGTTCACTGCATTTTCAGTACTTGGACATTTTTTACTTAGGTCCTCAGCACAGATCTCGTTATTATCGGTCATTAGGATGAAGGATTCATCATTCAGACTGGTGGTCAATTGTGTTAAGTCTGTGGATAAAGTAGTCTGGTCTACAGTTGACCTCAATGAATTTTCAGTACTTGGACATTTTTCACCAAATGTGTCATCAGTGAACTCCTCATTAGCTGTCTTTAAGGTGAATGGGGACTCCAAACTACTACTCAATAGAGGAGTGGCATCCTCTGTTCTCTTCACTGCATTTTCAGTAGCTGGACATTTTTCAACAGGGATCACAGCAGTCTTTAGGGTGAATGATGAGTCCAAACTATATATATCCTGTTTTGTGTTGGTGGCATCCCCTGATGTATTCAGATCATTTTCAGTACTTTGGCATTTTTTACCAAGTTTCTGAACAGTGATTTTATCATCATTAACTGTATTTAAGGTGAAAAATGAGTCCAGACTACTGACTATTTGTGCTGAAGTTGTTAATACTTGTGAGACTTCATTTGTGCTTTTCATTGTCTTTTCAGCACTTGGACATTTTTCAGCAAACTCATCATTTGTGATCTTTAAGGTGAATGATGAGTTCAAACTACTTTCAGTACCTGGACATGTGTCACCTACTGGCGGTAACAATAACACTGAGTTCAGACTACTGCTCATTTGTGCAGAGTTCGTTAATAGAGGAATGTTTTTCTCCGTTCTTTTCGTTTCAATTTCAGTACCAATCCCCTCAGCAGTTACATCATTTACTTTATTTTCAGTACTTTTTTCACCAAACTCTTCAGCAGTGATCTTGTCAGCATATGTCTTTAAGGGGAATGACGAGTCCAAAGTACTGGTCAATAGTGTTGACGTTATTGATAGATTAGAAATCTCATCTGGTCTTATTCTATTTTCAGTACTTGAAGATTTTTCACTAAAATTTTCAGTAGTGATCTCATCACTAACTGTATTTAAGGTAAACAGAGAGTCCGAACTACTGATTATTTGTTTTGAATTTGCTGACAGATGAGTGACGACTTCTGTTCCATTTACTATACTGTCTATACTTGGACATTTTTCAATGAAGTCCACAGCAGGGATCTCATAACTCTCCTTCTCCAGAGCAGTGATCTCTGCATCACTATCTGGCTTTAACAGGGAGAGTGAGTCTAAACCACTGGTAATTTGTTTTGAATTTGTTGACAGATGAGCGTCTTCTGGTCTTGTTATTGCATTTTCAGTACGTGGACATTTTTCTCCAAGTTCCTCATGAAAGATCTCCTCATCGATAACTTCCTTAAAGGTAAATGGTGTTTCCAACCTAGTGTTAATTTCTGCTGAGGATGCTGACAGATGGTTGTCTTCTTCCAGCGTTTTCATCTCAATTTCAGTATTTAGACCTTTATCACTAAAATCAGTGAAGCCCTTTTCACTTTCTGTCTTTAAGCTAAATGATGTGTTCAAGCAATTCGTCATTTGTGTTGATTGTGTTGCTAAGAGATTAGAATCTTTCTCTGTTTGCTTCACCTCATTTTCAGCGTTCAGACACTTTTCATCAAACTCTTCTTCACTAGTAACTGTCTTCAAGTTAAATACTGACAGATGCTGACTAGTGAATTGTGTTAAATTTGTTAATACAGCATTGCTTTCAGCTGTTCTCATTAATCCGTACTCAGTACTTGGACATTTTTCACCAAACTCCTCAGCAACTATCTCCACATCGCTATATATCTTTAAGGTGGATGATGAGTCCACAGTATTGGTGAGTTCAGCTGAAGTTGCTAATAGATTGGTGACTTCATCTGGCCTTTTCAATGCATTTTCAGTACTTGGAGAATTTTCAGCAACCTCTTCAGCAGTGATGTCCTCATAAATAACTGTATTTAAGATGAACGATGAGTCCAAACTACTAGTCATTTGATTTGAATTTCTTAATTCTTCTGTTATGTTTCCTGCATTTTCAGTACATTTTCTGTCTTTCTCCTGATCAGTGATCTCATCATCACTTGGTGTCTTTAACGGTGAGTCTAATTCACCGGTCATTTCTGCTGAAGTTGCTAATAGATTTTCAGTACTTGGACAGATTCCGCCAATCTCCTCAGCAATGGTCTCCTCATTACTAACCGTATTTAACATAAATGACGAGTCGAAACTACCGGCCATTTCTTTTGAGGTTGTTGATAGACGAGTGACTACTTCTGACCTATTCACTGCATTTTCAGTACTTGGATATTTTTCACTGAAGTCCACAGCAGGGATCTCATCACTATCTGCTTCAATATCACGAACCGTCTTTGCATTAGACAAACTGCAAACACACGTTCCATCAGGATCAGTGGTGGCCTTCTGGGCTACTTCTGAATCAAGGACAAAGCTGCCAATATCATCAGTAATCAAACCCATCTCCCAATCCTCCCTAGCACTGATGCTCTTTCCAGATGAGTCGTAGAGACCACTAAGTAAATCTTGCTGCTGCAGGATCTGTAAAGCTACGCGAGACGATATGTAGCTTTGTGACACAGCTTGTTTCAGTACTGACATGATCGTGGTTTTATTTCTGATGACACTGTGCCTTCCAAGCTGGAGTGCAAGCACCTCTAACATGGTCTCTTCATCAATGAAGCCCTTATCAAAAGCATCATTAAGGTTGTATCGCTTTCCAGAGGTGGCATCTAAAATGCCCCCCTCTTTTATTTGGTCTCTCAGAAGGCATAACACGTGGTCTCTTTCGAGCTTGTTATCATACACACCTTCACAAGAGCACTGTGCGGGGTCTTTATCTTTTGCTTGAACTGAATTTTCTCTGTGACTCAAAGGCGCATTCTTTTCTTCTTCTGAAAGCAAATGTGTTTGACTCCCAATTTCGGGATTTAATTGTTGGGAAATATGCGTTCCTAAAGAAAGTTGAACTGAAGAATTATGCATCTCATTCGTGTGGTGCTTCGTGCATGCATCTGTAAACGTATCCTCAACTGCACTTTCTTTTATTTTAATCGCAGATGCTGAAGCTTTATATGGAGCACTTTCCAGTGATGTATTAAATAATTCACCTGACCCTGACGTAAGACTGTCAGATTCAATAGTTGACGTTTTTATACAATGATCACCCTCAGTAGAGACCTCTGAAATAGTCTCTTCTGCTATTCTTGGCTCTTCAATATGCAAAAGTGTCAATTCACCAGTGTGTGTGATGTGTGCATCATCTGGAAAATCCTCGTCTAGCGAGGACTCATGGATTTTAGCATGTGTGTCAGTTTCTGACATTTCTAGCAGTACTTTAGCCATTTTATTTAACTGCCTATCAAAAATTAACAGCCTCTGTCCTGATTTGGGGTCCATGTAGCTGTTCATCATTAAAAATGAAACAAAAAGTTGTTTGGCTTCCAAGGAAGATGGGGCGTTCGTACTCTTTTCATTAGCTTCCAATCCTTCTCTGGATCTTTCTGATCCCTCAATTTGAAGCTCACGCATTACTAGCCATGATGAAAATCTGTCATTGAGATCTTCTACATCAGGGAACGTATCTGGTATCTCTATCGTTTTTAAAAAGTCTACTGTGCAAGCGTTGATCAAACCACTCTGTGCAGCAGAGTCGATATCAACTACCTCAGAGTTCTCTGGTATGTAAAATGCCGTTATTTTATGCCGGTTACACAGAAGATCATGCGCCAGTTTGTCAGTGATGATTTCATGCTGTGTGGACCTCAAGACAGTGAGGATTTCACCAGAGTGAGGCCATAGGAGGCCCATGAAACATTTCTGCCTCTCCAGAACTAACAGAGCACTTCTGGAACTCATTAAATCACACTGAACAGCTTCATCGACTGTCAGTCTAGCACCGTTTTTAGGGTTTACAATGCCACCATTTTGGGCTTGGTGGCTCAAAATTCCACTGGCAGTGTCCTGATCAATAAGACCCTCAGCTACGGCCTCTTCTACTGTAAGCTTACAGTTTGTTCTAGGATCGACTATGCCTCCTGCAAAGAGCTGCGCACTCAGCAGCCGGAGCATGGTCTCGCGATCTATCAGACCCTCGTGCATCGCTCCCAGAATGCTGACCTCTCTCCCAGATGTAAACGCTATGCCAGATTTCACCGCCAGCACACGTAGCCCTGTCTCCTCGTGCACAATGCTCCTCTGCACAAGCTGAATAAGAGAAACTTTTTCAGCTGTATTAGGATCAATCAAATCCTTCCAGGTATTCTGTCTTTGTAATATCTGAATATAGAGAGACTGGGGAATTAAGCCAATTTCAAATGCCCTCTCGAGACTTAAACTATCTCCAGTGTATGTCACTCTTAACCCACCAGTGGCTAGCTGGATCTCAATGACCTTTACAGCTAGACGTTCAGAAATCGCCCCATCCTTCGCTGCAGCTACCATCGGCAAGGGTTCAGAAGCATAACGTGGACTTTGGATGCATTTATTGGCTTCGTTCAAGTCTTGCAGTTGCTTATACATGGGCTCATCCACGAGCTTGTGCTTGAATGCATCCTCCAAGTCTAGGCACATGTGGAATTCGGGTAAGATGAGTTCAGATGTTATGAGCTGAGCCTCAAGGAGACTGAGCCCAGTGCAGTGGTCAATGAGACCATTCTGCACTGCGCGACATACAGACAGCACTGCTCCTTTTCCCACATCGAGAATGCCTTCGATGACTTCAAACTCCTGCAACGAAAGGCATCTGAATTAAATGTGCATCGTGAATGAGAAATCATTAACAGCTTTTAGAATTCTTCTATAAACGTTAAACATCTACTCACCCGTTAAACAAGTCTACAGATCATTTTCAACACTCAAATCAGACTTTCAACAGCCAGAAGAGGAGAATTAAAAGCTCTCATGCATCTGTGGACAGAACTTTCAGCATCTTACGAAAACAACAACGTCGGTTAAAAGGACAACACGATGAGTATTACTGCAGTGTGGCGAAAACCTTTAAAGAGTGACAGCGTAGGAGGTTTGCTGTGACGTAAGAATGAGTAGCATTAAAAACTCATGCTCTGCTATGTTTACAGCATACTCAGTTCACTCTGTACAAAAAAAAACCCCACCTTACCCAGGGATGAGTTTAAAATGTTAGCGTGAATGTACATTTGAAACCTTTCATACAGTATCATGCTCAGTGTGCTGAGGCTTCAACATGTTAGCCATGCATTGAGAACAGCATTTGTGACTCAGTAACAGGCATTTAACCTTAACGTCACTCGTTTAGTTGCTGCAGAATGGAGTTCACCCGCCTCACCTGTTCAGCAGAGGGTGTCTGGTTCGCACTCATCTGAGAGAGCTCATCGTAGGCCTGGTTGAGGAGTTTTAGCTGTTCTTTTGCTTCACACTTTTCCTCTTCAGACATCCTAATGAGAATAATAAGATCATTTATACATAATTAAAACTTTCTGATATAAAAACAATAAAGTGGAAAATACTTCTTTTTTTTTCCCCCACTGCTTGTTATGTCTGATGTGAAAAAAATAAAGTAACATACTTGTCACTGTGCTTGGTCAGTATCTGCTGTGTATTTCTTAATGCTTCTGTTATTTGTTCTTTCTTTGACAAAACTTCTTCCGTAGGAATCTGGTATAATAAGTGAAAAAAGGACTCATTAGCAAGATTTTTGCACTGTTCATAGCTTATCAATTAAAAAAAAAAAAAAAAAAAAAAAAAAAAAAGCTGACATCACATTGTACGCTACAGAATTATAATTATAAATGATAAACGCAAACATTTTGACAACAGGGCATTAACATGTGCACATGGATTTGCTGTGCGTGTATGAATTCCGGTATAAGGCATAGGGATATAAACATTGGTATTTAAATAATTTGGAGTGTTACTTTGTATGCTAGACCATTGCTAGACTTTATATAGTGTAGGCCCACTGGGCACTCTTTGCTCCTTTCCAAGGACGCTTTCATGAATCATAACGGTCATGGGCAATGTAGCATAACAACAGTGGGGAGAGGAAGGACAAATACACCCTATGCATCTCGGGTGTCCACTCATTAACAAATCCATTGCCATGACAACATGAAACCTAGTGGACGAGGCCTTTGGGTCACTTTTAAATGGGTGAACAAATATATGTATGTGTAATCAATGTGTTATGGATATAAATGAAGGGAAATCTTTCTCATAAATGATTCTTCATGCAGAAAATGTCTCTGCATAAATCTGCATGTGCACAGTGTTGGTTATGTAAAAAAACAAAATAAAACGAATAATCGTTAACTGTCCGTTCTGTATGCTATAGGTTTCAAATAAGATCATTTCAGTTGAAATAAGAAATATGTTTTCAGGCATGATAAAATATTTTTTTTATTATCTGGGGGTAACTGCACTGTTTATTATAATGCTGTAAACACAGTATACGATAATCATGAGTGTATACTTGATTTGTGTGCTTGTGAAACTCTCCATGGTCATACACTTTTTTTCACATTTGGTCATTGTACCATGACCGAAGAGGCATGTAATTAATTTAAAAACAGAAAAGTAATACAAACGAATATACACAATACATTTCTTTATTCCAAGTAATGCACATACATAAAAATGAACTCGACACTGAACCGTTCTGTGTGATTTGCTTGAAGTTATTTCCAAGACCTGAAAAAAGTTATTTAAAAAAATACCTAAAAAAAAACACAAAATTGCAGAAAGTGATTTACCTGAAGCTTATTAGAGCTCTCTGTGCTGCCTTTGCCATCACCTACAGCCTTTTCGTTTTTGTTCACGTTCGATTTCACATCAGACATCCAGTTTAATAACTTGCTAACTTTATCACTGTGCTCTTTTCTCTCCTCTTCAACAGATTTCTGAATGGCATGGAAAAAGATGTTGTGAAATAAATTACAAAAGCAAGAAAATGTCAACTAATTGCTGTTGTGTATGAGTAAGCATACCTCCATGCCAATTTGCTTATTATTATTATTATTATTATTATTATTATTAACTTATTTAGCTTGAGAATTTAAATTGTAGCAATTAAATACAAATCTAAATAATTACTTGTGTTAGTTCGATGTTTGTGAGTTTGTGGTCTGTAGTTGCGTACTGTCAAACCGTATCAAATAAACCATGGAAAATACAGGACAGACAGACAATACACACTGTTTATAAGGAAAAACACCTACTCAGTTTTGAGACATAGATACATATGCATACATTTATACCACATATTCTGTGACTCATAACCCCATTTCATTGATATTCCTATCACGTTACTTGCCAACACCTGGTCATATTTAATGAAGAGCTAGAACTAACATGCTAACAAGAATTGGAAGCTAATAGCTGCCAATTTGCATTCACACAATGGCGAATTCACTTTCATTCATCGCTAACAACAATCACACAATTCTGTGTCCTTTATTTTAGCTCAAATATCTGTAAATGCTGCTTTAGAAGTGACGGTAGGTCCAAATATATTGGAAAGACGATGTGGCCCCAATACTATGTGGCTTCGTAGCATCAAGCAGAAGGAGTCCAGTATGGCTATCAAAGACTCCTTTCTCCACTGCTTCTCTGAAAGAAATCTTTCGCTTTGTTTTTGGGCAGGTGATATTTTTGGCATGTGGGTGGTCATCTCTCAACTGTGCAGCTGTTGCTTTGTCAATCAGACAGCTCTTGACTCCTTCCTCCAAAGAGACCCTGTTCTGGCTTTCCGGGATTATCAGGCCTCCAGTTGTAAGCTGATATTCAAGACATCGGAGTCCAATATCTT
This sequence comes from Ictalurus furcatus, assembly GCF_023375685.1. Classification (NCBI taxonomy): domain Eukaryota; kingdom Metazoa; phylum Chordata; class Actinopteri; order Siluriformes; family Ictaluridae; genus Ictalurus; species Ictalurus furcatus. The sequence continues at coordinate 6,638,024 of NC_071257.1, read as the reverse complement.
TAGGGAACAGGTTCTCTTGCATTGCCTGACCTACTGTTAAAATCTTTCTAGTTTGGGGATGGATGATGCCATGGCAGGCTTGCTCGTACTGGTGCAGAGGTCGAGCAAAGCTTTCATCCAGGAGTCCACGGTGGAGAGATTCTGCAATCTGAAATCGCTCACCTGATGACGGGTCACAAATGCCTCCAGTGCAGGCTTGAGCTTCAAGGAGTTTCATTGCAGTGAGCCTGTCCACAAGGTTTTGTTGAAATCCTTTGAGAATAGAGAGCCTCTTTTTGAAAGTTACATCCCAGAGTCCTGCGATGGGGCTGTGCTTATTCTTCAACACAACCTTTCTAGAAATCAGAAGGTCGGTAAGCTCACAGATGCTCATTTGACCGCTACGATAGCTTTGAAGTTCGCTTGTTTGAAGGATCTTAAGACTAAGAGCATGTTCAATGCAAAATTGTCGCCCGCTCTTTTGATCGGTTAAAATATGCAAAGGTTTCCCACTTGAGTCACTGAACGTCGTCTCTTGCCACGCGCTCTCCTGTTGCGAGAGGAACAGGTAGATTCTTTTATCTATGAGATTGGCCTTGTAGGCGTCATATGTCGACATCTCTGCACCAGTGGAACTGTTAATGACCGACACTCTGTGAGTGCTCGCTGGGGTGAAACTGGAAATATGATCATTTCCAAAGGGTAGAAGATAAATGCCACCGTTGACATCATATACGCACAATTTGAGGAGTTCATTATAGTATGCTCTCTGTCCTGTTTCTGGGTTGTGGAAGCTCTTTGGATTAGTGATGGGATCAAATAGAGTTTGAAGGGTGACTTGATTTATGAGTCCCTGTTCAATGGCACAGTCTGGTGGAACCCGCATGCCAAGTAATGGGTGAATCAGCCCTCCAGTTGCAATTTGTGTTTCAAGTATTCCCTTCCCTTTGTGTCTATCTAAAATTCGTGCTTCCATAGCTTGAAAGACGGACAGTAGCTTCCCTCCGTGCGGGTAACCACTGACTGCTTTGTCAGCATCTGTTATTCTGTCCCTCAATTCTCCACCAATAATGCCTTTATCAATGGCATCTGAAGCACTGTAGCTTTCACCAGTGATTGGATCAATTATGGCTCCTGTGGCAGCCTGTGCTTCCAAAAACTCGATAGCATACGTCTTCGCCATAATACCTGCCTCTGCAGCATCTATAAAAGACATCTTTTTCTTGCCAGATTCAACATAAATCCCGGCAATTGAAGCAGGTTTGCCAGTGAATTGGGCTAGTGATGCTTGAAGCTCATCCATTGTCATCAATCCAGTTTTTAACTTAAGCGCAATTTCCTCAGTGATTACACTGGATGTAATCAACTTCTTAATACTGACCCGACCCCTGAGTCCTTGAAGCGCTGACGAGCTCGACTCGCTTGGTTTACTTATCTTTGAGGAATCAGATGCACTGTCCTCAAGGAACTCAGTGGTGATGATATTAAACGTTACAGACCGATTTTTCACAGACTCGCTGGATATAAATCTATGTTCAGAACGATTACTTTGGTTGGTAGTGGACAGAGTTGACAGTTGTTCCTGTGTAGATGAATTTAAAATAGTGTTTTCATTTATCCTTAAGTCATGTGATGTTTTATCCAGTGGTACCATTTTGTCTTGTTTCGCAATTTTTAGTTCCTCCAGTACTTTATCCTTCTTCAAAGTAGCTATCTGAAAACATGAGATTAATTGATAGTTAGTTATTAAGTTTTTTATTATTATTATTATTATTTTATTTCCAGGTAAGAGTATAAATAAATAAAAAAACATACCAGACTGATCTATATGAAATCATAGTATCTAAAACATTTACAAATGCTTATTGATATGTACCTCTGAAGTCAATTTCATTTTCTTAAGTTCATCCTCCAGATTTTGCTTGGCTTCTTCATACGAAGACAGTATTTTCTGTGTTAATATCAACTCAGTCTTCAGCTTTGCAAGCTCACCGTCTTTGGCGCACTGATGACTGACTTGATTCATACCTTCCAACTCTTTCAGATGTTTTATATCTGAGCTATAGGTCACTTCAAGCTTTAGGTTCTTCTCCTGTAAAGATTTCACTTCTTTTATGTATGAAGCAATCTGGTCCTTTGAGGATTTTGCTTCATTTTCGGCCATCATTAATTTCTGCTTAGTCTCCGTCAACATCTGTCTCAGTCTTGCCGTTTCTTCAGAGTTCTCTTTGCGGATATTGTCTAGTTGCGAGATACTGGATTTCACTCTGATTTTCTCGGTTTCTAATTCTGTAATCTTAGATTTTGCTTTGCGCAATTCAAGGTCCAAAGCTCCTTTTTGTTTCTTGGATTGGTCCAGTTGAGAGGACATGCTGTCAAGTTGTTTTTGAGCTTCCTGTTTGGCTTTCATGGCATTTAAGTGCAATGTTTTTAGCTTTTCCATTTCTTGCAAGAGTTGCTGGTTGTCTCGTTCAATTGTTTCAGCGCTATGTAAGCGTTCCTTTGATTTTCGCTCACATTCTAGTTTCATGCGAGACTCCTGCAATGCCAGTTTGTGCTCCATTTCGCTCTGCACTAACTGTAACTGTGTCTCATAGCCCTTCTTCTGTAGTTCAAGTTTCCCCTTAAGGTCCTCTAGCATTCTCTTACAATTGTCCAACTGGTCCTCTAACATTTGGGACCTCGATTTGGCAGCTGCTGTTTCCTTCTGCTTTTGCATCAGATCTGCCTGAGTGTGTTCCAACTTCATTTTTAGCTGTGAAGTTTCAGCTGTCAACGTTGTGATTTTTTCTTCTGCAGAACCTCTCTCTTTAAGAAGGTTCGAGCATTCATGTTGCAGGTTTGCTGTATATTTGTCGGAATTCGAGTTAATTTCTCTAATGATCAACCTATTCTTCTGAAGTTCTGTCTCCATTTCTTTGATTTGTGACTGATTTAACTTCCCTTCTTGAGTCACTCTGAGCAACTCGTCTTTTGTCTTTTTGAGGGTGGAATTAAGTTCGTCAAATTCAGACTTCAGAGCTTGTAACTTTTGGTCAGCAGCTTGCTTTTCCCTCTGAAGAGTAGAGATGTCCAGTTTAAGATTGACCGTGGTCTTTTCAGAGGTGCCGCTCATTCTGCTTATGGTCTGTCTGCATCGTGCAAGTTCATTCTCAAGCTCTCTCAACTTTGCAACGTTCTTCTTACCCTCTGATGATTCCTTCTGTGCTTCAGTCTTGGCCTTTTGTAATGATAAGTTCAAGTTGTTAATCTCCACTTTATGCTCCTGAACCTTTTGATTGGCTAGATTCTTCTCCACAGATTTGGACGTCAGCTCTGCTTTCAGATTTCTGATTTCGGTTTCATAATTTGTAATGGTTACATTGAGGGTTTTGACTTTCTGCTGAAACTCGGATGTTTTCTTCACCTCTTCACTGTAGTCTCGAAGTTTTAACTGAAGCTCATGGGATACTTGGGTTTTTTTAAGAAGTTCTTCTTCAATTATTTTCAGCTGAGATTTTGTACTCTCTACTTGTGATTTATATATGCTGATTTGCTGATCTTTGCTGCCAATGTCCATGGTAGCTTTATCAAGTTCAGCATTCAGATTCTTTACTGAGTGGTCATTGTCCAACATGGTTGTTCTTAGTTCTTCTACTTTCTTTGTAAGTTGGGTCACTTGTAAGTCACTTTTCTGAAGTTCTAGTTCAAGGTTTTTGACCATTAGCTGCAAATCCTTTTCTGTTCTCGTCTTAAAACTCACTTCTTCTTTGGCCTTCTGCAGTTGCTCCTTAAGATTATCCGACTCATTTTTCAGCATTTTTATCCTTTGCTCAGAATGTGATTTTTCTTGCTGGAATGACTCGATACTTACCGTCAGATGCCTGATATCACCTTCCAACAACTGATTTATTCGGTTTAGTTCATTCATATTAAATTTCATCTGTTCAGCTTCAGCCTGTTTGGTGGAAAGATCTTCTTCTAGACTTCTCAGTTTCTGACAATTCTCTTGTTCACTGGTGCTCCACTGAAGAAGCTTCCCTTGACTGATCTTAAGTTGTTCCCTTAATCCATCAACCTCTGTTTTATGAAATAGCACTCTGTGCTCTAGTGAAGATTTGTCTCGCTGAAGGGATTTAACTTGTTCTTGAAATATATAGACAGATTTCCTAAGTTCTGAGGCTTCCTGCCTCAGTTCATCTGATTTCTGTCTGATGCTGTTTCTATCTGTCTCCATTTCCACCTGAAGCTTCATCAGCCTATTATTTGCATCATCCAGGAGCTCCTTGAAGCGTTGTGCTTTTTCATCAGCCATATTCTTCTGCATGAGCATTGAATTTAGCTCAGACTTCAATGTCTTGATCTCAGTTTCAGCTTTCTTTTTGCCTATCATGAGTTCATCCACTTTGCATTGTAGGACCTCTGCTTCTGGTGCAGAGATGGAGATGGTGGATTTGTGTATAACTTCCCTCTGCGATTCCCCATGCACTGGTCTATATTCGGACTTTTGAGCCAGCTCTACTTCCATGGTCCTAACCTGATTCAGGAGATTTGCTTCAGCATCCTCCTTGGCTTTCAGCTCCCTCTCCAATGAACGCCTGTGCTCCTCCAGATCTTGGACATTACTGTCCTTACGTCGCAAGTGATCTTCCAGTTTCCTACGGGCCAGAGTGCTCTCCTCAATGTTCTTCCTTAGCATGCGAAGACTCTCCTCCAAGGACAGTTGTTTGGCCTCTGCCTGTTGAATTAACTGACGAGAATTTTTTAGCTCTTGTTCGTTGGCAGCTTTGGATCTAACAGCACCCTCTAGCTCAACACGGTATTGTTGCGCTTCATACTCTGCCTTAGTTTTTTGTACATTCAATTCCTCAATGCACTTTCTCTGCATTTCTAATTCTCCTCCCAGGATGTCCAGTTGCTGTTGTCTGTCGGATAAAGAGGCCTCCAGTTCCAGTACCTGCCGCTTGAGCCTGCAGATCTCCTCTTCACTTGCCACTTTCTGCAGCTCCATACCATCCATACAGCTCCTATATTCAGCTTTGTCCATACATGTCTTCCTCTGAAATTAAATGTAAAATTACCTTCCATTCCTTAGCATGAGAAAGAAAATACGGCTTAAGGAAGAGCTCTGCCACACTTACCAAACCAAGCATGAAAATGCCCCTCCACCTTCAACAATACAAAATATTGAATATTTTGTATTAAAAACAATGTTTCAATTTAAACGATAGTGTAAAAGGGAGCGGTTTGTGCCTGTGAAGGAGTTTAACACACTTAAACCTCCTATTATGTTACGAGTGAATTTGACCCATTTCCACGTTTGAGATGTCTGAAATGCTGGTTAATCTCTCTTTTTATCATTTAATTTTTTTTTTTTTTTTTTTTTACTTTTCCTCATTAAGGGTCATGAACTTATATACAAATATTTCTTCTTATGGCTTGACTCGGACAAGCCATAATAAAGGTTTACTGTTTTAAGCTGTTTTTTGTGTGTATTTAAACTGTGGAAGCCATTTTGACCCATAACATAATGGATGTAACTTTTTTTCCCCAAACATAATAGGAGGGTTAAGAGTATCAACTAGGATAAATAGTGTTTTCATAGTTTTCTCAGTACGCTGAAAGGTGTGTGCAGAATGGCAGGAGGTATACTATACCCAAAAGCAAATAAACAGTCATCAAAAGCAACTATTACTGCAGGACAGAGAGAAACAGTTCTATCAATTTCTACATTTGAAGCAACCTAGTAACAAGCATTTCATTATATTCAAGATTATACTTGAATATAACCTGCAAAGCCAGCACACCATAGACATTTCATATGCAGGTAATTGAACATAAGGCAAGTTTAATAGTGAAAAAATTCCGTGTAAGTCAATTAAAGACATAATCATATGAAAATCCTACCTCGTCTTCTTCTGCCCTTTTCAGAGTTTCACTTGCAAACTTCACGTACTGCGTCATAAGAGTGACCAGTGCTGTGTAGCGAGTGCGGAGGTCCATAAACTGAGTATTAAAAGAAAAGAAAAAAATTCTTGTAAGCCTCGTAGCTGTTTTGCTATTTATTACTACCTAGTTATTGTTGACTACATTTCTCATGATACTCGTGATTATTTTCTCTCTCCCTAACCTCCTGCTGAATGGTATCTGATGAGCTCTGCATCCTCCTCCTCTTCACTGGGGACTTGTGCTGAGAGTCCACCATAGCCCTGTAGGTCATCAACTGAAGCTCATAATCCTGGAATCAGAGAACAACACGATGCACTCGGTCTCTATTTCAGTGTCATCAGTTTGTTTCCTTTCACTGAGGTTCAATAAGGTGAGATCAGAAGCCTGTCTTACTTTCAGTCCAGCTGAGTACTGCTCCGAGTACTTCTGACATTCATCAATCTTACTCTGCTTACGTTCAATTTCCGCAACCAGCACCTAAAATCACATAAATATCACAACCTGACTGGATGAATAGCATGTGTTAGGACTCTTTCTTATAGAAAAAAAACTGAGCATTTCCTGAGAAGGTGACATTTGAGATGGACACCAAGATGGATTTCTTACCTTTTGTTGGTTTAGTAACTCAGCCAGAGCTTTGCTGTCCTCTGGCTGGTTCTCTTGGGTTTTCAGCTGATTGGCCTCCATCTCTTTGCTCCACTCATCGAGGCTACTGTACGCATCCTTATAGTATTTCAGAGACTTGCTGACGCCTTCCAGGTCTCGAAGCCTGACGTTTGCAAATTTGAATATCAGATGATATTTCCATCAGACAAATTATATAGGTATGAATGTATAAATGAGATAAACGTAAGTCGCTCTGGATAAAGGAGTCTTCCAAATGCCATAAATGTAAATTAGGTGACAATATTACTGCAAGATGATTCATTTACTTATTCGCCTGACTGACCTGTTTTCAATTTGACAGTGGACGTTCCGCCATCTCTCTCCAAGCTGCTCAGCTTTCTCCTTGTGCCAGTCAAGGTCAAAGTCCCTCTCGTTATGGGTTTTGAACATACGGTCACTGATGGCTCTAGCTTTCTGCAGTTCATCCTCCAGGTCATGGAAGACATCTCTTCGGTCATCTATCTCCGATCTCCATTGCTGAAAATATTGCACTTGGATATTAAGGGAAAAAAAGGCAACTGTAAACAAACAGTGCAAAGACATGTTTGTTTAGACTACCTACCTTGAGAGTGCTCATAACTGTGTCGATAGACCTGATGTCACCATTGACCGCATCTTCGTCGCACAGTTTGCCCTCGTACAGCTTGACCAAAGCCTCAGCACCCTGGCTGTGTTTCACCGCCAAACTCACAGTCTTCAGCCTGTGATGTGTCAGCAATTTAGAACATTTAGCTGGTCTAAAACTGTTCATGATGATTTATTTCGGTAAAATTGTACAACACCAATTCCAAAAAAAGTTGGGACGATGTGCAAAATGTAAATAAAAACAGAATGCAATGATTAGCAAATCTCATAAACCCATATGTTATTCACAATAGAACTTGTGAATTTGATCTTGGAAAACATATCAAATTGTTTAAACTGAGAAAATGTACCATTTTAAGGAAAAAATAAGGTTATTTTGAATTTGAAGGCTGCAACAAGTCTCAAAAAAGTTGGGACGGGGCAAAAAAGGCTGAAACTTCTTTGAGACGTGTTGCGGCCTTGAAATTCAAAATGACCTTATTTTTTCCACATTTCCTCAGTTTAAACATTTCACATGTTTTCTGTGTTCTACTGTGAATAACATATGGGTTTATGAGGTTTGCAAATCATCGCATTCTGTTTTTCTTTACATTTTACTCAGCGTCCCAACCATTTTGGAATTGGAGTTGTACTTCCAATCACGTCAGTAGATGACACTCACTTTTCCAGGTAAATGGAGCACATGGAGTAGACCTGAGCCATGCTCTGAGTGAGCACGTTGAGCTCAGAGGACAGCGTGGGCACCGAAGGAGAGTTAGCAGCCTGCCTGAGGAACGTCTCGCACTTCTCCTTTAGCACCTCGAGATCCTCGTTCAACCGGTCTAACTCTGCCTTCTTCCTCTGTGGGGATAAAACGGAGTCAGGGGTTGGTGTGTTTTGTGGAGACGGGCTCGCCGCTGAAAACTTGAATGCGTGAATGAGAATAGCTGCATGATCGTGAACGATAAAGTTGGCCTCGCGAGAAGACGTACCTCCTGATCAATGACGCGCTGCATAATGGCCTTCGGGTCATCTCGCTCTAGAGGGGAGCGGATCTGCCGAATCAGTTGCTCCTCGTGGGCTTCCACGCGCATGCGAAAGTTACGCACCTCAGATATGAAGAGGTTGTACACGGATTCCTCGTGTTCCTCTGTTGACCACATGAAGGAGTTTCTGATTAAAGGGATGATTTTTAAAACTACTCACGAAACTAAATCCTACAGTGTTATTTACTCTTAAAATTGTACGTTATCCTCTAAACAATCATGTAAATGATGCATTATGGAACATCATAGCCTTACACATAGTTTTAATAGCATAGCTCGAAGCTGGATAAAGAATAATTCCACAGGATTTTTTCTATGCCAGGATTAAAGGGGCATGATGAGAAACAATTTATCGAGAACTGAGCGACTGTGTAATTTTTACCTCGCTCTGCAGACTTGAGCAATTCCTCATAGTACTCTTTTGAAGCCAGCACCTCTCTCTCTAGCTGAGTGCAGTCTGCCACTGTGAACACCTCCGATTCCTCACTGTCCTCCAGGAACTCCTCAAAGTGGGACTGCAAGCTGCTCAGGACCTGCTGGTGCTCACCCGGTAACATAGTCTTAATCTGAGGATAACAGTTTATGCCAAGTTCATTTTGGTTAGCAAAAAAAATTTAAAAATCATTGTTAGCATACCAGACCCAACAGGTTATGATTACATTTAATAGACGGCATGTTCGTACACCTGACTGGTAAATACTGCCTTATGGTGATGAAGTTAGATCAGAACTTGGCATGCATGCATGTGATCTTCTCTTTGTGTTTTTACTTATCTGTCCCAGGTTAATTCAGACATTTATGCAGAAAAACATTCTTACAGAGGCGACAGTGCTTTTGCGGATGTTGCGGATATCCGTCATCAGGTAGTGCCAGGACACCACGCTCTTCATGTTCACGTGAGAGCTGTGCCACAGTGCGAGAACTTTCTGGTACAGCTGCTCGATCCTGATCAAAGTAAAAAAAGATATGAAATGCTGAGACATAGGCACGAAACCTGTTCACGTTAAAAAGACACGTGAGGTCACAGAGCATTGTGTTGCCTGTACACGAAGCAAGGTAAACCGATACTGTGGTTAAAGGGGAGTGGTGCAGGAAAACACAGACTTTTTTTTTTTTTTGGAGGGATGGAAAGAATTGCTAATTGTGTAGTGCTCACCTGCTGGCCATCTCTGCTGCCTCCTTATTGGGTGGAGGCACAGTAAAGCAGACAGAAGGCACCATGGCCTCATTCCCTGAAGGGCTGATCACCTTCCATTTAGCTCGGTGAGAGTTACTGGCCAGCACACACTCATCATCTTTGTAGATAGTAATCTGTAATCAGAAATAGGACTTAGCAAAAAAAAAATGATGTAGGACATCAGAAACTTAAGGACATGTTTCTAAAGGGAGTCACCTCGATCTGACGGTATTCACAGATGGCCTTGACGGGTAGGGAAGTTCGGACAGGGTTCTCTGGGTTGCGGGGCTTAAGTTGAACAACAGACTTGGCCTGTCCTACCAAGCCAGCCACAGTGCTGCGGTACTGAAGAAGCTGCTCTTTTTCATCCTGCGGTGATGACGACATATCATATCTCAGATTGGAAAGGTTACTGATGATAACCCCCGTGACACAGTGTATAGTGTTTTGCAAGATTACGAACCATAGACTCCTGAATGAGATCCTCCAGTCTATGCAGACTGCTAGTACGGTCACACCCATACTTCCTTGTAATTGAATCCTGAAGGCTTTTAAGGTAGTCCATAGACTCTCTGGCAGCATTGAAAAACTATTAGGGGAGCAAAAGCTCAAATCAGACAAAACCAGGAGGGGAAGGAAGAAAAAAAAAAGCAGCAGCAGTTAAACCACAAAACAGACGGTCACCTACCTCAAAGTAAGTCATATTTTCTTTCAGGTGCTGTTCCACACAGTAGCAGAGCTGAAGGATCCAGCTCCATTGTGTTTGCATGGCAGCCTTATATGCCTAAAAATTACCAGAAGACAACGTGTAGATAAATCATTTCATTTGTAAGAACCCATCCTGTTTTTAATCATATTTTCGGCATCAGACAAACAAAATTTAAAAAAAGCGAACGCACTTGTGTTTACACAATTCTGCTTTACCTCAATAGTAAGCCTAGCTGGATGGTTCTGTTGTAAAAGGATGTCAGCTTGGTCCTGCACAGACTTGATCACCCCCTCCTTCTCATCCAGCTCTCTCATCAGTTCCTGTGGTGGTGTAGGGTGAGGCAAATTACTACCGTTTTATGGGTTTCTGGCAAGTTTCAAACTATACTGGCACAGAGGTAGAAAGTGTTTTCATGCAAAACAAGCAAGGAGACAGGGCCATGGATGAATTCCTAGGCTCAGAGTGTTGGAATAATAATAAAAAAGTCATCAAAACTCTAGAGTAACACAAATGGAACTCTGGGAATTATGTTGTGAAAAAAAAATCCAAAATAAATAAAAAATAGTTTAGTTTTTTATCATCTTCAAGGTAGACCCCCTTTTGGCCTAGAATTTCCACAAATGTATTCTTGGCATTTTCTCAACCGATTTGTCGGAATCCCCCTGGGCTGCTTTTAAAACAGTATTAAAGGCGTTCCCACCTACGCTGCACACTTACTGGCTGATTTTCAGAATATTTCCCTCCAAGTCATCCATTGAATTTTTTTATTTTAAATAAACATTTAATCATACACCTTCAGATCAAAAGGTTTTTAAGATCATGAGAAACATTTCAGTCAAGTGTCTCCAAACTTTTGACCGGTAGTGTACATTATACAACACCCCACTCCAACCGATTAAAAATGACTGAGGCTGACTAGATCGATAAAAAGCAGATTAAAAACAGAGAAAAGATGGGAGAAGAAAACCGTTCATAGCAAAGATGTGTGGACTCACAGCATGGTAGTCCTTCTTCCTGGAGATAATGCTATTGCGCTCACTCCAATCAAAGGCTACTTCCTCTTCCTCTTTCTCGTTAAGCCAAATTAACTCTCGGGTGGCATGCGACACAAAGCTACGCAGGCTGTCCAGGTGCTTCTGCCTCTCTTTACTAGAGCTCTGTAGTCAAAGAATCATGGGAAATTAGCCGTAAACTAATTCCTAAGAACGCAAGAAATTTTGCGCCAAATCTGTGGTATTTATTCGATTCAGTAATAAAATGTATTCAAGGTTGTTATTATTGCATCATACTCACAAGTAGCCTCCCGTACTGGCTTTCTAAAAGGTCCAGCTTGTCCGAGTAACTCCGTTTCAACGGGTGCGTCATCTGAATCTAAAAAGTCAAATAAGCATTTTATATTTTGAGCCGTCCGTATCGCTTTGAACGGCGTAACAGCACAACAGAATCGAAACGCACCTCGCTCATTTTTGCTTCCTTAACGCTCATGTGGAAGTCTTCGATGGCTTTGTGAACATTTCTGTGATTTTCTAAATGAGACTCAACAGTCGGAAGATCAGATCCCCATTCGCCTTGATCGAGTTGTACCTTAAAAGCGTAAAAAAAAACATTTTCTTTCCACCAACACATTATTACAAATACATAAAAACAAACAAAATTATATACATATATATATATATACATACACACACACACACACACACACACACACACACACACACACACACACACACATTACCAAAGAGAATTCTCACCTGCATCTCTTCCACCCAGTTAAGCAAGTCCTGGACAAACTTCATGTTGACGTCTTCCTCAGACAAGCTGGGGTCAACTAAAGAAGCTTTGTGCATTGGCTTGCGGATTTGCGTGTGTTTCATGTGCTGGAGAATCCCTGGCTCCATGGAACCTCCGACTCTCAGGGTAGACTGCAAGCCAGGTATCAGAGACGGGGTCGATCCTGGGGTCATGGCTGGGGTCAGTGCCGGCGTCATGGCAGGGGTAAAGCTGGAGGAGAGGGCAGAGCCTGGTGTGAGCGCAGGACTTAGACCCATATTCAGGTTCTGAGAGAAGCCCGAGTTCAAACTCTGTGTGATGCCGGAGATCATCATCTTGGTCTGTTCCGTGCTCAGACTGCGTTCCTTGCTGTACACTGAGGAGCATTCTGTTCTGAGGGTCAGCAGGTCATCACGAAGCTTGGATACCCTATAATAAAAACCCAATTCAGACTTGCTTATCCGCTTATCTAATCGTGAACAGTCTAACTGCTGATTAAAGAACGCAATCAAATTACAGCTGTGAATTTTAGCAACAGATGCAAGAACTTTGCCAGGGTTTCTCACCTTTGAACAAGCTGATCTGCCAAGTAGAACTTCCCATCCAGCAAAATCTGGATGTCGACCACTTGCTGCCTCAACAATGTTTCACATTCCAGCAGGTGTCCTGCAATTTCAGGCTCATTCTGCAACTGGATCCCAGACTCTAACCTTTTTATGTCCTGGAGGAAAGATTAGCGTAAACTTAAGTTGACTTCCCGTGCAGAACGATAGATTTCAGGGACGTTCCAATTTTCCCAATACTTACCGATTGCAGAGATGCCCGTGCTAAGGCTAGTTTGTCTTCTCCAGCCACACAGTCTCTCTTAACTCTGTCTGAGATTTGCTGCAGCATTTCAAGTCTACAATTATAAAAGATGACAGAAGACATTTAGCTGCATGCGAAGTCAAAATATCACAGACTGCCATTTGCTCAAGAAGAGGATGCCAAGAGTAGCCCTGTGAGATACCCAAAATCGCAGACGTACACCTCACCTTCCTCCATATGCAGAGTAGTTGTTGAGATAGAACGGAGTGCTGGAGAATGGCTCCTGTGCTCCAGATAACAAATTCTCAGCTGAGCCGAGGCTCGTCATAGTGCTGTTGCTCACGGATGACCCCCCACTACTGCGATAAACCAGGTTGCTATTCATGATAGCCAGGCCACCCAAAGGGAACAGCGTCTACCACACCGCCATCCGAGACATAATCCTCACAGTGCTACCATTCTGCTGGCACGGGGCTCTATCCACTGGCATTTATAAGCTCACGTGCTGCAGCAGAAAAGCCAGCCCCTCCAATCATGTTCTCCTCTGGTGAAAAACACCTAACATTCTTCTCAGACAGATGAGTCGCTTACAAGTTCAGACACTTACAGTTTGTTTCAAAGAGCGTGGAATGTAATACCAAAAGTGACACACACCTTTTCCACCCTTCTCGCTCAATAGGCTTATTTAGCTGTTTTTTTACTGGACAGCAGACATATAATTACGAAGCTTAATGTCCATATAAGTATCAACAATGGAGGTCCTGAACAAGACCCAACACAGCACTGCTTCTAAATATGACTTAGATTTCCCCTGATATGAGTCATATAACTGCAAAACACTATCCAGATCTATCCTTGTAAACAAACCCATCCCAGAGCTGTATCAGCAAGCAAATTACTATACCCAAGGGCACGGATTTAAAACTGGAAGAAGAAACCATTGAAAGAAAGCAATAGGCAAATCCCTTACCCCCATATATGATTTAACTAGCAGAAAAAAACAAAAAAAAACAGCAAAGCATTTCCAAGTTCACATCGATCACGCTTTATCACGCTTTTGTTTCACTCAACCGAACCAAATTTCCTCATAGAAATATTCCAGACCTTCTCAGTGCATTTTCCAGATTGACAAATACGGAATTGTCAAAATAAACTTAGTTTACAATATTAGTGCCTGGAGTCTTACTTCGACAATAAGCTCTAATGATGGAGAAATGAAAGTAAAAAAGATTCATACCTGTCGACCTCAGGCCTTAGGCTCTTTTCTCTCTCAAGCATGGCCACGATCAGCTTGCCCCATTCCTTCTCCACATCGTTAGGGTGGTAACCCTCCGGCAAATGAATGCGACCAAACTCAATCCACACCTGTATCGTTAAGAGCACATCTTAGAGATCTTCCAGAGGGATCTTAATCCAATTCTATGACCAAATCCCATAACCAAATTGAGAAGAATTATAAGTATAATAGAATCTTTTGAAGCATACCAACCTCTAACATTTTATAAAGATGCTTGATTTTGGTCTTTTCGTTCTCCTTTGGTGGGATTTCACTCTCCTTGAAGTGCAGGTATTGCAAATAAAGTGCCTGTAAAGACCAAAGAAGAAAAAAAAATCATTAGCAGCTTGGTTTACAATTGCTTGTCTTTCTTCCTTTTTTTAAAATCTGCATTTTTATTAAAGAAATATATTTAAAAAAATCCTTATAGCTGATATTCACACACACAAGTGCAGCAGAGCTCCACACCTGTCCGAGCAGAGGCTGATCTGTACTGATATTTAGTCAGGCGTTAACACTCATTAACATCTGAGGGACGCTTCATATTCTCAGAGTACGCTGGCACTATGCCCCAGGCTTTCATAATGAGAGCCAGCCACACGGCAAATCTCACCAGCTCTCACACACAAGCGTAGGTAAAACATCTAATCTTTCTATTCGGAATAAGTCTAGCGTTCTAATAAATCTATTTTCGTCTTCTAAATCCACACGCCTCTTAACATAAGGTTGCCTTGCAGACATCCTGATAATGTTCCAGGCTGCAGAGATGCCTGCCTCCAAGGCTAATTTGTCTTCTCCAGCTACGCAGTCTCGCCGATTTGCTGCAGCAGGATATGTGGTGCCTTACCTTAAGTTCCACAGGGTTACTGGGAAAGTTTCTGTCGGACATGACGGACACATGATGTTTGATCCATTGGCTGAGGTAATTGATCATATTCTGGTATTCCACCCATTTGACATCGACATCCTGCAAGAAAAACAAGTAGTTCAGGATATTTTGACCTGTTTGACCTGAATGCAAACCCTACTTAAAAAAAAATTAAAAATCGACTTAATAAATATTATTATTACTATTATTATTATTTTAGGTTTCACTGTTGTAACAGCCATTCAAGCTCTTGTTTGACTGAGAGGTGTGCAACAATGCTCTGTAGCCAATCATTTGGCAAAATCTCCTGTGTAAAAAGAATGAACCATTGTCCCAAAGCTGCCAAGCCACTAGCTCTGTTTTGGGCCGTAATATAAAACATAAGTTAACCTGGGAAAACAACTACTAACTGAAATAACAATAAGGGCCGTGTCACCACACAGCCAGGTGCACTGATTATTTAGGAGTTGTTAAATGTTAGAAACGCCCATGCTTTTTCCATAATACACGTCACACGTTGTTGAACGTAAATCTTGCTGCTCTTTACTCACGTTTGCACCGATGCCCTCAACACCCTCCGGTACTTTAGGAAAGACATCATATAACGTTGATACGTAGGTAATGACTGACTTCTCATCCGGAGATGTGACATCCACATCTGTTCAACAGGAGAGAGAAGTTAGAGCTGCATCTAAAATGAGATCGCAGTTCGAACAACAGACAAAACAGCACTCGAACTCCCATGAACGAAACCCTAAATTGGTAGTTTCTTCATGATACAAGTGGATACATGTGGAAACTGAGAACTACTTGAAGTGTAATTTTACTTAATGACAATAAATGATACAGGGCAAGCTTAACAATCAGCTGATTTTAGAAGCTCCCATTCTAACAAGGATCACGCACTATAAAAAGATCATAATGGACACCTGTGTCTATGAGACTTACCCTCCGGATCCAGCAGCCGAGCCACACCCAGCTGCTCAGCCACAGAGAACGCATGCTCCAGGTTTGATCTGCTACACTGTATTGATACTTTGCTCATATCCACCAGGTCAGGCCTGACGAGAAACAAATTTGTCTTATTAGCTGATGCTGCTAGAACTAACTAAATTACTACAGTCATATTCATAACGTTATGTCACGAATTCCCCTCTCTCAGCACATGGTGAGCACTGTTTGCACTTGCTTGTTGTTCTCCATGTGCCTTTGTTTTGCTTCGAGTCCTGCCTCCACCCCAGTCCTGTCATTGGTAGGGTTGGTTGCCCTATTGTGTTCGTCTGTTCCGTGTTAATCCTTTTGTTAATACTTTGTCTATTTATATTTTGTTGTGTCTTTAATATTTTCACAAATTGCGGATTGTCTTTTCACTATGGGCATTAGAGCTGCAACAACTAATGGATAAAACCGATAATAATTGATTATGAAAATCGTTGTCAATGAATCTCATTATCGGTTAGTTGGTCTGCGCGCGGTACGGGAGAGATTTACTCATTACGTTACTTCTGTTCAGAAAACATGCTTCGGAGAGTAAATACTAAAGTTGTGTCCCAAATGAAGTACTGTACAATTACACTATGCACTCTGCACTACTGTCTAGTGTGTGGATTTTAGAAAGGGAATATCATCTCAAATATAACACTAGCAGGGTTTTTTTTACTAACCAGAAGTATAAGCCACGACGGTGCATGACGTCATACACGCTAGCATTAGCAGAACGACTTTCTCCAGTTTACTTTCTGTCAGCGTTACCTTTGTATCCCAAAATGACCTCAGTCCTCATCAGACGGAGGCGAAATCGTCATGTGACTGAGGAAGAAAGTCCTCTAAGGCAGGAGAGCATTTTAACCACCGCGGAAATCAAACTGATGCATGAGGACAAATTTATGTTTATATCCAAAATGCTCCACTGTGTGCAAGGGGCAGGGGAAACTGGTGCAAGCTGCTAAAAAGGTTTAGTTTAATTTAAGTTTATTGTCATTATATGCTGTATTTGTGCGCTTGCAGTGTAAATTCTGTCGTTTATTATAACGGTAGTGATCTGTTAGTAACGAGGCAGCGTTGCTCCTCACGCGCGGTGTAGATGCACTGATACAAAGTGGGAGAGCGAGTAAGATCTGTAATGTCTAATTAAAACACTATGATTAAAAGTAAACACAAGTAAAATAATGCAGTGAATGAGTTTTTATTATAAATTTAGGACTGTAGTTTAATTCGGTGCTTTTTGTGCATCCATAAACATAATGCGTGAATAATATTATATTTTATATATATATATATATATATATATATATATATATATATATATATATATATATATATATATACACACACACACACATACATATATATATATACACACATACATATATATGTAGAGGTCACTTCCGTGTGTGTGTGTGTGTGTGTGTGTGTGTGTATATATAAAATTAAACTACAGTCCTACATTAATAATATATATTCTGGTGTGTGTGTGTGTGTGTGTGTGTGTGTGTGTGTATAAAATTAAACTACAGTCCTACATTACTAATATATATTCTGGTGTGTGTATGTGTGTGTGTGTGTGTGTATATATATATATATATATATATATATATATATATATATATAAAATTAAACTACAGTCCTACATTAATAATATATATTCTGGTGTGTGTATGTTGGGTTCTTTTCTGTTTTGGAGAAACAGTTGTGTAAAGTTTTAGTCTGAAGTTTATATTTGTAACACTCAGTTTGTTTATTTTATTTTAAATAAACAAAAAAATGTTACTGAAAGCTTGCCCCGCCCAGATCCGATTCATTCGAAAAAATAATAGGCCAACTAATCGATTATGAAAATAATCGTTAATTGCAGCCCTAATGGACATGATGATGATTTGCCCAAATCAAGGTCATGCTGAGTTTACATATTTGCATCCTACATTTTTGGGTAGTTACAGAGTTAGAGGTAGTTACAAAGGCAGCTTGTTTTTTTTTTTTTTAAATGTCTAATTATTATTTATAGGGATACTCTGTATTATACTAATTAGACAGAATTATACTAACTTTAATATCTGTGAACATCTGAAAACTGTCTTTAAATGCGTTTTGATAAATCCCTAAAACACCAGAATTAGGCCCCTTTGCAGGCTGAGAACTCACAGGAGATACCACACACACACACACACACACACACACACTTCAAATCATGTGACTATCTACAGTACACAAGTAGCACATGATGGGAGAAAGTTATATTTAGTCAGGGAAATGTGTGCCTAGGCCATAGTATACTGAATACTGAATCAGTGTCCTTGGTAAAAACCTTTATGTTTGTCCTGATAATGCTCAATAAGTCAAAGTGATTTTTAGTGATTTTAGGCCACCATACATGCTGCATAATGCTTTTGTTATTTCAAAGCATTAAAACAAAATAAGCTATCTGGGGCATGTTTAATATTCAAACAAGACAAAAGACACTTCAACAGCGTGCATTTTTTTTTTTTTTTACCTGTACTTGTGAATGATCGCATTGAACAACCTTCCGTCTTTCCAAGAAGTAGTGAAGTTGTCACAGCGGACCCCTACGTAGCCCTCGGTCATCTGCTGGGACCAAAGCAGAAGCCTCTCCTTTGCCGTCATGTCCTCGGACTCCCCAGTAACGTGGATTTCCGAAATCTGTGGAAAAGAACCCCAAATGAACTGCGATTCCACCTTCGAGACGTTGGTCATTTCCATAGCTCGGGTACAGATAAAATAAATGACTACGTGGATTTCTTTGGGCAAAGGGAAGTTTAAGCTCACAGCGATGCTACAGAGCAGATTATGTTTGCACCCTTGATAAAAACTTTCCGGTATTAGCAGTGTTTTTCCTCTCAATTGGTCCAGCACCACTTAAAAGTCAACCTAGTAACTTAAAAGTTCAACTCGGTACAAAATGAGGTTGCTATCGGATGCAAATTTCTTTTTTGTGTTTCACATCCCTTCCAATTCAAGGGAGCATTTATTCACAATGTTAAAATGTGATATAATAAATAAATAAATAAATAAATTAAAAAAAAAAACCCACATTATTTGAGCCTGGCTAGCGTCTTTATTCTTGTTGATGTGCCCACCCTTATTTCGACTTGCCAAGCTTGGATCATATCCCAGGTATGAGCCATGTATTCATTCTGTCCAAAGCTGCCAAGACACGTAAACCTCAATGCTTAATTTATTTTATTTTTTTTGTGACCAAAGTCTCTGCACATCCCAGCTTATGCTTGGCTCTCTCTGATGGACGCGTGCTCGCAGGAGATAAAACAGCAATTGAATGTCACTTATTCCCAAGTCACTTCCATTTCTATGCTAACAACCAGCTAAACAGCAAAACAGCATATAAAATGCACCCTGCTATGTTCATTGTTTCGATCTGCCTCGGCAAAAATTGCCAAGACATCAATTGAAGCAGAAGTCGTCACCACACACAAATGACTTGTTCTTCACAGTGGAGTAAATGAAAAGGGAGAACAAAAGTGCAACTAATGTATTTTCTGCTTCTCACAGACACCTTTTAAAAAGCACAGGCACGGAATGTTCAATTTCAGAGCAAGCAGAATGCATGGAAAACCCCTTAAAATAAACATCGCTCATTTAGCTTATGTTTCTGTTGCGAACTTGTACAGAAATACAACAGTAGAGAAATGACAATAAATCAGAATGATCCCATTTGACCTTGTCTGGATACATCAATCTCTTGGTTCACAGCAAAGCTCAAGTTGAACTATCAGTACACCCTGTGTGCTTCATGGCATTACATAAACCCATTATAAATCACAGATTTTCTCACTTTGCAATATGTCAATGTTATACTTGCTGATATGCTAGAGCTGTCAAATTTCACTCTTTTCACATGGGGCATCCACCTCAACCGGATAACTCTCGGTTCAGAGATTCTCTCCCAGATCGCTGAGCTCATCACCCTATCATAGACAGTAAGCCCTGCAACCCTGTGTAGGAACCTTATTCTTTCTCTCACGACAACACATTCTCCGAGAAAAAAAAAAAAAAAAAAAAAAAAAAAAAAGGTTGTTGCACCATTTCTTGGTGCTGGTGTGGTACCCTCAAAGAAACATCTTTTATATTGATCATATCCATGTTTAACCTACAAAGGTACATATCCACCTTTTTCCCTAGGGGGCGCTGCCATAAAAACGATTATGGGTATAATTTCCGGAGGAAGTAGTAGCACAGCATTGACTGGCTTGCTCTAATGGCAGTAGGTGTTGTTTATGTCGTGATGTGTGTGTGTTAAAAACTAATACCGTTTATTTCTTCAGGCGGAAATATCATTACGGAATGTCATTATGACGCTCAGGAACACGCTTGTGCTGTTCGCGGCTGCACTTACAACCAATTTACACCTTTCATTTGTGGTTTAAAGAAAAGTGCAATTGTACAGTCATGCCTGTCTTGGTTTGCATGACTGGATTCTCTACAAAGAAACAACAGTCTTTCTTACTTGTTATTAACTTACTTTCCTAGGACTGTAGCTATAAAACAGTAGAAGAGCTCAGATAATGCTACTACCGATAGCTCAATACTAGTACTAGTAATAATAATAATTATATTAATAATAATCTTCATTATCATCTTTTTTTTTTTTATCCTTAATTTACTGACCTTGCACAATATTGCAGATGCGTGACTACATGAGCAGCTCGATGTCGGTATGACGCCTGACGTTAACACTAAAATCCAAGCTTTATAGTGTGACACATTCAGGCTTTGACTTGGCTCTATGCCAGCTTTTAAGTACACAAAATCATTTCCCCAAAATCATCCTTCAGTAACACACGACCGATTTTATTACTGTGAAGGTACTGGTAAGCATTAGTGAGGTCAGGTACTGATGTGGATAAGGAGGCCTGGGGTGCAGTTGGCATTCAAATTCACCCCAAAGGTGTTCAGTGAGGTTGAGGTCAGGGCTCTGTGCAGACCTCAAGAGTTCTTCCACTCCAATCTTAAAAAAACGTGTCTTCATGGACCGCACAGGGACATTGTCATGCTGGTACAAGTTTGAGTTAGGCTCCTCAGTTCCGGTCAAGATAAACTGTAATGCTACAGCATGCAAAGACATTTGTGTGCTTCCAACAGTTCGGGGAAGTGCCAGAGACCAAGAGAACATCTGCGAATAACAGGGATGTTACACCCCCCCCCCCCCCCCCCAAAAAAAAATTATATATATATATATTTGATGGAGTCTTACCATCCCTTTGAATGGTTTCAATGCCAAGAAGATGGACACAGTTCTCTCTGCACTCTCACAAAGACTGGACCACGTAAAGTAACGACCAGGATAACCCATACTCATGCGGTTCCTTAACAAATGCCAAGGCTTTCTCCAAATCCACAAAACACATGTAGACTGGATTAGCATACTCCCATGACCCCTCACAAAGCTGTGCAATATAAAGAGCTGGTCCACCATTCCAGAGCCTGCAGTGGAACCCACATTTTTAGGTTCAAATATCTATTAAATCAAACAACCCCAACCATGTCCAGTCCCTTCAATATCTCCTGGCCAAATCTGATGCACCTCTGCAGATTTCTGTCTCCTGAAGGGAAGGCATTTCCACTGGGTTACGTTCCTCAAAGTGCTTCTTCCATGACTCAGCACTATCCCTACTAGACATCTCCAACTCCACTTGGAGTTGTCTCTCAATACAACTTCTGCCAGACGCTCCCAAGCAATTCAGAAGGCTTTCCTAATTGTACCACGTAAAACTAGCCCCGTGTGACAAATCCAATTCACCACCTGATCAGTGGACACCTCTGCCCCTCTCTTACTCGACTGTCCAAAACATATGGGCTCAAGTCTGATAAAACAATCAAAAAATTGATCCGTGACCTTTGGCACAAGGTGCTCAGGTAAGAAGTACACTTCTTCACCCATTCTGAATCCCACTGAGAACTTACTAAACAACTCATTTATGTCACTGGATATCAGTGACGAACTATGGGATGCTCTCTCAACATCAGCAAGAATAATTCTACCTGCAGAAACTGTGAACCTAATCATGGCACTTACATCAGTAAATAAGTTCTTTATCTTGGAAGATTGTTAAATAGAAGTCATTACAACACCTCTTTTCATCAGAGCTTAATAAACATGTTTACAGATTCGGCGAGTGTGTATAACAACTACTTTCACAAGCTACTATTTTTATAGATGTGTATAATCGCACAACACCGTGAAGAACGTTTGCTCATTTTGGTAAATTGCGAACGTCTCATCAAATATTGCAGGAAATTTGTAAATGATACACAAACGTGCTGCAATTTCCATTAGTGTATAATCTTTTTTTTTTCATTTTTTTTTTTTTAGATGGCCAATAATTAGTGTTTTGCATAATAGCGTCACACAGACTGTAGTTCATTTGGCTACTCTGTTGTCCCTAGATTCGATACAGGACAATAACTGTGTGGATATATAATTCTTTACATGTTTTACATACTACATGAGCAGTGCCACATGGGCATGACTGATGAGCAAATCTGTGTTTATGTCCATCGCTAATTCTGTTCCCCATTGTATGATATTATAATTATTACAAGTTAAATATGATTTGATATCTTCTTACATGACCAAGCACTGCTTCTGCACTCTGTAAAGCATTCCTATTTGACTCTACATGGACAACAGACCATACTTAAGAAAAATCTTGGGATCCATGTTACATATATTATTATATGGATGCATGATCTGAAGGGGTTATACAGAGTAGAACATGAAACACAAAAAGCCTCAAGTGCTGCAATTATAAAAGGTGCATTCTTTGGAAAGCAGTATAATCCCAAGGAGTTGATATTATATTTTAAATTCTGGCTAATTGATAAGAAAGTACAGACAAGAGATATTTAGGGACCTTTCAAATAATTTCTTGTCAAAATCTTTCTCGTTTTCTTATAGTATAATTTCATCACACACAGCCGATTTTTACCTCACGTTCATTACGAGATGCAGACTTTTTCTGGATAGTGTCCAGAGAATTGTGGGAAACAGATCCTCCGGAAGATGTGAAGGCCCTCCTCCTCTTCCTGTGCACTTGGATGTCACATATAATCCTTGACAGTCCTCTTATGTCTTTCCACTCATGATCCACACTGCTCCTACGGGAGCCATGTCCCCGCAATGTACGGAGCAAATGCTCCACAGCTCCAAAACTCGCTGCCCTCCTTAGTTGCCTCTGAAGTAGCTTCTTTTCTAGGAGCCCATCCTTAGGAGAAATACATTTAGAGCTCTTGGTAAACTTGTGGAGGTTTTCTTCCACAGCGGGCCAGCTTCTGTCTCTCTCAGACTGTCGTATACATGGTCTTCTGCCAGTTTTGACCACTGGAACTTCTCCGACATAAACACCCTGGTCTGTCGGATCACAACACTTTTCCTTCTTCTCAGTTTCATTTTGGCTGCTCACGGCGACTTCGGGTTGAAATTCAACCGACTTTCTGCTCTTTCTTCTCTGGAAATACCGCCGTCCTCGGAGCTCCTTGAATGTGGGGTTGAGCGGTGCTTTAGAGGGATCAACATAACATTCATCTTTATGGCCCCTCACACATCCACAAACGTTTCCCATACCCGGCTTTCTTCAAACACGACGACCAGAAAATCTGACAAGCTTAAGGGTTCCCCTTATCCTGGCAAAATGCTGCCATTTTCCTCTCTTCTATTTGTAATTCAAACAGCCTTCTAAGCAGCCACCCTGACCAATGTTCTCTGGTAAGTTTCTTTCCATGTCCCAGGAGCACTCGGTTGACACGTTGCAGAGCTCACGTTCCTTCTCCCAATCCGCTGAGCTCTCTCGGCTCAGTGCCGACACACTGGAGTTCGTGGTGACCTTTGAAACTGCTCCCTTTGCCCTGCTAGTCCAAAACAAATACCATAAAGGCAACGTGGCCTGGAGAAAAAAAAAAAAAAAAAAAAAAACACCACTGTTCACGAGCCAATAATTCCCACTCAGTCGCCTGCTGAGATCATTCCACTTCCTGCTAAGTGCGCACAAGGGCAGTAAGAGTATGTTTCCCAAATGGACAAAGCCTGGGAGAGAGAGAGAGAGAGGGGACAGGACAGAATGTAAAGGGAGAAGACTAGTTCACACCGTGTATGCTGGTGGATTCTGATTGCAGTAAGCCACCTGTGAAAACGCTGCTCAGCAAATTGAGCTGCTCAGATCACATGAACCGGCAAGAGAGAATCATGGCCTATCGTGCGGGCTTTAAAAATAACAGGGCAGCGTGGCTGGCTCAACAAAATACTCTGAGGCTGAGGTGACCCCCGATGACAAAGCTCTTTTGCTTTGTTTTGTTTTCTGTGATACATACTGGTACAAAGCCTAGGACAGATTGTACAGGAGTTTAAACAAACAGGCCCTACCAATGGCGCTGGCTGATTTAATACCATACTAGTGTTGTGTTTAAATTTTTTGTTAGGTGACTTCCTGGGAGTTTCAGTTGTTCAAAAACATCGGGCAACACTAAAGCTCGTCAATGGCTAATCATCTGAATAGTGAAAATAATACCATGAGATAACTGAGCTAAAAATAAACAGTCACATGGCCATCCCCCCCAGTCAAAGACTATACTGTATTTAATTGTGGATCAATAACAACTTTAGTCTTTGACCCAAGAATGTTAAAATATAATAATCAGCGTGATTAATTTAAAAAATAACAAAAATGATAAAAAGTTATCACAATATCCCCAATATGTATCCTGTGATGATATATTGAAAAATTAGTAATCCCGAAATTAATATCATACTCTCATATCACCCAGTCTTACTCCAATATAATATTTATTACACAGGTAGCAACTAAAGATAATAATTAGACCGGAACATGTCCAATCATCAGTAAAATGCCAGCTCATGGAAATCAGGAATATTAATCCTCCACACATCTCCTATAAAAAATGTGCATCACACAGTGTCCATATTAACACTATAAGTGATTTTACAGTTTCTTAAGAATTTTAGTGCACTATTACCTTTAAAGTGCAATAAAGAGTTAAAATACTAAAACAATAAATAAACAAACCATAACCTTGAATTCATTTATACTATTGAAATATTTTAGCCTGATTCTTATGCTGTATTTAGAGCGGCAACAACTAATTGATAAAACTGATAATAATCTCATTTTACATTATTTCGTCTTCGTGTGGCACGGGGAACATTTACTCACTGCGTTACTTCTGATCGGAAAACACGCATTGGAGAGAACAGATCAAAGTTGCGTCCCAAATGACGAACTATACACTTACACTATGCACTCTACAGTCTAGTGTATGAATTTTAGAAGGGTAATATCATCTCAAATGAAACACTAGCTTTCTTTTTTACTAACCGGAAGTATAAGCTGCTTCCTAGTCGATGACGCATGACGTCAAACACATGTAATGCTACACCACTAGCTTTAGCAGAATACCCAGAGTCAACGACAATGAGGTTTCTTCAGTTTACTGTTTATGTCAGCATTACCTTTTATGCCCATCATGACCTCAGTCACCATTAGACGGAGGAGTAATCATCAAGTGACCGCGGAAAAAAGTGTGTGACCTCAAAGTCCTCTAAGGCAGGAAAGCATTTTATATTAAATGCCACCAAGAACATTGTAACTTGCAAACTTTACAAAGTGGAGCTTGTGTAGCATGGAAGCACGAGCATAAACGTATATATAAACTTTATATCCAAAATGCTCCACTGTGTGCAAGGGGTTGGGGAAATTGATGCGAGTTGCTTAAGAGGTTCAGTTTAAATCAAGTTTATTGTCGTTATATGTTATACGCACTGTGCAAAAGTCTTAAGCACCTGATTTTGTTCAAGTACAAACTATGTTATACACTTCTACATTATCGAGTCAGTACAAAAACATTTTAGATTTCAAAGCATTAGTTTTCCAGGACAAAATTAAACGTTAAAGAAAAATGTTTGTCAGTAAAGAAAGCAGCGTATTATGTAAGAGACCACTTTTCAGACAAAAAAATAAATAAATAAACACAATGAAAGCTGCTGGATTTTGATGCAAAAATAAGATGCAAGTGCGACAGTCAAAGTCTCCAGAAGAACCGTGGATGCAGTGTGCGGCTTATGGCCTGAGCACTGACAGGCTGACCCCCCATCCCTTCAACCTCTGCAGCAATGCTGGAGCACTCATACGTCCCAAAGACAATCTCTGGATATGATGCTGAGCACGTGCACTCAACTTCTTTGGTCGACCATGGCGAGACCTGTTCTCAGTGGAACCTGTCCTGTTTGGTCTTGGCCACCGTGCTGCAGCTCAGTGTCAGGGTCTTGGCAATCTTCTTATAGCCTAGGCCATCTTTATGTAGAGCAACAATTCTTTTTTTCAGATCCTCAGAGAGTTCTTTGCCATGAAGTGCCATGTTGAACTTCCAGTGACCAGTATGAGGGAGAGTGAGAGCGATGACACCAAATTTAACACACCTGCTCCTCATTAACACCTGAGACCTTGTAACACTAACAAGTCACATGACACTGGGAGGGAAAATGGCTAATTGGGCCCAATTTGGACATTTTCACTTAGGGGTGTACTCACTTTTGTTGCCAGTGGTTTAGACATTAATGGCTGTGTGTTGAGTTATTTTGAGGGGACAGCAAATTTACACTGTTACACAAGCTGTACACTCACTACTTTACATTGTAGCAAAGTGTAATTCCTTCAGTGTTGTCACATGAAAAGATATAATCAAATATTTACAAAAATGTGAGGGGTGTACTCACTTTTGTGAGATACTGTGTGTGTGTGTGTGTATATATATATATATATATATATATATATATATATATATATATATATAGCTAATAACTACATGTGGGATGTCAACGGGATGTCGATTGAATATCATTCTGAAATAACTTTCAGATTCATTTCAGCAAAGCAGAGGATCCTTTTGTAAGATTTGAAAACTTCTTTTGTAATATTGCTGCATGAGGAAACATGAAATACCTGCATATACCATGATTAATGCTCCATTTATACACCCATTATTCATTAAGATCAGAAGATTGTTCAGGGTAACAAAAGGGAACGTTGCATACACACACACACACACACACGGGAATGTTGCATATACACACACACAAAAAAAAAAAGCAGGAAAAAAGACAAGAACTGGGAAAGAACTGGGACGTGGAGAAGAGTGACAAACAAAATACCTAAAATGGTCAATACTAAATACCATGAACTCACAATTCAAAGGCAAGAATATAGATACAATTTGAGTTCAAAAATATATCAAGCAGCAGCTGGACATCACCTGAAGAGGTGGAATGTGCAGAGAACTGTCCAAAAATGCTGCCACATCTACAGAATCAAGAAGCAACAGGTCCACAGCCACCAGCGGCTCATGCCCAACGGCATGCGTGAGACTGACGGGGCAGGTGTTTGGCACACGTTACCCCACGCTACCTGCCAATGTGCTTTATGAGCTCAAATGTTATTAACAACCTTAGTTGCCACACCTATCTACTGGGCATTTTTTATTCATCGCTGCACATCTTCGGACCTGCCTCGAAAGCCTACAAACATTACCGTTTCATCTACAGCCCAGCAGCTAGATCCTCAGTGTTGTTTGTGTGCAGGAGATGATGAAGTGCATCGTGTGCACAGCTGAATACACTTTAAGCGAGTATATAACTGAACGAGTAAACAGAAATTCTGAAAAGTGGTGTCTGGCTTGGTCTGGACATGACTGCCAACATTCTTCAATGGAACATGAAGTCAGAGCCAGGAATATTAATAAACCTGTTCAGAGAAAGACAAGGAGAAAGAGCTAGACAGGAACTGAGAGAGACATATGCAAAGGTTTTTGGGACCAGGAGTATACACAAGATATTGTACCCAAAAAAAAAAAAAACACCTGCCCAAACAGTCTAGAAGCTCAATAACCACACTTGGGTCTGTTAGCAACTCGATAAAGGCCGTGTGTGTGTGTGTGTGTGTGTGTGTGTGTGTGTGTGTGGCACTACAAGCAGGGGCAATCTCAGTGTTTTCATGCTTGGCCCGAGTCTGAAAGCAGGATCAGTTCTGAACTTGTTTGAAGGAGGGAGTCATCATCGCAGGTTTGTTTTCACACACACACACACACACACACACACACACCAATTTCTTATGAACTGTGAATCAACAGCGAAATCCAATACAGCAACACTGTGTGCAAAATGAAACATTTGAAACGGAATATTTGAAATTTATTTCATTTGCGTCTTGAACGTGTTCTTCAGTTGGTCTCGCTGGAAGGTATCGGTTTTATCTGCACACCGCCACATCCCTTACCTTGCCAACGTAATACCCGAGATAAATAAATAAGGTAAAGTGAACATCCAATCACGCTGTTTGATGCCCAACCCTGGTGCCCAGCTGGATTTCGCACCGTTTCTCACACTTTAAAATCACAAGACAATGTACCATCTTAACCCCGAGCTTAACGCCCGACAAATTTTTCACGTAAGGAATCGAGCAAAATGTTACCAATGTGTTGCCTAACTTGTACGTGTTTGACTGAATCCGTCATCAGCTTGGAGAAAGACTCCATGTGCTATTAATATTTTCTTTCTCAGGCAACGTGACAAAAATCTACAGATATCTCAAAGGCACATAATTATCAAATACTTGAACCCATGAAAAGAAAAGCGTTTGGTTATTGCTCGCGGCGAGCGCTGTCCCGAGTATGATCTGAATACGTCAATCAAACAGCGTAGCCAAACGCCAAGACGATATGAAATCTTTCATCATACGTGTTAGCACACCACAAGATTTGAGTGAAGCTTGACAAGGAATGATCCTGCAGGCAAGCGCATTAAGGTGATATATAGTAGAGTCTAGGCTGCTCTTATTACTCAACACCCTGTACTTACGAGTGGAAATCACAGACCCAGTAAGAGTATACGAGCATATATACACACTATTACATTTAACGTTTGTCGCCACATTGCTGCAAAGCCGCACGCTGTCAGAAAAAAGTGCTACACATTTTACAGTGTTAATGCATCCCTTAAAGTTAAATCAATAGCCCTTAAGGTCTTATTAAAAAAAAAAAAAGGTAGCCTCAATGATACCATTACAGTGACGTGCCTTATAGCTACATTTTGTAAATTTTTTCTTAAAAAGTGCATATGAGCCTACCTACTATACTGTAAGCCTAAGAGGGGGATTATGACAGTTTTGAGGCAGTGTTCAGCAACTGTAGGGTAGCGCCTCGCCGTTCTTTAATCGTTTTTCTACATTCTTGCGATTGTTTTCAATAAAGAAATGAAACACTTGTCTTCTACGATTCCTCCACGGTCGTAAAGGGTCACAACAACATCTCTGGGTAACATGAAGACATAACATAAATCTGTCCAGAATATTCCAGGTGCGCCTCTGGTTATGTATTTTGTTGTGATCCTTGTTTGTTTGGATGAGGTTGTTTTGACCTCTTGTGGTTGGAAAATGAACTGCATGATCAAGGGTGCATTCATTTTAGCGAGTGCTGTATAAACTCAAACTTTAAGTCCAAAATAACAAACAAACAAACGAACAAACGAACAAAACAAAAAAACACCACCAGCCTGGCTAGTAGTAATTCAATAATCAAATGCATGGTTTAAGTGCTCACAAACACTAAGGAAAAATCTCATTTTGAATATATATTTGAATGCTTTTTTTTTTTTTAACCTCCACTGTTATTTATGAATTTTTATCTTGTTCCGATCTGTTTTTAAAACAATGTCATTAGTTTATTTGTTATTATTTATCCTTTATTTCTTACTGCGGCATCTGTGAGAATGTGAAAACTTAGAATATCATTGTAGATTACGCACATAAAGCATGTGAAGTTCTTGAAATTCATTTTGCCAAAATCCTGTCATCACACCATAACGTCGCACATGTACAAAGAGCTGCATGCTGCATTCTTCAAATCCGAAGAATGTACTACAACATTATACCCATACAACAACAGACGCAGAGGCAGATCTCAGGATATGAAATGAACAACAGTGAAGAGCTGACAGCAAGCAGCTAGGTAAAGATCAGGAAAAGGTGAAGCACACTGACCTGAAAGTGCAGAATTATGGTCCATATTAGCCCCAGTGTCAGCTTTGGGTTGCCGTCTGTGATGTCGTCGTTTCTGATGTTCACCAGTTTCACCTGTGAAAAGCACATGTCAGTGTGGAAAGAGCTATTATTTCAACACCTTCTATCCAGCGAGCTCAATAAGGTTAACTTGATCAACTTCGCTCATTTCCCAGCGGTGCTTTTTCAGTTAACTAAAGCTACAAGAGTCCAATTTAGCTCATGTACTGTTAGTTATAAGAGGTGAGGTAATTTCCTTTATACCCCAGCACGGTTGAATTCTTGAATCTGATTGGTCAGAAGGTGTTTTTTTTTTTGTACAGCAACATGGCTGTTAATTGATATCCGTTCTTAACGTTAGCAATAGTCGGTCAGGGAAATTCCTTTTTTCAACTCTAGGACAACATAAGCCCTTGAAATATAGATCTTGATTTTCCTTCTGATTCAAATATAAATCCTGAAGAATCTGAATTACTGTGCATTAACCTGCACTTTTTGGCTGCTGGAGTGATCTGAATAAAATGAATGTGCTAGGAAATATGTGGCCATTTGAATTTTACATGACATCAGACATTTAGTTGTTTGTTTGTGCTGTTTCATAGCATCATCATGGCATAGCGTCACTCTTAACTACACTGGACAGACGAGTACATGGAGAGACGAGGAGAAGTGATTCATCACGTGTCACACACTGACTTCATGTTTTTACTTTGTGCCCACACATTAACCATGTAACTGGTCACATGACTCTAGCCCATCTGTTGAACAGCTATGAACAGTTTTGTCCACTCCGTCTGCTCAGTCTATTCATTTAAAGCCTACCATAGACTGCTGTGTGAGAATGATCCAGCACCCAATAACATCTCCGTGATGGTCACATGTGGGTCTCAAACTGTGCATAGTAACAGATGGGCTACAATCAATACCTACAAATCTACATGGTATGTAGACCTGCAGACCTACCTACAGATCTATATGGTATGTAGACCTGATTAAAGGGCAAATAAGTGATCATACAGGATAAAATGGCTCTAAAAATAAATAAATAAATAACCTGTCAGCAAAGTGCAAGTAAGTGTTTAGGGTGATATCAGGGACACCTAGTGTCAGATGTGAGAGTGAAACATTAACTGCATAGCTAGTCTAACCCTCTCACACATATCAGCTTGTTTTGGATCATGTTTCAAGATGAGTAACGACAGTTAAGAAGGAACATTTATAGATTATACATAATTTCTTGACTCTTATTGTGTTAACTTTTGACACTGTTTCTTGAATAAATACAGAGACACAATACAAGGCTAATGAGTACAGAAAGCTGGGAAAGGTAGGTCGCTAAATGAGGTCTGTGAAGCAAAGCCAGGGGGTGTATGAATTTTAAATGGGGTTACAGTCCACCATTATCACATTATCGCAATACACCATTACATTACACATTATTGTATTTATTATTACATTACATCATTTGGCACATGCCCTTATCCAGCATGATTTACAATTATCTCATTTATACAACTGAGCAGCTGAGGGTTAAGGGCCTTGCTCAAGGGCCCAACACTGGCAGCTTGGCAGTGCTGGGATTTTGAACTCACAGCCTTCCGATTCAGAAGTCCAATGCCTTAACCACTCAGCTACCACTTGCCTATATTATTGAGTTCTTACAGTTATTACTCTGTTTGACTGGGGTTCCTTAACTAGGGCTTGGGGTCACATGACTTGCACATGGGGTCGTGAGAGAACCTCCTCTCCTCTTTTGTTTTATTCATTTATTTTACAGATTAGCATTAGAAATATCAAAGATTCTGTGTGCTAATAAGTTGAAATACTTGCCGCTATGACTCACATTGAGACAAGCTATGTTTAAATTAATAGTTCATGTGTAATAAAAATGGGCGAATCTCCCCGTTTATCTACCTCCACTAAACAAACAGTGTTGTGTCTCAAATCACATACTTGTGTACTATCCTAAACAGTTCTTGAGTACCAACACTGGCCGGTTTTCCTATTACAGTTGGCATGTGAATTTCATAAACCTCTCATGTTGGCTTCAAACCTACCGCAAGGTTTCTTCTGTGTACCAGTCTTCTGGATTTTCCGAAACCTGACGGACTGGGATGCTTCGACTCTGATGTACCAAATCTAGTAAACGTCGCTTTTAAAACTTCCAGGGTCCACGGCATTTATTTTTACATTCAAAGGGAGAACCCCTGATCTAGAGGGACTGTACGTGGTACGAGTAAATTGCAAGCAAGGTTCACTTCTAAGCCTAGACTGATACGTTATTGTCGGTTACTAGCCATAAGAGGGCACTAGCAGACAAGAAAGAAAACAGGACACTAGACTACAAAACTGCCATTCAGGAACAATGGCGTCTGTGGGAAGATCTGTTTACCCATTAGTAGGTTTCTTTGTTAGTGATGAGAATAGACGGACCAGCTGTGGAGAACCAAAACAATATAAAATGACCAACAATGACCGATAATGTGTTTGTGCTCCCCCTCCACCCCATCAAAAACTGTGGCAGACACATTGGACATTTCATGAATCCTATTGCTTAGAATTCCATGATTGGAAGTTAAATAAGGTGCCATAGTTACATAATAACATAATTTATAATAATTACAATAACAGCACTAGATTTTCCAGCACTTCTTTAAGTCAGGAACACAATACACTCAGAACTTAATTCTTTCATAATAAAAGAATGAACCTTGGCAATGCATGCACATTGCAAGATTTCCTATGTTCAAGCTTCATGCTATAAATTTAGTGCGCCTCCTTTTATTATTCCCGTCTGTGACAAACCCAATTTCCCATCAGCCTGAGGCTATTGTGAATAACCATCTGCATCGCAGCGAGGTCATGAGTTTCATAGTGACGAACTTATGTTCAGCAGTACTTGCATGATATGAGGATGAATCTGCTAAAGGAAGGCTTGTTCGGGCTTACCTGCCGTCTTTTTAAGTAGTCCAGTGCTATCTGTACGTTCTGCAGTCTGTGGAAGCGCATCCGGCCTTTTTCCCGAGGCTGGAAAGAAGAGAGAGAAGGGGAAAAGTGAGTGTACATCGCTCTGCAACACCTCAGTTATCAGCTGCACGTACTCACTGCATCCTCAGTAGCAACAGCAGTACAGTATATCCCTGGTTTCTAGCTTTCTGCAGGAAAGAGAAATACACTGACCCCTATTTCTTCAAGGGTCTTGTTGTCGGTCAGTCCTGGACATGTCTGTAATTATACAACCCCATGCAGGTGAAGCTGAAATTACTCTGCCAGTGATTTAATAAGCATTAGGGATGCATCAATACCATAATTTTTCTCAGACCGAGTACATGTTTTTCGATACTACTCAAAAAAAGTATACGACTTAGTATTAATCAAATCAGGGGCATCATGGGACGTTTTATTTAGCGGTGTGCTGCAATGAACTCCTCGTGCTGGGTTTTATGTTCAAGGTGTTATGGCGTCTTTGATCGAGAGCATCAGGGTGGTTGACTTGAGTGCACAGAACAGCATCGGTACAAGCGAGCGAAAAGGAAGTGTGCATGTAGTGTAGCATAGTGAAGTATCACCTGGTATTGGATACTTCCTACGAGTAAATGACAATGATATCAGACTGATACTCAATACCAAGATCAGTATCGATGCATCCCAAATAAGCACAAGTATACTCAAAACGTTGAACGTAGACCAGCTCAAAAACCGGCTTGGAACCTAAGACGTGTAGCTGCTTGTGAAGAATAATGGAGAGACTCCGGGATGACTGGAGTCTGAGTTATAGGACAAACAGACCGTGTGATGAAAGAGCAGACAGCCAGCAGCAGAACAACTGGAGCACATCGGAGCTGTAGCATGAGGCAGTGGGGCAAAAAATGACAACTTGTACAAGGAAGATGAGAAAGAAAGAAAGAGTGACGTGTATTAACAGGATGTATAACACACTTTACCATGCCAGTGTTCCTCCACTGCCGCCAATGTTCTAATAATTGTCACCTTCGAGGCAGATTAGAGCCCGACTGATATGGAAAATGTGTCACTAATTACGGCGTGCTCATGCACTAGTTTTGCGGAGCTAAAAACGTTGCACAGTATCATTTTAATGCAGTCCAATGGAGCAAATTCCAAGAGCATCCTCTATTCCGCTTTGCAAACCTGTTCACATCACTTTCTGTCTTTTATGCATGATTTCATATGTCCATTTGCAGTCACAAGTGAAAATTCATGTCTGAATGATGTAAGGTTCAAGAAGAAGTGGTTCAAAATCTGTATTAGTCAGATTTACTGATTTATTTATTTTTTTAACCAAAACTTCAATGGTGTGGCAGTGGAAAATGTTAAGCTTAGCATATAATGAGATGTGGTGATGACCATGACGAAGTAAATACAGAAATTAGAAGAGATGTAGGATCATTGCAGTATATATAAACTACAGCAACTAAATTTTGGAAAGAATTCTAACGCTACAGTCACACTAACAAGCAACCAATTGACCGGTGACCGTTCTTTTTATTTGTATTTTTTCTAAGCACACGACACTGAGCAGCAATTTCAGTGACATTTGGGATTGTGAATTTCTCAATTCTATGTAAATTAGGTATATGATGCGGTAAACTGACTAATCTAAATGACTCGTTTCAACTCTTTCTCGTATGGTACATGTGGTCTGATGTTTCTTCAGGTCCCCGCTCACAATTAGTTCCTACCTACAATAAGCTCCCACACAAAAAATTTAATTGAAGATGAACTTTTCATCTTTTTTACATATACGGATATTATATATATATATATATATATATATATATATATATATATATATATATATATATATATATATATATATATATAGTAGCAGAGATCGTCTCTGGTGAGTGTACATAGCTAGTACCTTGCTTTGCTAATCTGCCAATAAAGCTAGTATGAAGCCTAGCGCATAACAGGTAAATCCTACTTAAATACGTCTTAACCACAGTGGTGCGTATAAAATCATCTAGTGGACTATAGGCTATACATTTTGACTACTACCACTTCTAACTGAATCTAGAATTAGTCCTGGACATTGTTCGCCCATAAACTACAGTATCAGGCCCTACAGAGACATCAGTGACCCATCACTTGCTAGTATGCTAATAACGTAAAGCATCCATCTTTATGTGACTGCTAAAGAGTCTGAAAAGGTTTTTTATTTTTATTTTATTTGTTCCCAACACTATTCTAAAGCAAGTTACACGAATGTATTAATAAGATGGCCAGGCTTGGACTTGCATACAATATGTGTGCATGCTTAATATCATTAGTGACATTATTAATGCTTTTATCTGTGTGAACTCCACCGATACCCATAAGTCTGTAGAATCTTAAAACTGGCTGCTATTTTGTTGGGCCCTAGTTCAGGTGCAAATAATATATTGTGTTTAGGTTTTATCATATTTCCCTATGATTGAGTGGATGACTGAAGACAAATGGACACACAAACAGATGTGAGTTTGATGCTGTTGGATGCAACAAGCCACCCAAGAACTAAACGCTCTGGGCGTTTTCAGACCTGTAGATCTATGCTTTGTTCTGAAACGGGGACTTCGGTTGTTGTATTTTCTCCTTGGTTCGGTTTGATTT
Organism: Ictalurus furcatus; assembly: GCF_023375685.1. Lineage (NCBI taxonomy): Eukaryota > Metazoa > Chordata > Actinopteri > Siluriformes > Ictaluridae > Ictalurus > Ictalurus furcatus. The sequence goes on along the minus strand of NC_071257.1, from coordinate 6,602,532 downwards.
CACAAGGCAACATTTCAAAGCGTACCAAAATGTGTTCATGCAAGTCACATGTGAGTAAACTGTCTTCTCGTTGGTCAGAGTGCGTCTGTTTACGTTCTGGGGTTCTGCTCATAGCGTTCATCCATTGATGGATGGACAGACAGAACCTGTGCGAGCTTACTGTGGCTTTCTTTTTAGCTATAGTTATTAAAATTTATGTAATTCATATGTTCGACAAGAGCGATTAAAGGCCATCTCCTTGGGACACTTGCTAAACACCTTCTGCGTTTTTGAAAGTTGTTCAGAAATTTGTTCGTCAGACCAAATTTCAATGAGGCATTTTACCTCGTCTTTGGTCCAAGTTAAACCATAATTCATGTTGCGTGCTATTAGCAAAACAAACATGCTTTTTATGCAATGCAGTTCCCATCATGCATTGCTATACAGGTTGGTTCCTTGGGTCGGATTGCTTTCTCACCACAAGCAAACCGCTCCAGGATTCGTTTGCCATCAGGCCGACACACCTTGTACAGGTGGTCCCGTAACGATTGTTTTGGGTGCGTATATGTCTAAATGGGTGTGTATGTGTCTTTGGGTGCGTATATTGGTTTCGTATATGTCTAAATGAACCGAACCAAGGGAGAAAATGCACCAGGATCCGAAGCAAACGCTCCAAACGAGCCAGGTGTGAAAACGCCCTATGACTTAATTCCACAACGCATTAATGAAAACTGAAGATATATACACCATAATGATGCCTATAGTGTATTAAAAACTACAAAACGTTGGAAAGATGATGTATGGGACTCTTCAATAATGGCACCAAAATGATTAGTGATCAAAGCGTGAGGAATTGTAGTCAGGTCATTTAGTTCCCAAGCTTTACAAGACACATTCTGGAGCACTCCATGGCAACCCCATCAATGGCAGAGGCTCTATTCATACCAAACAGCACATAGGGCTTTAGAATCCCTGAAGTAAAAGTGCAAGTCTTAACTTCTAAACTCCTACAGTCCACCATCGAGAAGACGAGCTCACTGGTTTTGCCACTCTGATTAACGGTCACTGCACACTCTTCATTAGTTGTGTTACAGAGGGGGAGGAGGTCACGTGACCAAACCTACCCCCTTATCATCATCATCACCACCACCATCATCCTCCTCCTGCACACGGCCATGCTGCTCAACCGTGCATGCTTCAGCTGAACTCACCAACCGTAACGTCTTCAGAAAATTGCGCTCCCTTGGCTTAACCATGGGAGAGCAAGCAAGAACGAGAGAGAGAGACAGAAAAACAGACAGACAGACAGACAAGGCACACATGAGATCAAGGAGACCGGAGAACAAATTAACGGAGATGAACACAGGGAGAGACACATAAAACAGAGGAAGAAAGAAAAGAGAACAGAAACAACAGTAAACAAAAGAAAGGCAACAGTAACTTTCTCAGACAAGGCTATCTGCTGCCACTCCTAGCTCATTCGTAGCTGTATCATAGACGATGATTATGAAACGCACAGAACAGCATGGCCTTGCTGACCAGAAGTAAGCAAAACAACTACCTAGACTTGGCTAGGCAGTGTTGCACACTGCCACATTAGTGAGATTATAGTTGTATTTGGGGTTGTTTTTTTTTTGCTCCTTGCCTTACAGCCATTCTCTCTTTCCTTTTATTATAACAATATGATAAATAGTGAACATCCCATATATACACACACAGTAGTCTGAGACCACACAGAAAATCTGGGAATTTAAAAAAAAATTATTATTATTGCACAAGCAAGAGTGCAGTTATACTGAATATCGGCATGGCTGTGATTAGCGATGGTCAAAATCACCACCGGCTTGTGCATTTTTAACAGTTTGATTAAATCCATGACACTGTGGTAGCCTGGTTTAAAATATCAGGGTATCATAGTGTGAAAATCTTAAACAGGTACACCTCTACAGGCTACAAGAACTTTTTGGATTAAAAAGAATCAAGCCACAGAAGCTTTTATATGTCATAATTATATGTGGTTTAAGTTCTAGCCTATAAAAGGACTTTTTGAACTTTATTTTTAAATAATTAAATAATTATTTAATTTATTTTAAACAATATAAAATGGACCAACTGCAATGATGGACATATAATTAATAAACAGAGGTCAGAGGTCTCAGTCTGCCCTATTTAAAATTAAAAAAAAAAAAATTGTATCCCACTAAAATGGCTGTAATAACAAACTGTACAACTGGTTTGTGAAGTAAAAAGCAGCATCAACACATGCAAACGTTCTACATCTTGCAAAACAACAGCACAATCAGCCCACTTATATTTACAAAAGGTATAAAACAGTGCAAATACAATCTGCAGATAAGAGATACAGCTCAAAAACCATTCATTCATTCTCCAACTACTGTACAGTCTATGTGTTACAGTCTCGTTCTGTTTTAGATACTGCGCAGCATGTCAGATGCACCAAACACACTTTCATGCATCAATCACATTACTGAAAGTAAAAAAGGTTATAGCAAATCAGACATGCTGTGTGTTTTACAGGCTTTATTTTTTTATTTTTTTTCGTGACACACGATAAATGTGGACTGCTGCGACTAAAAATGGTACTGTGATGGCCCTTAGAACATTGTGAGGTTACCACAAGAAAGTGCTAATTAACGTGATTACAATATCTCATATACAAAAAGATGTACAGAAGATATACCTGACAGCAAATACGGATGAATGAGAGCTAGACAAACATCTCTACTCACCAATTTGTCACCAGACAGGACCTCCAACAATGAGATCAGGTTATGTCCATCTCGCAAATCCTCATATAGGTCGTTAACGTGCTTTCGTACCTGGACACACAAGAGTTATACCTTTTACACATCTGCTGGCATTGATATCAAGTCTGCTCTATATTAGTTGGGTTTTATTATATAAACATTGGGACTCATTTATCAGTCTTTTAGTAAAGTCACATGGGGTTTTTTTTGTTGTTGTAGGCAACACATACTAAAAATGTATGATGTGTTTACAATATATATACACTTTTTTTTTTCCATTGAGACAACACCTGTTTTGCATATTTTTGCTGTCGTGAGGGATTCTATTCAGAGGGGGTGAATAATTTTGAAAATGAAGAAATCATTATAAATTGCATTTTCAGTTGAATTTGGGGAACACACTTGAAGCATTTGTTATGTTGAACTATTTCAGTTGCTTTTGTTTGATTTGTTCATTGCAAAAAGCTGAACGTCTGTAAATTTTGACAATAAACCTGATTTGCGACGGGGGTTGAATCATTTTGATTGCAAATTTACAGGATAGGATCGTGTAGTATACAAACATTTTTTCCCAACCAACTGCTTGTTCACTCCAGTCCACAATTACAAATAAATTCTTTAGTACCCAGTTTGATCAACTAGGCCTATAATTAGCATTCATGTAATGTAAGAAGCTGTAGCATGAAAATCATGGACCATTCTGGGCATACAGAATAAAATAGCTGTGATTATTATCTCAACTTCTAACTGTAATCAAACATTTCTCACCAAAAGACTAATTTAGACAACTTACATATATTTCCAGTCACTTTCTTACCTGGACATTGTGCAACAACGTTTGATGTGAATAGATATGTACATCGCATATACATTTACATTATTCATTTAGCAGACGCTTTTATCCAAAGCAAATGAGGAAATACAAAGTTAAAAAATGCAAAGCGATATGTCAAGCAGAGAACAATACAAGTAGTGCTACCATACAAGATTTATAATTGAGTTCTAGAAAAAGCAAAGTGTGCGGGGGGCGGGGGCTGGTTAGGTGTTCACGGAAGAGGTGGGTCTTTAACTGTTTTCTTGAAGATAGTGACACATTCTGCGATCCGGATTGAGGTTGGAAGTTCATTCCACCACAGATAGTGTGAAGGTTCTGGAATGGGACCTTGAGCCACGCTGAGTAGACATTACTAAGCGTGGGTCATTAATTGATCGCAGATTGCGTGAGGGAACATAAGCCTTCAGGAGAGTGTTGAGGTAGGGGAGTGCTGTTCCATATACAGTATGAACACTGGGCATCAATATGAACTTTGTTTACTCGCCTTTAATTAATTATCTGTATTAATAAAATTGTGAATGTTCTCTTGAAACCTACCAATTCTATGATTTTAAGATACTGATGATACTAAACATTTTCAATACTCAAACTATGACATTTTAAATCATTTCTCACATATAGTCAGAGTCATTAAAATAACATTTATAAAATTAGTTTTGTATTTCCTATGTATTAGCATGGCCCTTTTTAATACACATAATTAATACAGTACTGTTCTCTTTCCCTTATATCCAAGCTCCTTTCTTATTAATGGATAATGACAGATTTTTTCTTTTTTTTTTTTTATCTCTGGGCCCTTTAATAATTCAGTCTGACACTACAGATTTCAAAACACATCCAGGCATAGAGTCAGTCCCACATGCCAGACTGCTAAAGTCACTCAGCACGCTGCCTCACTGACCCACTTTTTCACAGACCCTCTCCCCCCTAATTCCTTACAGTCACAAATGTGCAGCCAAAATAGACCAGAGGCCTTCGGGTCCGAGTTTCCTGCCCTCCGCATGTTATGCAAAACCCCATGCGCCCAGAGGAAATCAGCTACAATCACACCGCATCAAATTCATCAATTCATCTTCGGCAACCGCTTTGTTCTTTTGTGGAGCCTATCCTATACACCATAAGCACACCCACATTTGCATGCTCATTTGCATGCAACACATCATTAGGTCTAGATAAACGACGAAACTTCACATGCCCCTAAGCCCAATTCCCCACAACGTACATTTTACTTTGCTCCTAAATTGCTTTCAAGTTATTTATACATGCTTTGTTTAGAAAGGACAAAATGATATACAATCGCTTTCATGCTTTCAACATGCAAAGAAAAAACAAACAGACTTTGGCAGAAAGATTTATATAACTGCTGACTTGTATAACTGATTATCACAATGATTGTAACTGATTATATCTTGACAGGCAGTGCACATTTTTCTTATCATGAATATCGTCACTACTGCTGCCTTCCAGCTACATTTCTGTAGGACAGACACCTAAAAACAATTCCACCAAACCTGAGCAGCCATTCATAATCTTAAATGTAAATCATAGCAGTTTAAATCCTGTTTAAATTAGCAGTGATATTTGTGTTTATGGTTATTTACGGTTGCGTATCCAGTTAAAGAACTGTGCGAAATGTTTATGCTACCTGATAAAAGACCCTTCAGAATGCAGACCTGAACCTGCGTTCATGGTCCGTATCATAAGTTTTACCAATTAGTACTTTACAAACAAAGTATTAGTACTAGTATTATTACTTTACTACAAATGCAGCATGAGGAATTAAGTTGTTTTTTTTTTTTATCTGCACATTCACTCTTGCATTGATTTTCCTCAGCTCAACTACAGAATAGTCTGAAATCACCCAAGGCCATGTCGTCTTTTAGAGAAGCCTGCAATGTTCTCCTGGCCAGCCTTGTAAATCAAAAATCCTCTTTCTCCGTAAAATATTCTAACTCTCACACCATGATTTTCATGGCCAAAGATGACTTCGGGATCAGCAAGGTAAACAAATGCCACAATATATCATATCATATCATTGCCCCATGAATTTAGGTATAATCATTAATTCTGAAGGATGTCCAACAAGCCATCGCATGTTCTTTTGCTTAGGAGGAATCTGTAAAGTAATCAGTACATGCTTGGGCCCGGCAGATAATTGGGCCTCATGCAGAACAAAAGCTGGCAAACCAGCTTAGTGTTTTTCTGCGTGAACCACGCCTTTGCAGCTAAGCAGGAAAGTATTCATCACAGGGAGGCTGGTAAATCATTGTCAGGTGTCTCCAAGTTACCACTTTAGATGTATCTTAAGATTCGTGTGTGCTACATATAATAATCATGAAAGTCATTCTTGACCTCAGTTTAATGTACACGGTCTCGCGCAACAGTCTAACGCTGTGTAATTTCAACTTCAAGACTTCATTTATCCTGTAGCCTTATTAAAGATCAGATGTGTGAAATGTTTCGGATGACTTGCTGACATTCTGTGCAACAGGGGAAGTTATTTAAGCCATGACCATTTTGGATCATCATGGGAATATAATAACAGTTGTCTTCTGTAATCATTATACCATCTACACTTCCTTCCTCCCTTCCTTCCGCATACTCTCCCTGTGTCTGTGAAGGGTTTTCCTCCAGGTTCAATGCTGTTCTCCCAGCTCCCAAAAACAAACAGGTGGACTGGCTACTCTAAATTGCTCCTAGGGGTGAAAGAGTGTGTGAATGTATGTGCATGGTGCCCTGCAGTGGTCCCATCTGAGGTGTATTCCTGCCTCATTCCTGGGATAAGCTCCAGATTCATCACAACTCTGACCAGGATAAAACAGTTACTGAAGATGAACAAATAAATGAATGAATGAACTGCAGGAGTAGTGTTTGTTACTCCTGTTACTCCTGAGATGCCAGTAATCCTGACCCTTTCTGCTCTCCAGACCTGCCTGATCCATCCTGATGCCCTACTTCTGCTTGGAGTCCTCATCAACTGGAGGCTACATTCTGCTACTGGGGACGGCCCCAAGCGGTGCAGCCTGGAGACTGCTGAGGATGGCGCCACTTGAAGTGCCATGGGAATAGTTTTGGACCTCAATTTCACAATTTCGCAGTGGTTGCTGGGACTACGGTTGCTACTGTGGCCTTATGACTGCAATTTCCAAATACAGTTTTGCACTCAAGCCTCCTTTAGTGAACAGTGGATCAGTTCAACAAAACAGACTTCATATAAAATCTATAATGAACTTCCCTTTAATTTCATACAATCCGTTGTTACCCAGATGAGGATGGGTTCCCTTCTGAGTCTGGTTCCTCTCAAGGTTTCTTCCTCATATCGTCTTAGGGAGTTTTTCCCTCTCCATCGGCTTGCTCATTACGGATAAATTCACACCTTTAAAATCTGTATCCTGTGTTTATATGTTTCTGTAAAGCTGCTTTGAGACAATGTCCATTGTAAAAAGAGCTATACAAATAAAATTGAATTGTTACAATACTCCTTTTAACACGTCCTCCTGGTCTTCCCCTGCATAAGTGTGTGACGCCTACGTCACACAAGTGGCTACTTGAAGAACAAGAGCAATAGGGGACAACAGGGAGCACATGTTAAAATAGGAACACACTTGATCTCATTAGTAAGCATAAACTTGAGAAAAGTGATATCCATGATGATTTGCACACTAAATATACGTCAGTGTGCAGAGACGTCTGCAATACTTCAACAGGGAGGAAAGCCATTTTACCCCTTTTTTAGACAGGTACTGGGTTTTCAAAACATTACCTATCGAAGCAAAAGTTTTAATGATTTTTTTGTGGGGGTTTTTTGGTTTGTCCCCCCCAATCCCCAATTTTCTCCCTAATTTAGATATTTCACACCCATGAGGCAGCTTCCCACCCATCACACACTAGCTACCAACCAGAGAGGACGAAGGATATCACGTGCTTCACCGAGGACCGTGAAGCCAACTAACCACATCTTTTCGAACTGCTGCTCATGCAACGCCAGGAAGCAGTGTAACACACTCGGAGGAAAGCGCTATCCACCCACTGCCGCATGCATGAGCATGAGAGAGAGACAGAGAGAGAGAGAGAATATGCCACCCCTCCTCCCTCCCTCCTCCCTCCCTCCTCCCTCCCTCCCTCTCTTGGACTCCCAACCATGGATGGCTGTGGCATCATCAGAACTCGCGATTTCCGGATAACAGGCTGAACACTTTTCTGTTGCTCCACTCAGACGCCATATGCGGTTTTGAGAAATGTGAGCATAAGGTACATGGTGTAGTCACTTTTCACGTTTTGGAAATCTGCACTGCAGTCTATGGTGATGCCGTTCCACACCTCACAAAAGGAGTCATCTAACAAAACTGAATAATAAAATACTTGAGCTAAGAAGAATAATGGTATGACCCATGGTAATGGGAACGTACAGAGGCTTTCAATGATCATACTGAAACTGAATACTATCCTACAGGATCCTAGTAGGATCTTTCAAGTTTGTTATAATAACATGTTAACTACATTTCCTATTGACGTCAGCTCTATATGACACAAAAGCAAAAGACCTACCTTGAGGAGATGCTGGTTGACCCATTTCGTAAACGTCTTTTTCTGCACTCTGTCTCGTTCATCTGTAAAAACAATAAGCTTGAGGTTAGTGTTGGCTTGAAGTTTGTGCTACCACTGTATACACTTATAAAGGGGAACGTTATATCTGTATATATTAGGAGTATAAATGCAGCACTGTCATCATCACAGGTTTATTGAGTTCCGTTTGTGTATATGATGAGTCAAACTGGAATTAGCACATAACCAGGAATAATCCCAGAAAATCCAGAAACATCCCATATACTGGAATTCCCCTTTCTGCATGGCACACCAGCACCCGTGTCCTCCAGCATTAACACCACTCGTGGAGCCCTCATTTATAACCTCATATAAACCCATAAGTGTTCTCAAAACATTTAGGATCAATTAGTGCGTGTTATTTCTCACACCGTAAAATGCCTATAATGGTGTACAATAAAGATGATATAAAACGTTGTTTGGCTTCTAAACTAAGCTCCAGAGCACATTTTCCCTGCTATGTGATCCACATGTTCTGAAAGGAAGGATAATTATAGAAAGCTATATTAAAAAAAAAAGTCTTGATCTCCATGAGGCACTGGCTCCATTACGTACTGCTCCTGACCACAGTATTTTCTTTTTCCTGGAACCACGGCGACAGGCCCACACCCATGCCTCACACACAGAAGCCATAGCTGCCAGAGCCATATCTCCCTGCCATTCTCGCATGAAGCTAAGCAAGGTTGAGCCTGGCCAGTACCTGGATGGGAGACCTCTGCGGAAAACTAAGGTTGCTGATGGAAGTGTTATTAGTGAGGCCAGCAGGGGGCGCTCACTCTGTGGTCTGTGTGGGGCCTAATGCCCCTGTATAGTGACAAGGACACTACACTGTAAAAACAGCAAGGTCTTTCGGATGAGACGTTAAACCGAGGTACTGACTCTCTGTAGTCGTTAAATATCCCAGGACACTTCTTATAAAGGGATAGGGGTATAACCCTGGTGTCCTGGTGAAATACCTCCACTGGCCCTTCTCTATCATGGCCCCCTATTAATCCCCATCTCTTTACATCGCCTTATAGATGAATCAAACTGCGGATGTTAATAATTAAGATGGGCTCAGAGAGCGAAACTTGAGCAGACTTTTCTCACCTTCCTGATTAAGACACAAATTGCGATATAAGAAATCTGCTCGACATTCATCATAACCTTGACGTTGTGTCATCAGGTTAGACAGCTAAGCGTTTTATTGCGAGTCGATTCCTGGAATATGATCAACTGCTTTTCCTGTACAGTGACTCATTACGCTTTTGACACTGAATTCACTATTTGAGATTTAGAACACCATCACATTTATTCTCTCATTTTTATGCAACGAGATTCTGAAGGAGCTTGATCTCCAAAAGCAAGACAGGCGTTATATAAACTATACGCCTTTACTCACTAGCCTGTACTTACTGCTTCAAGGGCAATACCAAGCTTAATAACAGTCAGTAATAAGCATTGGGCTGTAACTATAACCACTGTAACTCACTTTTTGTGCATGTTTCTGAGGAGCGGTTATGACATTAACACTCAGCAACAGCAACTTATCTCCTGAATCCCGTCTGGCAGTGCTATGTGGCTCTAATACAAAATTTCAAAACTTAAAAAATATATTATATATATATATATATATATATATATATATATATATATATATATATATATATATATATATATATCTTATGAACAGCTTTGTGTTCACAAAAAAAAGAAAGTTGTAATTTAGCACTAAGAACATTAATCTGGTGGGTTCTATGACATTAATCTGTGTGTTTTATTTATTTGATTTGCCAACACAAACACGTGTGTCATCTGTATCCTTTCTCATGACTTATTGCCATCATCATCATCATTATCTTTGGTCATTGATTAGACCCTGTGACAGTAGCATCTCCACACGCTCTTAGGGGAAGAAGAAGAAGAATAACAACAACAACAACAACAACAACAACACAATGTCTATGTAACCGCATAGAACACTCCTTCAATCTAAGCACTTCAGCTCACGTGGCATAAATGGCACGCTATTTCAGGCAACAATATTTACAGCAAATATCTAATTTCCCACCCTAGAAAGAAAAGTGCATCACGGACTTCTGACTCGTTATCACAGACAAACACGACCTTTCCCCTTTTCCCAAACTCTTTCCACAAAGTGAAAGAAGGAAGTCGCTTGCTAATGAGACAGTAAAGAGGTGGCGTAAAGCAGGAAATGGAGAACAGCTACTGACCCATGCAGCACATGAGCATCACCAGGTGAGCCCTGATCTCCCGGTCGCTCTTCATAAGGTTCAGCATGGCGCCAGGGGACTCTGCAACTCTCACAACTCCCCGCATGTCTCATATTCCTGCTGTGGAGAACGCGTGTAGCTGAGGGAGTGACTCCTAAACTGCCTAAATGCCTCTAAAGAAGCAAATACTCCCTCCTTCTCTCACTCTCTCTCTTTCAACGCACTCCGTGTCGAACGAGTTCAGTCAGGTTTTCCAGCGTCGCTGCCTGACTGACGGAGTGTCTGACTAAGTGACTGAGTGGCCGCACCACATGGAGAATGTTTACTCTGTGGTAAAGGAGGGTGTGAAAGGCATGAGCGTGACCTGCTGTGTGGTCCTGTGTGGACCTTTTAAAAACTGGTTAGAAAGAAGGAGTCGACCGACTTTTCAGCACAACTTGGACTTTTCACACTTTTAGTTTTTTCCATGAAGTGTGAAAGCTGTTTTCCAGCCTGAGAGAAGCCCAGAGAGACACAGTATAGTTAACATAAGGTGTGGAAGACAATCGTTCTCAACGATGCATGCTGAGTAACATGCAGGCTTGGGGAGTAACGGGATACATGTAACAGCGTTACGTAAGCAGAACACGATAAATTGGTAACTGTAATCCGTTACAGTTACATCAAAAAAAAAAAAGGTGATCAGATTACAGGTACATTTTTAAAAATGGGAATTAGGGCTTATTATTATGATTATTTTCATAATCGATTAGTTGGCCAGTTATTTTCTTGATTAATCGGATGGGGGCGGGGCAAGCTTTCAGCACCTTTTTTTTGTTTATTTATAATAAAATCTACAAACTGAATGTTACAAATATAAACTACAGACTAAAACTTTACACAACTGTTTCTCCAAAACAGAAAAGAACCCAACATACACACCCCAGAATATATTATTAATTTAGGACTGTAGTTTAATTCGGTGCATTTTTGTGCATCCATAAAAAATAATGCATAAATACTATAAAATAAACTTTACAGCATTTATGCATTATGTTTAAGGACGCACAAAAAGCACCGAATTAAACTACAGTCCTAAATTAATAATAAAAACTCACTTTCACTGCACCTTGTGGTTTCTGTTACTCGCTGCCTTTAGACATGTTATTTTACTTGTTTACTTTTAATCATAGTGTTTTAATTAGACATTACAGATCTTACTCGCTCTTCCACTTTGTATCAGTGCATCTACACCACGCGTGAGGAGCAACGCTGCCTCGTTACTAACGGATCACTTCCGTTATAATAAACGACAGAATTTACACTGCAAGCGTGCAAATACAGCATATAATGACAATAAACTTAAATTAAACTAAACCTTTTTAGCAGCTTGCACCAGTTTCCCCTGCCCCTTGCACACAGTGGAGCATTTTGGATATAAACATAACTTTGTCCTCGTGCATCAGTTTGATCTCCGCGGTGGTTAATATAAAATGCTCTCCTGCCTTAGAGGACTTTCTTCCTCAGTTACATGACGATTTCGCCTCCGTCTGATGGTGACTGAGGTCATTTTGGGATTAAAAGGTAACGCTGATGTAAACAGTAACCTGAAGCAAATCATCGTCTGTGAATCTGGGTGTCTGCTAATGCTAGCGTGCGTATGACGTCATGTGCCGTCGACTAGGAAGCGGCTTATACTTCCGGTTAGTAAAAAAAAAAAAACCCGCTAGTGTTATATTTGAGATGATATTACCTTTCTAAAATCCACACACTAGACGATACTGCAGAGTGCATAGTGTAATTGTACAGTACTTCATTTGGGACACAACTTTAGTATTTACTCTCCGAAGCGCATCTCCCCCATGCTGTGCGCAGACCAACTAATCGATAATGTGATTCGTTGACAGCAATTTTCATGATCGATTATTATCGATTAGTTGTTGCAGCTTTAATGGGAATACTATCACGATTACTTATTCTTTTCCTTTAAAACAAACAAACAAAAAAAAAAGCTGGTTCTGGTTCTTTCTTGCCAGTCGTGACTCACATGAGCAACATCCTGGTGCTTGCGCAAAGTTAATTTGGTAGAAATGAAGACAAATTGTTCTCTGAAACGCTTTTGGTAGGGTGAACATATGTCCTCTTTTTCAAAACTTAAAAAAAAAAAGCGTCCGGTTGGGATTTCTAAATTTGAGAAAATGTCCGGAATTCGGATTTAGTTTCATTATGACGTGCTTATGGTTTAATATTGCAACGTGCGCATATTTGCATTGCTTTAACCCCTCTCTGTAATTCCTGCCTTCTCACACACCAATTGTTCGATTCTAAAAGGCTTGTAGGAACTATTGGCAAAAATGCCTGCCTCTCAACCATTAGCCAACTCTCAGCAAACGCGAGAAGGTGAAGCGCTGTTGTTGCTGGACAATAGCAGCAAACGACAGCTGCCCTGAGTCGAAACAATGCCCATGGCCATATAAGGTCATTTTTAATTTCATGTTATCACATTGCTTCGTATAACCCGGCCATTCAAATGTGGAAATGATGGCAGAAGGTTCACTTATATTATGTGAACATATGCATCTAATATTTTATTTCATTCCATGGACATTCAAAAGAATGTAGGAATTTATATATATTTATGTGATGCTAATAGTATCTTTTTCAGTGTATCAAAATCTGCATTCATAGTAAAGTGTGATTCATAGTGATATATATATACACACACACACACACACACACACACGCACGTACTTTGAGTGATTTGTAATGAGTTATTAAATCAACATTAATCTTTCAAAATATCAAATGATTTGAATGGCTTCTTCAAGCTTATGAGATTTAAAAGTGCTTACTGACTATTCTTAGTTAATTAATCAGTATGTTTCAGGAAAGTTTCAGGCTTGACCAAATCCAACCCTGAAGAAGCTGCGTATCTGTTTGTTTGTGTGGGTGCACGTGTGTGTGTGTGTGTGTGTGTGTGCGCGTGTGTGTGTCAGCACTCTTTGGTCACAGGATGTTCGGAGGTGAACTGACCACCTGACTGACACCTGAACGTCCAGATAATCGATGAGGATATTCTTCTGACTCACAGCCCATATAAAGAAATTTCCTAAGTTTATCTATGCCCTAACCAATCAGAATCATTCAACCTGACATAACCTGTCTAGCTTGGTGATTGTGTGAGTATAATTGTGGCTGTAATGTGCGTCTACGCAGAGCGGCCTATGAACTCCTTGCTGAGTGTTGAAGCGGACTTCTGCTGATGAGACTGTAAACTGTTCTTCAGTAAAATTTTCTCCAATTGATGGCATCTCTTGACTCCTGGTCTTCATTGATCGTATCCATATCTGGTCCCATCTGGGTCTTTAACTGTAAATTCCCCTACAGTAGTAACACTGCATAAGGGACAGTGATCTTTTATTTATTTATTTATCTTATTAAAACAAATCCAAACACTGAACATGTTTTTAAGCTCTAAATAAAAGTATTTTAGATTGTATTGCTTTCCTCTTGACTTTATTTACATATGTGGCCTTGAAGTAATCCAAAAGTAATCAGATTACATGACTTTCATATTGTGATACTTGGAGTATGTTACTGATGACATTTTTATGAAGTGATTTGTAACTGTAACAGAATACATTTTTAAAGTAATGTGATTGCTTCGACTTGTCACGCTGCTTCCCATTTCGTGACGATGTAATCAGGGAAACTGTATGGTTCGTGTGTGTGATTAGAAGTCAGGTCATGATGATAATAAAATAATAAAACTTTTATGCCTCATTGGCACATTACATCCTTCAGTGGTGGTGTTATTATTGCGGAGGCCTGTGTGGAAAATTAATAACAATTATACCCTTATGACACACCTTTACGGTGTTTATCAAAAGAGATTAGAGCAATTTCACCCTCATCAGTGTGACATTAAGTCATATCTATGTGCAAGGTCTATTATTGTGTGCACAACCTCAGCGTTAGTGACAAGGAGTGCACATCCGATCATATTTTGGCAAGAAATTCCGTATTATTTCATTTAAATACAATGAGGTTTCATCCGGGTGACCATTGCATGAAGTCCAAAATATACTGGAACTAGCTACGTGATCAATAAATCGTCAAACCCCACGGGTATACAGTAAAAATACAGTACATTTAAATGATTTACATGAATACACATAGAAGCCTAGAGACTACTTGTACACAGATGTTCATTTCTAATAAGGGCCTCAAGCAATTACAATCCTGGGAGAATTCTGCCCCCTTGAGGACTAAAACATATGCAAGTTATTTTATTTTATGATTTTTTTTTTTTTTTTTAAATATACTATTCGAGTATCATTCCATCTTAAATCAATTCAATTCAATTTTATTTGTATAGCACTTTTTACAATGGACATTATCTCAAAGCAGCTTTACAGAAACACAAACACAGGATACAGATTTCAAGTGTGTGGATTAATCCCAATTGAGCAAGGAAAGTAAAAATTCCCTAAGATGATATGAGGAAGAAACCTTGAGAGGAACCAGACTCAGAAGGAAACCCATCCTCATATAAATCACACTACTACTCATAAATTCCAGGTCAACCTCTGAAACCCGTGCCATAAATTCCATGCTAACACCTACGAGCTGGTTTAAAGGTGGCTATGTGACAGTAAGCATGTCAGCTCTTGATTATCTGATAATAGGATAATGATAAAGCTGATTTGCCTAACTAGGCAGTAATCGTAACCACATTATAGGCAATAAATTCATAAACGCTCTCCTCTAATCTCCTCTCTTACCCGTGTTTCATTTGGGTCCACACATGCTTTGTTTGTGGAATGGTGTCTAGGTCCAGGGTTGCTGCTCCTAAACAGCCACCATTTCGAGATACCACTAATCAACTAATGGGCTTTTCCAAATGAGGAATATTTGAGTGGCTGTCAAAACGTCGGTCATTTCATTTAAAAGTAACAAGCAGTGTGTTCTCTATTGTAGTTCAGATTATGCCCAACAGGTGGGAACGTTGCGTTCGGGTGAGCCTCCCAGTGAACGGGACTGGACAAATTTGCTTTGTAAAAAGGGTGGGACTGACACAGCGCCAACCAAACCTGCTATTCACATTAGCTTAGCATTCCATCTGTACACAGTCTCAATCTCGAGGGAACAAAAGAGCAGATTAGCATTTTCATTAATCCAATATTAGGATGCCTGAATTAGTCTCAGGGTATTAAATATGTATTTATGTAAACTATAGGTGACAGCTAATTGCAACTGTCCTTCACTTGACTGGAAACAAGGTAGCTATCACATTAGCTAATTTACATTTCACATAAAATTGAATAAAGTATAGTTGTACAATCTACTCCAGCCATACAAAATCACTCCTAAAAACTTGCAATATGGCTGTTATATAACACATGGAACTGAGCCACAGCTGTGATGAGGAATTCCTCTATTCTCAATCATCTGTCGCTCTATAAAAGAAACCGCTAATGCAATCAAGACTGCTTTGAAATGATTTTCCACCACAAATTCTAGTGTTGGACTCAAAACTAACCCCCTCCCCCTATATAATCAAGGGAAAATGTCATCTTTCACTGGCCAAATAAGCCAGACAATTTTATTTCGTGTGTAATGATGCACAGATCCTAATCTGTTTTCATTTTGAAATAATACCATTATGAGAGCTCTGATTACAGGCTGATACCCGATGCTGAGCCATAGTAGCAGAGTTATATGAAACACTAGAAGCATGATGGCGGTAGTATTAAGACAGTCCGTGTCCTGTGAAAGATCTAGGCACACAAAAGTTTCCACGCCCTGACACTGCTACTCAGGATCTCATCAATACACCCTTATAGTAAAGTGGGCCATTTTGGCATCCAGACCACTATCTGCCCCTACTTTAGCCTGCCAGCATATTCCTTCACCCGCTGCATCCTTATTGCATTGGGTGCATGCATCCAATTCCTCAGCGAGAGTAGTCAAAATACTCCTCAATAACGCAGTGTAGATACTGTGAAGAAAAAACAAACAAAAAAAAACATTGTCTAGGTTTGAATTTCTCTTCATTTTCTTTGTAATAGAAATCTGACACCATTTGGTAACATGACCTTGTGCAGTAAACAAGTTGTTCTACCAAAAAAAAAAAAAAAAAAAAAAGTCTTGAAGAGAAAGGAAACTTCCCAGCTGTTTTTAATGGCAGTCATGGGAAGGAGAGAATCCTTCCAAAAAAGTGGGGGGAATAAGTTGCATGGCGTTGACGATTTACACAAAGTAATATCTACCTAAGGAAGAAAAAAAGAAAAAAAAAAAAAGGTATAAGAATACAAAATACTTCTCATTAAGTTTCAGACTCCTCTGCACAGCAGATGTTGACTTGGTGATAATACAGACATGATTCATGATGCTATGAGTTTGACCCCAGACGATGGGATGCAATCAATAAACGCAACTGTGCATAAAAAAAGAAAAGAAAAGAAAGTTTAAAAAACAGAAACCAATAGAGTGTGAAATGAGTAAATGAGTTTCCAGTGACACATAATCTGTAGCTCTTCTGAGTTGCCGTCTACAGAGTATCGCTGTTGGGGCCTGACTGGTCTGTCCAGGTCTGTTATATCAAGTGCCAAAAGAAAAATGCCTTACAACTTGTACAGAGTGGTGAAAGACAGAAGGTTGGCTTTAATGACTCAATTAAAAAAACAAAAACAAAAAAAAACCCAATAAATAAATGTGACATGAATGTTGTAATAATAGGATAAGAATGATTGCTGTAATGAAATTACTTACACACACACACACACACACACACACACACACACACACACACACACACACACACACACACACACACACACACACACACACACACACGTTGAGCTTTGAGCATGGCATGGTTGTTGTGTTGGCCTGAGTATTTCAGAAAGTGCTGAAATCTCCTGGGACCTTCACACACAACGGCCTCTAGAGTTTACACAGAATGGAGAGAAACAAAATGTGTCAGTTCTGCAAGCGGACACGTCTCGTTGATGAGAGAGGTCAGAGTTGAATTCCCAGACTGGTTAGAGCGGACAGGAAGGCTAACTCAAACAACCATGCTTTACAACCATGGTGAGCAGAAAAGCATCTCTGAACACAGAATGCATTGAACCTTGAGGCTGATGAGCTACAACAGCAGGGTTCCGCTCCTGTCAGCCAAGAACAGGACTCTGATGCTACAGTCGACACAGGCTCACCTACACCTGACAGCTGAAGATCGATAAAACATCACCTGGTCTTTTTTCCAGTCTTTACCTGTCCAATTTAGCCTGAAGTAGCCTCAGATTCTTGTTCGTGGCTGACAGGAGCTGAACCTGATATGGTTTCCTTAGCCATGTTTATGATTAAAACACAGTGAAATCAAACTACTATTGTATCATCTTCATTCACAGCATTTTCTTATAGGTCAAGTTTTAAAAAGACATTTTCTTCATCCTAGCTTGTCTGCAACCAGAGCAGGAGTTAGCTCCAGAGCTGTAATGGGGCAGAGAGACAGCCACTGATTTGGAGAAGCAGTTGGTCTTGCTTTATGGAGGGTAATGTGTGACTATAATTAGCTTCTGAAGTGAATCATGGGTCTCGTGTCATGCCCACTACAAGGTAATCATGCCAGTTCAGTGGCATCCCACCAGCCTTAGAGCAAGCACTCCAGGTTTTGTGGTATGTACAAATCCTCACACACGATTGTGGAGGGTTTTTCCAAAAGGAGCGTTTATCACTGTGACCTACTGAAAGGAATAGGGAAGTATTTAAAATTCATGCTTTGTTCATCATTTTGCAGCTGATATCTGACTGACCTATAGAGCTATATCTGTTTTGATTTGAATAACTTTATATTTATATTTCGGGATTCCCCTGTAGAGAACAACAGCATTGACTTGCTTTCTGTAAATAGAATAAACACAGACAAGCTGATCCCTTCTGTCTCTTTTCTGTTGAAAGCCCTCCCATGAAGATGCATGCCAAACAGATTTCAGGTATTCTAATCTATTTCGTTTTAATGGAGCTAGAATAAATTCAAACCCGTATGCCCACATCAGCAGACATGAAGATCGTCACTAATGAGAAGAAGGTGTGAGGTAATATCTGCCCTGTTCTACTTGCAAGGAAAGAAATGAAATCCTGCATCCTTTCGCAAATAAAAACGGTCCTTTGGTCAACAAGGAGAACTTTTTTATTAATAGACCAAACTCAAAAAAAAAAAGTCATGCATATGAACATAACTACAAATAAAGCAACTCGTACAAAATCTAAAACAAAACCAGGAACAAAATCAGATTGAAGTAGTGCATCTCGTCCTGAGAGCAGGGTTCGGTTACTGCTGCGTCTGTCCTGCTGCATAGCCGAAAATAAAGTCAGACAGAAAGACGAGTGTATCCTTTTGCCAAAAGAGCAACAGCAGAAAGCTGCTGCAGAAAAGCAAACATCATGAAGTTGTTCAAACAGAAATGACATTCTTTAAAAATTCTTAGGAATCAATTTAAAGTGCCCATGAAAGGGCTTCTTATCTTGATGTATTTAGGGGGTCAAGCACTGAAGGTGCATAGGCACCTTACTAGGATTGTATGTTTTCTTATTAATATTATTGTTTCTTCTTATTATTGTTATTATCCCCCCCCCCCCTCTTGCTGAGATATGAGGGCATGTCACATTTTGACAAACTTTTCACATGTATTTAATAGGCATGAAACAGTATATTGTTGTCTCGAATATCACCATACAAAAATACTGGTGAGAAGAATTTCGCTTCTCTGAGGTGTATGCGATATTTCTGTTTAATATTCATTACGAGCTCTTCTTACACACTAGGTGGCAGCACCAGAGGTAGTAGCATACCGAGCACAAAGTTTCCAAGCATGCTTAGTTGGTAGTCAAAATAGATAGTTTGCGCTTCCTCTTGATTAGTTTAACGAAGATTCACAGTGTGTACCTAGCATAACCAACCAAAGCGTAGTTACCGTGAAGAGTAGTATGGAGTACGTGCACTCCGGTTCTATTGCTGCTGGCTTAACTGCGGTCTGTAACATGGGTTAAAATAAACTCCTGTGTGCTGCTAAAGGCAATTCAGAAGCACATCATGTGTTGTGCTGATAGGGGCGTAACCAGAAATTAATCTCAGAGGGATGAGAAATATACAAAATAAAATCATGATTGTGTCGTCATCATCGTCACCCCGCCTCCATCTGTATATTTATATTGGTGAGTGTCTCACGCTTGTGCATTTCGGGAGGGTGTCAGATAGCAGTAGGAGCAATGAGGACACAAGTTTGTTATTTAGCTTATAATCGTTTAAGGCACAATCTACCATCAACCAGTTGTTTCCATATTAAATATGTTGCCATGGAATACATTTAAAAATGTAGATGTTATAAACATGTTAATAATAGGGGGAAAATACTATGTATTGATATTGCAGTGGTACTGTGCTACAATGGTACTGAAGAATTTGTCGTCATTACAAAATAAACTTATTAAAATGTAATAGTATTATTACATTTATAGAATAGTCTCGTGGATCCTCTATCGGGAAACGTTTCGTACTGCATCATGGCTTTAGCGTATCGTCTCGTGCCTAATATTTAGCAGCATGATCTAAAGTTAAGAAAGCATCACGTGCGACATGGAGGGCAACCGAAAACTGGAAGTGATGCGATATCTCAGCAACGGCTGTACATTTTGCCTACAAATCTAGTACATCTCAGTGTGCGCAAGCTCTGATGGTCCCAATAGCTTGTGGCCAAAAAGCCAAAAAGCTGTGAAACACCAATTTTGATTGCAGGGGCACTTTGAATCCAGTTGTCCTTTATTTAGTTGACTGTAATTATGTGCTTAAATGTCGCACATAGCAGACGTTAGACAAGGTATCACTCGCCAAGACAAGAAAAAGAGAAGACAGAGACAAAAACACTGGAAGAGACATTCCTCTCATGCCCCTCTACTGAGACACAGGAAAGGACGGCCTCGGAAATATGTGCATGAGACAGACCTTTACTGCTGGAGTAGGAGTCTTCCAGCCCTGAAGCCTTCAACATAACCATCACTGCCAAAGGTTTACTTACTGAAACATCTTCCTGTAGGTCCAGTCATTGATTTTTCTGTGCTGATCTCTTAAGACGTGTGCTGCCTGTACACTGCTAGGTACTCTTCCTGACAAAATATTTTAGCCATTTTTTTTTTTTTTTTTTTTTAAATAGCATGGCTAGTGTACAGCTAGAAACTTGAACCTGGAGTGATGATGCACTGAAGTGAAAGTTCTCTTTGTAGTATCAGTATCCTAGTATCCCTAATAACTAGAAGCTAATATCTATGCATTTTCTGATTCAAAATGTATTTTAAATCAGTAGTTTGTTTTAAAACTTAAAATTAAATTTTCATTTTTAAATTTCAACAGTTATAAATGATGAGCAGCATCCAACAAATTATCTGGCTATCAGGGAACTTCATGAAAAGCCTCCTGGATGAAACCCCGTTATGATGCTGGTTGAGAAGATGCCAAGAATCTCCAAAGCTTCATCCTGAATACTGCTAAGAATTTAAAATATAAATTAGCTTTGAATAAACACTTTTCTTGATCACTGCATGATTCCATATGCATCATTTTATAATGTGATTTAAAAAAACAATTATTATTATAATAATACTAAAATAGAAATTAGCAAAAAAAAAAGTGTCCCCAAATGTTTGACTGGTAGTGTATGCGTTCCTGTCTGCTTTACAGCTTCAGTAGAAGGGACAGCACAGTCCAGTCACAACCTGACAGAAGTATGTGTATGGTGTGGGTTATGTTCTGCTTCTTGATTTAAAAACAGTTGCGATAGTTCACCAGGTTATGCTTCAAAATTTTCATCCAGGTTGATCCATCGAAGCCTCTCTGCGTGATCCTGATAAAAAAATCTCCTGTCCGAGAGGAACTGTGAGCAGTTTAATAGGACTTCACGACCATCTGCTAAAGTCTGCCTGGCAGCAGCTGAAAGGCCAGAGGCTGCGTCAGCATACGGTAATCAGAACCTTGACCCCATCAGCGGGTCAGAATCGCACAACCCAAGAGAAAAATCAAACAAACAAACAAACCAAAAAAAAAAAACACGAGGAGAGAAAGTAACGAGCTCCGGGATGTCTCAAAGACAGACTCACCACTTTTAAACATGATTCAGGAGATAAGCATGCATGAACGCCCTATGCTTGATAAACAGCTCTCGGCAGGGCAGGGTGTGGCCTGAGGACTGAGATGTGTATTGATTTTCTTTGTCTCAGCTATTAGAGTACGACCACTTAGTCCAGAATCAGGCTCTTAGTAATACAGTAGAACTGAGAGGGCTTAAGGTCTAAATACAAATGGATGACGAACGAAGGAAAAAGAATGGTGGCTATGCTTTGTGTCCACTTGACCCCTTAAAGAGAAGCTTTACTGCAAATCAATACCGAGTCATTCTGACTGATCATCTTTACCTTAAGATGAAACATTTCTTTCCTGACAAGAGTGGTCTCTTCCAGGATGACTGCGCCCCCATCCACAAAGCACAAGGACTTGCGGATGACAATAATATACTTCAGAAGGTATGGCCTTCATATTCACCAGATCTCAACTCCCAAAAGACCATCTAAAGAAGATTTTGGAGCACAATGTTATATATCTCTCCAACGCCATCATCAAAACATCAACTGAGAGAACAGCTTTTGGAAGAATGGTGTTCATCCCTCCAGTACAGTTTCAGAGACTTGCAGAATTTGTGGCAAGGCACGTTCAAGAAGTTCTGCCGACTCGTGGTGATCCATCTTATAAAAGTTCGTCTGTAAAAGTGGCCAATAAAAGGTTTGTGCAATAACAGGCCTGACATGCAAAAGATCGTTAAATCAACCCCAGGTCACCAATCAGTGTGGAGCTGTTTGAATTCTCAGAGTGTTGACTTTTGGTGGAGATGCATTTGCTTTGGCAAAAAGGCTGACATTTGTGGTTTTCATCAGACTTCTTTAGAACTGTACAATGTCAAACACAAAGCGGTAAAAATCCAGTTTAAGCCAAATGTATATGGTTGAATTTGTCAATCACTTTCCAGTCAATCCTCTAAATACTAGAAGAAAATGATTTTACATGCTGCATGTAGACACATCATCAAGAAAATATTAAATGACCTTAAGTGTGACAAACCAATAAGGTTATGAAAAAATATATATACAGACACTGACACTAACAGTGTATAGGCGGTAGGCACTTAAGGTCACAGTTAGAATAACTTAGGACACTAAAGACACCTTTCTACTGACTCACCAGTAGAAAGAGGCCTAGGGTTCCTGCTCACCTGCGTGAACATGCCATAGACCTACTGCAGGGAGGCATGAGGACTGCAGATGTGGCCAGAGCAATAAACTGCAATGTCTGTAATGTAAGACGCCTAAGACGGTGCTACAGGGAGACAGGAAGGACAGCTGATCGTCCTTACAGTGGAAAATTACATTTAACCATGTGTCCCCCAGACGTGATCGAGAACTTGCAAATGCTTTGGTGGAAGAGCGGAGTAACATCTCACAGCAAGAACTGACTAATCTGGTGCAGTCCATGAGGATGAGATGCACTGTAGTACTTAAAGCAGCTGGAGGTCACCACATACTGACTGTTACTTTTAATATTGTCCCCCATTTGTTCAGAGACTCGTTATTCCATTTCTGTTCATCAAATGTCTGAAACTTTTTCAGTTTCTGTCTCAGTTGTTGAATGTTTTTATGCTAATACATATATTTAAACATGTTAAGAAATTAGCTGGAAATAAAAGCAGCTGAATGTGAGAGGACGTTTCTTTTTTTGCTGAGTATATATATATATATATTTTTTTGGTCACTAAAGGCCTCCATCCCTGGATAAAATCTAATACAACAGTGAAGCCATTATTACAATTGCACCAAACAGCGCTGGGCAAAACTGTTTTCAGGCCCAATGCTAATAAGGCAGTTTAAAAAAACCAAACAAACAAAAAAAACCCACACACAAAAAAAAAAAAAAAAAAAAAAAAAAACACACAACGATTTCACTTGCAATAAACACACTGTAAAAAAAAGACTGGCTATAAATTTTTACCACAATTTAATGGCAGCAGTAAAGGAGTTAAATTTAAAGTACTGTAATATCTTAGTATAAAATAACACATAATTCAGTACATTGTGAGTTAATTCAGTGGTGATTTTTGAATCAATGCAAGTTAGTTGGGCCAGTTGTAGTGGCTCAGTGGTTAAGGCGCGGATCAGAAGGCCACGTGTTTAAATCCCACCACTTCCAAACTCCCATGGGTGGGTCCTTGAGGTCAGTTGTATCCTCCATGATACTTATTTAATGCACTGGATTGGTGTTATTTTATACTATCCAAGATACTACTGTATATACGTTTTACAGTTGTTTACAGTAAAATTTACAGCTAATATTTTACAGTACAGGTTTCATGCTTAAATAACAAAAAGCCAAACAGAACCATCAGACTGAATGCGGGAATGAAGGCTTAAGGTCACTTCCCATTGAGTTCTTATGAACTTTAAAGTGCACCTATTATGGTTTTTCAGATATTACCTTTCATGTAGTGTGTTATAGAGCTGTTTGTGAATGTAAGAAGTCTGCAAAGTTTAAAAAATCAAAGCACACGACAAACAAAAGGAAGAAACCGATTCTGAACAGCTGAAATGAGTCGTTAGTAATTCCAAACTTACTTCCTGTACTAACTTACGTAGGTTTGTAACAAAAAACCCCGCCTCTGGTCTGCAACGGCTGCTCGCTGACAGACGGAGCTGAAACTTGTTATGGTAGTGGGCGTTTCCTTTTTTAAACACGCTGACGGCGGTAGACCAATCACAACAGACTGGGACAGTTGACCAATCAGAGCAGAGTATGCTCTCTGAAAGGAGGAGTTTAGAATGAATCCTTTAGTACTCTTTATATATCCCTGTATTATTCTCCTTACTATCTCTTAACTCTTCCTTCTTTTCTTTTTGTCTTTTTTTGACTGCTGTTTAGGGGGCTAATTATGAGCACGTTAAAGTGCTTTTTGAACTTGGATGCATGTAAATCTATTGTATGAGACCTTTAAAACAAAATTAGGCCAGTTTCAAAACCATAATAGGTGCACATTAAAGTAAAATTCCTGACCCTTAAAAAATGACATGAGCACTCTTCTTTCCATTCACAACTGCAACACCGCAAATAAATGCACACAAATAGCGCAAAATGGCCGAAACGGCAGAAATGAGAGAGGGAAAAAAAAAATAAAAAATACATACTTTTTTTTTTTTTTAAACAATGGTAGTTCCACCCATGCATACAGGATGTGGGTCGCGAATCGAATCATACTGTATTGAATAGGTGATGCCTGATAAAGAAATAATGGATGAACAGGATTGCGACAGCAGGTAAAGCTCATCCTGTCAGACTCACTAATGAGATGAAATTCCAGAAGAGATAAGAGATTCACTCTGGAAAGTGACATGAGAAATAATCTGGCAGTAATCTGTGTGGAAAAAATTACGTTCCACTGATCAGGTATCTGTGCATTTCACATAACGTGGGATTAAGGGGATAAGCAAATGGAAAGGACAAAATCATTGACATGCCATTGTTTTTCCCCTTCAAGGCTTAGGCAGGGCCTGGCAGCAGTGTGAATCTGTCCCAGAGGGTGTGCTTCTCAGCATCCTCCGTTTATTAAATAGAGGAAGCTCTGTTGAGTCAGCCAATAGCTCGAATTCGTGAGGGTGGAGGGGAGGGGCCCATGAGCAACCACATGACCTCATCCAGACAAAGCTGAGCTGTCCAGAGCAGGGAGCGGCTTGCACACTTGGTCGAGTCACCATGACTACCAGCCGGTACACATTTACACGCCCTCCAACACACACACACACACACACACACACACACACACACGAAAAATTCACTGATATTTACAGTCTCACTCTATTGTTATCGTACAGAGAAGCACAGTCTGCTCATCTGAAGCATTATTCAGAAAATTCCAATCCTGTTGCAACCGTTTTCCGTGAGTAATCGCTTACAGCTGAGATTTGCAAAAGGGATTTATGCTTGTCAACAAGCCAGACAAATCTCAAAATCAAGAACTGGTCAGCATACAACATACTTTCCTCAGCTGTAGTGCAATAAAAATATCACAAAAAACAAAACAAAAAAACATGCCATCACATTTTAGGTGCTGTCACATGTATACCTTCTTGGATGGAATATTACAATAAAACCGCGCTCTCTGCCATTTGCTGATAGCAATTCCAGTTGGAGAGATGATGTCATACCGTACACAGCTGCTGGATAGCACTTTGGGAAATGACATCAGTAGCGCTACATATCTGTGGAACCACATCTTCTTGATTTAAAAAACTCTATTTCGAGACACTGCATAGAGAAATTTCCCTTCCTAAATTTCACCTTTAAGCCATGATCACTATTAACCCCTTAAACTCCTGAGATGCCTCAGACTTGTACTCTTCACTCTCATATCTACACACCTTTCTCAATAATTCACACATCGCGGTTACTGAATAATGGGTCTCTGCATGAGTAACTATAAAATGACGTGGGTCTTTAGTTTGACACTTCACCAATTAATATAACCTAAAGGATCAAGAAAATGTCATAACCTTATGATCGAAATATGCATTCAATCCGTTATTTTTCTGTAGCCACTTTATTCTGGTCAGGGACCCGATCACGGGAACACTGGGCACAAGGACGAGACACACCCTGAACGGGACATCAGATCATTGCAAGACACCATACACACACACACACACCTAGGGAAGATTTAGAGCAGCCTTTTCACCTACTGGCATGTTTTTGCGAGGGTACGAGGAAACCAGAGAACATGAAGAAAACCCATACAGACACAAGGAGAACATGAGAACTTCCACATAGACATTAACACGTGTTTAGGATTGAACCAGGAACTCTGGAGGTGTGAGGTGGCTATGCTATAATCTAAACATATTTAACAAGCTAAAAATTACTGTACAAATGTGTTTAGGATAAATATGGTATCAATCCAAACAGTACAGCTCTCATCAGAACTGGCCCGGTGTGGACTTATTCCTCTAAAGGTGTGAGAGCGATGATGTGCGATTCTGCACACGGTCGTCTGAGACAGTCTGGCAGAAAGATTTGTGTCTGCAGCACTGAAGGCGAGACACTCCCTTTACCACCTCGTCTGTCGTTCACCTCGCCGTGTCCCAGCACTGCACAAAGCTGAGAAACAAACACTTACTCATATATATATATATATATATATATATATATATATATATATATATATATATATATATATATATATATATATATATACACACAAACTGTTCATTTAATTATTACTGAACTGATTTAACTCTAAAATCAGAAGCAACACAGACTTCCTCTGACCATCTCAGTGGACATGATGTCCACTGCCACACCCTGGTGACTCTCCATTCTTCTCTCCACACAACCTCAGCAATATGATGCACAACCTCAGTTTGTGCGTGTTTGCTGCATTATATAGCAGACATCCCTGTTCTCAACTGTGCCATATCGAACACATAGAAGTCCTTTGTTGCTGGCATAGCCGTAAATGTGTCAGACAGGCTGCTGGCTGTTTGTGCTAACAGTTTGAACTAGAGGCTGGCTGTGCATGTCTGTGTGTGTGTGTGTCTGTGTGGAGGAGGGGTAAAAGGATGCAGAGGAGGTGAGGTGGGGCTCTGCGGAGGAACAGCACAAAGATAGTGACTGTGCAGAAACACATTCTTTGTGTTTGAATGACATGAAATGTTTTTGTTCTTTGTTTTTTGTTTTAACAACAATCTAATTAAGATGGTATTTTCTGTGATGCATACTATACACACAATGCTGATAAAACCGGGGTAAACAGATGACCTGATAAATATGTCAGGCTTTCTTATCAGCAGACACAAGTACTCAGTTGTGGGTTCATTTTAAAAATATAATGCATGATGTAAGGAATAAAACCCCAACAGGGCATGTTGTTATGGAAACTTAGAAACCAACACGGCTCTGGTGGGACACCCTGAAGCTGATCATTTTCCTATAACAGAAGGTCCCGAAGTGTTTTATTCCTCTTATACCACAATCACAATATTTAATTTGTTAAAGAACGACATGTTGCACTGTAATATTGTAGAATGTCCTTGAAACAAATTAGTTCCTGTTATCACTTACAGGACCTCTGGGGGTTGATGAGGGTATAGCTGCTGCCTCCCCCCCACTGACCATTCACCGACACTGGAGACTCCTTCCTTAAATGTTAAATAAACATCCCCTAACAGAAAGCTTCATCATATCAATGATTATACTTTTCCCCCCTTGGCTACATAGCAAAACAATTATAATCCATTTATTATTAACCTTAGAAAATGGAGGTCGTCCACTGTATCAAGTCTCAGCCTGTTACTACAGAAACGACAGCATGTTCATATAAACCCGTCATGCTCGCCGTTATAGAAAATGAACTGGAATCTTCTGACCAGATTTGAGAATTCATTAGTGCCATGGTATAAATCTGCCAAATTGTTTTGACGCAGTGTTTTGTTTCGAATTGATCAGACCACACATAGGGCATGATATACAGTCTCTACAGGTTAACAGTGCTCTGGCATAGGGCCATGTCTACACCTTTCTGCATCTGTTTGTCATGCTGTTCATGTTCATCATGTTGAACTTTATGCATGGAAATTCACTCAAGAGTAAAAAAATGAAAATTTTAACATACGATGTAATGGAAAAAGATTTAGATCTGGAAAAAAATTAAAACGCTAAGGATATTGAACGAAAGCCTGTAAAGCATAACGCATGCAAACGCATGCTAACTGGCCCCCACTAGATTTCAGTCACCATTCCTAACATTAGCATGTTTAGGGGAAGTATTCTTTTAGTGACAAGACAAGGAGGTCACTTCACGCTTTTGTTAAACTAGGATTAAAAATAAAATGGCTGAACATGAGAGAGGACAAGATCTACTAAATATCATCATTAGCCCTGAAGGCTCTCAGGAATACTGAAAATAACATCTTACAAGGAAAAAAAAAAACTAAACACAACAACAACAATCAGCTGATTAAATGAAGCTGTTGCTTAGCAACTGATCAACAGCCTGAAAACAGTACAAATTCCTTGAACACAGATAGAAAACAAATTGACTGAAGAGGTCTCGTCCAGCATTGCGGCACTTCAACTCGGTGTCACGGTGTCTCTGACCTGTGGCTTCTTTACACGTCCGACGTTACACATTCCGTGCGGTAGCGACTGTTTCTGGAGGTTAGATCAAACGTTTACACTGCTGAGTCAGCGAGCAAACACTCTCGCTCTACTCGGTCGAACCACTCTCAACTCGTCCGAATCGGTTTGTACAGAGGAATCCTTCTTTCACAGATGCACTAATGCCAATTTTTTAAAATAAACAACACTGACATAAGAGCTCTGAGTATCGGCTGATACCCGACACTCATATCGTCATAGTAACTGTGCCGAATGTTATGCAGAACATCACAGGCATGTTACCAGCATACGTTGTGCCATGAGGGTCAACATCACACACTTCTGTGGCATAAGAAAATACTTTCAGTTCACTCCGATACCGATCGAGGCCAATACCTGCCCCGATACCGATAGCAATACTAACCTCAGATCACTGAAATCCTACTCAATCTCTCTCTCTCTCTCTCTCTCAACAATTGTATCATGCAGAGAACATGATCTCATGGATTTTGTTCAATTTCGTCACAATGAAATCATGTAAATCATGTTGCTGTAATCATAAAGGCTGTCCTGTGCTCATCTCATGACTAGTATTAACAAAATGCTCAAACTGAACATCCTTTCATCACGCTTTTGCCTCAACACTTCTACAGACCAATCCCAAACTAGGAGCCGTGAGAATATGTGGGTCGTGAGAAAAACTCAATCATTTCATTTTACAAATATCACTTTAACTATTAAGACAGATTTTGTGCACCAATATACCGGCCCTAGCCGGATGGGGTTAAATTTATACGAGGTCCTGGGTTTGGTTTTTCACTAAATTCAGCCAGTCATCTGGTCGTTTTTGTCACGTACCGATATACATTTCTGTGCTTTTCTATGCAGGTGTTTGACTGCTGCTGCTTGCCATATTTAGTCTTGTACCATGTGCATCAGTGACCCTCCACCCAGGTATTAATCACGTCTCGAGTCGTGAGATGAAAAACAGATGCTTCTTGTATACTGCGTGTTTGTTTTGTTCAATTGTTGCCGGAACCTTAGTTTGTCCCGAACTGAAATAAGATCCAGCATCTGTTCTCTACTCCAGTGCCTCTCCGACTGCCATGTTGTGAACGGAGCGTGATCACATGACCACATGATGCAAGCATACATCCTGCTAGAAACTCACTCCACCTTTGGTCATTTAATTGTTTTCTGGATGTGAGAAATTTATCACTGATGTGAAGTGTAATAAATAAATAAATAAATAAATAAATTTATTATTACAGACATCCCTCTGATAAACTAATTCAATCCGAATAATGTTTTGCATTCACACAAGCCACATTTCAGTTAAGGGTGTACGCGCTATTTTGGTCTTTACATGCTGAGCAAGAGTAGGAGTTCAGCATTAAAAATGTCCAAATATTTCCATCCACCTTCCGCCGCTAGTTCCTCGAAAACGTCTAGTGACTCTGACTCAGCGGAACAGTGGAGGTTAAGAAAACTACGCTGAAACATTTACTAAATATGGATTTACAAGTACGTCAGGAAATGAGGAGAGACCAAAATGAGGCTGTGGGTCATAGAAAATTATATCTATTTCAGGCCATTTCCCCTACACCCGTTCTGCAGTTACTTATAATCACACCCTCTGGTGTCACCCAGAAGAGGATGGGTTTCCTTTCGAGCCTGGATTCTCTCAAGCTTCCTCCCTCATGTCGTCCCAGGGAGGTTTTTCATTTCCAGTCACCTCTGGCTCATGAAGGACCTAAATATAAATCTACATCCCGATTTCTGTGAAGCTGCTCGGTCATGACGCTGTTCAGAGTGCTACACAAATACAGATGTTCTTGGCAAACAGACCATCTGACCGTGCATAACTTAACACGTATTTTGGCACCACATACATCTATATATTTATCATGATTTGAGCCAAAACACTACTGCTGATTATAAAAGGTCAGATTAGCAGTAGCTGAACAAAGACTCGGGATATGAATCCTTATGGAGTATTACGTTTACACCAACTGACTAATCAGCATGCTCAAATACTGAATCAATGAAACGGTTCCAAAGGCCAACACAAAGTCTGCAGTCTCAGTGCTGTTCATTACAATAGAAGCCTTGGAATGTCATAAGAGACACCAAAAGGATTTTTTTTTTTAAAAAGACACACAAACCCTGCTAATAAATCTTGGGCTTTTGGTGCAAGGTTCTACTGTGTATAAAAGCCACAAAAGACGTATGTAATTCATCCTCTTCAATGGCTTTGTCAGTGCACTGCGGTCCCATCCATTCGCAATCCTCATCCTAAGAAATGTCCATTATGCGTGTCCAGAGAACGCCACAGCGGTCATCTTGCATTTGCAGATCTATTGAAAAAGGTCCGGTTTACGGCTGCAGCATTAGGACTTTTAAAAGAGCTGAAACGGCTGAGTATTATTCTTGTGCTTGTGTGTAATTACCTAAACACCTAATTATGTAGGTAGGATGTCTGGCATTCTTAGTGTTACTAAAAAAGAAACATGAGAGCCATTCGATTCTGCGGAAAACGATCGTAACTATTCACCCTCACGCTGTACATATGTAAAAAGAACAGGCTTTCAGACGCATGGGAAACGATCTCAACAACAAATCTGAGGCTCTTTTGGCTGATGAACAGCTGCAACACTGTTAATGTATTTCTCTTCAGGACTGGATATTTCTTTGTCCATAGGTTCTGAACTTTGAACCTCATAAACTCCAAGATCCAGTTGAGGAGTCCATAATAACTACTCACCTTTCCTAACTGTACTTACTGAATTATTCTTAGAGGATACCGAAGTGGTTAAATTGGTGAAAAAGAGTGGGATATACGTCAAAAAGACGCATAGTGACAAGATAAACAGTAACAAAGGTGTTCGCCATTTGCACAATGGATTGATTTATGTTCTTAAGAGTGTGTCTCCAGAGTACCACACCTATAGCGCTCGAACACACGTGTAAAACATGCCTTTAACTGCAAACACACAATCAGCACACTGCTATACCGCTTACTCCTTTTCAGGGTCACGGGGAAACCTGGAGCCTATACCAGGGAGCATCGGGCAGGAGGTGGGGTACACCCTGGACAGGGTGCCAATCCATCGCAGGGCACAATCACATATGTATCAACCCAAATAAAGCAAAATGGTGGGACTTTTACCTCAATTAAGAAGAACGCAACAATCCACAAGCCATATTTAGCCATAAGCGCAATATCCGTCTTGCATCTGTCTCACATGTGCAATATTTGTTTGTTTTGTACGTGCTTCTGTATTTATTGCCATTTGTATCATAGTGCTTTTTTTCTGTCTATCATTTTAAGCGAACGCTAGGGGTGTCACTAACATTTCATTGCATCAAACACAATGACATTCAAGTTTCGAATCCTCGAACGCCGCTCCTGCTCGTACGGCTCTGCAGTGAGATGAACTCTGACTAATGAAGGCCAATGCATGGTCATGTGAATGAACCGTGTATCAGATGGGAAGTGCTCACACTCTACAGCTCTGACTGTGACGAAGACATTTATGAATTGCGTGCGTGAATCATTATATACACCGGTGTGTGTGTGTGTGTGTGTGTGTGTGTGTATTAACCCTTCAATCTCCCAGCACCCGTTGAAATCTGTGTAACGACACACATTTAATATTACTTCCACTGTACTTACTGAGTATTTTAGAGCAGTTCCACAACAAGTGAATAACTGAACAACAAGTAGACCGATTAATTAGGCAATTTATACCTCAGCGGTCTTGAATTCTCTATCCTGATTAGTCAGAAGGCATTGACTGATTTCCTAGATCAGCACAGCTCTGATAATTCCTGCTCCAATGAAAATCACAGGTTTATTTTAATGTGCTGTTTCTACAACATCAGAAACTTCTATAGTATCAACTAATTCACGGGGCCTTTTATGGCAGAGGCTACGAATAAAAGAAAATGTCTGTGATTATTTTTCTGAGAGGAGATATTTATTCATAATTTCTGGAAGGAGTCTCCAGTGTCAGCTCTTTATAACAGTCAGATGTTGAGCTATAACTATATAAATATATTTACGTTTTCTAGCACAGGATGGAGACCCGTGTGCTTCCTCAATAACATGACAAACTGCAATTTTTTTGCTTTATTGCCTTCAAGATGTGAACAGGGACAGTTAAGGACAGACTTAGCAGTGACAACAGGAAGTAGCTTGTTTTTTTGCAGACTAGCCTATAAATGGATAAAAAATACGATGCTGACAATCGCTGTGTAATAAGAGGAATAAAACACTTCGGGGTGTGCTGCTGTTAGAAAACGATCATCAACAGGATGGTGTAATGTCACAGAATGCGAAAATAAAGTGTAAATTATTTTCCTGTAACAGCAGGTCGTGTAGTGTTTCATTCCTTAACTTAATAACCCACTTTTAATTTCATGTTTGTTCCTAAACTAGTACTGTAGCACTAACTTTCACAAGCAAAGAAACCGTCGCTCAACGAGTCTCAAGACATGCTCAAAATAAAACAGTAGTTCTTTCTCACTGCTGGTTAAATGGAGTTATTATTACGCCAAAACAAAGTGACATTTATGAAAGATTCCTTTTCAGAGCCTGCAGAAAACACATAATTCAGTGAACATCTATAGACAGATTATGGAATAAGTACAGAAACATGTCACTGTAATACTAGCTTTCTGGTCCAAGTGGAGCAATCCTAGGTGACAAACAGGTTCACCAAGCGAACAGCTATTTTAGTTATGAGCTGTGTCGATGCCTTGAGTGAATGAAATAAGGTGCTAACTGACATATAATGCACATCCTGATAATAAGACGCTTAAAAGCTTATTCGGCTGACTTATTAACACTAGATCCATGGTTCTCAAAGTGGGGTTTGTGAAGCATAGTCATGAGATGTGATTTTTTTTTTTTAGTTTTATCATCTATATGCTCTAGACAACAAAGGTCACAGTTTCCTAAATTAAGTGACACCAGCAGGCTGTGAAGCACAATTAAGCTTCACCACAGCTGACAGATTGCTTATAATTCTCGACAGATAAAAGAATATCCCAGTATTGGACACATCTTGCTTGATGGCTCAGGAGGTCATATGTCAGCAGCCCTTAAAGCACACCTATAATGGTTTTGAAACGGGCCTAGTTTTGTTTTAAAGGTCTCATACAATAGATTTACATGCAACCAAGGTCAAAAAACACTTTAACGTGCTCATAATTAACCTTTTCCCCCCCCAGTGTCACAAACGACTCGTTAAATGATCTGTTTTAGAGGATTCAATCTAAACTCCTCCTTTCAGAGAGCATACTCTGCACTGATTGGTCAGATGTCCCAGTCTGTTGTGATTGGTCTACTGCTGTCAGCGAGCAGCCAATAAGGAACAAAGGCGTGGCTTTTTGTTACAAACCTATATGTTTGTACAGGAAGTAAGTCTGGAATTACTAGCGACTCGTTTCAGCTGTTCAGAATCGGTTCCTTCTTTTAGGG
This sequence comes from Ictalurus furcatus, assembly GCF_023375685.1. NCBI lineage: Eukaryota > Metazoa > Chordata > Actinopteri > Siluriformes > Ictaluridae > Ictalurus > Ictalurus furcatus. Next base: position 6,568,424 of record NC_071257.1, on the reverse strand, counting down.
GTCAATAACTCAGTTTGTCATGTGCTTTGATTTTTGTTACTCTCCAAACTTTTTACATTCACAAACAGCTCTATAACACACTAAATGAAAGGTAACATTTGAAAAACCATAATAGGTGCACTTTAAAGGTAAGATTTGTGTTTGTTTTTTTTTAAATCAAGACCAGGGTTTGTTTGTTTTTTTTGCTCCTAAGCCCACTCACTCATTCCCACCCATGTTCACTAAGCTCCACCCCCAGGATCTACTTTAGCCCACAAAATTGAGTCTATAAAATGATTGTCGAGGAGGCCCAACCAAACACGAACAAGCATTCCTGACCACAAGTGTATTTTCCAAATTCTCTCAACACTTCTGCAACAGCCACAGCTCAATCCATTGTTTTGTTTTTAATCATGGTTTACATAACTTCCATGTTATTTGCAAGTAAATCACAAAAACAAAATCAACTACTGGATCTTTAATAAACGCATGAGGTAATTTTACTCAGGAGATAAAAGAGGACACCAGGAAGCACTTGCAGTCTGTTTCCTCCATGATTCAGAGTGCAATAAATAGTGTTTCCTCTTGTGCGCATGCGCACAGAAGGAGAACGAACCAGAACTGATGTGATGGATGGGAGGGCTGATGTCATGCGATGGAGGAATCTGTACAAAACCTTTCTTTTTTATTTATTTATTTTTATGCTCAACAGAAAAGCTGAAGAAGATGAAAGGATGATATTTGAAGAAGAAAAAACAACAAGAAAGGAAGAAATTCCATACAACAAGCGCTGCAAACAAAAGGCTCCATCTTATCAAGAAGCCATCAATCGACCTGATTCCGAGTGCAGGTTAAAACCACCCATTGCGTTTTCATTAAGAGAAATTATAGGACGTTAAACTATTGTTCGCTTTAATGTCCTACACAGTAACAATATGCATTTTTAAAATATAATTTAAAAATGTCCGTCAGGGTTCAATTTATTATTTTCAGACCCGCACGCGCGTCCTACAAAATAACGGTCGCCTCTGAGGGTGACGGTTAAACAGAAAAAAACTCCACCAGGCTCAAACTTCTTTTTCTTTTACTCATTACTTAAGCTCATTCTCGTCGTGTATACACATAAACATATTAAAAACTTACAAGTTATTTTAAAACTTATGTTTACACACGAAATTCCTTCCTTGAGTCCTTGAGCACAACGCTGTCAACACTCGAGCTGGGACGCGCTTTATTTTTAGGTCGACCCTCAGCACACATTCAAAATACAAAACAAAATATATACCTTTATATTTCTCGAGTACGCCCTCGTAAGCCTGGAGAAAGTCCATCTCAGTGGAGAGCACACACGGCCCCGGAGTGTAATGAGCCATTAAGCCGGCTGACGGAGGTGTATAGGAGCGACTGCCGCCTGGACCCGAAGCGAGCCGCTGTCCCACTGAGGCCGACGCCCCAAGTGCTTGCCCCGCCCACCACGTCCATTAAGCGACCAATCAGAGCCACTTCCGCTCAGGCGTCAGGACATAAATCACAGCGGCGCGCGCTCTACTCTCCTCTACCCTATACTTCGCCCTATAATCTAACGTACTCTACCAACGTAACCTAGAAATACAAACAAACATTTACGCTCTAATGTGTAATTTTAGCTATCTTTTAACACTAATACTTTTACAATAATAAAAAGCAAAAGACATTCCAGGAATTTAATCACGCGTCTCCTAAAGCTTGCGTACTAGTGATGGGAAGTTCGGATCATTTTACTGACTCGGATCTTTGAATCTTGTTCAGCAAAATGAACTTATCCTTTTCCCCCCCCCCCAAGTCATTTAGTTCATTTCAACAGAATATAATTAAAATTAATCTCTCTCTCCGGAAACGAATCACTCTCTGAGACAACTCGTTGTTCCCGAGTCATAGTAAAGATCCGTTCAAAATGAACGAATCATTCATGAACGACACATCACTATTGCATACTATTTTGTCATGCCCTTATTAATGAAACAGTGACTGTGTTACAGTGCAAGGATGATGCGTGATATCCCCATGATCGCAGCTCACACTATGACACATCAATAGCCTACCAATGCAAATTCATGATCAACTTTGCCTTGCCTAAATTATACAATCAAAAAATTATTTCCCCCCTGCAAGATATTCTAAGCTAGTGACAAATTAGGGTAAGCCTCTGTAATGTCCATATTAAAGCAAAATCTAAAGGAAATCGTGTGGTTTGTATTTGTCTTCAGGCTGCTCTTCACACACGTGTCTGGGAGGAAAGCCGAGCTCTGCATGGTCCTGCCGCTAGCCTTATTTCACGCCTCTCTCGGAGGAACCTGTGCGCTGTTCACAGGTAGCACAACCGAAAACAGGATTTCTCACATGTTAAAAGAACCACGGTGTTCCTGTAAGTCCATCTGAACACAAATATATAATATTAGTATAAGAACTCAACACGAGACTTTTTTGCATAGCCTAGTGGTGCCTATTAATAATTTTTCATTTCTAATCATTTTGACAGTTCAAGTGCAATATGTTCAGTCCAACAACAACAAAAAAAAAACAACACATAACCTATAAGCACTTAATTGTGATTTTTTTTATGACGTGGGTATCCTTATTTCATCCTATACTAGGCTATAATAACATTATTTTTATTAGAATATGTCTAGCTGTTTTGCTGATGTTCATTATATATTAGGGTTAGGTCTATGTTTTTGGTCTACATTTTGACATTACATTTGCACTGTGTATGCTATCTTTTATGTAGGAGCAGAAGTGGAAGGATGACGACGATAACCACCACCATCATCATCATCATCATGGCCTTTCAGGATATACAAGGGCAAGTCGTGAAGGCTGTCAGCACACACATGATTTATATTCGCCTATTGGTGTTTTTTCACTGACAAACAATAATACCACAGCCTTCAAAGCCTTACCAAATTCTGGTGATAACTGACTCGAGAAGCATTAATAAAATTAAAGCATCATTATAGAATTATAACCAAACTCATTATCCTGTAAAAACAGGATATCTTGGCACACGCCAACAACAGACGGACAGCGTTAGGCTATATTTACAGACACAAGCCTACACCACCCCTGGATGTAATCACGCAGCATGCTGTGAAGTGTGTGGAATAAAGCAGCCTGTAGCTCTAACCTGCGATCCTGAGCACGGCTCTCTCGGCCGGATCCAGCACCGAGCCGCCGTGGATTTTGCGCTTGGAGCGCTCGTGCCGGGGTAAATTCCACGGAAGTGTGTCTCCGGGTGCCGGCGATACACACCCCGATCTCACACTGTAGTCGTCCTCATCCGAGAAATCAACCGAGGAAGACATTGAGCAACGCAGAGAAGCGTTCCCGGATCCTGAGCTCTGTTGGAACAATGGATAAAAAATAGAGAGAGAGAGCGCGATCTCAGTAAACACTGTACATCCTGATCAACAATAACAACAACAACAGCACGAGACTCCATGCGCGTTTTCTGCTCTCACCATCGTTGCTTCTCCCAGGAGGTGAAAGAAACACGTTATGAGCTTCAGGGGATCATCTCTTCGCGGATACTCTGAACTGATCTCTCACTGACAGTCCAAAAAAAAAAAAGCAACCACCGTGTGAGGGGGAAAATGAAAGTCTGAATGCGTCTGGCTCCCCCGACAGGACAAGACGGAGACTTACTGTACCGCTGTGCAGATTTCAGCTGGAAGAACCGACAGCCTCGTGCCGCTTATCAATGCTATAAAATTAACTCTGTCTAGAACCGCACCCTTGTTCGGACGGTAATCGGCTTCATCCAGATCGATCTCGGTATTTTAAAGCTGTGGGAGCGCGCAGACCGGGAGAACAGTCTGGGCTGTTGCGCGATAACGTTGTTGTGGCATGATAACGCGTCATCGCTCCCTGGATACAGACAGACTATATTTATTATGGGATGGACAGAAACCGTGGTGTTACAGCGCCATCGCTCTGAGGGTGCGTGGCCGTGTGTGTATGATTAACGGAGAGTGCCCCCCCCGCGCGCTCAGTGCGCACGTCGCGCTCACGCACTTTTTTTTTTAACTGCTAGACAATGTTTCATTCTGATACTGATGAGACATGTTTCTCTTTCATCAATATCAGAATGAAACACTAACAGTTTTAAAAAAAGTAATAATAATAATAATAATAATAATAATAATAATAATAATAATCTGCAATTAATTTATTTTTGCATGTGAAAAATATCCTGTAAGATTTTCAGCTCATCAACGCAATGAGTTTCAAACCCTAAGCATGACATTCAAATAGATGAACTGACAGAACACAAACATAGCCTATAGGACTCCATCCATTTTTAAATGTTTCACTGTTGAAAAAAAAAAATAATAATAATGAAGCCTTTGGAGCCTCTTTGGTATCTTAAAACCCAGCATCAAATTTTATTCAGACTTTCATTAAACTATGCATTCGTTTCCACTTCACATGAGATATTTACCTGTCTTTATATATTCAGGTCCTGTAACACTAGAGATAGCTTTGTCTTTGTTCAGGGAAATCATCATACTCTGCTGTGTGTGTGGTGCTCGGTCACAGACTGTCTGATCCAGGGTGTATCCCAGCCTCCTGCGCAGTGTTCCAGAGACAGACCCTGGATCCACAGTACCCCTGAAGATGAATGGACGAATGTATAATTGTACTCACTTTGTGTTAGAATTTACTAGGTTTCTTTAGCAACATTAAGTAAATGTTTCAATTCATGTTCTGGGATCTTCATATATGCTTCTAAAAGGTGGTCAGTTTGTTCAGGATGTGGCAGACATGCCTTCCCTGAGAATACATGAGGGTTTGTTTGGTTTTTTTAGACATGAGTCATCTGATTTTTAATCTCTACAAATGTTGGAAGCGACATGTGTTCCTGCGCTGGGTTACTGTGCCATCTGTTCACTCTTCTCCTCGAAATGTAGGCGAGTGTGTGTGACGTCATCTGCTGGACCACGGTTTCATGTTTCCAAAGGTTGTCCCATTTTCCTTCATGATGAACATTTTCCACAGTTTGTTAGTAGTCATAGTTTTCTTTATCCGGTTCAAGGCAAGTAGAAACAAGACGGTGATATAAGGCAACACTCCTTCACAAATGCCAGTGATTGATATGGATCAAAACGCTCCTCAGTGCAAGGTTCTTTGTAGTTATACAGGCAGAACAACATTATGAAATTTGATACAAGGAAAACAAAAACCTAGTAACATACACAAGATAAAGCATCAAATGAAGTAGAATAACTTGTATAGCTCAAACGAAATGCAACCTATTAATATTATATCCTATAATAATCCTTATATCCTCTTTGTTTCTGTTAATCGCTGATTAACCTTAAAATAAGCAAATACTCACACTCAAACTGCGAGTTTGCGTCCAGCAAATGACTAAAGGTAAATGATTCTTGGAAATAGTAAGTGTATATGATTTGAAAATATGTGCATATAAACATGCTGACATAGTATAAAGTAAATGGCCAACATATGAACATAGGAATTAAATAGATATCAAAGTCACGTTTAAGGTTTTTGGCAAATATAAAGTCAGCTGCAGAATTATTGGCACACATTGCACTAATGGGTAAAAAGGTATGAGGGAGGAAAAAAAGGTGGTTTGTGGTTAATTATATTAATCTACCTCGCCCAACAGGTTTTTTCCTTCATTGGGGTTTAGTTTACGGGTCTGGGATGGCCATGTCAAAAGCTTGATTCTGAGGTCATTCAGCAAGCCCCACTTCACAGATCTTCCAACATAGTTAACAGTAAACATTAAACATTAAACGAGTAAAAAGGTTCTTTTCTGTACAACAACCCTTCTTTATACGGCAAGTTCACCTTCAGTACTTGTTGCCAAAAAGCTCTATTTTTGTCTCGTCTGACTATAAAACCTGGCTCCAGTCAACGTTCCAGTCTAGCAAACTTCAGGTGCTTACATTTGTGATTAAAGACAAAAATCTTCTGGATGACCTTTAAACAAGTTTGTTGGAATGGAGGTGGCATCTAATTGTAGATTTGGAAACTTGGTGACCACAAAGTGTTCCCAAAATGCTTCTGCAAATATCTGACTGTCTGTCAGAGAAACTGTTGCAGCTATAACCATCCTCCTTACTTGCGTTCTCTTCCAGGCATGATTATTACAGCTCCAGTTGTTTTAAACCCCTTAATTATTGCCCAGTGAATGTGGGCTTTCTTAAAGCCTTTGCCTGATTTGCGAAGCTCAACACTTTTTTTTTTTATCTCATTTCATTTGTGTATGCTCTAATCTTCCCCATGTTAATAAATGACTAAGCGAATCTGCCATGTGTTACCTCAGTGCAACAGGAAGTCTTGAATAACTGAAAAAATATATATAGGAATAGGGCTAAGAATTTGTAGGGGTGCCAATAATTATGACACAGTTTTGTTAAACACAGAGGTCAGAGGAGAATGGTTAGACTGGTTTGAGCTGACAGGAAGGATATGTGGTGAGCATCTCAGAATGCACAACATGCTGAACCTTGAGGTATATGGACTACAACAGCAGAAGTCCACATCGAGTTCCACTCCTGTCAGCCAAAAACAGAGATCTGAGGCTACATTGGGCACAGACTTACCAAAACTGGACAGTTGAATCACCTGATGTGATAAATCACAATTTCTGCTGTTACATGCAGATGGTAGGGTCAGAATTTAGCAGAATAAATCCACAGACTTAACACATTTTGTGTCTACAGTTCAGCCTGGTGGTGGTGGTGTAATGATGTGGGGAATGATTTCTTGGCGCACACTGGCTCCCTAAAAACTAATCAAGCTTTGTTTGAATGCCACAGTCCACCTTTTCTATTGTTTCCATTCACATGCATTCCTTTATGGAGCTGATTTATATATAGAAATTTTTGCAGTTTACATTTTGTAATTTGTCACTTTAAAGTGTCTTGCATTCAGAAAGATCAGAGGAATGTTAACTGCCTCTTTCCCACTGTATATCTGAGAAGTTTCCCTTCCTTTATAAAGCATTCTTTGGGACGAATTACAACTGATCATATTCCCCTTATAATGCAGCACGGCTGAGCCGCTCAAGTATCAAATGCTGGGGAAATTTGATAGGGGTTGATAAAAATGGAGGACTATCTAATGCGGAGAACATAATCTGAGGATAATGTATAAGCCTCTCTCAATGCTTTCCTGATTAGTGCTCCACGAGACTGCGTTAAAACAGTAACAGGACACAAATATCTGAAACGGCATTAAAAAGAAATAACACGTTAGCACTGACGAGGAGACAAAACAACATTCCAGCTATTGTGCTGTGTAACTGATATTCCACAACCCATTTCAAACATGTTATAATAAAAGGACATGCATTATTTAAAAAAAATCATAATAAAAAAAGAAACAATGGAGCACCAGATCAGGATGAAGAAACAGCAAGCCCACACATGCATAATCCCTATACTTCACATCCTGTTTTCTTTTAGTTAAATATCAGCCAAAACATAAAAAAAAAAAAAAGTCTTGTCTGACTCTTTTCCTGTTTCATCGCAGACTAGTAGGGAGGATTCAAAGACTTTAAAGATTAAAATATGTTTATGACTGTTACAGGATTACTTTTAATGTGGTTGCGCAGTATGCTGGTTCTACAAGATTTGTGCATTTCTATCATAAAAGACGAAATATTTAACAAATGCCACAACGAATTCATGTTAAGGGCTCATGTTAAAGACCGAACATTATCTAAATGAATTCTGGTTAAATTCGGGGCTTTTAATTAATTGTTGTGAAGCAAAAGGAGTAAACTTGAGGTATTATTTTTAGATTATGTAAAGGACGGAGCTTTAGTAGCACTGGAGAAAGCAAAACCTTTGCCTGTAGTTATAAATCGATTTGAAGCAAAGGAGAATGTTCTTGCACATATGCTTTTGCTTGCATGAATCAGCAATTTTATAACATTAGTTAATTAGACCAACAAAAAAAAAACTAGTGTTTTTAATCAGTATCATGATAGAGCTGTTTGTGTCATGTTCTGATCCCAATGGCCAATTAAACCCACCCTAAAAAAAAAATTTTTTTTAAACAGGCCAAAATCAAAACTCAAAATCTGCCTCACCCCTATACCTTGCTATTTAAAGATAAATCTACCATGAATGACCTGCATGTTAACCATTATAATTAGAATATGTTCTGCATCCAAGATTGATTTTATAATCAAATTAGCAGTGGTATTACCCACAATACCATTTGATTTCCTGCTGATAGTGGTGCCAGCTTGCTTCATCTATACCTAAAGGGGCAGTGATGAAAGGCTCTGGTTTACTGAACAGAAGGTCAGAAGTTCAAATCCCAACACTGTTGGGCCCTTGGGCAAGGCCCTTAACCCTCAATTGCTCAGTTGTATAAATGAGATAACAGTCGCTCTGGATAAATGCGTCTGCCAAATGCCGTAAAATGTAAATGTAAAGCTAAAGAGAGTGATGCAGCACTTTAAGGCACAAATATAGTTCACTTCACATTTGCATGTGTGCGCACAGCTATGCAAGTGGCATTGTTCACATACTTGTTCGCGTATCTTATATACATCTAGAGGATTAAGTGCGGCACCCACTAGATGGCATGTAAGAGCCAAAACATCTCTGTCCATCTGGTTTCCAAGTCGAACTGTATTTTCACGCACAACAACGTTCAACAGACGTTTCTCTTTAAAAGTCTCACTTTGAAAGCTCTAATCTTACTTTTAAAACATATGTAATAATCTAGAAAATCCAGAAGGCTGATACTCAGACCTTTCGGTAGGTTTAAGAGGTTTTTATACACTAACTGTAATAGGAAAACTGTCAGTGCTAGTACTAAATAAAGCTCAGGAATAGTACATAAGCATGCTATTTGACACACAATGTTAGTTTGTTTAGTAACGCCTTTTTTATTATTATTATTTATTATTCGTACATGCAAATCAGCTCCAGAATTATTGCCAACCTTTAGTAGATAGGCATTAATAAAATATTTAATTCAAAGTTTCACAAAAACAACAGGAGAAACTGTTTAACTTCTCTTAAAATTAGTCGTAAAATTGTGGCACCAGTAAATGTGGTAAAATTATTGACACCCCTACCAAATATTTAGAATAAATACACAATTCTTTTATTTTATTTATTCTCAGTCTCAAGGAAATCTGTTATTCCCTACCCCTGTTTTCCTGAGGTATAAATATAGGATCGCACACAAACACCTTTGGCCCTGTCCCAAATTGCACCCGCACCCCCTGCAGTCCTTCTCCAAGTGGCTTCAATGTTGTTTCAGTCGTTTTGTTGCTGTCTGCTAACCTTTTTGCTGTGACTGGTCCTCAATTTTAATAATAATCACAAAGAGACTGTGGAGGAGTCAGCGTTGATATAAGCATTGCCCCAGATCACATCACGGGTGATATAGAAGGTACTCGTCGTTACTCTCTTGAACCCCAAACAGAGAAATGAGACAATCTTGCGAACCCCACACCCCATGGGCATGCACAAATGAGGACCACTGCACTCCAATTTGGGATATAGGGTTCCGTCATCCATTACCACAGGGAAACCCAAAGAGCATTCCATATAAAGGAGACAGATGGTTGTTGACCGCAAGTCACATAAGAGATATAAAATATGGATAAGCCTTTAAGCACCATCAGTGGCATAAGGAAAAATGTCTCAAATGTCTGGTGTGATTTACGTTTTGCCCAACAGTGAGAAAGATGGTGATGAAGGCAAAGAGGATTCAATCGACCACAGACTTTTAAACTCTTAAACACAACCTCCGTAAGAAAATACTGTTTAGAAGAACTTATAATTTTGCAAACAAACAATGCAGTAGTTAAGAAATACTGAGCAAAAATAAAGCTAGACAATTCTAGCTTCCAAAATGTTTACACTCAAAATATCACTAATGACATGAGTTATTCATGTTATATTCGCTATTCAATTGAGCTTATTCTCATGAAAAGTACCAGTAATTCTGGTGTTGGCTGTATATTGGAGTATATTACATAAAATGATAATACAGCATTACATACACACCACACATACAGTGCTGAAAATAAGGAGTCACACATGCATTATATGTATATGTATGTGTGTGTATATAAAAATATATATAAATAAATATGTCCTCAGAGTCAATAAAAGTTGGTAAGAGTTTTTGGCTGAGACAAAACTCTCTTGTTGGCAGACAACAAACCATCCATACAGCCCTTTTGCAGAAAGACTTAAAGTTTCACATCAGTCCAGGGTTTTCTAGTAGTGTATTATAATGGGCTTTAATTAATTAATTAATTAATTAATTAATTAAAATAATAATAATAATAATAAATGTTTCAGAATATAATCAGTTTACCTACTATTCAAGCTACATGTAATAGGTTGTCATTTTTTCTGGTCAGTATTTATCACATTAAGTAAACACACCAGAGCTGAACAGAGAACGTGCACGTGTGTTGCAACTCTTAACTTGTCAACATCCGGTTCCATCTTTTGAACTAAAAATAAACAAAACCATGTTTTCATAGGTTCATAGGTTTTTCATAGGTTAACCCATGACCTAAACAGAACTCATCTAAATTGATTCATCCAATTGATTCACTGTGTTTGAGCTAAATAGAAATCAGCCTGAGGAGCCATGTTAAGTATTAACCTATGAGTCAGTGGAACTTATCATGAGGATCAATGTTACATTTTTGCACCAGTTCCCTTTTAGTGTTTAACCATTGCCAATTAGTTCCTAGCTATCAGCACAGGAACTAATCACAACACCACTTTTGACTAGCACCACAAACTCTGAACAGATGAGACACGTCTCCTTTGAACTTGAAGCTGAGAATATAAATGCATAATTCTCTGTCCAATCATCTTTAAACATTCTGGTGGGCTTTTTGTTTTTTTTAATGAACCGTGTCAAAATCTATGAAAGTCTATGAAAGTCTTTCCTTTCTCAATGAGCTGTTACAGAAGCTGTGATGATGTGTGTCAATTCCACTGCAGTATTTTTAGTGCACAGTCAGACACACTGAGTTTCTGTGTAGAACGCTACAATAAAGGTTTCGTTCTCAGAAAAGCTCCCAGTTAGAACCAAAAACCATCCAAGGAACACTTGAGGAACCTTTTTATTATTATTAAATGAATTCATTTACACTGTTTAAACCCTTCAAAGAATGCTTCAGGGGTCTGTAAAGCACTGGTCTGTAATTTAAGTGTTGATACAGTGGCAACAATTACAACCCAGCGTAATCATACATAAGAGTATCCAAACCTCAATTCAAAACAAGCAGTGCTATAAATTATGTCAAACTGGAATTTGTTGGTGGAACGTTCAGAAACATGATGCTCTACAGCTCTAATAAACTGACAAAATAAATCTGTGCTTAGGGGGTCTGTGGAATTTATCCATCCATCCATCTGGAAGTTCAAAATCCATCTGGATGGATGGATCCTTCAGGGTCACAGGGAAGCCTATCCCAGGGGGCATCGGGCACAAGGCGGGGTACACCATGGCCAGGGTGCCAATCCATCGCAGGACACACTCTCTCACTCACAAACACACACTCATACACTAAGGACAATTTGGACATGCCAATCAGCCTATGCATGTCTCTGGACTAAGGGAGGAAACCGGAGTTGTTTATTTGATAGTTAATTGGGTCCTTAGCTATAAAAAGTTTGAAAGTTCCTGCTGTAGAAGGTTTCAACCATTAAGCACCCCAGAAAAGAAAAACCCTTGTTAGTTCAGAGGTTTAGCTTATGAATTAACCAAAATCAAAGTCATCTTGACAATACAATGGACAATGTTTACATATGAACAAAATAAATTTCCTGAGGATGTGAGGAGAACAGAAATGTGAAACGTACACCTACTGGTCTGCGCGTGGGGGTTACTTGGACGGAGTGATAAAACTCAGGCTGCACTCTCTTGGTCACTTTGCGTTTCCTCACAGCACTGCTGGAATCTGGCTCACTCTCTGCTGGATCAACCGTAGGTCGCTCTTCACACACTCGGGTTCTTGTACTCCTCCGGCCATGGCGCGGGCTGTGCCGAAAACCCTGTCAACACACACCACATAGCCTAACACATTCACTTCCGTAAACAGTATCTACTGTTTAAAATCCTTACCTTAACTTTAGCAACGCTCCCATTTCCACACTCAGCATACGTACTGAACGTACTGAGGTTAGCAAGTATAGGCTACTAATTGCGCATGCGCAGTGCAGTATTTTCGGATACGCTCCAAAACTCGTTAAATCTGTCATACTTTAAAAGTGTTTAAAAGCAAAGCAGATCACAACTTTCCCATAAGCAGGCCCATTTTTTTGTATAATAATCCCCAGACGATAATTACATGATAATTATAACCTTGACAAAAGAAAAAAAGAAGGAATTACCTCAGCTCACATTTCCACGGGTTAGTAATATTTAGGTTAGAGGATGCACTGATTGCGCATGCGCAATGCGTATTTTACGTGCCACACATTGAAAGTGTCATAATAGGGGGAAAACAGAGCAGAACTTTTCCAAGAAAAAAAAGAAAACCGGATTCATCTTGTATACGAATCCCCAGAAGATAATTACATCTCCTAAAATGACCTTGACATAAAAATGAGAAAGAGAAATTACCTCAGCTCGAAAATGATGCGCCCGAAGACCAGCTTCTGGAACAAACGGGAAAGATTGAAACACCCGAGCACTGATAGCCTGATGTATTTATCTTTAAAATGACAGCCTGCTCGATTAATCGGAATATTGAGATAAACATGTCGCACTGTTAAACACATTGTATTCTGCAGGACAGACGATGCAGCCTATATGACATATAGAGGAGCGCGCGCGGATGCCGCTCGAGCCAGGAGTCACGCGCTTTGATGAACGCATAAACCCGACTGAGATACAAAAAAAGGGACCAAAGCACACTAAAACACGCTGAAACAGTTTATTTAAGACAACAACAATAATAACAACAACAAAGTCTTGGATTCACGCCAATGAGGCGTTGTACGCACCACGACTCCTCGATCGCCTCGAGAAGACGGATTTTATAGGGATCTTCTCATGGCGAAGCCTCCGATGCCAGCAGCAGAGAAACAGGATCGTGGCCACCGTTCCAACCAAAAGCAATAGCAGCAGCAGCAGGCACTGAACGCTCAAGGGTCTCAGTAAAACCAGAAAAGCCGCAGCGATCATCGCGATGTAGCGCAGCCCCACCTGCACATACGCACATATCTATGGGCTAAGGCTAACGGCGCGCGCTCCTTACAGTCACCATTACGAGCAGCTCCATTGATCTGGATAACGTAAGTCGGGCATGAGTCAGCACGGGCCCTGCTTTTACTGCTCATGCAGGAGAGAGAGGGAGAGAGAGAGAGAGAGAGAGCGAGAGCGCATCTGCATCTGAGCTCAGCAAAGCTGCAGAGAGCACGATATTTAAAGGCATCCGACCTGCGCCCACACTGCGGGCTCTGCCTCAGATTAACATACACACACACACACACACACACACTGAGGCTGACATCTTTGGACTTTAAATAAGTCCTCCTCACAGGCTGTTATTTTGTACTCAAAACAGACTGGACCTTGATTGCTACATCATCATCATCATCATCATCATCATCATCATCATCATCATCATCATAATAATAATAATAATAATAATAATAATAATAGGGTGCATGGTGGCTTAGTGGTTAGCACGTTCACCTCACACTGCCAGGGTTGGGGGTTTGATTCCTGCCGCTGCCCTGTGTGTGTGCGGAGTTTGCATGTTCTCCCCATGTTGCGGGAGTTTCCGCTGGGTATTCCGGTTTCCTCCCCCAGTCCAAAGACATGCACAGTAGGCTGAGTGGCATGTCCAAAGTGTCCATAATGTATGAATGTATATGTAAGTGTGCCCTGCGTTAGAGTGGCACCCCGTCCAGGGTGTGCCCCATGCTCAATGGGATAGGCACCAGGTTTCCCACAACCCTCTGGGATAAGCGGTACAGAAGATGGATGGATGGATGGATGGATAATAATAATAATTATTATTATTATCATTATTATTATTATCCATCCATCTGGAGTCCTCCTTACAGGCTCAAGACATGACTGACCTTGATTAATAGCTACTTCTACTAAAGAATAAGAATAACAGAGAGCATGGTGGATGGACCCATCTATCCATCCATTTTCCATACCGCATATTCTACACAGGGTCGCAGGGAGCCTGGAGCCTAACTCGGGGCACAAGTCGGGGGGGACACTGGATGGGGTGCCAACCCATCGCAGGGAACAATCACACACACATTCACACTTCACGAACAATTTGGAAATGCCAATCAGCCTACAATGCATGTCTTTGAACTGGGGGAGGAAACCCGCAAAGCACGGGGAGAATCAGCGCACACAGGGTCAAGATGAATCCAGAGCCTATCTTACACATAAACCCAGAATAGGACACCATTTCATTACAGCATACCATGCACACATACATGTAAAAGGCATTAAACATCTAGGGGCAATTTAGTGCAGCCAATTCACCTACTGACATGTTTTTGTGAAGTGGAAGGAAACCAGAGAACCCAGAGGAAAAAACATGTGAAAAACATGCACAGAAACTCCAGAGAGTAACCTGAGCTCAGGATCAAACCCGGGACTGTGAGGAGGCAAAGCTAATTGCTGTACCACCCTATAAGCCTGCCTGCTTCAGAATGAATTGTTCTACTTAATTACAAAGCTGAGGATATTAGAGCATATGCAGATAGGAAGTCAGATACCAATATTTGCCACGATTTAAGGCTCTATCACAATAATATGTTAAACTAATTACTACATGTTCAAGTAAAGAAACTGACGAAACTGATGTGTTTAGCTGCATGACACTGTATATCGTTTTTCGGACTGAATTTGGATACGCCTTTTTTTTAACAGTATCCTCATCTATATTCTCATCAAATGTATCTATTTAGTTTATAACGTTTTATATGTATATATGCACAAACCCTATATTTACATGCAAGTACACACAAGGTCACGCCATAGGTTTTCAATGGGGTTTACTTCATGGATTCCTCTGACTGCATCATGGCTGGACCTTCCAGTGGGATAACAACAATAATCTACAACAGTAACAACAACAAACAAATCCAAATCCACACAACAATGGTTCTGTGACCACAGAAACAAGCATTTACTCATACGTAGCTTCTTGTTGAAAAGAGATTTGAATTTAAAATCTATTGGAACTTCATGGCGTCCGTGATATTATGCATCCTAACAACCCCACAACATCACATATCCTCCACCATGCTTAACAGTGTTGATTAGATTTATTGTTATTATTTTTTAAATCTGTATAACCATTCTTCTTTTACCTCCAATAACATCTTTGGTTTTTGTTGTCAATAACTTTTTTCTTTACACACAAACCTATATATTTACATAGGCTATACATAACCTGCATTATGCTGCCCTTTTTTTTTTTTAAACCAACGCTAATCTGTTAAAGCAAGATACAGATGTTTTCCATGTACACCCGTATCTCTTTACACGTTTATAATGGATGATGCTTCGTTCATGACCAAGTTTAAATTTTCCCAGGAGGAAAGATCCGTATGAACTCGTAATTTTTTTTTGAACGCTCCGACTTCCGTGACGTCACTTCAAGATGGCGGCGCTGAAAAGTCAAAAACAAGAAATAACAGCGTGAATTCAGCTTAAAAAAACCCCCAAAAACAACAACAAAAAACAACAGTCTTTTGGGTTTCTATTTATATTTTAAATTGTCATATACTTTGATAATTGAAATGTTAATTCGCTTTTTAAACACCCCCCAAACAACTCTGTACTTCCAGTTGTCAGTTGTTTTCAAGACAATCTCGCCCCTCTCAATATGGCTGACGCGTTGCCGTATGGTAGCAGCTAGCATCAACGGCTAATTGCTACTTGAATGCTGCCATTTTCCTGTGTTCTCTGGCGCCCGATGACTTTAACTTTGAAAACTCACCGTGTGTGTTTGTGTGTGTTTAATCGGCGCTAAATGCCACACAGCTGTAAATCCAAGCGGGTATGTTTTCTCTTCTCACACCCTCATCTGTATTCCGTGGACCCTTTTTATAGTCGTGGTTCTGTTTGTTATGTTGTGACGTCGGTGTTGAATGTATGTGAACGTAAAAATTATGAAAAGCTTGTTTTATTTTAGCACATCATGATAACTAGTCAATAATGATAGTAGTATAGACATGAGCTTAAAAAAAAGGAGCTAGCTGGCTAGCGAACTAGCCTGAGTAAAGTGTAACATTAGACACGAAATGTCAGCATTAAGCAGCGTTTAGCATGGGAAATGAATGGTATTAGTGCTAATTAAGGAGTTGTTATTAATGAAAAATGTTATTAAAAAGTTTGTAAAGCGCCTTTTAGTATCTAACACTGCCAATATTAGAAATGAGTGTTAGTCTGATGGGTAACAGCAATAAAATGCTCATGTGGTGGTGTTTTTCTTCTTCACAGATCTGAGACTCAGGAACTAAGACACACAGGACAATGTCCAGTAATGCAGGCACTGAAGACGCAGAGGAAGACGATGTTGAATTTGTCTCTGTAAGCAATTTAACATAGCATTTTGATACTGATGCACATGGATGAAATCCTCACGTCTGTCACAGAAACATTTCTATTTCCACGCAACTGTTAAACTGCTCCATAATGTTTTGATAAACAGCACTAGAAGCTGCACTGATAAGTCTCCCCTTAATCGGTGTGCACACCCTTCAATCTAGGCTTGTGCTTTCTACAACCTCTTTTTTTTTTTTTATTGGATGATGATGATGAGAGTGCTCCTCAACACACAATATCTCCAGATCCTTCAACGTTTCTGGCTTCTCTCTTGTGGATTCTCATCTTCAGCTAACCCCACAGTTTTTTATTTATTTATTTATTTATTTATTTTAAATTGGAGTTTGAAGTCTGGTATGACCATGTTGAAAGCTTGATGCAAGTCCAAGCAAACCCATCAGGAAGAGCAAAAACATTGTGTGGCTATCTCACCTATTAACAAGAAAGAACACACTGGTGGCCTCGGGATCACCAAAAGGCCCGAAAAAACCAAGGTAAAGGAAACTGTCCACATGCTCCACTGGGGTCCCGTTGATCTTGAGTGGATGATGGCTCCTCTCCTGCTTTCCACAACCAGCTCCTTTGTCTTGCTGACGTTCAGGAAGAGATTGTTCTCCTGGCACCAGTTCTCCTTAAAATAGGCCTTCTCGTCGTTATCGGAGATCAGGCCCAACACAACAGCGTGTTTAATAATGGTGGAAGAGTTGGAAGTGGCCACACAGTCATAGGTGTAAAGAGAGTACAGCAGGGGGCTCAATACACATCCCGGGGGAGGGGGGGGGTGTGTTTGCCCACCCTAACTGCGTATGGTCTGTCCATCAGGAAGTTGGAGATCCACTGGCCCAGTGACGGTGTCAGAACCAGGTCCTCCAGCTTGGTGGTGAGTTTGGAGGGTATTCTAGTGTTAAATGCTGAGCTGTAGACAACAGACAGCATTTTAACATAATTTCCCTTTCTGCAGTCCAGATGGCACAGAGAAGTGTGGAGATGCGTGATAGCATCATCCGTGTAGCGATTTGGGCGGTATGCAAATTGTAGTGGAAATAAAGCATCCTTGGCATTAATACTGTAACTACACCAGTCGTTTCTCAGTAGAAATAAAATCAAGTTTTAAAATTATCATTTCGAATAACTTTTTCCACAGACTGCAACCTCTCTCCCACACTGACTGACACACGGGATTCTGGGATATGTACGACGGCAAAGGATACATCTATGAGACCTTTTGAGTCATCTCAGAAGGCAGCATTCAATGCACACTTTTGATTTGGACTTGACTCTTTGCCTTCCTGCCTCTAGGTACAGCTTTAGAGTGCTTTGACTGTTGTTGTTTTTTTTTTTAGTAGGGGGACGACTACTGGAACTGGGTTCTGTGATCAGATGAGAAATAATAAAAAATAAAGCTTTCTGGCAACAAACACCCAAGTTGGGTTTGGAGTAAAAAGGGTGGTGCTTATATGGAAAAGAATCTAATCAACACTGTTGGGTATGATGGAGGATCTGTGATGTAGATCTGTGGTGATGTGAGGCTATTTTTCTTCAAAAGTCAAAGTGAAACATTTCAATCAACAACTGCATCATGGATGGATCTTGACTTGGCCATTGTAGATCATTCCACCTCTTTGACTGGGGGTGAAAAAAAAGTCTTGGGTTGCTATCAAAGGAGGCTTTGGGTTTGTCACCCTGCACTGTGAATTCATCCCGTTGCTTCTGTCAGCAGTTACATCATCTATAAATACAACAGAACCATTGTATTCATTGGCAGCCATACATGCCCACACCATAAGATCAAGTGGTATACTTCAGATCATGAGCAGTTCCTTCACTTCTCCATACTCTTCTCTTCTCAGACAACGTTTACATGGACAGCAGTAATCTAATTATTGACCTTACTCTGATTAAGATAATATTGTGATTAAGGTGTTTACATGAGTCGCTTTTAGAATACTCCTTTCATGTACCCGTTTTACATGTTATAGAACATAATTAGATTAACAGCCCGCGTCATTACGTCACCGTGCAACGCCGTCCGACGTCCCTCCAGAATTTCACGTATCAACATACAGTTCGTCTTCATTGTGGTACCGTATACAGTTTTGGGTGTTTTTATTTATTTTTTTTACGAACGCTTTAAGTGCAGTAGATTATTTGTCATGCTGTACGTGCTAATAGACAACTGCTTGAAGCGGTGGGTGTGTCCCAAATCGCGTAGTTACCGTCTATATAGTAGCCGAGATGCATGTATTTTTCTCCATTACAGGCCTGTAGTAGGAAAGTATGCGATTTGGGACACAGCCGAACTCTCTTGTTCGCCGTAAAACGTAAAACTGCCGTGTGTGATCGTGTCCTGTCGCAAAATGCGGTGAAAACTCCCACACGACGTTCATAATGTGATTAAGGTGTTTACATGTCTGTAATACTCGTCCATAATGCGACTAAAACAGGAGTACTCCACCTGTCTTAATTAGATTATTGCTTACTTCGATTATGACCTTAATTAGATTAAGGTAAGTAAAAATTGCTGTTTACATGGTAGTTTCTTAATTAGAGTATGGTCTTAATCGGATTAAGAGTGGATTATTGTTGTCCATGTAAACGCAGCTATTGTGTTGCAAGATGATCTTTGTCTCATCTGTCCCTAGGATGTTGTTCCATAACTTTACAGGCTTTTTTTTTTAAAGATGTTTTTGGCAAACTCTAATGGTCCAGTTTCTGATGCATCTTTGTATTTACTCTGGTGAAGTCTTCTCTTGATTGTTGACATTGACACGGATATACCTACCTCCTGCAGGATGTTCTTGATCTAGCCATCTGTTGTGAAGGGGTTTTTTCTTCTGAATTCTTCTGTCATCTAGCACAGTTGTTTTCCATGGTGTCAACATCACACAGGACTTGACATGGTCCTGTCACATCAACACCCTAGTGAAGAAGGCCCGTCAGCGTCTATTCCATCTCAGGCGCTTGAAAGACTTTAAACTGCCCTCTAAGGTGCTCAGGAACTTTTAAACATGCAAAATTGAGAGCATCATGTGGCGTGTCTGTTCAGTCACATTGTGTCAGCCAAATGTTTAGGTCTTATCTGGTGATGTATAAACTGTATTAGTGAAATGTGACCATAAATGTGACCTTCTTCTCCTTTCAGGAGGGTTCGCTTAGACCTGTTCTGGAGTGCATCGACCTGCTGAGCGAAGGAGAGGACGATGCAGGAGTGTGTACGGTGTGTGTCATACATCCAGGGCAGAGAAACCTGGCACAGAAACGTGCCAGGTTTCAACTCTGTTCAAAGCAGAGTTGTTGAACCAGCTAATTAAATATAGGACATGTAGGATAAAATATAGACATATAAAACATACATTCTTTTATAAGATGTGGAGGTTTAATTACAGTTTACAGTACTGGCAGTTAAATATGGATACATTTTAAGATTAGTTCCATCGACTACCTAAATCATTATATTTTAACCACCGTCATTATGTACACTCGGACTTTAAAATTTGTATTTTATTCAAGGCATTTAAGTGCACTTGATTGGTGAGCCAAATACACTACTGTAATATCGGTCTTACATTTATATTAAAACTTTTTCCCCTCTAACGCCATCTCTGTTTTGAAACTTAAAATTGCAAGTTACTTGCAGAGTTATTTATTTATTTTTACGCGAGTTGTGCTTCGGCACTGCTCCTCTGTGTGGATGACTCTGATGGTTTGAGGTATAGTTATGGGTTGTATATCAGCACTGATCCTTCACAATGGAGGTGGCGGCGAATAGCGTTTTCTTGGAACTAAGGGAATTACTCCCTCTCCTAGCTAGCAGAAAATAAGTGTAATTTATAAGTGTAGCAAAACAAACAAACAAACATTGGAAACTCCTAGCTGAATAAAGCCAATAAGTGTGCTAATTTTAGCTAGCTACCTATTGAGCCACTGAAATGTCTGACATGTTCAGCAGGAAAAAACCCATCTCTGCGTCAGTCTTCAGTCCCTTCAGATATTGGAGTTATCACCACGTCTCAAAAACCATGCCTATATTTATTCTAGGTTTAGCACCGGCCCTGTCACTTTCCCTTTTTGACTGCAGGTTCTCTGCAGTTTGAGGTTTCTTGGTTTTGACAACAGCTGATTTCCCCAGATGTCAGCGATGATTGATTACGTTTAGAACGATCCAGATTAAAGCAGCCATCTAGATCACAAGTTTCAATTCTAAGCAACTCTTATAAAAGCAAGCTACAAACACGCCACCATCCTCAGCCCCCACACACACGATATGGTAGCCAGCTCTTCTTTCTCTTTACGGACGTGACGTAACCACACGAAGGTGAATGACATCAAACTCGCGTTTCCTGCGAAATCCGACACGACAGCTCAAATTATAAATCCTTATTATAAGCTTACAGTTGTGAATCGGGGTGAGGTAAAGAGACAGTTTAACACTTTATTTATTTATTTTTATATGTACTTGTTCAATAATTGATTTTTTTTTCTTTTTCATTTTATTAACCAAAATAGTTCAGTTTTATACTTCAGCATTAAATAGTGTTTGTATTTACTGTCTCTAGTTAGAGTGATCCAAATTGTTTCAGTTCAGTTTTATTTGTATAGCACTTTTAACAACAGACATTGTCACAAAGCTGCAAAAGCTTTACAGAAATCTGGACGTTGATTTATATTTAGATCCCCAATGAGCAAGCCGGAGGTGACGGCATCAAAATAAAACGCAGAGACAATATGAGGAAGAAACCCTGAGAGGGACCAGACTTAAAAGGCAACAGGTGTAGAAGAGTAACAACAGTATTAACTGTTTTGAAAGGATGTTCAGTATGAGCATATTGTGAATAAGAGTTCTGGGATGAGCACAGGACAAATCTTTCCCAGTTAGTGTGTGTGTATACATACATGTACATATCTCTAGAGTATTTAACTTGACCCCTTTTCTTGATGTTAATACAGTGTGTTCTAAAGTGTCTGCACTTATCTTATATAATAATCATCTTTCTTTCACCCCACTGTAAATGAAATTGCTAGATTGAGGATCAGGTGGACAGACAGAAGGCCCAAGCAGTTTCAACCTTGGACAGACTGGCTCGCCAGGTAGCTGTGGAGAAACAGGAGCGGGCAGAAAAGTGCAAAGCCTTTAAGGTCTGTACTTGTTAAAAAAAAAAAAAAGATTGAACATTACTGACAATTTTAGTATGCATGTGTTCATCATGTAGTCAAGGGCCATGCTTGTATTTGCCCTTTAGGAGAAGATGATCTCGCAGCAAGCTCACGGCCGTCGTGAGTTGGCAGTGAGTCGATGCAGCAGTGAGGACAGCAGTGATGCCAAACGCTGTGTGGACATCTGGCTGAGTATGCCAGGTCGATATTACCTTGCATAGCTCATAGAAAGTTGGTGGAGAAGAATCATGTGTTTCGTTGTGCAAAACAAACCTTACAGCACAGTACAGGACACTGATTTTTTTTTCTTCACGTTTGGTGAATCCTTCAAACTTCTTTTCCCTCAGGATTAAAGCCTGGTATCATCAATACTGGCACAGGCTGGAGGCGCAGATCGGCTCCCAATCCCTCGTTAAGGTCCTCCCCTCAAACCTGCCCCGTCATTAATTGTGGACGGGTATATGAAAATGTCCCTCTGCTTGAGGGTCACCTTAAACGGTAAGTGTTTTACATTTATACGAATTGGCTTACTCCCACATGTGTCCGTGTTTACCTGCGTCCCATGAATTGTGCTTACAGAACTACCAACCTGTACGTATTTTGAGAAGGCGTTCCGCTTTCTAACATTGGAGTAAACTAGTACGATTTATGCCCCCCCCCAAAAAAATAATAATGGCAAATGAACCAATCGACTTATGAAACTCATCAGAGAGGCGCTTGGGTGTTTTGAACTCACTGGGCGTGTGTCAATCAGCTCCCTAGGTCATGAATTGATATATTGTGTACCAGCGACATGACTACGTACTCTCATTGTAAAACCTCAAAACTGGCGTTTATCAACAACCAAGGACCGATATCTTTGACATTAAATGTCATGTAAGTTTGTTAGCTCAATCACATGCGTTTCTGTCATGGTACATGATACTAAGCTATGTAGTGGATTTTTAAAAACTCATTAAACACGCAAGTCAAACAAACCGTATATAGAATGTCAAAGTTAAAAAATTACTAACGCGAGTAATCATTTGAGAGCCACAACAATGATAACAAGCTGCTTACGTTCGTAGACAACGTTGGCCGACAGTTCGTCCGCCGTGTTTTTCGAGCTGAGAGGCTTCAGAAAATATGACGTCGTGTCCAGTGGAAACGTAGTGAGCATCGATACTCCCTGGTTTTTGCCATGGGATTTTTTTAGGGAGCGAATGTTCCAGTGCGCTGGAAGGATTTTGCGATTGAGGCAGCCCTTAAAATCAAGGAAAGTCCCTGATCAGCACCCTGACTACTGGACTAGGGAGCTGGTCGAGACACACCAACTGATATTAACTAAAGCCCCTCCCCTTTCCCCCACTTCTCATTAGTAATCTTTTAGGATTATATATATATATATATATATATATATATATATATATATATATATATATATATATATAAACTGTATTTCTGTGTACTTGTGTGGGACTTCATATTATTCATTTGCTTGTATTTCCTAATTTGTAAGTCGCTTCGGATAAAAGCGTCTGCTAAATGAATAGATGTAATTATTCCTCTTCAGGGTTGGCAGGTCTAGGCTTAGAATGTAAAAATGTTGTCATATAGAATGATATTTTGTAAAGTGATTTGTGAGCCATTACAAGTCTATGTTCCTAAATGCATATGTTAATATTATTGTGTGTTGAATTTATAGATTTGACCATTCTCCATGTGACCCCACTATCACACTTAAGGGCAGCCCTGCTTCTCTGTATGCCTGCGTGGCCTGTGGTAGTCATTTTGACACCAGCGAGCACTGGAGAATGCATCTAGACTCTCAGGTTTGCCTTTTGTTGTTTTTTTTTTTTGTTTTTTTAGTTTATCTTACTTAATAGATGATGCATCTTTCTTGCTAAATGATGAAGGGGAGCAGATACCAGTTTGCTGATTTTATTTGATTTGATCAGCCATTTGTTTTGCAAAAACGACAGATGAAATGTTGGTGTTGTCCACTTCAATGTATTTAGAAATACTTCAGAATGTTTCTTTAAGATCTCAGCACCACTGAAGTGAAGCTGTTATGTTTGATTGCCACTGCAGCTGTCTTCCTCGAATGCTGGTGCTCATGACAGCTCTCAGACCTGCCAGTTGATTGTTTGCTTCGCTTGCCCTGCCTGTTTCCTCCTCTTTAACTTCAAAGATGAGTGTCTCCAGCACATGGCAGCCAAAAACCACTTCACTCAGTCTGTCTCTCTACATGGTTAGTGCTGAAACCTTGCTCCTAGCTATTCAAACTACTCACTTACCCCATAGATTGTAAAACTCCTTTATATGGTCAGTGGAAATGAAATATTAAAGCTCACTCTTATGTTTAAAAAAATATATATATATATATATATATATATATATATTCTCATGACAGAGATGAAGTCATCGGGGCCAATTCCAGTTCCACGATATGCAAAGAACCGGCTAATTGCTTTATGTAAAGATATTGCATTTAGAGTCAAATGCACAGCTTGTTCAAAGGTGCTTACTTCACACATGGAAGCCAAGGCTCACTTCAAGTAAGTTTTTTATTTGTTTATTTTATTTTTTAAAAACATTTTTAAAAAAAAGAAAAGAAAAAAAAGGATATATATAAAATCAATAGCAATGACACAATATGCAGTCTTAAGCATCCTGTTCCAATTAATGTTTAACTTGAAACATATAGACAAATTGTGTCGCTCTGATATCTGAGGGCCCTCATCATTTGACTTAAGAAACAAAAAAGTCCCTTGGACGAGTGGGGAAAACATCAAGATTATATTATTCCAGTTTGTTGTTTTTTTTTACAGTATGTGGTGCTATTGTGCCCTTTCTGCTCTCCCAGTGTGCACTGCAGACAGGGCTGTGCTATTGCAGAAGCCGATCAAAGCGTGGCTGAGGTCATGAAGCAGCTGACTGTTTTGAGCCAATGCACTTCCTGCTCCAAAATCTTCCTATGCCAAAGACAGATCGAGGAACACGGAGAACAAACACAGCACGAGGTGGAGATGATCAGCAGCATGGAGCGAGCACTTCTAGTCTACAGCAACTACAGCGAAATCCGACACGGCCTCAAGGGTACCGCCAGTCACCCCTCTAAACATGCCAGTGCAACTGTATCTTCATCGCATAGGGACAAAAGAGACAAAAACGACTGTCTTTGGTCCCCTGCCAAGCGGCAGAGACTCTCCAGCTCAAGTCCTCAAGCTAAGTGTGATCGAGCCTCGAAACTCGCTTGGTTCTGTGAGTGTGGCATGCAGTTCCTGGAGGAGGATCAAGCCAGCAAGCATCTTCTAGCAGCCAACCAAATCTTTCACAAGTGTGCCGTCTGCGGCAAGCTAATGGGCGAATCGTCCATCGCTCGTCTGCACATGAGCAGGTTCCATGGCGGCGCTCATCTGTCCAACTTCCTTTTCCACTGCAGGCTGTGCAAATCAGACATGCCAAGGATTGAGGACATCTTGTCTCATGTTGGTGTTTCCCATCAAGGGCACACCTACTATGAAGAAAGAGAAAAAACTCAAGAGGAAATCTTGTCTAGTCCTTCTCAGAAACCGTCCACCAGGGTAGACAGCGGGCCAGCTGTTTCCACTCCGCACGATATCAGAAACAAGGAACGGTGGCTGTGCCGAATGTGCGAGGACATATTTGACTCTGAAGCGGTGGTGCTCAAGCATTGCAGCGATGTGACCAGTCACAGCTTCCAGAGGTTCGCTTGTGGCCACTGTCCACAGAAGTTCTTTAAAGAGTCGACCCTCCGCCGGCACTGTGCTAACGAGCACAATAATCAGCTGCTCCTTCGCTACTTCTGTGGACTCTGTGACAGCATGCTGTACGAGTCTGAGCAGGAGTTCCTAGAGCACTACTCCAGCCTGCACAGCAAGGATTACTACCACTTGGATAAAATAGAGAATGGATCTCTTTCAGTCACAGAGAGTTCTGATGAGGTACCGACAACAAGTAAAAGCCTTCCCCAACTCTGTCCATGCATGGGCACCCAAAAAGCCAAAGAGGAAACCAAGTCCACCTTTACAAGATGCATGAAGCAGCTGGCCATAGAAGGCAAATGTGGATACATCTGTCACCGATGCGCGGCAAAGACAGGCTCTTACGCCGAGATGAAAACGCACATGCACTTGAAGCACGAGGCCCTGGGCAAGGACAAAAGCTTTGATGTCGTCTGCGAGTTGTGTTCCGAGAGCCACAAGGATGTGCCCGGTTTCCACTCGCATTACCACACCCATCACTGCTTAATGGAACCGTGTATGTCCTCTCGATGCGGTGGATCAAGCAGGGAAGATGCCTCGATCGAGAAGGTTTTGAACGCAGAGGAAATCTCTGCCGAAAAGAATGGTGAGGTCTAACTGAGAATCGGTAACTCTGAATTTCTACATTTATTAAGAACGTAACCCTGAGACACATCACAAAGTGGGAACAAGTGGTTATTTTACTCACTGACATGTTTCTTTTTCTAGCTGAGGAGTTTCAGGATGTAAAGACAGCCATTGCTTCAAGCACCACTTCCAAAGAGAACAAGGGTGAATTTGCAAGAATCTACTATTTCTGGTTATTTTAAGTATATGGATGTGTGTATGTGTGTATGTGACGTCACAGAAAACCTTTTGTTTCCTCAGATGACTTTGATGAGGCGATTAAACTGGCTTTGGCTTTAAGTGCAGAAGAAGCAAAGGAGCCAACAGCATTTGATCAGGGTGGGTCAAGGTATTCTTCTTTTCAACAGTTGCCTCAACGTGCACATAGTTCCTAAGAGTGTATGACTGAGCTTGCATTAATTAATCGTGTTTTTAACTTTGCCAGCTTTGAATCTCTGAAAAGAGGTACCAGCATAACTGTGAAATCAGCTTGGTAAACTCACACTGGGCTATTAAAGGGATAAGAGAAGCTTTGGGTGACAAGGAGCATTGTTTGAGGCCTTGTTTACACGGTGAGGTGTTTGGGGCTGTCTGTTAAGTGTCTTAGATGTGACTGGAAAATGTAGCACTTGGCACTCTTTATCTAGAGACAGTTGTGGGAAATGTATTATACTGAAGAATTAGTCAAATTGCTGTAACAGATTAGTTAGGAAGTAGAAGTGTGTATACAATTGGTAACCAAATCAAGCTCAGGAGCAGAATCAGAACCACCAAGTTTGAAGGTACTTGATTTCGAACCACTCCAATGTCGCTTTGGCAGTATGTTTCTATCCTTTTCCACCCCATTCTCAAGGCTGGAGCAGGTTTTCTTTTAAAAAATACCCTGTATTTGGCTTCATCCTTCTACCTTCAAACCTGACCAGTTTTTACTGATGAAAGGCATTCCTACAACAAGATGCTACCACCATCATGTTTCACTTTGAGATTGGTGTTCTTCTGAGGGGAACTGCTTGCACCAGGGGTTTCACAGCAACAGGGTGAATACTGCATCAATATGCAATCACTATTTATATATTTTTTAAATTTGTAAATAATGTTGCAAACTATAGTGACCTCCCCCCCCAACACACACATTAATATTATGGGCTATTTTGTGTAGATTCATTACACATAATCCCAATCAAGTCCATTAAAGTTCCAGGTTGTAACAATAAAGATGTGGTAAAGTTCAGGGGAGTGAAAACGTATGCAAGTCATGGTAGAACGTGCGAGTGATAGATTGAGTTGATTAATCATGGAAAAACTACTTGCAAATAGGATACGCTTCTATTTTGCTGCAGCTTTTTTTTTTTTTTTTTTTTTACAGACTTTGCCATGCAACTTTGCAGAGTTTTTTGTGCTTTTTGTGGAAAATTACTTGAATTTGGCAATTGCGCGAAATTGTTTTGCGTGGTCTTTTGCAGTGATGTTTGGTAAATGAAACGTTTTAGCTGTACTCATATGCGATGCACGTGAATCGAAGAGGGCTATGACTGAATGCGCGTTGTGATGACGTCACACAACGTGTCTTAGCCCAAATCTGCGGTAATTTTGAAAAATTGCAAGCTCCTCCAAATATTGCGAAGTTTCCTTGATTTTGCATTCATTTCTGCGATCGCAAAATCCTTGAGGGACTGAAGGATTCCTGAAAACAAACTGGAATCTATAAGTAATATTCTATTCATTTTCTTGTATATGCATCATTTTATGTGACCATTTTCCCCACTTGCTAATTATTAAGTTTATTTGTGTTTTTGGTACATTAACGCATCCTATAGTTCCCCCACGTACACACGTACATGGGAATTACTTGATATCTAATTTTCTTTTGCAATTTTCTCACTTTGTCAGAGATGGAAGAGGCTCTGAAGAGAAGCCTGGTGGACTTTTGATCGGAAGCTACACACAAACACACACCATTGAATTTGTCCTTTATTTTCATGTTGTTCATGTAGCAACTGTAAGCTGTTAAATTTTTGTGAATGTGTTCTGAGGAGTAAATAAAGAAAACTAAGCTTAACACTGGTGTTAACTTTATTTAAACTTAGCCCTGAATGACACACAAGCAAAGAAGGCTGTGAAAAACTGTCTTTATTGTTTAACCTTTTATTCAAAAAATTAACAAAAATACTCTGCTCTCATGGATATCAAACAATTGCAAACAAGTTTATCCAAAAAATATACATATTTGTTAAATATAGGAGTGCCACAATTACTGGCACCCTTTTAGTCAATACTTTGTGCTACCTCCCTTTGCCAAGGTAACAGCGGAGTCTTCTCCTATAATGCCTGATGAGGTTGGAGAATACACAGTAAGGGATCTGAGACCATTCCTCCATAAAGAATCTCTCCAGATCCTTTAAATTTCAAGGTCCACCCGAACCATCCTCTTCACAGTGCCTTGAGCCAATACAGACACACGTCCAATTCCAGGTTGATTCCTAACATTTCTCACTTCTTAATTATAGCCTTGATGGTGGAAATGGCATTTTCAATGCTTGTTCTATTTTCTTCCCATTTTGTGAAGCTTGACAACCTTTTGCCGCACATCACAGCTATATTCCTTGGTCCTACCCATAGGTAGGACAACAGACAATTTTTCACAGCCTCCTTTGCTCATATTTACCAAGGGTGCCAATATTAGTAGAGGACACCGTGTATACACACACACACATTCATCTTTATAATAGATCTCACTGAAGATCATGTTTAAGATCTATTTTATGAATTTCTGAGTTGATCTTTTAAAAACTTCTCACTGACCTGGTCTGTTTTCACTTCGGTGGGCGGTTTCCTGTGGTACAGCATTGTGGTTTGACTACACACAGATATTGGGGGCTGTGGGATTTAACCCTTGCTTCATCTACCTAAAACTAGCAAAAATGTCAAAATGAGTTTAAAAAAAAAACAACAAAACAAAGAAGCTAACAGAGAAACATAACCATTAGGTTTGAAATGTTATGCTAATATGTTTCTGTATGTAAACATCCCCCGTGACATCAGTGATGTCACTCAGAAATGATAAATACACCACCAAACAACAAATTAGCACCAGAACAGCTAAATGCCCCATAAATATATATTTCAGTAGAAACATATTTAATGCGTTTCCGGGTGGGCCTTACCTTTAATTACCCCCACCCACCCCACAACGAGTCGCTCTGAAGGAGTGTAAGGAGTGAGAGTTTACCCCTGGGAAGTTCCAGCCCATGTTTGGAGATGTTCCTCAGGGCCGCTGTCCATTAAGGAAACCGCTAGAAAGTTCTGGAGCGGATACGAGGAGAGAGAGAGAGAAAGAAAGCAACCGCTGCACGCCGTGTACCGAGAGATTCACACACACACAGATTGCCATCATGGCTCAGGCTAAAATCAGCGCCAGAATGAACACCGACGCCGCCAAAGGTAAATTCAGCAGGTCCGTGTCGATGGCGGACCGCTCCATGCACTTACTCCAGAGTCTGGATGAAATTGAAATGAGGTAAGTACGTGGTTTGGCTTTTGCACGTGTTTTACAGCCTAAAGCCCACATACACACCGAATGCCTTCTCACAACGACGTTTAGTGGTGAAAGAAGGGCGAGGTTTCCTACTTATCCTGCGACGGGATTATTCCTGAGTGTTTAAGACTCGGTATTTCTTGAGAAAACGTGCTGACATGAGTCAAAGCAGCTGAAAGAATGTTGCTGTTCATGCGAGGCTATAAATACCATTCGCAACTCGAGGTGCACTGATGGCATTCAACTACACCAGAGTTCCTCATGAAGAGCTAGACAGCTCGAAGACTTCCCTGCTCTACAACACCAGCTCCTGTATGTGTACGTGAAGAAGAGTTTCAAAATCATAACTCGTTACACTGAATAGAGTTATGTAGGCTGGGTTTATCATCACAGGGCCTCTGATAGGGGTTTTCAGTCTCAAAGGTCTTGGCTTTTACTTTGTTAAACTGGACCTTAAAGGGAACTCCGAATGACCTCAGGAGTTTTGGTGTTCACAATAGTATAGCGGACTCGATTCACTTTCTGGACATTTTACCCATGATTAGCTAAGCTCACATTCTTTGATGACTCAAGCCAAACACTGAATTATCATTCATATCATTCAAAATGGTCATTTGACACAATGCTATCATTTGGATTATTTTAAAGAGAGAGAGAGAGAGAGAGAGAGAGAGAGAGAGAAGAAAACAGAACTGAATACAAATACCAGAAGCTTCTGGAAAAAGAAAGCAATGAGGAGACGGATTTTCTTACAGAGCTCACGCTTCATGCCGTAGACTTACTTGTGAGTCTCGTGAGTGGTTGGCAACGACAAAAGACATATATATACTCCAACTATTTTCCCTGTTACTGACACACTGTGCCTCAGTGTGTCTTTTTAGTAGTCATGTTGCTGCCTAAATTTTAGGACCACATGATTTTTCCACTTGGTTTGTATGTGCGAGGTGACGGGAAAACTGCAGGTACGTATATGGACAGCAAGCCTCATCGAGCAAAATGTCAAGAACTGTGTTTTTCCCCAAGACCCAAATCAAGTGGGCCACAAAATGAACCACAAACGGGACCGACCTCCTGTCGAAGCCGAGTACGGTTTGTTCGTGGGCCGTGATTGAGAGGTCAGAGTTCACGTCTTGTAATGCATATGCATTAAAAAAAAATGCCGAGTCATTGATTAGAGACCACTCGGATATGATCAAACGGACCGGTTATTATGCACAAATGTAAAGCATGCTGCCCCTTTGTTGCGTTTAATCTTCTGGATTAAAACATGATTATATGCATGTTGTGTACTATTGAGAGGACAGAGTTCATCTTTTTATTCCTTTTCTTTGTTTAAAGGCTTTAATGTATTGTTTATCTTCGCTGGGAAAAAAAGATAAGAAGATATATATTGATAGAATTTGGATGAAACACTGACAAGCAAGGAATAGTGAAAAATTAAAGTCTGACCAATCATAGTTAGCTCAAAAATGTCCTTAGGACTATAACGTGACGTTCCGCATATTTCAGTCCAGTGGAGTTGTCTGCTTCTAAAATGCTCTATTTGTAAAGTCTATAATCTTTTAATAAATACAATTTGGGGCTAACAGCATATCTCGCCCTTGTACCTTTCACCCTTGTTAACTAAATTGCCTCTTTAAATCGAAGTGTGTGCATAGATGCACTGTTAAAGTAGATATTTTGCGGCAGTTGAATTAGTTTAACACTGATATCATTTAAATGCTTTACATTAAGACATTTACTGTACAAGTTATAACATTTGCCTACAAATCTGTTGTAAATTGCTAGTCAAATCATTCTTATTTTAGAGTTTGATGTTGTGTACATGGAATTTCGTAGCCTGTGTAAAATGGGTTTATAAACAGAGGTTTAACTGTTGTGGTTTACAGGGTGGAGGCACTAAGGGAAGCGGCCACAGCTATGGAACATGAGAGGGAGTGCTTACTCGAAATGATCCAGTCCATTCAGAACAGCCAGGAAATGCGAACCATTTGTGATGGTAAGGTCACACATTTATTTATAAAAAAAAAAAAAAAAAAAAAAAAAATTGTGAAGAGTATAGAACTGTAAGTGCGGAACTGAGACACATCCTAAATTCTCTGCACCCCCAGGAGAGCGAGAAGAACTCAGTCTGACTGCTGGTAGACTCATGAGCCGGACGCTGACAGTGACCATCTCGGTGGACACCATCCGAAACCCACAACAGGAAGAGGCGCTGAGGACAGCCATAGCGATCATCGACGAGATCGCTGCTAAAGTGCTTGATGACATGGAGAGTGCGAGGAAGAAGCTGCAGGCCCTTCACGCCGCCTGCCTCACGGAGGCGCCGCTGGTTCCCATTGACCAGAAATTCCAGAGCATTGTGATCAGCTGCGCACTGGAAGACCAGAAGAAAATCAAGCGGCGGCTCGAGACGCTCATACGGAACATGGACAATGCGGAGAAAACCATCAAGATCATGGATAACCAGAAGGTGGACGAGTCCAAAAGTGCCAACGGCAAATGATGACACGGGGTGTGGACAGTAACACCTCTGTGGAGTGCCTAACTGTAGCACGTGCCTTCACTAATCACTGGGATCAGCACAACTTTTCATTTCTAACCACGTGTGCATGTGACGTGCTACACTTATAGTCTTATACCGCCATTTTGTTAACTCAATTAAAACGGAAGAGCTGAAAATTGTTAATTAATTTAAGTAGTATTCAAGGCAACAGAATGTATCGTACACGTTAAGTCTCCGAGACGTACCCCAACTTCTATATATTATCGGCTAATTCTATTAGTGTTCTACTAACAAAATCCAATTAACGAGTCCTCTGCACCTATCCGAGTCCGATCTGTAGTTGAGACCAATTATGAACTTTCCAGTGTTTTCCAGGGCAGAACAAACCAAATCCCTGGCTTAGGCCACACCCACTTCAGGTTTAAATCCGAATACAGATACGGATAGCGTTATATTATTGTAAATTGTACCTGTAATGTTTAGGATGTATCTGGATCTGCACATGGTATGCATACGCTGAGGGTTCAATTTAGACTATGGCTGCCATCATGCTCAAGTGGAATTCTTCATAAGGCTGTTAAGATTGTCATATTACCATATAGAGCAATGCTCGTCACTGTAGCTAAGGAGCGAAACGCTCAACGTGAAGGCGTGTTCGAGAAGCCTTTATAAAAATATAACACTTGAAAGTGTTAGTAGTGCAACACGTAATATCTCACAACATTTACCTCTAAACTTATTACAGTTACAGCTTAATGATCATGTAAAATTTGAGTGTCTGTCCAGAAAAAGTTTAATTTTTCCATGCCATGTTCCCGGAGTTCATTTTAAATAACTGGTGATGCACAGCGTATTAATGTAGTTCATCCCACCTCGTGAAGATCCCTTAGACAGATCTCTACAGTACAGGAAAGAAGTTTCCAAGCAAGCGTGCTCAAATATTAATATACAAAATATCTTGTTAAATGGAGACAGACAGTTAAAATAGATCCTTTATTTGTAAAATGACTACCATCTACCAGAGCAAAGTGACACCAGATAAGACATGTTCGGGGGAGGAAACAAAATGATTACAGTGAAGGTTTTTTTTTTGTTTTGAAATAAACATTTCTGTGAAATATTTATAGACCAGTCAGTGCAGGAACATTTACTTGAAACGTAAAGTTTACATTTAATATAAAGGCATCATAACCAAATGAGAAAGATGTAGAACCACTATTAGCAGTCGTAACAAATGTAATATTTTTATATACTCGACATTTTCATGTATGCTCAAGGTTGTGCTCTGTGATAAAGTGACCAGATATTCTTTTCTTTCTTTTTTTTTTTTGACGAATAAAGTGCCTTGAATCCATCGTAATGTAGGCTTGAATCTTTATATCCAAAAGAGCGTAAATGATTAGATTACACAGAATTACAAAATACAAAGAGAGCAAGGTCATATAAAGCTCATCACAACTGTAAACATATTGCTGGTCATTGTGGCTAAGTACCGTCGATACACATTCATACATGAAATCATATGTAAGGCATGCATGTTGTGCGTAAATGTAAAAAAATAAAATAAGCCAGACGGATTGAGTGTTTTATACGTTTTCATGTATGCTGAGCTGAAATGGGTGATTTCCTCATTGCTTTAGAGACTGATCAAGGATTAATCCGAAATTATACAATAGAATCGAGTCCTAATTACAAACGAGCATTATCTTAGTGAAGTATCTTCCAGTATTCACTGTGCTTTTAAGCAAGCCCTCAGAAGCTTCTGCAACCAAGAGCTTTAACCCTCAACTGCTCAACCCCCGGGTTTATATTGCATTCGGTCTCATTTGTTCAGTCATTACTTTGGAGAAAATCATCTACCAAATGAACAAGTGTACAAGAGTCTCCCAAAGTTTAGTTATACAAGAACAACAGTTGAACATGACGAAGGTCCAATTCAGAGAAAGGACTGTATGGACACAGAAATCCGATCTTATCACAAATCAGACTTGAGCCACTTTCGTATGCAGTCCTAGATTGGATATACCCAATTGGATAAATGACCATGTGACATGAAAGTGAACGGTAATGGAATTCATGTGGCCCATTAAGACACGTGTAAACAGCAATGGAGGACAAACAATGGGGACTATATTGAGTGGAAGGAATCTACAGAAACCAAGTATTTGATGTGTGCGTTTGAAGGGACAGGTGTGTTCACAACCACCAGTGACCAATAATCGGTCTTTAATGAGGACCTTTGAGACATCAAAATCAGAATTGTGCAAAGAAGTTTGCAGTGATTGCTCCAAGTGTAATGTCTGAAGTGGCAGATCGTTTAGAGCTGTGGATCTCAAATTGGGTTCTGTGAAGTATAGCCAATGGGTCAGGGATTTTTTTTTCCTAGAAATTTTATGTAAATTTTACCAACAAAATGTGTCCTATGAGTAGAATGTTCAGGAGAAAAAACACTCCATGGCTTCAATGAATAGCCAAAATAGGATTGTACACTTAAATATTGAGCCTAATATCTGAAGAGTTGGATTACACCTTCTCACCATCCACTTTAAAGGCAACACCTATCCAATCAGCCAATCAGTGAACCAGAAGCGCAATATATATCCAGCCACCACCGGCCTGAACAAGGCAGTTGTGTCCACGGATTCCAGCTGTTGATACCAAATTCTGATTCCAATGAACTGAGATTCATCAGACCAGGCGAGTTTTTCCCAATCTTCCACAGCACTAATGCTCACTCAATGCACTTTGTTTTTCCACACTATTGTGCGTAAACTCCTGAGAGGTGTCGTGCGTGAAAATCCCAGGAGGTCAAGTTGATCAGATCCCAGAGAGAATATCCATCCACCCATCCATCCATCCATCCATCTTCTGTACCGCTTATCCAACACAGGGTCACAGGGGAACCTGGAGCCTATCCCAGGTGGGGGCCACCCTGGACGGGGTGCCAACCATCGCAGGGAACAATCGCACACACATTCACACACTATGGACAATTTGGCCAAAATGCCAATCAGCCTAGAACACGTCTTCAGACTTGGGGAGGAAACCAGAGTACCCTGAAGACACCCCTGAAGCACGGGGACAGCATACAAACTCAACACGCACACAGGGCAGAGGTGGCATTCGAACTTCCAACTCCAGAAGTGCGAGGCAAACATGCTAACCGCTAAGCCACAATGTAAGCCCACCCTCCCCCTCCAATTAACCCCCACCCAAACCCAGAGAGAACAGTTTCTGAAAAACTTTTTCTAGCCCATCTGGCACCAACAGCCATTGAAATCACATTCATCGAGCTCGCATTGTCCTTATTCTAATGCTTGATTTGAACATTAACTGAAGCTCTTGACCTGTATCTGCATGATTTTATGCACTACGCTGCTGCCACATGTCTCGCTGATTACATAATTGCAGGAATAGATAGTCATGTCTATACTGGGGGGATTATTTATTTATTATCTATTACAATTAAAGGGGTCTCAAGCTGATTTGCAGGGAATTTTAAACCCAGGAGTGTGAATGTACTGAAGATAACATGTCACGTCACCAATTTTACCCAGCATACTAATGTTCATTCAGTTAACCATCAATAACAATTCAAATGAGGCGTTAACAGAGACATACAGTGTATTCCACTGTTCACGTGAAATATTCTGTACCATTAGTGTTTACAAGCAGCAGAACTGAACATTGTATCGTATCGATACTGAAGTCTAGACGGGTCCTATGCTTCCGCTGAGCATTACTGAACTCTAGTGTTGGTCATGATGAGCTGCACGATTATCTGCGAGCATATTTTAATCTCATCACACTACGATATTATTCAAAGTCTGGTCATGTTCTCTAAAGTTAAAATTTTTCTAACGATATTTACATTTCTTACAAGTACATACAGCTTAAAAACATTTTCTTTTTGGCACTGTGTTAATGCTATGGTTTAGAGACGACGTCTTCGCTTACAAAAATACCTTTTTTTTTTTTTTTTTAGTACTTAATTATTTTTTTATGGAAAGATGTGTTACCAAATCATACACCTCCACACACACACATTGCACAGAAGAGAGGGAGAAAAAAAACCAACAAAACAGTCCAGTGCACAAATGGTTTGAGTAAAAATTATGTGCGTTATAAGGAATCATGTTAGTGTGTGTTAGTTACCCTGCGCTACACCGTATAAAGTCACACACAATCTTACTTTCTAGATCTATTTCCGTTTAACATCGGTTTGAAAAATACGCTCGTAATCCAAAATCAAGGGGTCCGAGTCAAGATACTTATAACAATTTCAAAAAAGGGGTTTTATTCTGAAAAAAGGTAACTTCCTCTTGTCGATTGTAAAAAAAAAAAAAAAAAAAAAATTTATAATAATAAAAATCGTAAATCTACTTTGATAGTTGGCTGTGATAAAGCAAGACAAGCTGCTTAATCATCATCCCAAAGCCCTGATCAAAACGTACGTGTTAAAAAGGAGTGTCACAAACCATTGCTGCTTTACAACCAACAGGGAACACGTATTCCCACAAATTCCACCGTTACAAATACATCCGGCCTTACTTCTACGATCACGTGACATGAGACTCATCCGCAGGAATCAGAGACATGTAACGAAACCACGGTGTGTGGAAAAGCTGACCTCAGTTTAAACGCCACCTCCGCACCGACAGCGTTTACACAGAGACGTAGCCTTTCATGGACTCTGGTTAGTGTCGACGTTGATGCATGTCACCCCGGACCTACAAGGCAAACAAGGCATAACGCATATACGAGGAGACGTTCTAGAGAAGTCTGCAGCTACCGAATGGGATTTTATTCTTCTTAGTTCTCTGCTTGTTCGGTCGCAGGTTGATGACCTCACGGCCGTTGAGATCGCTGCAGTTCTGGTTCGGCTGGTTGCCGCTGCTAGTGTTGAATACGCCTAAAAAGGTGAAGCAAACAGATTAGTATTGACTGATTTCTCAAGATCCCAAGGTGGTGATAATGTTCTTTCAACAAAATGTCATGTCAGATGTCCACAAACAACGTGGATATATGCGTTGCATACTTTTCAACAAGAAGTTAAAATGTAGTAGTCTAACGTCTCGTGAAAGCTAAAGACAAGTAGGAAAAAAAAATAAGATGGAATAGATTATTTATCTATAACGTCATGGCCTGAAGCGGTTTATTCCTCGTATACCACAGCAAGTTTCCAACAAATACTATTTCTGCAAAGCAGAAAGCCTTCTGATTACTTTCCCTTCCATAAAACAGAAAGCTTCACCATAGCTATATGTTACGTGACAATAAGTATGTTTCCATCCAAGGTGCGAATTTAACTTGGGTGAAAAAAATGGAATATTGCTTAAAACATTTGTGAATGAAACACCGTTTCCTTCCCACATGTTCGAAAGAACACGTCACTTCCGGGGAAACTGTAGCAAAATATTGATACTTTTTGAGCCAACTATCCAATTGTATGATTTGTTGAGGCAAAGTCACATGACTTTTTGATGCGCATCAAGGAATTTATTCGGTAAATGTGTTTCCACTGCAGTTCATGCTCATGTCTTCTTATCAAAATAAACAGATAAATAATCAATCCTCTTTAATTGAGCGCATACATTTTTTAAGTGCATTTTGGAGATTTTATTCGCATCAGGTGTTTCCATCCAGCGTTTTTTTGTTTTTTACCATTTACATAAAAATACGTCGATGGAAACATAGCTAATATGTTTTTGTTTTTTTAAATTAAATTGACATTTTGTGATGCCATACAAGTCCCCGTGTATGAGCTGTTACTATAGAAACGACAATGTATTAGAACGGGCACATTAATGTAAACCTTAATGTCATTAAACGGTTGAATTTATACCATGAAAACACAGATGATGGATAAATAAATGAACATCACTTATTTCTTACCAATTTTATTGCTTGATGTGTGAACGACAGGATCTTCGGCTGTCTGTTGCTTCAGTCGTTGCAGGTATTTTTCTGCTAGATATTTAAAAACTACACGACAGAATAACAGTACAATTACAGTAGAGAAAGAGCACAGTAATACGCTAGTGAGAGTAGGATCACATTTAACTCTCAGGATAGATCAACCAAACAGTGTTCTGTGAAGTTTGCAGTAGAGCTGGATGATGCTCATCATTTTCACTAATATCCCTTTGTCACTTTTCTTAAGACTACATGGATTATATAGCACATACAGGACTTGGCAGAATTAATTTTTTTAGAATATATGTTCCTCTGTATATTGTGTTAATTTTTGCGATCACAAAATTGTGAAATCCTGGAGGGACTGACTTTAGTTTCACTGCGGCAACACTGTGTATATATAGCCTTACTGCTATTGCTTACTAAAATACTTGCTGCTATTTAATCTATATGCACTTTTTTCCCATTTGTTTTATTAGGGCTGTGTATAATAAAGCAAATTTGACACATTTGAATAACGGATTATCCAAAACATGTTGTTTTATACCGTGTCCTGAAACACAGGTGAATATGAAATTTAGCAACACTGTTAACCTTTATGTATAATGTTATTAACCTGGACAGATAAACGTTATGTAACTAGGCTTGACTTCAAGGGCGTAACCATGGTATGGACAAAACATATCAAACATCCAAAGTTTGATACTGAAAATTCGCATATTTAGAACATAGTTTTAGGATTACAGTTACTGTTTGAATTCACGTGATTTCTGAGCGACAGAAGCTCCCACAGCATGGGGAAATTGTCGGGTGCTGTGGATGTCCTGTGGGCAGATGTATTCTCTGCTCTATAACCTACCATGAAACCTACTACACCAAGTAGAGGCGAGCTAAGATGTGTGCAGGCAAACCACACACGCTAACGTTTAAACACGCACTCACGACTTTTAAACAAACTCAGAAGGGATGGCTACCTATGAATCTAAATTCAACACTATATATGTTGTAAATACAATTTCCCCACGGATGCTTCCAGGCAATGCTGTGCTGCCTGCATTGTGACCAGGTACCATTATTTTCCCAGAAGAGCAATGACTGACTTAGATGATCATTTTAATTTGATAAACTGAATATTCTGTTTGTGTAACTGGTGTCATTTATTATGTTAATGTCATCATGCTGTTTAGCTTGCTATGTAATAAGTGTACAACATTATATAGTGGTAACCTGAAACGTTAGCTATGTAAAGGGTACTGCAGTTTTCTTTTCGTAATTCTAAAGACAAACTGCCCTAACTAGTTCTGAATGGATAACTACAATATGGCCACAACTCAGAGTTCCATATCTCTCATTGCCAAGCTAGCACATCTCAGCATTATGCTGCGCCTTATATTTGTAAAATCACTTAGTTATCCTTCGTCCACGAAATGCTGTGCAACTTTCCTCACTTTCACTCGCATTTATAACAGTCTGTCAAACGTGAGGGTTCAAAACGAACTCGGCGGGAGGGTATGCAAGTGAATGTAAAGTTATTGGTCAAAAACTGGAACTGATGTTAGCCTAACCTACTTCGTGGATGTGCAAATATCAAAAGTTAATTGACCTTCTTAAGAACAAACCAAGCCATGGTATGATGCCTTCTATACTAAGCTAAGGTTACCTACTATTTAGGGATCTAGTTACTTACTGTCTGAAAAAAAGCTTGTATGTTCTGCTACAGTTTTCTACGCTTGGCTGCTGTCTCCATTTCTTACAGACTGAGCTGCTAAAATATATCTACGAACTTGCGTTGAGTATGGGCGCAACCAAGTGTACAATTGTGGAGGGGGGGGGCACAGCTATTTTCCTTAACAAATGGAAATATATTAAAAAGGAATAGACATAAATAAATAAAATAGATGAAAAGACAGATCCGTTGGCAGGGTTCATTAAAGCGGGACATATAGAAAATATTTTGCACTGTATATTGGGGGGACAGATTGGTATTTCTCCAACTTTGGGGGGGACACGACCCCCCCCAAAGAATGCGTTGGTACGCCCATTATTGACTTCCTTCAGCAGTAGCATTACAGCAGTATATATATTTTTCCCCCACTTCTGTTTTGAATTAGTTAGCTATTAAAAATAAACGCATCATCAGTTGGCAATTCTTCATATGGTTATTACGAAGGTATAATAAACTCATGATTCTTAAAGTAACTAACTGTTGATGTGTCATTTCATTGACTGTACTAAGATGTACAGCGATGTCATTTCATTCGCTCGGTTTCACTCTCTATCCGATCCTGTAACGTATTCAGTCGTGTTACTGTCACAGCGTTACACACCTTCGTTGACGTTGAGATCTTCTTTCACAGAGGCCCGATAAAATCTCAGCTTGAGCTTCTTAGCAAGACCCTCGGCTTCCTCGCTGCAACGGCAAGAGAGTGCTAAACGTTGACGCAAAGTGAATGACAAACGATTACAGTATACTACTAATTCTACACTGAAGGGCCGGTCTTACGTTTTTATCAGCGTGTCGTCCAGGAGGTCAATTTTGTTCTGCACCAGAACAGTTGGAATGTCTCCAACTTCCATCTCCACTTTCTCCCTCCAGCTGCTGATGGCCTCGAATGACTCTCTGTCCGTGGTGGAGAAGACGAGTACACACGCCTGGGCACCTACAAAGCGCACATAAACAAAACAAAAGAAAAAGAAAAAGAAAAGAAAGAAAACTTTATTTGATAATAACTTTATTTAATAAAGAAGGTTTTGAGGGGTGTTGGTATTCAAAAGTGCAGAACATATGTGCAATAAACCAATAATTATTATTACGCATTATTCATTATTATTTATTCATGGATGAGTGTTCTGCCAGGGAACAGGTGGAAAAAAATAATAATGCAGAGTCCTTTCAAATTTGCTGAGCACTTTAAAACGGTCTCCCTGGCCAACCTCACCTCGGTAATAAGCCTTAGTGATTGCATCAAACTCCTCCTGACCTGCTGTGTCCCACAACATCAACCGCACATCCTCGTCGTTTACTCTGAAACACAAGTGAACCAGAAGTTCACAGATTAGCAAAGCAAGAACGTGTGTGGAACATAAAAAGCGTAAAAATCCTAACTAAGGTTAACACGGTTAAAAAGCGAGTAACTGTGCAAACACAGCTGCACTGTGCATTTAGTGGATATGACTTGAACTATAGACAACTAAGCAAGAATTAACTGCTGCCCTTTACACTTACCGAGCTGCATTACACTGTATATTTTCATATATCTGATCCATTTTGCAGTCCTACAGGCTTGCTTGTTATATCCATTCCTACAACAGCCGTCACTTATTGATTTCCCTGGCACTTTATCAGGATCGGACAAACCCATGAGTTTGCCACGGATTTTTTCCCCTTGCTGATGGGGTCTTCTAGAAGAAATGCTTCGTTCTTTTAACCTACATGCATATCTTAATAAGAGGATCAATATTAAACAAGCTTAACAATACGTTTAATTTGAAACTAATATGGGATGAATAAATTCACACTCAAACTTAAAAAGAAAACCCCATTTTGAAAAATCTCATACTACACACTTTTATGGAACCCTGCACACATCAGCAATAATTTATAACGATTACAAACACTGGGTTAGCTGTTAAAATGTTCTTTAAATCTTACACTTGGGAAACTTTGTGGATACCCCCCTCCTCGTAATCCATGTTAAATAATTCATTTCTGAATCGGCACGGCTCTGACAGCATGGCGTCGTAAGTTTTCGCTGTTGATTGTCGCAGGTTTGAGTCAGAATCTTTAAGTTTTAATTACAACAGCCTCGGAGTAATTTAAGGTGAAGCCACGGAAATCATGACGTCGTATATGAAACCTTTGGCAGCTTGAAGGACTAATCACAGAAAGAAGCGCTGATCCTGTGCCGTTAATCATGGGGGGGGGGGGGGAACTATTACTCTAAGCCTTTCTGGAGTACATGACAGGTTTATAAAAAAGAGCCATGTGTACAAAAGCTGATTCAGAATAAATAGCAGGGAAAACTGGAAACCCAGACATCCACTGATGACTAAGACAGTGGAAAGAAGAGCTCATAAAAAAAATTAAATAAATAAAAAAGCCCCATAAACCAGTTTCAGAGCAATATGGCTCAGCAAACAGAGCACAGACATGCACTTACACTATCTGTCTTTCCAGGAAGTCGACACCAATGGTCTTCTTATAGTCCTTGGTGAAGATGCCCTTGCAGTATCTCTGGATCATACTCGATTTGCCTACAGCGCCGTTGCCCACGACCACCACCTTGATGGCCACCTCCATATCCTCTTCCAACATGGCTGCAAGCTCGGCTGGAAAACTCGCGGGCTCGCGCTCGCTTGGCTTATAATCGTCTCACGTGAAGTCTTCCCTGTTTGGAACAGATTTAAGAAAGCTTTTCAGCAGCGTCCTCGGATATTCACAGGCTATACTTTATGGCAGGAGAAAAACACGACCGACATGGAAAAATTACATGCTGATGTCACGAGAGCTTGAATATCTAGGGTCAACCGTTCTGCCCGTTTGTTTCCTACTGCAGGACCGAGCTGTCTGCTCAAGGGTGTGGTCCACATGGCGTAATTTCCCCAGAGCCCACGATACACTTCACACAGTTTTGATTCTGGGCACGAGGAGAAAATGTGCGCATGGTATATACAAGAAGTGCTTCTGGAGGTTTTAGGCAAGTAGATGCATGTTATTTATACACGACTGGTACATTTCCACTGCTTGACTCGGCTCACTTTTTGGGGGTTTTCCACTGTCGATAGTACCTGGTACCTTGTACGGTCAAAGTTCCGAGCCGATACTAAATGTGAGCCAGGCGCTGAGGGAGTAGAGAATTCTCCTTAACGAGTGGTTCTGTATTGTGCCTGAATAAACGCATGTCATTTAATACAAACTTTGTGTATGGCAATATTCCAATAATCGAAAGTTATGTATTATTTATCTCATTACAGATAAAATTACAACAAAGGTTTCGGTCTTACATTTTCACATCCCGCTTGTTACCGATTTCCAAACAGGCGTTTATCGAAGTCACTCCTTAGTCGTATCGATCGCTACGTAGGATCTGGAACAGCGTTATTTTACTTCCTTAATAGGGAACATGTTCAGTGAACAGGAAAGGCTTTTCTGTACGGGGCTTCGATAATACATTATTCCTGCGTGAAAGCGAGTGGAAGATGGCGCCCGCATCGAGGCTGCACTAAACCTCATTGGAAAAGTAAAGTGAGCCGAGCGAGTCGTGTTGAGCCGTACCGTGCTGTGGAAAAGTGGCGAATTTCTACAGATGTCCTCCGGCAGCATTGCCTCATTCCAGACGTATGCCCCGAAACCACAGAAAGAACAACAATTAAGGAATTTGAGCATTTTGTTTCCTTAGCAAAGACGTGCAGAGACCTTTGTACAAAGACTTCCTGATCATTTTCACCTAATGTTTTTTTTTTTTTATGTATTTTTATTTTCTTTCCCTTGTTGTGAAACACACTTGTCCACCAGGCAACTACAAATTAAACAT
Organism: Ictalurus furcatus; assembly: GCF_023375685.1. Lineage (NCBI taxonomy): Eukaryota > Metazoa > Chordata > Actinopteri > Siluriformes > Ictaluridae > Ictalurus > Ictalurus furcatus. The sequence continues at coordinate 6,524,825 of NC_071257.1, read as the reverse complement.
CTAAAAGTCTATTATGTTCTCACTTATTTTACAAATAGTGGGGGGGGGGGGGGGGGCTCCAAACAAAACATTACACAGCACATTAACCCTCCAATTTATGTGATGAAATTGCACTACAATTAGCCTAATGATCAATTCTAAAAAGAAGAGTTGTGCACACTGCCCTGACAAACAAGAAAGGAATAAAACAAACCACAGGAGAGACATTAGGACACTGGAGAGACCACACTGCTTGCATATTCAGTTACATTACAGAGGCCTCTTGACTCTTGTCTCTTAGAAAGGTAACTAAATACAGCAGGACGGTCTGACGCAGCAACGATACCCACAGGAGCACTTCACTAGCCAGCAACGCGAGAGGGAACTCACACTGTTTAGTTGTAAAGAAGACAAGCGTCCATGCAGTGATGGAATAAAGTACAGAGAGAAAAGTTAAACATATTTAAGAACAAACTTAACTACAGTCGATGTGTCATCATGCTCCATTTCTGTGTCATAACAAGGACTCCATGAACACGGGTGTTATTCGGTTGTCCCTCTCGGGGAACCATTAAAAGGTTCAATCTGAAACAGTTCAGAGTAGAACACTTCTTTTAGAAAGCTAAAGCCCTGTTTTTCTGAGAGTGCACATGGACACTCCGGATGCTGCAGCCCAGAGTACAGCGCTTTGCTCAAGGACACTAAATCATCAGTAATCATCTGGGATACGGCGAAATCGCCAGATCTCTCGAGTCATAGCCAAGCTCTCTCGGAGTCTCTCCAAGGCACATCCTTTAAGTTTCCAAAATGTTCACATGAGGATTAGCAGATGAAGGTAGCATGATGCAAGTTAACTGTACCTGACTAACACCATTATAAGAATAGTGTCTTTTGTCACAGTAGCTGGACTTCCAGCATTCTTCATTTTAGTGCAGGGAAAATGCTCAGAAATGAATATTCACAAGCGCATTCTGAACTTCTAAGGTCAGATGACATTCACTGGAGGTTCAAAGATGTTAGGATGTCATTGCAAACAGCTGGAAGGTGGGGCCGACAGCTGCTCAGCTTCAGATAAGTCACCTTCAGACTCAGCATTCGCACGTGACAAGAAATTCCTGGAAAACAGGATGCGATGTCTACCACACCTGCACATTCAACAAGCCAAAATCTTTCTGGAGAATATTGGCCAAGATGACAAGTTGTTGATGCCACTATTAGCATGAAAGTGTTATAAACTGACTGCTTTGCATTTGCATTGCATTGATCCCTCTGACCAACCGCCGATCTCCGTTGTTCCCTCTGACCAACCACTGATCTCTGTTGTTCCCTCTGACCAACCACTGATCACCTTTGTACCCTCTGATTAATCAAAGAAAAACTGGAATGTTGGTGTGGTGAAGTTTTTTTGTTAGGAGATATTTATTTAGCATTTTATTATGAGAGGTCTCAGGAGTTTTCTCCGCGTTTTGACTGGTCACTGTGCTTTGCGAAGTTTCTCAGCTCAGGAAAGTCTTCAGAACAGGGGAAAGTTTACGCTCTCTGGTTTCTCAGTAAAGTGTTTTTTTTAAAAACAGTGAGACAGAGTGCGAGAGACAGAAACCAAGATTCTGGGTAGAGAATCACTGTTTATCACTAGTATAACTAACTAACGAGTCTCTCGGACGTTCTATACAATTAACTCTAACGATAAACCGTTATAATGTACAACACTGCAACCTTCATCACATCGCTCAGCTATACGTACACCACCACGCTCCAGACCGGGGGTTCATATCAAACTAATCCACTCTGCATCACACCGCTGTAGGATTCTCCACATATCCACACACTCTGTTGTTTAATACGCTGCGCCTTACTCAGTTTCCATCATGATGAAACTCTATTCTCTCCCAAGTGTCATGATCATGATAAAGTTATTATTATAACCATACAACCAATATGTAAATGTGTCTGTGACGTCATCGGGTGTCTTTTTGAGCGTGCATTAGCTACTTTCCCCTGACAGAAAGACTTGACTTTGAACACTAATGGTCATGTGTGTGTGAACAGGTGGTGATGAGGGGTGTGTGTGTGTGTGTGTATGGCTCTACTCCTGACATGCCACCAAGCAACGTGTAACCAAGGAAGTGTATGTGTGTATATGTGTATATGTGTGTGTACTCATCTAAATGAAAGCAGTGGAAACTCTGTCCTGTAGTGTGTGTGTATTCACATTTAAGCGAAATATAAACATATTTAAGGGGAGACGTGTTGAATTGTTTAGGAGAGAGGACCAGGTCTTGTGTGAGGAAGCAGGCGGTGTGAGAGTGTTAAACACAGAGGATAAATACACTGATTAATAACCGACAGTCTGTAGTTAACCTTAGCTAGCTCACATACCTACAATGACTAGCAGCCGAGCTAACGGCTTTCCCCACACCGGGCTCTGCGTTCAATTCATTGCCAGAGTTATTTAACGCGTATAAAACTAATTAACCGGGAATTACACATCTCGCCTTACCTGCTCTCAACGTTAACGGTTTCTCTTCCCGCTACATTCTTGAGTTTGGACCGAAGCGCAAACCGCGTTCATGGACCCGCCGGAGCTCCGGTGTCGCAAAACGTCGCAAATCTCCGCAGTTTAAATCGTTCGATATGCTGTTATGCGACTGCTCCTGCTAACCATCTACATATAGTGTAAATATTCTAGATGCGCTTGTCTATAACCCGATGTGCTTTCTTTCCCACCAGTGTTCTTAGAAAAGCCCCGCCTCCTTCCTCTGCATTGGCTAATAGTCCACGCACAAGCACTGGCTGCCGTTCATGTCTCCTCTGATACGTCGAGACATCCGCCATATTGGAAAGGACCAGATTGACTTGTTTACAGTTTACATGCACGCCCGATATTAATCAGAATTCTGCAATATTTTAATTAGTACTGAGAAATGTAAACGCTGCAATCTGATTGCCCGATTCAGATTAAGGCAATATTCTGAATCCCATCCCAGAAGATGCCGGTTTAATCAGAAACGTTTTGCATGTAAACACTTTATTCAGAAAATCCAATGAAAGGAGATATATGCACATGCTCAGTCCGCATGGAATTGTGAGTGCTAACAGATGCTTAGCTGTAGGCTAGGTATTTAGGAATGGCAACTCGGGCTAGATGGACACAACCACGTATACAGGAATATTCCGATGCCTAGACGCATATAAATATCCTATTCGGAATATGGTTGCAACCTGAATATAGACCTTAAACGGAATTTGACGTGCATGTAAACGTCGTCTATGGCACAGGAGTCCAACCATGGTCCTGGAGAAACTCCTGTCCTAGTAATTTGTAGTATTTTCCCTGCTCTTACACAACTGCATCAACTCAAGAAGGACTGTTAATTGGCAAATCAGGTGTGTTGTGAGCAGAGACAACTTTAAAATGAACAGGACAAGACGCACTCCAGGATCAAATATAATTTGTAAATAACTAAATATAATTAAAAATAGCTAATAGTCTAATCAATGAATATCCTAATAACAATCAGTTACCGTTCAGATCTCAGTGCAGTTATATAATTCACATAACAGGAATCAGCACTAACAAGGTAAACTGAGAATAAAATAAAATGCAGAAATTTCATGTACGATTATGTCAAAATAAATGAATTGAGAAATGTAACGAGTGGAGATGCTTCCATAAAGGCTGTAAGGCATAATGTATTAAGCTCCATAATTACTGGCACCTTCGGTAAAGACGGGTAAAAAAAAATATTTTTGAAAAAATATTCTACAACCTACCTGGAAGAGAACACCAGCGTATTTTGCGATCACACGCAGTGAGAAGGCAAATAAGATCTTCAAGATTCTCCAAGAAGGCGGCATTTTGTGGTCAATAAAGTTTCCAAATCCACAACTAGACACCACCTCCATACCAACAACCTCTTTAGAAAGTCTTTTCTTTCTAAGCACAAATGATGTATGTGTCTGGAGTTCACTAGATGCTTTTGAAACGATGTCTGAAACTGGGTTTGTGGTCAGATGAGACAAAAATAGAGCTTTTAAGCAACAAAAAACTCACTGTTTGCAGTAAAACGACAGATGTTTATACAGGAAAGAACCTCATCCCTAATCCCCTGAGAAGCTTGTTAGGATACATGGCCTCATGAACTCTGAAGATTTTAAATAAAAATCTGGTTACCTCCACCCAAGCATGACAACTAGGTCATAGTTGGATCTTCTACCAGAACAATGATATAAAATATATCCAAGTTCACATAAAAATGGTTCAGTGACCAATCAACCAAGTGTTTGATATGGCCATCCCAGTCCTCAGACATAAGCATAAGATGAGCTGAAAAGAGAGGACCAGGGACCTTTCTATCCTGATAGGAGTGGTCTTGATTCAACCCAATGAATGCCTCCGGGAGATTTTGGACTGATGTGTTAGACAGCGCTCTTTGACGCCACCATCAAAACATCAGTTGATTGAATATCTTTCAGTAGAATGGTGTTCATTTCTCCAGTACAGTTCCAGAGACTTGTAAAATCTGTGCCAAGTGCGTTGAAGCTGCAAGCTTTTCTTTTCTTCACCGGACTGTATTCGAAGCCTTAGACAAACTAAGTCAGCAGTACTTACTCTATTACTAGACTATAAACTAATCTTCACACATGCTGTCATGTGTACTGCCAAATAGAAAAAAAACATAAACTAAAAAATTGGGGTCAAGTTAAAGACTAAACATTATGATATACTGTAGTCCTGCCTTCATGTCATGTTAAAGTATCCCACTTAAATAAAAACACATAGTATCAAAACCTTCATCTGTGAAAAGTCATTCTTTTCCCTCGTTTCCATCCAAATGTTGCTCATTGTATCAGAATATTTGGAGAAAATCTTTTTGTTACTCTATATTCAGTTAAACTCAATGACTTTTCACTCTCTCCAAGATGGCGACGCCATTGACGCATCTATTGTTTCCGGTCTCAGCAGCAAGCTGCTCAGACGTCCAATCGGTGAGCTGTTTGCATACGAACCAGTAACCAATCCTAACAAAAGGAGGCGGGATTTGTCGGAAAACGGGCATGCAGTGTAACACCTACCTCGAGAGTCCCTCATCTCGGTTTGCAACGCGCATGCGCGACATTTTCACGCACGCGTACTCGACGCCATCTGAGGCCACGTCTCACAGTGTGGAAAGATTTCTCTGCAGCTTTCCTTCTCTAGGCGAAAGTATTTTTTTTTTTTTTAAAACAATGCCTGTCAAGTAAAAAATTACGATCAAGATTTAAAGTGTATAAATATTAATATGTTAAAAAAAATCACTGGTTTGTTTTAGTTGTAATTCGCAGGTAGTCCTGCATAAAGCTGGAGAAAATAAAACACCTCCAATTTGATAGGTGATGAAAGTAACCTGATTTGAAAATTATTTTATTGACTCGTTTTTTTTGTGACATCTGACACTAAACCTGGGTCAAATACAAGAGAAGCCATTGTATGTGCGCCTTTTAAAAATAATTAAATAATAATATCAGTGAACGGAGGCAGGAGCAATCAGACGGGGTTTACAGCAGTGCTCCTCAAACTGGAGGCCGCCAGATGGCGCCAGAGACGCCGCATAGAAATTCTAGCTCATCATCATCATCATCATTATTATTATTATTATTATTATTATTATTATTATTATTATTATTATTATTATTATATATTTTAAGTTATTTTTACCTGTATGTCGGGATTGTCAACTTTTGAACCATGATGTACATAAAAATGAGTACCAATAAATTAAATCAATTATACACAGCACTCTAAGACACACACCAAACAGAGACATCCATTGATATACTAGTGTACTGTTAGCTACACGCTGATAAAACCTAAGACGGTTTAAAATAAGTTTTAGATAGATGACATAGTCTCTTAGCTGAGAAAGTTAATACAGAAGAGCATAGTGCGAAAAATTTTTACGACTCCAGGGGACAAAGGGACAAAGGGACGCACCCTAGACAAGGGGGGCCACTGAATTACAGGAAAACATGGAAATACTCAGGTCTTATTGGATGACAGCTCAATTCTGCCAAACGTTAGCTCATATGTCTATGGCTCACACAGTTAGTGTGAGGAAAAATAGATATCCGTCGATTCTTTTTTTTTTTAAACCAGTAAAGAGATTGAAACTGAAACAGTAACATGCTCTGATGCTGAGCAGGAAAACATGGTGTGTAAATATCTATATGAGTTCCAGTTTACATGAACGTGATATGAACAGAACATAAGGACAGGTAAGGTACTCTGCATGGCACTGTAGCAGCTAAACCCAAACGAGAGCTTAGCTGTGCATCCCCTTGGTTAGTGACACCAAACTAGCCTGATCTCATCATCGCCGTCGGACTGAAACCTTGTACGTCCAAAACTGTTACTTTTCAGGAAACCCCTGTATTTTTAAAGTCATTTCCAATGGCATTATGAGATTTAACACAAGCTCTCGTAATGCTTTTCATTGGTTAAATATTTGTACAACCCACTGACAGATGTAAAGGGTGACCGATAGCACTGATTTATGAAAAAAAAATTAAAATGATGAAATATGTAGATACGACGTTTCCGCCCAACAGCGACGTCATTGTAGATAGCCAAAAAGTTTAGATTTTATCGGTCTGATAATCCTGTAAACCATGACAATAGTTTTTATGATGAATCCAACTTTTAGTCCAATGTTCACATTTTTTAAAAGCAATTAGCTCTCACATGTAATAAAAAAAAATTCATAGAAACAGTCTGTTCATGAAGTATGTCTTTAAAAGTTTTTTGATGGAGAAGACTCTGGCCTCTGGATGATTGACAGCCCAGCTAACTCCCCCGGTTAATCCGTTAGTTAACATTAGTTGAAGATGGACATTTTGTTTCCTCACTGAGGTTTGATTTCCTATTTGTAAAACACACCATGACGCTGTTAAAAATAAACACTTTATGTTCGGTGAGATGTGTTTTGACTACTTTTAAATGTACTTTGTATAATTATATATCTGTAGGAGCCTATGAAGTATTTTGTTAAAATATTTATATTGCACAGGGGGAAGGGACACAGTTTCGAGGCAGAGTTCAGCAGTTGTAGGGTAGCTCCTTTCTTTATTCGCTTTTTCAACGCTCTTACGATTATTTTCAGTGAAGTCTTCGAAATACACGTCTATTGCGATTCCTCCACAGAAGTAAAGGGTCACAGCGATAACTCTGAGTAACATGAAGACATAAACCTGTCAGAATAACTAGGTTATAATATAATCTAGGTTCGCCTCTGACATCATGTCACAAGCCCCTAAAATCTGAATTCGCTACCAATAACAGTGTATTGCACCAGTTATATAGGGTACAGTGGTCTCACAAAAGCAAACAAACTATTCTATTCAATTGTTAACTGAGTTTTATTTCGTTTAAAGATAAGATCAATTATTTTATTTGATTCAGTACTTTATAAAGGGTGGGAGTTGTTTTTTGTTGTTGTTTTTTTTAAAAGTTAAGTAAATTTCTAAAAAGTCTAATTTTTTTTTTAAAAAATACCACAAGCTACCTACTGTATACCAAAAACAGAAATTAATGCAAAAAGGATTTTTATAAATAAATAATGAATTAAAAAAATTTACACAGAAAAAACAAATTCTATCCATCTAATCACATCCACAATTTATTATTTTTTTTTCAGGAACAGCTGAAAAATGTCAGACATCTGTGTGAGTATATATATTTATATACATAAAAAAATGAATGTGTGCGCCCTACTTGACCAGTCTCTACTGTAATACATGTATAACATGCAGTGAATATTAGGTGCTGCTTGCAGAAATGTATTGAGAAACCTGTAAACACACGAGGCAAACTCACAGTACACAAAGCAAAAGAGGCGGTATTGTTTTATAGCACAATAACAGGCAATTCAATCCACTCGACTGCTGTTGTACAATTAATGCTTATTAGATTGATTTTTTGATACTACAAAGCACATGGACTGGTGCTATTCATAGGTGGGTAAAACATCCAGTCAGTCATATCAAGCTAGAAATATCTTTAATCAAGTGCTCAAACAAATCACAGCTGTCAGCAGAACAAACGATAAGTGGGCTGGAAAAATCCTGTACAAGTATTTTCATGGCTCGAGCTCTGTTACAGATCTTCGGTCAATGCGGAATAATGTTGATCAAACTCAGTCCATCTAATTCAACCTATTTATAGTGCCCAAAAACTATGCCATCTTTGGAGAATTCAAGGCATCAGATAAAAAAAAATTGTTAGTCCTCAAACAGCCAGCATCGGTCTCAGTACTTTACTTGGCACGTGCTGAGACACCTCAGCTCTTTCTGTTTTTACACAACTCTCATTTAAAGCTGTTATTGAAACCATTTTCTCTTCAAAAAAATTATACCTTAAAAAAACCCCTCTAACCTCTTCCCTAAACTAAAATGCCAAATATTTAAAAAAAAAAAAAAAAAACAACATTATTGCGTTTTAATGTTCAAGCTAGTATGGCCAAGTTTCAGACCTCGAATAAGTCCTACTGTAGTAACAGTCTACCGCATTTGTTTCTTCTGAAAAGGAAAAGAAACCCCTCAATGGCGTCATTTGAAAGAGAATCAACTCAAAATCGCTCCATGCGTCGTTTTAGTCTTCTTCTGCACAAAGCAGTCAGAAGGTACTGTCCACACTGTGAAAAATGTCCACATTTACAATTCAATACAATTTCAAAACCTTTTCCAGCAGTGTGTGTAACACACAATGAAGAACCTGAATTAAGCGAACAGTGAAGCCAAGCTCACTAGCTGGAACTGAATGGTGGCAACGGTGGCAAGTTCCTAATTCCCCACTCGAATGAACGTCTACAATATACCTGAAATGTTCAAGCGAGGAAAATCAAATCAATGGCTGAAACAGTACTAATGTGAGATGGAAGGAAAGGGGGCGGAGCTTCCAGGTGATATAATTTTATATGAGAGTGCTCAAAACACACATATTGCTGTTTTATTGTGGGGAACAAAAAAAAAAGAAGATTCTGTTCAGTGCTGTACACCGATTTAAAAAGGCACAAAAAAGCATAAAGGCTTGCAGATCTGTAAATGTCCAATAAAGTATATGAATACATTGCAGATTATCATGCTCCTGTAAACTTTTCTAGTAAACGTTGCAATTCAACAACTACAAATACAGAATCTTTTGAAATAGGTTTGTTTGCCAAATACCCAGGGTGCACTTTAAAGCTAACGTGGCCCGTAGGCCTCTACAATATCTCCTTGTCCCATATCAATAGGGAACTTTTGGCTGTCATAGCCTGAGAAGCTGTTCCCACTGTTAAAGTCTTCAGAATCTGTGTCCTCCGTCACCTCTCCATGGTCTTGCTCTTCGAATTCCTTTAGATCAGTATTGAGGTGAGAAGGGAAGTGAGTGGGACCAAGAGTCTTTTTATCAGGCGGGTGGGTGGAGGTATCGAAAAGATCCTGATCGGTCGTCTCCAGCAGAGGGGTCTCACCTACAGACCTTACCTCGGACAGAGTAGGGTGCTCGGGCTCGTGAATGACACGATCGGGAACGTTCACAATTGCCTGTAGGAGACACAGTGAGGTATCAAATTACTTTCTCTTCATCATGTAATACTGCTGCAGCCCTATTTTTGGTTCTATATACACACTCACCGTCCACTTTTTTAGGAACACCTATATACTCATGCAGTTATCTAATCAGCCAATCATGTGGCAACAGTGCAATGCCTAATGTCATGTACTGTACAAACAGGGCAAGAGCTTCAGTTAATGTTCACACGTCAAACATCAAAATGGAGAGAAAATGTGATCTGTGACTTTAACTGGATGTTTGTACCAGATGGGCTGGTTTGAGTATTTCAGAAATTGCTGATCTCCTGTGATTTTCACACACAACAGTCTTGAGAGTTTACACAGAATGGCTACAATTCGAAGTCAGAGATCAGACTTTTTCTTCATTCTGATGTTTGATGTGAACGTTACCTGAAGCTCTTGACCTGTATCTACATGATATTAGGCATTGTGCTGCTGCCACATGAGGGTGAGGCATGTGAAGCCACCAACCATCACTGTTCAGAGGAAAGCGCTACCTGACTTCTTCTGCATACATGAGCTCACACACCTGTGATTGTCTAGTATTGCAGTGACTGACAGGTAAGAGAGCATATGCCACTCCTACCCAAAGAGTATGGATTTTTTTGCTCGACCATAGATAGCTGTGGCTTTGTCGGGATTCGAACTTATGACTTCTCGACAATAGAACGAATGCTTTTCTGATGCGAAAGATCAATGTGCCTGACGCATTCTTCAGACAGGTGTAGTTTCAGCATCATCTTTGTTAATAGCTGGTGTGTGGTGGGTGTACTGTCTACACACTCGTGGTGGTTGAGGAGATTTTCCCCCATGCAATGTAAAGCACTTTGAGTGTCTAGAAAAGAGCTATATAAACCTAAGGAATTACCTTTAGTATGGAGAAGATTGTGCTTTGAGAGTCAGGCTGAGTAAGTTTTTTGTAAAACACGATTCCCAATATTATTAGGATCAGAAGGCCAAACACACAGCATACCAAAATGGTTAAAATCAATGTCCAATCTGTAAACGAAACACAAGATAAAAAACAAACAAAACGTAAAGTCTAATGAAATACAAAGATATTTTAAAATTACAGTAAACAAACCAGTTTATATTAATGTTCAAGTTCCAATACTTTATCATTTCTATAGTAACAAAAAAAAAAAGGTTATAAGAGGAATTAAACACTTTGGGACATGCTGTTATTAGAAAATAAATCCACTTGTTGCTGATTATTTTCCTATAACAGCATGCTCAGTCATGTTTTATTCTTTGTGCATCAATTTGGGGTTTCGTTCTGTCAGAACAGATCGATGAATCTTACCTGTCGGGGTAACAGGAGCTCCAGCGCCGCACACATTTGTGGAAATTTCAGTTGGTATTCTATTAACATATCCTTTGATGTGTAAACTCATGCAGCGCCCATAAAGACTTTCAATTAGGTGGATGTCTGCTGTGCAAATGTCATCGTCCACAAAACAACTGTACTCGCTCTGAGTCTGTTGGGGGGAAAAAATGTGATTTAAAAAAAAGATCCTTTACAAATAATGATGCAACCAGTACAACTAAAAGCATGGGAAAGTCTTCAGGACAGAGGAGCTTTCCATTTTCTTGGTAAAATTACAAGCTGCATGCTTTGATTGAGAGAGAGAGTGAAAGAGTGATGGAGTGTGAGAGAGAGAGAATGTGAGAGAGAGAGTGAGAGTGTGAGAGAGTGAGAGTGTGAGAGAGAGTGATGGAGAGTGAGAGACAGAGTGAGAGAGGGAGAGTGAGAATGTGAGAGTGATGGAGAGTGAGAGAGAGAGAGAAGAAAGAAAGAAAGAAAGAAAGAAAGAAAGATATACTGGTGAACACTTGTCTTGCAGATTTTCCCCAATATTTAAACTAACTACAAACTGTTTATTAAAAAAAGAAAAAAAAAAAAAAAAGGAAGTGGTCATTAATGGTCATTAATAAACATTGCAATCGTTGGCAAAAGTACTGTGGTATAAGCGGAATAACATTTCAGAATGTAATAATCCACGTTGAGTCGCATCACACTATCCAAGAATTTAGGATAACATAGAATAACATGGCCCGTCATGTTTTCTTCTCTGCATAACATTTGCTATACCAAATAAAGTATTTTTAAACTAGGGGTTAGGGGTTGACTACATGATTAATTCGTTCACTAGTCAGCTGTGGGGCTGCCAGCTAGTCTGGGCACTTGGGCGGAAAACCCTCCAAAAAAAAAAAAAAAATCAGTGAGGCAGACGCTAAAGAAATGCACACAGATGGTAAAAATGGATTGATTGTAATATTTCTGACTATTTGGAAAATTACTTATTTAAAAAAAAAAAAAAAGTCAACTGGTCGACATGTAAAAATGAATACAACCCCATTTATAGGCTGTATGGACATTATATCTGGAAATTATATAACAGTAAAAAGATCTTTAAGAAGAACTCGTACAGAATTCTCTCACGTATGCTAAGTCTCACACTGGTCTGGTCTTCGAGCTCCATGGACTTCTCCTTTTTTAACATACGCATATGATACATTTGGGAATTTGAAGTCATTCGGTGAATGGCACTAAAGGCAGACAGTCGACACGTTTCTGAGTCATTTTAGGTCTGACTTCAACCACAGCAAATAGGTGTTGGTTTTAAGCCCCATTTATGTGGCGTGAACCCACCCTCTCTGTACAGTGGTGCGTGTGGGATGCTACAGTCGTTACGTTACAGGTCTGGTGTGAATTCTAGATAGTGATAAAGTTTGTACTTGCTACAGGACGTTCCACTATTGTTTTTCGCCTGCTGGCACGGGCTAAGTCAAATGGAGTTTGGCACCTGTGTCAGACAGTTTTAAGAAAGTCTTTAAAAACACTGATCTTACCTGGTTAAAAGAAATGTCGTACAAAAATTCATCATTGAGAGATTCATCTTTATGGACATAATAGGGATGTTTGAAGGAGAGTTCGAGTGTGTGTGGTAAGACGGAAACCTCTAACACCGGGAAGTCCACCACACCTAGATAAAAAAACACAACATCCAAAGAGTATACAATCAGGAAATTAGAGGGGGGGGGGGGGGGGTACACAATGTGGCTACAAAAAACAGTTAAACCTAACTTGAAAGTAATGGGATGCCATTAAGAGAAAGACGCACAACAAAAAAACAATGAGTGCAAAAACAAGCCTAACCTTATCTACAGCAGCACTAACTGATATTAAATGTAGGTCTTATTATTATTATTATTATTAGGATAACTCCTCATTTGTGCTTTAGTTGTTCCGTGGAATAATGTCTTTATAAGAGTCAGTATAAGAGTTATTCAATATGGTTTGTTTGGTTTTCGTTCGATGAAACCTACATCTGAAGTCAGAATTGAAGTCTTCGTTGTAGCTGAAGCTAAGGCCGACAGATGAAACGTTAAGGTCTGATCCTTTTGGCTGAGCTTCCACTGTTATGTAGTAACTATTCCCAGCATCCCGAGTGTATTCGCTGACATCCAGGGAGGTCTGATTGGTACGTGCTGACTTGGGTTCACTGTAGATGACCAGACAAGTATATGACAAACAGTATTACTCATAAGGTGAATTTTCACTAATAAATTATATCCTAATTAATTTAATGACAAAAGCTAATTTTTTATTTAGTAAATTTGCCTTGTTTATATTTATCAGGTCACAAGTTATTAGGTTATTATTATTAAAAACTCCTACTAATACTATCACAAAAAAAAAAAAAAAAAAAAAAATTATATATATATATATATATATATATATATATATATATATATATATATATAAAAATAAAAGCTAGTGTGTGCACTTTCAGATATTTCTAATATAATAGAAAACGGTGAGTCATTATTTATATGCATAATAATTGCATTATTTATTGCAAATAGGTCCCACAAAAGGGTATCACTTTTCTACATAACCACCATTTCGTTCAATACAATTTTTTAGGACTGATTTTATTATAGTTATACATTATTATATTTTCCATGTAAGTAAAAGAGCATAACCCAATTTTTTTTAATACTGTGGTTTTGTTTTAGTCAAGTTTGAAGTGAAATGCTTCAAAAATATATAAAAATACTAAATCTTAAATCTTAGTAATTTCAAAAGAAAATAATATTGGATGCATAGCAATATTGGTTGTTACTCAGTATCGAGATAGATACAAATAATGGCTAATAAATAATTTTATAAAATAAATTGTATGAAATATTAAATTTAATTTTTAAAAAATCACTTGGTGCGTTTAGATTTCTTTGCAGTTAAGGTTTCCACACTTAGCTGGATTTTTTATTATTGTTATACTCTGCTTTGTTGGCCACATATTAAACTTCTTAAGCTCTACATTAACTTTCAGTATTTATTTAATGTGATGTAATCTCATTCAGTCCAGTTCTAGGTTCATTATCTAACCTACCCTTCATATTCATGGATTTCTATGTTGAATGCAGTCTCTAGCTCAGGTTCACTGTAGTTCCAATATAATACATTTTTAAAATTGTGGCATGTCACACTGACATTGGTTAGGACAGGAACTGTGGAAGGAACAACTGTGGAAAGAAAAGAAAGAAAGAAAAAAATCATAAAAATTCAACATTACCGGCATATACTGTCAAACAATTGTACCACAATTAAATGTTTGGCTTTTTTTTTTATACAATGATCTCACTGTTAAAATAGGTTTAAAAAAAAACCAAACACCTTAATTAGCACATTAATTAGTGAATTAGCAAGACAAGTTGTAGAGATATCATTCAGAAATGTTTATCTGCCAGGATGACACATGCAGGAAATGGATCCGTGGGTAAGTTTTTAAGTTTCATTATGCGTCTCAATTGCAAACTGTTGACAAATGGGGTTCTTGTATCTACGACTTTAAGCTGGTAAGCTTTCACTTCTGCATAGAGGTTGCACATTATGTGTGCAGCAACAAACAACACAAAGCCATCTTCTAAGCTGCAATGTTAAACCAGTAAAGGGGCTGATGGGGGGGAGAAGACGGTGCCTGTAATGCAAATCATGTGTACTGCCACAATAAAAAAAACAAAACCCTATAATACACTAAAACACACGAGTGTTTGTTTTGTAAAATACTTTCATAGCCACCGTCTGTAAAACCTCTCCTTCTGTAAAATGGCATACAGAGAAGGATTTAGTTCAAAGATTAGATGGAGTTTGTCATGATACGATCTACAGAGGAAGCCTGACTCAAGAAACAGGAACTCCATGTTCACTGCAGAGAGCAACTAATTCAACACAAGTTAACAAACCGTTACACATTACTGTGGTATTTCTTTTTAGAATTTAATCTGCCGCCAAAGGAAATTTGTACATATTCACATTGCAATCGATCAAAAAAGTAAAATAAAAAACTAAACAAAGCAATAAGCAATGCATTTTCCCTCATATCCAGAGGTTTCTGGTGGTGACGTTATAAGTGATTACCTTTTAATCAAGGCGTAGAAATAATTCATAACTCTCACAATGCTTATGAGGTGTGTTACTCGACACTTAAGCTGTAAAAACTTCATTTAATTCTTAAAAGAGATCTAACTTTTAAAAGGCAAGCTGTATAGATCGTATATTCCCATCCACCCGCATTATGTTCATATTTTTAGATAAGATTCTTATCGTAAAGCAGTTCACCTTTAAAAACAAGACTAAGCAAGACTATTTTTGCTGTCCAATGTCAAGAACACTACGACCCCTGGCACAAATTATGGAAACACCACACTTGGAGGATACTCACCCATCTTTTTTACTTTGTAGGAAATAAACAAAATCACAGATATGAGACAAAACAATTTTTGTTTAATAGCTGAACATTCTAGCTTTGTGAAACATACCTCAAACAAATTACATGTAGTTATTTTAATTAAAGGCATATTTTATGCAAGATCAAGTAGAGGAAAAAATGATTTAATCATCAACAAAAACAACAACAACAACAACAAAAATCAATCACAATTAGTACTTTGTGGTGGTTCCGCTGTCTTCACTAATGGACATGGACTTCACTAATGAAAAATGATATTCTCCATCAAGCTGGTTCCAGGTTTCTTGAATAGCAATTCACAGATCAGCTTTGCAAGACGGTGCCTTGTCCTGGACCAATTTTTTAAATTTCCACCATAAATTTCCAGTCGAATTGAGATCCAGACTGTTTGCTGGCCATGTCGTTGATTTGATCTGCCTCTCCTGAAGAAAAGCTTTAACACTCTTTGCTCTGTGGCAAGATGCATTATCATCCTGAAAAATGACTCCATCATCACCAAACCTATTTTCTATCAACACAGAATGAGAAAAGTGTCCAAAATTTCAACATACATCTGTGCACTGACCATTGAGGTCTCTCCTGGTCCTTTACCTAATGTTTCATTAGAACGGCACCAGACAAAAGTTCCAGCATCAGCTACTTGGCCAATGCAGATTCAGTGATACAGAATCACGAACATCACTTTCAACCAAATCATCTACACTCCATGATTGCTTCTCTTTAGCCCACTGTAACCTTGTGTTCTTCTGTTTAGGTGTTAATGCTGGTTTTCATTTGGCTTTTCTGTATGCAAATCCCATTTCATTCGACTGGGAACAACCGACATCTTTTGCCACACTCCGTGTGGGATTTCTTTCTTGAAGGAGTTTTATAATCCTTCCCATTGTTTCGATTGCAAACTCTCATGCTGGGGCCATGTTTCCTTTCAGTCCAACAGCTCATTAAGCTGTGCAAGCACTCTCTTAACTGCAGAGTAATTTGCATTTTTAGACTTATGCTGGTATTTGTTTTAGAAATGCAAATTACAAGGTGATTCAATCATTGTTTTCCTCTACTTGATTTGGAAAAAAATATTAATTAATGCCATTAATTAAAATAATTAAATGTAATTTGTTTGAGGTATGTTTCACAAAGCCAGAATGTTCAGCTATTAAACAAAAATGGTTTTGTGTCATGTCTGTTTTTTTTATTTGCTACGAAGAAAAAACCCAGGTCAGGGCTCCAGATGGCAACTAAAATGGTCGCCAATGCGACTAACTTTTTAATTTTGCGACCATGTTTTTTCTGCCAGTCGCCAGTGGCCACCGTTACCCACAAAAAAAAATTTAAAGACAAATGAAATAGAAATGGCCATACGTCTTGTTGTGTTAGGCTACTGAACTCTCATCTCCTCTTTTGCCTGCGTCTACCTGCCCTATCGTGTGCACTCCTGTATGGTTTCCAATAAATAACTCTGCACTCTTGTCCTGCAGTGGTTGAAGCGTTGGCTGTATAGATGAACAGAAACAGGTTTAACGTCACATTTATAGGGTTATGAACTTGGAAGTGTTAACTTTATTAAAGGTGTTTAATTTAGTTTGATGTGGTTTAGTTCGTTGGAATATGAATTTATCCGTTATATGTAGGCTAGCTAACTGCATAGTTAACTAACGTTAGCCAACTGACAAGAAAATGAAATGCGCAAACGAAAAATATCAGACTTTTTCTCATTCCCTGCCCGTCCAAACCCTGCCTCCTCTACATCAGATGCCAACGATGTTGAGACCAACTCGACCAGTGAAAGTTCTCAAGTGACTATCAACACTGCATTGGCTCCCAGTGAAATCTCGCATTGATTATAAAATACTATTATTGACCTATAAAGCACTAAATGGTCTCGAGCCACAGTATCTAAGAGACCTTTTGGTTTTCTATGATCCGCCACGCCTACTCAGATCAAAAGATGCAGGCTATTTGACTGTACCCCGAATAGCGAAGGCTACAGCAGGGGGGGGAAGAGCTTTCTCTTATAGAGCCCCACAGTTATGGAACAGTCTTCCAATTAGTGTTCGGGACTCAGACACAGTCTCAGTGTTTAAGTCTAGGCTTAAAACATTTGTTTACTCAAGCCTGCCCTGAGTAGACTTTTTGTTATGATAAGCACAGTCCTAATAATCTTTTCTCTCCCTCTCTCCTTTTGTTGAGACACACACGATTTTATGGAGATACTAGAGATCCTGATCCTTTCTGCTCTCCGGACCTGCCTGATCTGTTTCGGATGTCCTACCTCTGGATGGAGCTCTCATCTATTCCAATTCCAGATTGCGGGGACTACGGCTGCTTCTGAGGCCAAACAGACTTCATATAAATCCATAATGAACATTTTCACACTATCTGTTGTTACCCAGATGAGGATGGGTTCCCCTCTGAGTCTGGTTCCTCTCAAGGTTTCTTCCTCTTAACATCTTAGGGAGTTTTTCCTTGCCACCGTCACCACTGGCTTGCTCAGTTGGGATAAATTCGCACTTTTAATATCTGTATACCGTGTTGATATTTCTGTAAAGCTGCTTTGAGACAATGTCCATTGTGAAAAGCGCTATACAAATAAAACTGATCTGATTTGACATTTGAGTCATCCCAGTCCGTTTCAATCGGTGTGCAATCTTTTACAGATGATGACAGCCAAGCGCAGCAAGTTCAGTCTTCTCACGTCCCTGCAGCTCTCATCCCGACAAGACGGTTTAAATCAGCTTGGCTACAAGAGTTCGCCTGGTTACGTTATGACAGTGGGAAAATGTACTGCACGTTTTGTGCTAAAGCAGGAAAAAATATTGCTGGTAAAACAGAGTTCATTACCGATTCGAGTCATTTTGAAAAAGATACCATGAAGAAGCATGGTTACAGTAAAAAACAAAAGAACGCCAGGGATTGTGTCATTCCTAGGTCTGCCCCTCGTGCCACCCCAATCGTGAAAGCAGTGCAACGAGCTAGTGATAAAGTCGCAGAAAAAGAGATGAGGGAATGGAAAATAAAATTCAATGCAGCCTACATGACTCTGAGCCTGAATAAGCAGGAAACAACTAATTGTACATAGTTGAATAAGAAAGTGAAAATAAGAAACAAATGACTGGACACTTAAGTATTTACGGTAATATGGTTCAATATGATATACTGAACATTGCACATATTGTGTATGTAAAGAATACATTGTGTAAACTATGGGAGGCAGAATAAACAAAGGCAGACAGTACAGAGGGGAAAGAAAAGGCTGTGTGAGGTAGCCATTTAACAATGATATCATCATATGATATCACATCACTATATTTTGGCTCCTGAAAATTTGATTTGGCGCCTAAATTAGGTTTAGGCTCCTAGATTATTATTATTTTTTTTTTGCCTGAAGCCCTGCGGGTGAACATCCTCCAAGTGTGGTGATTCCATAATTTTTTGCCAGGGGTTGCATGGATGGGTACGTGTGCATTCATCCAACCAGCCATCAGATTTTCCTACCTACCTATCTAACTAAAATGTGCAAGATTTATGATGGAAGTAATGTCAGATTGGACCAACTAGACTGCAGTTATGACAAATCCATAACAGGCCAGTAAAAGTCATAACAGGTTAAACTGCTCACTGAGTTATGAAGAAAAGAGTTGGATATGACATCAGTTTATTATTGCAGCTCCTAAAGCCTAATAATAAGGAATTAGCAGTTGAAACGGTACAGGGGAAGTTGAGTGACCTGAAATTAACAATGTCAAGAAGCTTCCCAGAGCTTTTAAGTGTGGCAGCTAATTTAATTCTTAATTACCCTCCGGCCAAGCAAAACAAGTAGCCGAGCAGGTCAAGGGAAGTTAGCCACTTCAGCTTTAGATCAAGATCTTGCACCTCTGCATTCCTGAGTGCATTTAAATATAATTTATTTATTTAATTTGTAACCTCATCCCTCCATAGTATTGGGACAGAGATAATCCACGTAAAGCAAGTACCCAAGACGCATTTAAAACAGCTCCCCCAAACCACTACAGGCGGTCTGGTCATCTTTTCATACTCAAGTTTTTATTGCAGCCATCTCAAGCCATATTCAACCGTCTTATGTCATTATGTGATGACGGACATAGCTTATGATTGTCCAGTCTTGGTGCCTTCAAGTATGGCAAAACCTCACGCAAAACCACCTGTTGCGTAACACGCTAAACTAAAGATGAGGAACAAAACAGGAAGTCAGTGGTCACATGTTAGGGGCTGCTGAAACACCAACTGAATTTCAAATCAAATGTCCCCTTTTCTATTTGTAAATGGATATGGACAAAATCCTGATATCATCTAGGTAGAAGATGTGTGTAAAGGCCAGGTGTAAATATTTGGTTAACTCAAAACCTTTGACATCTCTGAAAAAGATTCTTCTCAGCTAAATGTTTCAGTACTACAAGACTTCTTCAAAAGGAAGTGGAAAAAGTTGCTGAAAATTTCTTGTTGCCACACATTTCTTTACCTCGTACAAGAGGAAGTCTTAAGAATGCCGCAACACTCTTTAGATAAAAGGTCTTTTTCTGTTTTCAGCAGTTTTTGCTCTTCCCGGATGTACACAGAACCAGCACGTACACGTACGTACTCGCACCACATTACAGCAAATCTAGAGAAGATTGGCCTGCACCCTCCCTACTTTACCTGCGGAAGTAGGGCGTTATGTATCACAGTGTATGATTGCATTGAAAAATGCATTTTCGTATCTTACCATCCACTCGTTAATTGTATTACCTGATCAAATTGTGTACTCCCATGGTTCTCATCCCATATGGGTCTGGCTCTGACACCCCAAAACTGTAAATTGAATTTTTCCATCCCTCCTTCTGAACCCATAAATCATGCTACCGCAAATTCTATTTCTCCTGACAGGAGCCCTGACTGTGCTGAAAACCCTTTGCCTTTTAATCCGACACTGCTGTAAACATGTTGAATTAATATCTCTGCTGCCAATGCTAGCAAGTTCATAATTAATCATAAACAATGGCTATCAAACACACAGAACTGCATGTTATTGCTGACTAGAACCATTTCTTTTTTTTGGCTCAGCATGCTACCATTCCTCTCTTTCAAAACTTGAATGCTAAATGCAACGTAAGCGATTTATATGGAAAAGTCACACTTCAAAAAGAGAACCTGGCAATTCCCACCCACCAGCCAGCTCTTCCCTCTCATACAACAGCTAACAACTGGGGAGGGTGAAGGGTAGCACATGCGTAAAGAAAGCCAACCGCAACTTTTTGAACTTCTGCTCATGCTGTGTAACACACTAGGTATAATGTGCTATCTGCCCTCTTCTACATACCTGAGCTCGTAAACAATCATGATTCGCAACAATTTTCTTCAAGTTCTGTCTTTTATACTGGCTCTGATAGAGCTCTTCCTCCGATATATTGTACTCCATTACATGTCAGGATTCAGACATGTTCACTCCTCAATCAGTCTGCACACTATGATGATGCATATCGTAGGATGATTAAAAAATGCCTATTGATAGATATTTTCCAATCTCACCAATGTCACCAAAGCCACTTCTTGGAAGACGAATTATGTCACTAAGGTTGGAACTAGGAGCTACCAGCGGTGTGCTGTAACAAACAAAAACATGCATGGCATGAAACTCCCAAAGACAGAGTAAAATCCCCGCAACACTCCGACACAGAACAGGCATCAGCCCAACTAAAAGATGAGGAACTTGCATCTAAAACGGGAGGTTCTTCTGTCATTTGGGTAGAACAAATCCGAAACTGACTAGAAACCAGACCAGACATGAACGCATGCAGTTATTTAGTTTTTTTCCTCAATTTTAAATTTCGTTACACATCATTTCAAGATATGAAATTAGCCATATTTTGTCCATATTGCCCAGTCCTACTCCTTCATATCAGAGAGGACACCGATACACTGCGGCGATAGCTGCAATTACTGTTTCCACAGATAAAAGATATTTTTCATTTCTGTGGAGTTCTTTTTATAAATGCCGGTAGCATCGTTTTTTTTTTTTTTTATTTTAAACACAATTTCTTTCAGTTCAGCACTAAAAACAAGACTAAGCAAGACTATTTTTTGCTGCATAGCGATTGTCACACAAGGGTCAATGGCAATAGCATATAAGGCAGTAACTTATATAGGGTCTGAAAAGATATATTTTTCTTAGAAGTCATTGAGACATAATTTCATGTTTTGGGCAATGCCCTGTGTTCCAAAAAAGGTGCTGTGGCACCATTTGATAGCTAGATAGCTATCGCAGAACAAGTATTTGTGTAAATAAACAACATAACGGTTGACATAAATACAGCCAGTATGTAGATACAAACGCATTCATGCCACAGTACATCCTTAAACCCCTTCATTAACAATAAGCTATTCGCTACAATAATATTTCAAGCCTGAACACACACCCTTCTGAAACAACACAACTTTATCTAACCTACCTCTACTCTCAGCGACCAACGGTAAACGATGCGGACGTTGGCTACTTATGAACAATCTTGGAAGATACACATGAATCATTTGTTGCTTGGTAGCTAATGTTATCTACATTGAAATGAACAAGTACTCGATTAAGTAAATGACATAACGTTTACTTATTATTAACATAACTTATTAGCTTCATTAATATTTGAAGCAAGGACACACATCTACATGAAATGACAAATTTCCTTAATTAACTTACCCACCTCTCTCTCGCGCTCTCCCTCTTTCTCCAAATGATGCGGAGGTGCGCTAGTTTGCAAACAAACGCAGCAGATGCATATGTATCACAAAACATCGAGTCCCTAGATTCATTCACTGCTTGCTAGTTAAGGATAGCTAGATTGAAATTTGGCTAGCTAATCTCTTCATGCATGCACATTTCAACAATGGGACTCATTCAATGAGTATTCTGTTTTTGTTTTTTTGAATCGAATATTTAGTCCATTGATCGATGTTTTGATGTGTGTGATATAAAATATACTTCAAGACACCAATGTTATCTTAGACCATGAACAGGGTATCCCAAATGTCTCCATACATAGGACAAATTAACTATTTTTTTAGCAAAATGTCTAATAAAATTTTACATACCTAGCCTTTAAGAATGCCTGTGATTTAAAAAAAAACAAAAAAAAACCAAAAAGAACGTATGGAAATCATTCTGGGAAGCTGTCGCAAGGTTGCGATGGACTTGAACAGGAAACATGACAAGCACATCACACACAATGCTGTTGCCAAAACTTATTAACAAATTCAAAAAGACTGGACGTGTTGCGGACCAACCGAGAAGAGGACGTCCATGAACACCCATCCACTGATGAAGGCTCAACTGACGTGGAGCTGCCATATATAGTGCTCTATGTATGGAACAGCCTGGAACACCTTTTGGGACACTCTGTAGTTTTATAATATTGTACAGCAAGCTAATCTGAAATCATTGCCAAAATAAATGTTTACAATTATGGTCTAACTCTGCTATAAAAAAAGGCCAGTGGTTTGTGGTATGTAAATAAATGTGTGGGAGAGTATTTGTTGAACGACCCCACTCACTCTTTCATGATACAGCGTAAAGCTCCAGAGACCTCACAATCCTTCAGCGACTGGAAAAATCGACTGATAAGAATCACAATAACATTGCAGCTCTGCTACATTGGTGTGTGAGTGTGTGCGTGTGAATGGGTGAATAAGACACAGTGTAAAGCACTTTGGATAAAAGCGCTATATAAGTGCAGACCATTTACCATTTACTCTTCGTGCGAGTCACTTATTTTTTATCTGTCGATAGTTTTTTGACTGATACCCTTGCAACATACTCCATTATGTAATATAATATGTAAATACAGAGTACCTGTTGTTAGTAGACAGGAAGTGTTCTAGCAGTTTACTAACTAGCTTTTGCATTCTTGGGATGTTAATAGATAGTAGAAGAGCCATCACTGAAGCTTGCGAAGGCAAAATTTCCCCATGTGCAGTATATTACAAACGATTTATTATAGTGTTAAGTACAGCTTATCTGATTAAAAGTACAGTTGTGAGTGAGGTGTAGGACACCTTGTACATGGGACTGAAAGCATAAGCAAGACGAGCAATACGAGTTAAAACTAAATCTTTCACTGAAATGATGGAGTAAAAAGCAATGTTGGAATCACTGTCACAACAGTAAAGGCACAACCCTCTGTTACTAAACCAATCGTTTATTATCCGGGGGCTCACAATTAATTATGAAGAGTCTATAATGATTATCGATATGATGATATCAGCTGGATGGAACGCTATCTATTGACATCCCGAGAATATAAAGGCTAGTTAATAATCTGGTAGAACACTTCCTGCCTATTAACACCTGGTAAAGATACCCTGTATTTACATACATTATATTACATAATGGAGTATGTTGCAAGGGTATCATTTGAAAACGATCAACAAATAAAAAATAAATAAATAAAAAAGAAAGAAAGAAAGAAAAAAAATGACTCACATGAAGAGCGTCCGCTGAATGTTTGGAACAGATATTACAATAATATATTAAAACGTAGGCGTCTTTGGTGCTCCCTAAATACTATAGGTGTCTGTGCTAGACAATCAGCTTAGGAAAGAAAACACAATGTTTGCTCTTGTAGGGGACTGATGGCTATATTCACGGCGAGAGCCAGTTTAGTTATTCAAGGGTAAAGGTAAAACAGGGGTTTACGATTAATTTTTCATAAAAACATTAAAAACTAAGTTTGGATTTACTTGGTTAAAAAACTTTTCAAACGTATCAACAGAATAATACAGGTTCCTCAAGCGTGTAGAAGCATTACAGTCCAGTAACACATGTTTAACGGATAGTGGGTGTTGACAGGATGGGTACTTTGGTGAATTTTCTCCAGATAAATTGGTAAAAAATTTGTGTGCGAGCCTTACGTGTCCTATCTGGCATCGAGCGTAAGTGACTTGATCCCAGCGATTATCAAAAGGAAATACGTGTCTTGTCCCAACAAGAGGATTTATTTCCCGTAATTTGTTGTTTAAACACTGATCCCACTCCGACTGCCATTTGTTTGTAGTGTACA
The DNA here is from genome assembly GCF_023375685.1 of Ictalurus furcatus. Taxonomy (NCBI): domain Eukaryota; kingdom Metazoa; phylum Chordata; class Actinopteri; order Siluriformes; family Ictaluridae; genus Ictalurus; species Ictalurus furcatus. Next base: position 6,500,458 of record NC_071257.1, on the reverse strand, counting down.
TGTTTAATGTTGGTTTCAGGTCTGCGAACGGAATAGACCATTTTACTGGTTCTGAGGATAATGCTTCTTTGGCAGCTCTATCTGATTGTTCATTATCAGAGAATTTTGATTCCAGAGATAAGTTGTTTAAAATCTTCACGATTGTTGGGTGATTGGTTTTTATGGGTTCCGATGCTTCCAGACATGATTTGGAATCAGTTATGATTAAAATGGATTTCTGTGGAACAGTCTCAATGAACTTCAGTGCTAGTAATAAAGCATTTGCCTCTGCAGTAAAAACTGAACTATGGTCATGGATGCGTATGCTTTGACAGAGTTGAACTGTCTGCTTCCCGTTTGGTTTTTGGATAAAACTTTTAAAACATTCATAGCTTTAAAATATTTCTTTTTCATTTAATCATTTAATAAGCAGTTAGATACTGTTGTTAGCCTTTGCTCGAGAAGAAGATATGAAAAATTAGAAAATATGAAAAGATATAAATCTAGTGCACGTAAACGTAGAGAGAGGTTGGAGGAACAGCAGAGGAAACACTACGTCACGTCTAGTTCTCACTGACTAGCTATTTTTGCTGCGTCGGCAAGTTGTCTGAGGTGGCGGACTGTTCCGCCGACGGCGCGGTTAGCGCTTTTGCAGGATGGAGACGCTAGCCAGTTGGTGTCAAACAACACTGAGGTTTTCCAGTCCTTAGGAAACTTCTCTGCTCAGGAAAATATCAGTGTGAATGTTCAGGAGCAACTAAAGTGATGATGCACATCAACATCGTCAGTCAGAAGAAGAAGCTGTGAACTGTGGTTCACCTTCTACTAACGTTAATGAGCCAGACGATACATGCGTGTCCATTCATTTTTGAGGTTGCATTTACTGCCACTATTTATTTTATTATACGAGAAGATATTAATGATAAGGTGGCCCTGAACATTTCTCACCCCTCACCACCCAAATACAAAACCTTTGCTCTGCCCCTGCTTTCTCCAGATCAAAGAAGACCGCTACGACAAGTTCCTTTCTAATAAAATCAGCACAAATACAGCTTTCAAGACAAATAAGATGATCAAGTTGCTCAATTTACTTACTTGACCCCTAGCTAATGCCTACTGGGAGTCTGAGAAATATTTGATGTTCCGTTCATCCTACATAGAGCAGTCCCAGGGCAAGTCCTGACCAGCCGATTGATGGGATCGAGCCATTCCAACCTCCCGCCCAGGTAAAGTAGGAGCCAAAGAACTGTGTTGAAACAAAGGAATCTACAGCAAACCGCATTTCTCAGGGACCAGGATCTCTTCCTCCACCAACACGGGTCGCAACTCATGGCAAACAAGTAGTCTCTTTTCCTATTTCTTATAGTAGTAAAGAGGTTTAAAAAAGGGATCTATTAAACTCTGGGTTCTTACAGAGTGGTGGAAAAACCTTTATAGCTGTGACCCTAGCAAGGGGGGCTTGAGGGTTGTTCTCTCTTGCCCAACGAGAAGACCCTAGCACTACGAAGGGAACGAGCTAAACACTAATCCTTTGACAGGCTACCCTGGCTACCCATGTTACTATTCTTATCTGGAACGGGCCGGTGGGGGTGCAGGTTTGCATCCAAACCAAGCAGGAGCCAAACCTGACTCCACCCGTTTAATTAGTTGATCTTGGCTTTCATTAGACTCAGGTGTGGCTTCACCCCTGGGTTAAACAGTTATGGGAATGGGAATGTGTTCTCCACAGATACATGTGAGGCTCCTACAAATCCATCCAGTATAATGCAGCATAAATACAAGTTCTCTGAATACGTCATTCCACATGCCTTCTAATAGAGACCCCATATTAGGATCAAGAACGCTGCCTAAAAATGCTGTTTGTACAGGCAACCTCTTCTGCAAGCATGGCGACTATGTTTTAAAGTGTCCACAAAAAAAGCATTGGTACAATTCTGAAAATTGCAACTTGCTGTAATAACATTAAGAAAATCAAATGTTGCTTAACTGACCTTCTCTTTATACAATACAGTGAAAAGCAGTAATGTAAAGTTTTTATGCACTCAAAATTATTTATCTGCCTGTGACTGCATACATAAAAAGTACATTAAAAATAATAACAATAAAATAAAAAATACATGTACCATGAACATATTTACATTACATTTATTTATTTAGCAGATGCTTTAATCCAAAGCAACTTACAAATGAGACTTACAAGTGTCATTACAAATGAAATATTAAGGCTTGTGATTGCTGGTCAAAAACTCTCTAAACAAAGTGCGGTAAAATAACATCCTGGTAAAAAATAAATAAAGAAATGAAAAACAATCACAGGAAGACTGTGGTTAAACCTAAACTTGCTTACTGTTTCTAACCACAAGCACCTCTGCTGCCTTTTCTCGTAACTGTACACATCAGGCTTCACTGTGGTTGAGAAGTGTGAAAATAAAAACCCACGTCGTGACTACACAGCATGGCTAACTCTTTTACTTGTACTGTATCTGGGGCATCGGGAACACATTGAATCACATGATCAATGATTTTGCCCTACTATCATTTCAACACAGAAACATTTAGATATTTTGTTCATTTGGGAGATGTTTTCATATACCGCAATCCAATACTGTGGGAGCTGAAACCACTCAATCTGACCCATTATAACACCACTCGGAGTCCAAATATCAGATCAGTGCAAAGGGATGCGGGTTTAAAAAAATAAAATAAAAAGTTGCACCATCAGAGAAACACCACAGCACCATCCATGCAATAAAATGCTTACAGTGCTTTTTAATGTAACCTTACAGAGCCTGTGAAACCTTTATCACCCTGTTATTGAAGCTTACATGTTGATGCCCGAGTGATTACTGAGCATTATGTGCTGGGATCACTATAAGGAGATTAAACAGGTTTGTACATGCTAAGCGTTAAGAGTTTCAGATCTTCAGTGCTCTAATCCAGCGGTAATTCAAACATCATGTGCCAAGATACCAGATGACCTGCCCACACCAAGATGACTCTTTCCTCTTACTGTAAAATCTAAAATCACATCTGAAATCCACGATGATGTTATGTGAACATTCCACTACCAAGTAGAGACTAAATAACATCATAGAACTGTAAATATTATAGAACAGCATCCAACAAGACTAACACACTGTTACAATTTGTGTTGTCAACTTTGTTGATATATTTGGAAAGTTTTTAGTCTCATGTTAATTCTTTATTAAAAAAAAAAAGAAAAAAGATACACATCTAGCAATTTGGTCTTCTGCCCATTCCCACTGACCAGTTAGCCCTCCTCTAACACACGACAGCTACCAACAGGGGAGAGTGAAGGCTGACATGTGCTTCCTTGGAGACACAGAAATTCAGCCAACCACATCTTGTCGAACTGCTGCCCATTGCTGTGCCACACTCAGAGGAAAGCGCTATCTATCCTCTCCCACATATCTGAGCTCACAGACACTCACAATTGGCTAGTGTCGCTGTGATTGACAACAAAGAGAGAGTGTATGCCCCACCCAAGAGCACAGTCAATTTTGCTCCAATGGTCCCTGTGCACAATCTAACAACTTTTTGATCAGACTTCAGAAGCATATGTTCCCACCGACCAGTCACTGATCTTTATAGTCTGTCCCACATGTACACTTTCTTCTTCGTTGGCGATATTTACAAGTAGTGCAAGCCAGTTATTCCACCCGTAACCACTTCCTTCATGTCTACTTCCCAACTCCTCACTGCTTATTTTTGTTCTTGATATAATTGATAGTATTTTGTAAATATGTAAGTAGTTTGTGGTATGTATACATTTAAAGACGGCTTCTTTTTAAAAAAATAAGAAATATGTTGTGTTTATGCTGATAAAATTCTATTCAATTCCAAGTGTCTTCAGAAAAGCTTTTCTTCCTTCATGAAACATGCAAATGACATTGGCAAGTCAATGAAAATGCAAATCAGCATATGACATCATTCAGCCATTTCTAACGACTTTTTGAGCATGCATTAGCTCCTTTCTGAGTGAAGATTAAGGTTACATAATTATGATACTATTTTAGCACAGACCATCTAAGAGAACGAACAAGCTTTTACAACAGTGGTCCCTGGAGATCTACCTCCCTGAAGACTTTAGGCATGTCTCAACCAGCTCCCTAATTCAGTAGTCAGGGCACTATTCAGGGAGTCGGCCATTTTGAGTGTTGTTTATACGCAAAACCCTTCCAGTGCACCGCAAAAACCAGGGAGAACTCCATGTAATCAGTGACTGACAGTAGTCAGTGACTACATTTACATGGACAGCAGTAATCTAATTATTGACCTTATTCTGAGTAAGACAATATTGTGATTAAGGTGTTTACATGAGTTGCTGTTAGAATAATCCTTTCATGTTCCTGTTTTACATGTTATAGGACATAGTTCGATTAACGGCACACGTCATTACGTCACTGCGCCACGCCGTCCCCTCCAGAATTTCACGTATCAACATCTTCGTTATGGTACCATATACAGCTTTCTGTGTTTTTATTTTTACGAACGCTTCAAGTGCGGTTAATTATTCGTCATGCTATACATGCAAATAAACGACTGCTTGAAGCCGTGGGCTGCGTCCCAAACCGCATACTTACCTACTATATTGAAGCCGAGATACATGTATTTTGCCTACTATATAGTAGGTAAGTACACGTTTTCGGACGCAGCCGTGCTCTCTTGTTCGCCGTAAAACAGTTGAGCGCTGCCGTGTGTGAACGTGTCCTGTCGCAAAATGCGGTGAAAACTCCCACACGACGTTAATAGTGTGATTAAGGTGTGTACATGTCTGTAATACACATCGATAATGCGACTAAAACAGGAATACTCCACAGGTCTTAATTCCATTTGTGTTTACTTCGAGTATGACTTTAGTCGGATTAAGGTCATAAAAAATTGCTGTTTACATGCTAGTTTCTTAATCAGAGTATTGTCTTAATCGGGTTAATACTGGATTATTTTTGTCCATGTAAACGTACTGACTGATTCACGACCTACTGCGCCAGGAAACTGGTTGAGACATACGCTTTAAATCCAACCATAACCATGCCCATCTCATCATCTAATCTAATCTGATCTAATCACCGCCTTTAGAAGTTCTGCATCAGCTAAAACAGGTGCGTCAGATTTGAATTGTAGATGAAACCTGCAGGAGGGTAAATCTCAAGCAAGAAGGTTGGTGATCACAGCTTTACAACAGTTTGTGGTCATTAATGGCATCTCTGGTCAATATTACACTGCAGAAAGCCTACTCCAGCTTACAGCTTGATTTCAGGCCTAACGGTCATTTTTCTCCATTAGCAGTTTAACACGAGGGCAAAAACCACTCGTTTTAGGGGTAATGCAGCAGCACCACCACCACCGCTCGTATCTACAGCTGTTATGTACTGTATACACAGCTCTTCATCAATGGATATCTTTTACATAGATTATATTTACACTTAAACTTTATTTAATTCTGTCATAAAGCTTATTTACACAGCTAGCAAGCCAACTATATGACAACACAGCCGGCTATCTAGCTAGAATTATCCTTATTTTTACGCTTCTAACCTAAATAGATAGATAGCTTATTCGAAGACTCGCGTTAAATAATAATAATAATAATAATAATAATAATAATAATAATAATAATATGTTAAAAGTGATGTTTATTAGCACTCAAGCTATACGTTGTTAGCTAGCTAACTAACCAACCAACCAATGTAAAACTCGTTTAAAGGTCAGCCAAGTTAGCAGTGTTTACTTACCGGTAGAGAAGGCGAAGCTCAGACAAACATAAAGACGCAACAAGACGCTGAATCTCGGCAACTCCAGCATTGTGTCTTGGTTTGTTTTAAACAAAGAAAAATACCAGAGGTTATCAGGCAATTTCATGAGACGTTCAAACACTCATAGGAAAGATTCTTTCTTCCCATGGAGTAGGTTAATGCTAGCAAGCTTTCACGAAGACTCACAGCTGGTTAAATCTCACTTCTCCCTACCAGTTTCCTGAAGCAGATGGCAAACCTCTTCTGTATTTCCCCTCAAACTCCACGGACTTACCGAAAGGCTTGTGGTTCAATCACAAATACATTCATCGTTCGCTATATAGGCCACACAGATAGTGTCCAACACAAAGGGTTCTGTGCCGTAGGTAGCGCACTACATCCAACACGGAGGCGTTTAGGACCGAGCCGGTGTTTTTTTTTTTTTTCTTGTTTTTTTCCCCCTCCCTACTAAAGCACGGTTCCCACACAGACTATGGGAGTGTCTTGTTATTAACTCTTTCACAGCAGTGCAGGCGCAGGGAAGTCATTGTGGAGTTGGACAAGGACACGTATTCAGAGGCGTATAAACGCCTGTAAGGAGAATTTAATGGCGAAATTGCGCACAGCAATCTTCAGAGCTACAGAAGCAGGCAGGGTGTATCTGCTGAAAACAGAGATGGGCGTAGCTCAGGTCTTCATGCTCATGAACTTGAACATGAGCCAATTTTTCTTATCTCATGGAGCAAGAACTTGCATTACAATATTGCATTACAGTACTAGTGTCCTACATCCTGATGTAAACACGCCATGTTTTGTGCTTTTAAATCAGAAACATTGCTCGTCTCTAGTAGCACTTAATATATATGTGTGTGTGTGTGTGTGTGTGTATACAGGGACATGCAGAGAGTTCCTCAGGGGCAGGGGCTAAGTGTTAATTTCCCCTATGGATGTATATGAGATTACCCTGTATATGAGATTCCTATTAGATTAGTATATCACTGCTTTCCATCTTCTCATTCATACATGATCTTTTTTTTTTCTTTTTCATTTTTCAACTGTCTAGCTTTTTGTTACATCATATTACATTTGACATCAAAGACAAAAATCTATTTTCTTATTCAGTCTGTATTGACTCTACAGGGATAGACTCTGGAACAACTGAGACCCTGATCAGGATAAAGCGTTTAATGAAGATGAATAAATGAAAAGTAAGAAACTGGGTTGTTGAGTTCTTTGCTGAGTTCCTGAATAGTAAAGTCACCATAATGCAGATTGTTACATCATGAATATACAGTTATGATGTTATGATGAACAAAATAAACAAACAAACAAAAAACTGGTTTATGCTTATATGTCATGTGCTTCCTACCAGCAAACATAATACTGATGTTCATATTGTGTAGTTATTCATGGCATAATCATGTTAGAATGACTTTCTTGGGATGCCAGGGTGCTCGGAGAGAGACCAGACACACAAGTCAGTATAAAAATCTCTCTGTTGAATGAATTAATGTTCCAGACATTATATATACTGTAGAGTTTCATCCACACAAAGAGCACATAAAGGAGCCATTGTGAGCTTCACATTCCAACTAAGAAGTGATGCAACGAATCCTTCTTTCCTCATGCTAGTGAAACAAAAACATGCCATTTAGACCCAGAGAGACATCTTCAAGGTAAAAAAAAAAAAGATAGTTAATTATTCAAAGGAATCAAACAGTATATGGTGATAAGAGAGAGAATCTGCTCTTTGTCCTATCACAGGGAGAAAAGTATTTATTTTGAAACATGTCTGTGATCTAGCCAAAGGCTTGTTTGTGGAAGTACAATGTTAAGTTTTATAACCAAGTCCAATAATGCTACTGCCTTCCACTGTATCAGCTTCTATGGAAAGCACTAAGAACATACACCAGTGAATACAAGGGAACTGCTCTATATTCTGTTTCAGTGTTTCAGATGAAGGCACGTGTCATCTTATAGCTTTAAGCTTACTATAAGGAACAACCATTAAAAGAAAAGACAAGGAGTTCCTCTTTTGAGTTTTGATTCCTTTCAAGGTTTCTGCCTCATGATACCCTGCGAGTTTTTCCTTTCTACTGCTCGTCTGCTTTGTCAAAATGTATATAGTGTAATAATAATAATGTTATTACTGTTGCCAGTCCTCATTCAGTTAAATATATACCCTGCTTTTGCTTTTTGATAAAAAAAAAATCTGAATTAATCTCAGATTAACTATTTTTATTTGACTGTTTACAACGGCTGTTTTTTTTCTTCTCTGCTTTTTAATATTATATGAGCTAGCATAGCCAATGCACATAAGCATTTGTACTTTGATCATTTTTAGATTAAATTGCAGCTTGTTGAAGTGCTCTGACAAAAGCGCTACGTTTAAATCTCAGACTGACTTTGAGGCATTTGGTTACCAAAATAGGGAATGTGTATGTAAACCTTGAAACCAACATGAAAACTATCTAGCACAAAATCAACTGGTAGACAATGACATCAGTACAAATGAAGCATATTGAAACTAGAATAAACATTGATTTTCCAAAAAGTCCTAATTTATTACTGGCGAAGGCGATGAAAATGGACGCAGAATAAGTGACATTGCTCCCGGACAGGTATGTAAACACAAATTGTATAAAGTGTTGAACTGTTTGAATGACAAGCTATACATAATGAATCAAGCAGACACATTTTATTACTCAGAAAGCCAGCACCACAGTGCCATAACCAAGAACAGCACATCTTTCCAAAATCTTTGGAAAGATGGTAACTTTCCAAAACGATAAGACAAAAACTTACCAGGGAGGCTGCCAAGAGACCTACAACAACATTAAAGGAGCTGCAGATATACAGTATCTTACAAAAGTGAGTACACCCCTCACATTTTTGTAAATATTTGATTATTTACAACACACAGACATTAATGGCTGTGTTGAGTTATTTTGAGTGGACAGCAAATTTACACTGTTACACAAGCTGTACACTCACTACTTTACATTGTAGCAAAGTGTCATTTCTTCAGTGTTGTCACATGAAAAGATATAATCAAATATTTACAAAAATGTGAGGGGTGTACTCACTTTTTTGAGATACTGTATCTCACAACTACTGATTACTCTTTGCATGTGACAACAGTCTTTCGTATTCTTCACATGTCTGGGCTATGGGGTAAGGTGGCTAAACAGAAACCCTTTCTCACAAAAAACATCCACGCTCAACTAAATCACCCCAAACCATGTGCCAAAATGTATTATGGTCTGATAAGATCAATTCCAAAAGGTATAATAATTCCATAAGTCCGAAAGGTATGATGGTCCAAAAGAACACCATACCCATGGATAAGCATGGTGGTGGCAGCATCATGCTTTCGGGATGTTTTTCTTCAGCTGGATCTGGGGTTTTAATCAGGGTGAAGGGAATCATGAATAGCTCCAAATACCAATCAATTTTGGCACAAAGCCTTCAGGCTTCTGAAAAAAAACCTAAAATTGTCACGTCGAGAGACGTAAGGGAGTAGAGTAAGGAAGCAGGTGCAGGTAAAGACGTATTTATTTAAGGGCAGGCAGACAAATCCAAATCGTAATCCAAAAAACGTAGTCAAGACAGGCAAAGGGTCGGGCGATCGGCAAACAGGCATAAACGGGGCAGAGCAGGAATCAAAGTCTTGGCCACAGAAAACAGGGTCAAAATACAAAACAAGAAACATGAACTAGTACTATGAACTGGGGGTGGAAAAATCAGCATGGACTAAATGAACTAATCTAAAGTTTAAACTAACTAAATCTATCAAAGAACATAACATTAACAACGTATCTAAATCTACTCAATCTCCCTCTAACTATATTAACTATATCTACTATAATACTCCGCGAGGTAAACAGGGATTCGAGCGGTATATATCCCGAATATAATGGCAGCTGTAAACAATAAAGCCACACCCCCGAACAACAACCAATGACAAAACAGGGAGGAGACAGAACAGAAACAAAACAAACGCACGTGTCCACAGTAAACAATGTCACGGTTGTCAACATCCGAAGAGCTTGCGCTCGCTGAGCACTCGTGCACATAGCTCGTGCATGCGCGCGCCCCCTCATCTCTCCGAGCGCGCTGCCAGAAGGGGAGATCGTGACAAAAATGAAGAGGAATTTCACCTTTCAGCATGACATCGACCTGAAGCACACCTCCAAATCAACAACGAAATGGCTTCAAGGTTTTGGAATAGCCCAGCCAGAGTGCAGACCTAAATCCAATCAAGAATCTGTGGGGTGACCTGAAGAGGGCTGTGCACAGGTGATGTGCCAAACTGATAAAGGTAGAAAAGGTTCTGACATGATTTATCTTGGTTTAATTATCATTACTCATATTATCACATATGATCACTTAGAAATTAGTGTTAAATTAGTTACCCCAAACTAAATTTTATAATCATAATCACCCTTGAGCAGTTAACAGATTTAAAAACCCTAGTCTGGATTCTGAATGCCTGAATCACTTGAACATTGTATTGCCAATGGTGCAGCACAATCTTGGTTTTTACTTTGTGTTATGGATATATAATTTTCCTTTTATCACTAATGGATGGGACAAATGAGCCTTTTGTTTTAAAGCTTGGAACCGATGACTAGAGAAACCGATTCAGTGTCTAAACACCGAACAGTGGCGACATCTGCTGGTCAAATACGTGTAAGTGCATCGCATCGAAAATATAAACGCCTAACTGCTACTTTATACATACTGCACACGTGATTAGTGGCCTGGTCACTAGGGGGCGCTCGATGAGCATAAATCTGAATTGAATTGAATGAACTGAAATGAAGTGAATGCTGTGTGGTTCGATCCTGAGATCAGACGATTGTCTGTGTAGAGTTTTGCATGTTTTTACATGCCAGCAGGTGGACTGGGTAAGATAAATTGCTGTAGGTGTGAAAGTGTGTGTGTATGGTTCAATAATAATAATAATGCATACACACATACATATGTACTGTACATACGTACACAATGATAATTACTGGTAATAAATAAATGTTACAAACCTAAGCCTAAAGACCATTGTTGCAGTTTCTGAAATATTCAATTTATTGAATATCAAATTGATGAATTTTTTTTTTGTAGAATATTTTATATTTATTATCCACTCTAATAGTTTCCATGCTGTCTGTGGTGCTTCCTGCACACTAGTAAATAAACATAAAAAAAGAAAATAATAATAATAACATATTAACCATATTCAATTAAATTGAGATCATTTAATTACTGTATTCATCAATATAGTTTTCATGAGTCAATCACCCCATAGCGGTTAGCACGTTTGGCTCGCGGGGTTGGAGGTTTGATTCCCGCCTCTGCCCTGTGTGTACAGAGTTTGCATGTTTTCCCCATGCTTCAGGGGTTTCTTCTGGTTACTCCGGTTTCCTCAGACCCCCCCCCCCCTACACACAGTCCAGACACACACAAAGATATGCATTGTAGATTGATTGGCGTCTCTAAATTGCCCGTAGTGTGCGTGTGTGCAGTTGTGCCCTGTGTCAGGTTGGCACCCTGTCCAGGGTCAGAGGTGGGTAGTAATGTGCTATATTTACTTTGTTACATTTACTTGAGTAACTTTTTGAAAGAAATGGGATTTTAAGAGTAGGTTTAACTGGCCATACTTATACTCTTACTCAAGGTCATTTATAATCACGGAACCGCCTAGTTTTTTAGCAGCTCAGTCCTGGAAGATAATGGGCGAAGAGGGGGGGAGCAAGACATGCACACAAGCTCTCTCTCTCTCCACACACATATACTTTCTCTTCTGTTCTACTCCATTGTCTGTTCTTTTGGTCTCTGTTGTCATACAGCTGATAAAGATAAAGACTGTTGGAAAAATGTTTGTTTTTCGGTGTGTGTGTGAGATTTTTTGCTGAAAATGACAGGTTCTGTGTTAATGTACCCATCACAGGACTGGGATATGCTGCTTCTTCTTGAACCCAGGTTTTATGTCATATAAACAGAACAGACAGACTTTCAAGGAGAGCTGTGACTTACAGTTCTCCATGTAGTATGAGATTCAGGATTTTCCCTTCGTTTGAATCAGATTTAACTAGCTACTTGCTACTTGAGTAGTCTTCTCGTTCCATACTTTATTACTGTTACTCAAGTCATTATTAAAATGATTAATTTTTACTGTTACTTGAGTAATTCTTTTTAGAAGTAGTAAAATTTTTGCCTACTCTACCCACCTCTGACCAGGGTGTCCCATGCCTTCGTGCCCCAAGTTCCCTGGGATAGGCTCCAGGCTCCCCATGACCCTGTGTAGGATAAGTGGTACAGAAAATGGATGGATGGAAGTCGTCCACTCATGATTATGTTTTACTTTTTAAACTCAGTGGATGAATAATATATTTAAGGGTTATAATCCACTGATCCACAGTTGTGTAACTCTTTAGGAAATATCTATATGTAGAAACACTTATGAAGGTCTGGTCTTTTATTTATTTATTTGTTTGTTTGTTTGTTTATTTTTACATGTGTCCTGCTAGTTTTTAATGATATAATAGGTTTTGGGTTTTTTTTGCTCCATTTGCCTTACGTGACAAATAATTTCAGTTGCTGGAGTAGTTTATGAGAACTCAGTACTCAGAACTCACTCGACAGACAACTGCATCACTGCTGATAGATATTTATATTGAAATTTAGGATGAATGTCTCTTTAAATAATAAAAAAAGAAATGTGCTTGGTGCTTTCACAGTGTGGTCTGATCTCATAGGTTTGGGAGTTCAGTGCTTTGAATCCAAACAAGAAGTCCAACGTCTGTTAGATTGCACCACCTCTAAAATCATCACGTGTTCTGGATAAAATCCCAAATGCTATGGCTGTCATACTGCATACTTTCTGAGCTGAAATGAAACACTGTGAGTGCATATAATGCACCGTAAAACTATTTTGCTTTTCTATTATCCAAAGACCAACACACACCGCTCTGGATGTCAGAGGGTGTTTTAAATTATCTGCGCCGACGTCATATTTGTGAGCGAGTGCCTCATGTTGTTCCATCCGTAGTTTAGGTTTTCCTGCTTGACTTGGCCGGTCATGCATAGCAAGATGCTGAGGACACTGTCTGTGGCTTTGGCAAGCACTGCGGATTTACTGAGTCCAGTGAAAACTTCGTAACTTCCCACATTCCTTGTCAGTCCCTTAGATCCACAGATTGGGAAAAGGTCTTGTGCTGGACATTTCTGTATTGATGAGCAGGTAACCATTCTTTCTTTCTTTCTTTCTTTCTTTCTTGCTTTCTTTTGCTTTTGCATAATTAACTGTTAGCTTTAGCTTTACTTGATGTTGTGGTGTTTGTATTAGAAAAAACAGAATGTTGCCCCAGATGGATATTTGTTTGAACACAATTACATAACCTTAATGAGTGTAAGATAATTCATATATTAAGTGTATGCTTTATTCACACAAAGATAAAGGGTCTTCGTAGCTTGTAGTATACTACTTATTGTTTTTGGCAAAACAGGCTGTCATATAACAAGATTCTGGAGAGTTTTCTAAGTTTGGAAAGAGTCAACCCAAGTTATTCTGCTGTTGGGCAGATTGTTACAATGGAATCTAACTGGAAATGAGTGACTAGTGAGTCAGATGTACATAGAGAATTCGATGTGTGAGTCAGACAGCACTAACATATGAGGATACTCCCCTGCTGTCTTAGTGTTGGTCATATATATATATAACAGTGTGGTTAAGAGGCGGGTAGAAAAAAATAACACACTGTGTGTGTGTGTGTGTGTGTGTGCGTGTGTGTGTGTCTTTATGATAGGGACCAAGTCTTGAGCCTGCCCATGCACATGTGGTCCCAGCATGAGTCAAGGGAGAAAATGAGGGCAGCAGTGTGTGTTCTATCCATTGGACCTGGAACAGAATAAACAGAAATTTGCTAAGCATTTGCCGTGTGCAGTCTGTTCACTGCAGAAAAGCAGCCAAATGAGTGTCCTAGTTGTGAAGAGTGAGCCAGAGCAAGTGAAATTCCACTTAAACCAGCAGTTCTACAACTGGACCATTTCCCATAACAGAAAAGGCTTTCTGTGACAAATAAAGACACAAGCGGAAGTCTTTGGGGTGAATGGAATTTAACCCTTCTTGCCTTTCAAAGATAAAAAGACATCAGTATAAGATTTCATTTTCGACACCCACACCAGATTATTCGCTGTTAAAATGAATTGTTCGGGGGGTGGGTCGGGGCTGTGGCTTAGTGGTTAGCATGTTTGCCTCGCACCTCCGGTATTGAGGGCCCGATTCCCGCCTCTGCCCTATGTGCATGGAGCTTGCATGTTCTCCCCATGCTTTGGGAGTCCCCTTCTCCAGTCCAAAAACATTTGTTGTAGGCTGATTGGGATTTCCAAATTATCCAGAGTGTGTGAATGCGTGTGTGTGTGTGTGTGTGTGTGTGTGTGTGTGATTGTGCTCTGTGATGAGTTGCCACCCCATCCAGGGTGTCCCCACGTTGTACCCTGTTTCCCCTGGAATAGGCTCCAGGCTCCCCACAACCCTGTGTTAGATAAGCAGTACAGAAAATAGATGGATGCATGGTTAGACGTATGGATGAATTATTTTGTATTTTTGTGGAATCAAGTGCAACAGCACCACCAGTGGTTCTAAGAAAAATCTGCAGAATGATATGATAAAGTAAACCTGGGGCTGATTTCTTTCTAGTCCAGACGGTAGACTCATGCAGCCTATCAGTGATAGACATGTCAGGTGATTATAGTGACACACCCTTAGATTTCGTGTGGATTAGAATTATGCGCTTAAAACACTTAAAAAGATAGAAATCATGAATGCAGCTGCAAAAAAAGAAAGTATACCAGCCTTCAAGGCTATGTTTTTATTGATCAGAGCCTAAATAACAATTGTACGGTCCTCACCGACTTCTATAAACAAATGAATAATTATTACTAGTTTGCCCACATTGTTCTTCTTATTCTGTCCCTTTCATTGTCAAGCTATTGACAGATATTAGAGTTTGGCTACCCATTAAATATCACCAACAACCATCACTGTCTATATTTGTCATATTTAGCATGCCTTTTAATCACATTTCCTGAAGCAGTACTTGTGCAATACTTTGTGCAAACTTCTTATCTGTATTCTTATTCTCATTCACAGAAGACCCTACTCTGGTGCCTCTCTCAGGCCGTGCCTGCTGCCCAGAGCAGCGCCCTCACTGTCCACATCACTACAGACATTTTTCTATCATTTTCATTAAGACAAAGCCATTTGGAAAGGTTTCATGCAAACTAATTGACCTAACAGAAAGGCATAACTCTCAGTGGAACATATCAGTGGAATACACAGCAAAAATTTTGGTGACCTATACCACACGCCTCCAGCTTTGCAACAATGTCAGAGATGAATCTTTTGGGTCATGTGGGCTGTGTCGCTCTGTACTGTGTCCTGTCTCTGGTCATGCCGGCGATCCTGCGTGCAGAGTTCACTCTGGCCAGCGTAAGTGAGCACCACATTATCATCTGTACATGCATGCAGGACCTGGTAGCCTGCAGCATTATCAACTCCAGTGAGTGTGTTTGTCACAACCACCCATTCTCCATGTTGGAGCACAACACCGGCCCCAGCACAGTGACTTACAAGCGTCTGACAGTGTGGTACACCTCACCACTCAACGTCGCACGCCTGCTGAACAACTCAGAGGTCCGCCACCTGGCACTGGCCAAGTGCAACTCAGCAAGAGGTACTTCGCTAGCTGTTCACTACTTCACAGTGAGGAGACTGGAGAGGCTCTATGTCTCATACCCATTTTGGATGCCTGGGCAGAACCATGATATTGTGCTGGGTAGAGATGTGGGCATGCCTTACCATGAGGAGCCAAGGATAGCTGTCATTCACACGGATGTGTTGGTGGGGAAGGATGAGTTGAAAGCATACACAGTGAAAACCATGGTGGACAGCAATGGCATGACTCCATTCCCTGAAATGTTTATGCCGATGGATGAACTTCCAGATATGTCCAGCATATTTGTATCTTTCTTGTACTAAGTGGCATTTGAATGCAAAGTTTCTTAGATGTGTCTTTCCTCCCTTTTAAAAAAAAAATATTTTTATTTATACCTTTCCTGAGGAAATATGAAAGATTATGGATTCTTTGGTTTGTTTCATCTAGGGGACTCTTAAAAGTGAACTAAGAACTATTTGTAATTCGTTACTTTGTTTATTAGTTGTTAATTTATTGGGAAATAATCGAGCTATAACTGGAAATGGCCTATCTGGACCAGTCTAATTAAGCACTTTTCTTGTAGCGCACATTCACTCACCGTCCACTTTATTAGGAACACCCAAACCCCTGCTCATTCATGCAATTATCCAGTCAGCCAATCATCTGGCAGTGGCGCAATGCATAAAATCATGCAGATACAGGCCAAGAGCTTCAGTTTAATGTTCATATCAAGCATTAGAATGTGGAATGGTTGTTAGTGCCAGATGTGCTGGTTTGAGTATTTCAGAAACTGCTGATCTCCAGGGATGATCACACATACCAGTCTTTTTACACATGAATTTACACTGAATGGTGCGAAAAGCAAAAACATTCAGTGAGGAGCAGTTCTGTGGGCTTGTTGACGAGAGAGATCAGACTGGAATGGCCAGACATGGAATGGTTTGATCTCACAGTAAGTCAAAGGTAACTCAGATAACCACTCTTTACATCCAGGGTGAGCAGAAAAGTGTCTCAGGTTGCGCAACATTTCAAAACTTGATGGACTACAACAGCAGAAGACTTCATCAGGTTCCACTTCTGTGATCCAGGAACAGGAATCTGAGGCTACAATAGAAACAGATTCACCACAACTGGATAGTTGAAGATTGAAAAAAAAAGTCATGACCTGATCAAGCTCTATTTCTGCCACGACATGCAGATGGTAGGGTTAGAATTTGGAGTTAACAGCATTAATCCATTGACCCAATAACACCAGTCAAGCATGGTTTGAATGCCACAGCCTATCTGAGTATTACTAACCATGTGCATCCCTTTATGGTCACAGTTTACCCATCTTCTAATGGCTACTTCCAGCATGCACCATGTCACAAAGCACAAGTCATCTCAACTGGTTCTATAAATTTGACAATGTACTTCAATGGCCTTCCCAGTCACCAGATCCAGTAGAGCACCTCTGGGATGTGTTAGAACGAGAGAACAAATGTGCAGCTGACAAATGTAATGCAGTCACATCAACATGGATCAGAATCTCTAAGAAACGTTTCCAACACCTCCTGGTATCCATGCCATGAAGAATCCATGCCATGCTGTTCTGAGAGCAAAGTGGGCCCTACCCAGTAGTAGTATGGTGTTCCTAATAAAGTGACTGTAGATGCTTACTGTCTAATATAAACTGTAAGACAAATCTAAGCTTATGATAACTCACAGACGTACAGTAACAGCTTCACTAAAAAAGTGCACCTGCCTTTAATAAAACACTAATTTAGAATTCCACTTGAATCTGAGAGTGGATAATGAATAAGTCCTTAAATAAAAACGATATAAGTATTTTGTTGGAACACTTGTTTAATTTTTCTTTATTTTATTGCCAAATGATCTGCTTATATTGTATGTCTGTTCTGCTGATATGCATCATTGCAACCAGTCACCAATACTGTCATTGTCCTCTATACAGTTCAGTACTCTGGGCATATAGTTGTACTGTGAAATCACAACACTAGCACATAGTTAACATGGAACATTCAAGTTCACAAATGCCCATATCACAGACAGTAAAACAGTTCATATATGCAGCAACCTGAAATCTACAGTATTGGGCAAAAAAGAAGAAGATACTTGCAAAAATAATGACAATAATGACAAGTTTAATCCATTTATAATAAAGTCCTAGGTTAGTCCCATACAGTCCTGATGATGTTTATATATGAAACGTGGTCTATTACTTCATATGCAACTTTCTTTAACAACATGTATCTCTTTCTTTAACAACAGTTTCTCTTTTCTGATCCACGACTATGGAAGATGTTAACATGTAATATAAAATGTTTTTTTTTCTTTTTTTTTCACAGTATAAAGTAGGTTATTGTTAATTCCACATGTATAGTTCAGCCAGATAGAAACACTGCACAGCTGTGTAACAGGGTCAGTCCACAAGGGGGAAGCATTGTTTCATACAGTATACATTCCTTTCGTTTAACCTGAATCTGTACCAAAAAAAGAAAAAATAATTACAGTAGGGTGAAATACACAAGTAGAAAATCTGCTATTAATAATATAGGCAATAATCTAGGGACAATCATTGTTACAGTCTTTTACTGCACGGTGTTCCATTTTATTCCATTTATTCTAATGAAATTTTTATTCCATCATTGTTTCTTGTGTTAAAATTGATATTCATGTTTACAAAGACAAATTTCCAAAGTGCTTTTAGAGTGTCCCTGGGTTTTTCTTCTGGTTGCATAGACTGTTGGATTTGTAAGAACTACTCAATTCATTATAATTCAGAAAACTCAAAACTGATCTAAATTGACAACATAGATTACATCTATTAAATCTAGGACCTCACAGTGTTCATTGGAAATCTTGAAAATTTATGTAGGACCCCTATTTCAAAAGATATCAAACAGAACCCTTTTAAAAAAAAGTGACCAAATCTTAATTATCTATAAAAAACCCTTGTAGGATTTTTTTTTATACATGCATATTTCTCAAAATGTGTTCTGCAGTTCAACCATTACAGAGGAAAAAGAAAGACAAGTAGACACCATGTGCTGTTTGAAACATGTGTACATGATTCACTATCAAGTACACAGGCTGGTTTCAGTGAGCCCTGAACAGGGGGTCAAAGTGCCAGAGCATCCGATCATCTGATCAAATTACTTTCAGCAAGGCAGATGTTGGTATTTACAATTAATAATCTACTCTGGGAATTGGATGGAACCAGTTCAAACTACACATATTGCAATTAACAGAGCCCAATTAGCAACTCTAAACTTAGGGTTTTTTTTTTCTTTTTCTTTTTTTTCTTTCCCAAGTGCACTTGAGTAAAGGAGGGAAAAGGTATTAATGTCCTGTATACAATAAAACATTGGGCAGATTGAGACTGGCATACATACAGGCTTACACACATACACCCATGGTTTAGTTGTAAGTGAATATGAATACATGAATACATAATGAATAGATAATGCTTTCTTAACAGATATTTATAAGAAGCAAACTATTCTATATCTCTCTCTTTCTCTCTCTCTCTTTTTTTAAAGAAAGCTTGTCAGAAATGTTCAGGGCATCTGACTTTAGACTAGAGGTCTGCAACAAGTGTCTATGCACACAGCAAAAAAATAAGTAAGTAAGTAAATAAGAAGTTTTTATTTTCAAGGCGAGTTCAGATTAGAAGCTTGTGGGACAAAGAAAGACCACATTCATTAACGTGAATGTGAGGCATTGCTCAATGCATTTATTGTGCTCATTCTTTCATCCTTAGCAATAGCCTGGTCAGAGTTTCAGTGGTTTAAAATGTTTATATTTTTGGAGCTAACTAAATTAGTTAGAGAATATAGAAGGAATGGACAAACAAACATAATAATTGTATAAGCAGGATCTACAGTCGTGTTTCCAGTGGCAGAGTGGTAGAGCTCATATTTTTTTAAAACAAAATTCCAGTTTAAATATGAATACAGATTAATACTTGAAGCACTGAAGATATAGATACAGATACAAACACAAATATTGTCATTGCGTTACACCCCTATTTACATCTTGTATTGATTGACACTATGCAGCTGGTTCTTCCTGAAAAGCTGCTCTCTAGACTATTAGGGACTGATTGCTGGGTGACACAGTTGACCTCTCTGATATGTGCCAGCCCACAGCAAGCATTGAGAGGCATGGACAGGGAAAGGGTGGGCTCTGTAATACCTTACACTTAACTGTGTGTGGGTTTTGCCATAAAGCTGTGGAAGTCTATAAAAAAAATCAGCCTTTGATTTCCTCACCGTCAGTTTACCACCAAAAGCATTTTTATAATCAGCCTTTATTGTTCATTCGCTCCTTGAGGGAGATGCGCCCGTGTTCATTTTTTAAAAGGGCAAATCAACCATAATTCAGTTTATAAACTACGGGCAGGCCGCTGTGAATGCGTGGATGAATATTCATGAGCCTCGCTCAAGCTGCCACGGCGCCATGATTCATTAGGCATATGTAAATATCACTCACTTTAATTGCCCCTAAACTGACTCAACATAATGTTGTCATTAGCAAATTATTACTTATTTGTGAAACTAATGGTACAGTATGGCACGCGGTAAAGCCCCACATATATGATTGCAATTATGAGGGCCTTTTGCTCAGGCTGCTCAGTGCGTGGAGCCTCATACATGCGTGATGGATTGTGGGTAAAGGCGGTGCAGGGGTAATGAGCGAGCTTAGCGAGGACTCGTCGCTCTGTTGATGAGCCAACAATTAAACACACTGGCAGTTTGATGGGTTTAGAGCAGCGGCTTAGTTCCGCATCCCACCCCAACCATCACACATGCAGCAGATCGGCAACATCCGTCTCTCTCATGCCAGTCTGCTACTGACATCAAGTTTCTCTAAAGCTGAAGATAAGCTGAGGATTGTTTTTAATAGTGACATGTTTTATGTAAATATATGCTAATATAATACTCTATAATAGGACTGGACAGAATTGTACACTGCAATCATATTGCTGCATATGAAAATTGGAATACATACCGTGTAGTACACTCCTGCTGGAACACTGCTATTATGCATTATTTTTGGTGGGAAAATTTATATATATATATATATATATATATATATATATATATATATATATATATATATATATATATATATATATATATATATATAGTGATTTGTTGAATATGATTGTGAATTGCTCTGTAGTTTCAATATTGCAAACACCAAAATGATGTTGATTAAGAAGCATTATATTGTACACTCCTATGTCATGGATGTGAATTTGTGCATAATTGCTGAAATGGTGAATAAAAATGAGGCAGTTGATTAGTGAAATTTTATGCAAATACATAGCTACTTTTAACTGTAAAAAATAAAAATAAGGCATTCATTTTATATTCACCAAGAAAACAATGACAAGTTAAATATTTGAATAGAATTACTGCTAAATGAATTCATAACCTAATTACAAGTATTTCAAATAGATAAATGTATTATTTGATCAGTTATTTATTTATTATAAGATATAATGTGACAAAAGGAAAAAAAAAACAATAAGACCTTCCTCAGTTAAAAAAAAACCCTAAATGTGCTAATTAAAATAATTACAGTCTTGACTGTCATTTAGCCAGAAATAAAATGCATAAATTGCTGAATAAACTGAATACAAATGTTACACTCATTAAATTTCTTGTTCTTCTTTTTTTTTTTTCATTTTTCTTTATTATGAGGGTTTATATCTAGCCTCTCCATTTAGGTTTAATGTTTTAGCACGAACATGCTGAAACCATAAGTCTAATGAAGTGTAAAAAAAAAAAAAGGGAACATTTTCAAAGTACTTTATGTGAGATGTAATTACAGATAGCCCGGTTATTACATTTTAATGCATACTAATAATATTCAGATCTTCAGTTTACATTTAGAATATTTATGTCATTTTACAAATTCAGAATCAGGGATGCTCCAGCATCTGATATCCTAATGCTAATAAAATGCTCAATATCTACATTGTGAGCATTTCTTCAGTGCTTGCAGTCTGATAATGGAGATCCAGCTCAGGAGGTAATTAAGTACTCACTGCTTCTTGACACCCTCGTTCTCGTCGCAGGCTGCAAACGGGACTGTTTAGTAGTCGGAGCATGCATGCCTAGGTTCATGGAAACAGCCCTGCCGCTGACCTCACCAGATCTCAAACCCGTAATTGGTGGCAATTCAGGAGGGAATTCAGTCGGGCATTTGTGCAGCAGTGTTGCACTTGATGAGGATGAGGATGTTTCTTTCTTGGCCTCCCCCACCCACGCAGTCTCTGGATTCATCCCCACCCTTCCTATTATCCTGTCCTTCCCTAGCCACTCGATCCCCAACTCCCAGTACAACACCACCCGCCCCCATCCAGAACATGCAAATCTTTTACAACCGAGCAATTAAGCTGTTTGGAGTTTTTTATGGGGCCAGTTGTGCTGAACAGAACAACAACTATGACAAAACAGGGGCCAACAAAAAAAAAGAGAAGAAGAGTGAAAGGCCAGCTAGAGTGAGAGAGGTGGGTGGAAAGCTAATAAACTAACGTGATGTATGAGAGTTCGCCAAACCCCCCCCCCTTCCTCCCCAATAGGCTTCCACACCATATAAATTGGCATAGGGAATAAATTATGGATAAGGCATTTGAGCTTGATATTATAGCTTATTAATGTGTTTCGCCTCATGCATATCCCCCCACCTCACACACACACACACCACTGACGACCCCTCTGTTTGTATGCAGGCAGGGACATGGTCACCTCATTGTCAGGGCATGTGGGTCTTTAGGTACAGATGGAAATGGTGCTAGGGGGTTCTTCGCTGCAATCTGCTAGACGCTGCTGCGACAAAACGCCTCATACATGCAAGTCCAGCAAAGTGCATGCAAGCATCTGGCACAGTAGTTATTCCCAATCCTCATCCTGAAGTGTTTTTTCCCTGCTCCCAACACACCTGCGTCAACTTGTCAGTCTATTAAGGAGCTTATTTAATAGTGTGTGAGAGCTGTGAAACGGGAAAGTGTGTTCTGCAAGCCAGGGATAATCCAAAGATTTAGAAACACTCAAAGAGAAATGGTAATAAGAACGCCTAAAGATGAAGATACTCAAAACGACCTCTTTCTATAAAGCACAACAGGTGGACAATGGAATATACATCATGGAGATAACATGTAGAGACGGCAATTTCTGTGATTTCTTAACGCTAATATCCAAAAAGTATGCGTGATAGCAGATATAGCAGCAGTCCACAGTTACTTTGAGAACCAGGAATAGAAACCATTGCGATAGAGAAAGAGTTTTCAATTGTGTATGTGTGTCCAGAAACTAGAATTTAGCAGTCGGCAGGGGACAGGGCTGTGGCCATATGCCTCAGCATTGCCTTCTTGGTGTGCAGGCCTCCTGTCCGCCTAGACTTCAGGCCATCTGTTTAAGGGTGAGCTTTTCTTCCTCTTCCAGAGCTGAATGTGGTGTTGTGAGCAGAAGTATTGTTACTCGGCTAATGGTTAGGATTACAGCTCTAATTGCGTCTTATGGATCAAGACTTCAAAGAACTGCGCAAAACAGCAGCTCTGAATGTTCATCTGAAGTGCATCAATAATAGGGTATTAAGTTTTGCATAAAAAGCTACATCCTGTATGATTAAAAAAAGAAAGACAAAAAAGATGGAACTATGGCTCGCCATCATAAACATCGTAAAACTGTTCTAAAAGTTTGTGGGGAAAAAAAGTTTTGTTCTTGCATGCATTGGGACTGGTGAGACATTAAAGATGACAAAGATAATCTTTTATTTTTAATATTTCTTAACAATGTTCAAAATCAAACAGTAAAATAAATTTGAATTAGCCACGCATACAATTAATAGTGCAATAAATAGCAAAAATAATAAAAAGCACAGAATTTAGTTTCACCCATCAACACTACATTTAAAATAATAATATATTAAAAATCAAGATAGTCAGGATTATCAACAGTCGGTTATGTATTTACTGTGTTAAACACCCGATCGCCATCTTTTGATGTCAATATAGCAGTACAATCTTTTAAAAATATGAATAATAAATAATTATTTAAATATTATACACACTAAATATATTTGTTGCGTCTACATGTATATGACAGTATGTTGTATTCACTTAATTTTTTTTCAAATCCTAATGCAGACATCTTCTTTCTTCAGGTGCATAATTGAAGTAAAAATTTCATATGAGCTCAAGACTATATCTATAATCTAAGTTCTATGATGCCTATCAGAAGTATTAGCACCCTTCAAAAAAGCGACCGTACTAAATAAACATTTCACACAATAATTCAAAATGTCCACTTAAACAACAGGAGAAACAACAAAATACAAAATTCTATCTGAATATTGACAACCCTAAGATATTATTAACAAATTATTATTCATTTGCCCTCAGTGCCCAGGGAACTCTTTGTTGCCTTTAAAAATGTCTTTTTTCACAAATGTAGTGTTTCATATCCATTATATATATATAAAACAACAGCAACAAAGAATGTTCAACATAAAGCATAATTAGGGCCATGACAAATATATCACGTGTCTGAAAGAGTTGGAATATTTCCAGGAATTGGACCACATAGTAAGGAGGATGGTGAAGGAGAGAATAAAGAGCACAGTTTTATCAGAACACAATTCTTGTGGTTTGCACATTTCAAATACATTCATAACAACCAGCTGTTTGAAAGCGTTGCAACAAAGAAGGCATGAGAGCGTGTCACAAAAAGCAGTTTCATCAACTATGAGTAGCATGAAACTATCAACTTTCGATTATCAGTACAAAAAGGGACTGTGTGTGTGTGTGTCTGTGTGTGTGTGTGTGTGTGTGTGTGTAAAGGCTGTTTTGCGGCTAATGTGAATATTGGTGCGTGTGAATATTGATGTTTTCATGAATGCTGCTAAGCACCACGACATTTTACAGGGAAGTGGTGGCTTGGTGGTTAAGGCTCTGGGTTACTGATCGGAAGGTCGGGAGTTCAGGCCCCAGCACTGCCAAGCTGCCACTGTTGGGCCCTTGAGAATGGCCCTTAACCCTCTCTGCTCCAGGGGTGCTGTACCATGGCTGACCCTGGGCTCTGACCCCAGCTTCCTGACATTCTGGGGTATGCAAAGGAAATAATTTCCCTGTGCATATGTATATGTGATCAATAAAGACTCATTATCATTATTTTAGCCCAAAACCTGGTTGCCTCTGCCAGGAGGTTCTCTGGACAAGATCATGAGCCAAATCAATATTTTATAAAATTTTGCAGCGACCATCTTTGGATGGATTTGAATATGATGGAGCCTACAATTCCACTACAAGTGTCTCCAACTTTGTTAGCAAACACAGGAAGACACTCTCTGGAGCAAGGGTGCTGATCATTTTGACCTTTTTTGAGTTTGCACTGCAAAATAAATAAATAAATTAAAAAGATCCTAGTAAGTGAAGATATCTTGAAAAAAAGACGAGTTGTATAATATTCTTAATTATGTAACAAATATAAGACCATTTAAGCCTGTTTCTAGAAAAGTTCACTAATTTCTGCTTAAATAAATGCTTAAATTTTCTTTCTTTTTTTTTTTTTTTACTGGCAGATAATTTGGCATCTTATTCTAAAAATAAACATCTAGAAAAAGGGTTTATAATTTTATATTTGTTTAAAATACAATTTAATAAATAGAAATATTCATTGAATTTGACCACATTCAAGCTATTAAGCTGGCTAAGTTGGTATTTTTTTGCAGTGTGAAAAACATGTTTAAATAAAACTATAAAAACTGTCCTCGGGATTATGAGCACAAAATATCACTTTTAATATCACTATTATGTCTTATATATATATATATATATATATATATATATATATATATATATATATATAATTTTCAGTAATTCTGGATGGCACTGAATTTTTTTTTATTTATTCATTCATATATATATATATATATATATATATATATATATATATATATATATATATATATATATATATATATATATATATATATATATATAAACTCCTTTGGAGCATTACAAACTCAAAACAAAAACACTTTGGCTGCTGGAGTTAAATGAGTTATATTACAGTCAAAATGTTTTTTCCCCCTAAATTAAGTGTACTTAGATTTTAATCATGCTAACCTGCAACCTGCATTTTTAATTTCAGCATAACGTATAAAAACCCGAGCAGTATGAATGTCATTACAATGTTTTTAATCAGCTATTAAAATGATATATTATACTAGTGATGAATTATACTAATCAACATGTAGACGAATATTTGTGTAATACAACAAACAACAAGTAAAATTTCTCCTTCATTATGACATTTAAGCATTTTTAAGCTTTCCATTTGCAGGAGTTCATCACTCAGTGTCATAAAAAGTTATTAACATGAGGCTTTTTGGACTCAGCCTGCCTGGCCTGACACTTCCAGCTAATGTTGAGCTGGTGTCGGTTTGATGGAATAGGTGCGCCATATGCTAGCAGAGCCAGGCACCTTCATTTGCCTGAGCAACCTCGCTGTACGTCTTAAACGTGCCATCCTTTTGGCTTGTTTATCTAATGTGCCTGTTAATCTAATTTATTACATTGTTTCATGGTGCTAGCTACAGCACCACATGCTAAGGAGGAAGGCATAAGATATGCTAATGCCTCGGCTGGTCCAACGCTCTAGCAGTAAAAAAAAAAAAAAAAACATTTGCATTTGACAGAGCACATAATAAACCAGTTATTAGCATTTTAAATGCATCATAAGAAAAGATGGGGAGAAAAAAGACGATGTGCGCTATTGGTGAGGTAAATGCACAGCCACACATCATAATCCTGTCCACAGCAGCCATAATTCAACAGTACTCAATGACACTAAACAGCTGACAAACTTTAATGCCCCAGAATCTTACACTTTATGTAGTTCAAGAACATAGCAGCATGTACAAACTTTTAACAACCTCCTTCTAAGTCAGAATAGGTGGAAGTTGGAATGGGCCAGGGTTATGGCCAGCAGCCTGCACTGCAAGAACAATATGAACTGCTATCATTTCTTACATTTATCATTCAGCCTTGGTGTTCAGCTGTTTACATGTCATCCTGTAATTTGGCCAACTAAGCAGTTAGCAGTTAGCCTGGCAACCCCATCTACATGATAACTTTGGAGATAGGCTGCATCTGTTAATTAGACTTGTTCAAAGAGAAAAGCATTGATAGACAGAGTGAGAGATATAAAGCAGCAGCAGTGGAGAGAATGGACAGGATGTGATACAGATGGCCTTGTTAAACCGCCATGCTAATCCTAGTCTAACATTATTGTCCAAACTCACCAAAATGTCGTTAATGGATTCTACTAGGAATGTAACTGAATACGAATACATTATTTACAAATACATACACTATTTTTTTTAATTTTTTTGAGTTTTTTAGAAAGCTTCACTGTTTTTACTCAATGCAATGCAATGGTTTTTATGCAGTTTTACAGAAATTTTACAATTACAGTTATGGCATTTGGCAGACACCCTTATCCAGAGCAACATTTATCTCATTTATACAACTGAGCAATTGAGGGTTAAGGGTGTTGGGCCAAGAGCCCAAGGGCCCAACAGTGGGGACTTGAACCCCTGCCCTTCTGATCAGCAACCCAGAGCCTTTAACCACTGAGCCAAATCAAGCAAACTCCACAATATTCTGAGGAGCTTGCAGTGTTTCCAAAATTACCACAGATCTGGGCCAAGACGCATCATATAACGTCATCACAAAGCGCATTCAATCAAAGACCTCTTTGATTCATGTTCGTCGAACCTGAGTACAGCTAAAAGGTCTCATTTACCAACAAACTTGGTCAATTCAAGTAGTTTTCCACAAAAAGCACAAAAAAATGCAAGTTGCATCACAAATTTCGTAAAACACTGCAGCAAAATCAAGCATTTGTGGCCTAAAACTCTAAAACTGCACAAAAAGTCTTGAAACTAGCCCAAAATGTTCAAGGTATTGGACAAGGGAAGCATAATTTTTCACACTCTTTGCAGGGAAACAAGTTAACAGTGGTGCGCACGCATTTCTGATTTATTTATTTATTGAGTCTCCACTCCATATAGCCTGACACAGATCACATGGACAGCATGTGTCTGCTGAGGTGTCCAAAAATATTAACTTGTGCGTTCATTGCGCCCGATTTCCCAGCATTCTTAAATGAAAGCTTCTCTGTTGTTATTAAAAGAAGGTCTTCCTGAAAAATTCTACGGGCATTACACCTCTAGCTACTTTATGAATGCATAACTTTGCCTCTGAACACCACCACAATGGATTTAAAATGACGCAAGCAATATGTGATTAAAGTGTAGACTTTCAGCTTTAATTCAAAATACCGCATTATCCGTTTAGGAACTACAGCCATTCTTTACAGAGTCCCTCCATTTTCACAGGTTCAAAAGTAATTGGACAAACTAAAATAATCATAAATATTAGGATTTTTTTAAATACTTGGATGCGAATCCTTTGCAGTCAATGACTGCCTGAAGTCTGGAAACTATGGACATCATTAAATACTGAGTTTCCTCTCTTGAGATACTTTTCCAGGCCTTTACTGCAGCTGCCTTCAGTTGCTGCGTGTTTGTGGGTTTTTCTGTCTTCAGTTTTGTCTTCAGTAAGTGAAAAGCATGCTCAATTGGGTTGAGGTCATCGGACATTTAAGAACATTTAATTTCTTTGCCTTAAGAAGTTCTTGGGTTGTAAGAAGTTCAAGGTATGTTTTGGGTCATTATCCATCTGTACTGTCAAGTACCAACCTATCAGTTTTGCAGCATTTGACTGAATCTGAGCAGAAAGTATAGCTCTATACACTTCAGAATTATGAAGATTGTGCCACTGTCCAAATACTTATGCACCTGATTGTATATGTTTAGCTATAGGTATATGTATGTAATTTGAGTCTGGTCCTACACACTCTCCTGAATACCGCTGCTTGAATGTCCATCTTAGACTTCATATAAGCTTAATGTTTTTTGTGTGTGTGTCATGACTCCAAAGTAAACATGTATGGCCATATCTGGGTTGTCTTTGAAACAGGCGTAAGTGATTCGCAATCATGGCTGTCCATGCCACCCTCCTCCCATTACTATGGAAATGAAGCTGGTGTGACAGGTGGCCTTACAACCAACACAATTAACTTCCTCCATTAGCCAGTGGGCTAACAAAACCATGAAAGCTCTAGTAGCACACACAGTGTGTTTTGGGGCAGAAACTCTGTGTTTACAGCCGAGTATTAGTGGGTGGAGAGGAGTAATCCTTCTCGATATCCCTAAATTGCCCTCTGGTAATTATCACTTGGGAAAATGGCCCTTTTATCCTTCACATTGACATGTATAGGCGATGTGAGGCTTTTGTTAGGCCTGGGACACTACAAGAAGCTATTTTGTGTATCTTTTGCTTATTCAGGCTTTGATTCAACTGTTGTTGAATATTCACTGTTTAAGATGCTCTCAAGGGATGCAAAATTTTCACTCTGGCTTACACTGCATTTTGTATGAAAGAATAAAACATTAGAGGCATGCTCTTATAGGAAAATAATCCAAAACAGGATGTTGTGATATGGCCTGACAAATTACTTTCCTATGACAGGGTGGCTTAAAGTGTTATATCACAGTGATTTGCAAACAGTTACAATTATATATATATATATATATATATATACACACACACACAGTATTACTGAAAGAGACATCATACTGTCCTTTTTAACAATTTATAATTATGTTTAATGCTGTGGAACCTCCACGAGACATTATCGCTGCTATAAACAATTGTTTCCTCACCATCCTTTTTTGTTTCTCTCTTTGAAGACGAAAAAATATAACCTGCCATGGTACTGAGAAATCGGAAAAGCGCAAAGTTCTCTGTCTTGTACACTTTCTCATTGCGGAGAACTTCCTGACTGTTACAGAAGCATTGACACTAGAGACTCCTTCCATAAATGTTAAACAAACGTCTCCCTACGTGGTATAGTATTGTTGCTGTTGTTGCTGTTGTTATTGTTGTTGTTGTTGTTTAAAAAAAAATCTTTTTATTATTAGAATTAAATTATATGCCGTGTCCAGCATACAAGTCACTGGAAATAAGTTCTTACTCTAGAAACGATGTATTCACGAATTAATATAAACCTGTGATTTGAATTAAACCAGAAGTACTGATAGAGCTGCTGTTATAGAAATGTATTAAACACAAGGATTTAACAACGCTGTGGCATAAGCCTTTATAAGAGTTGTGTATATACAGTATGTTTAAATCTGGTATGCAGAATGAAATTTGAGCTTTGGCAATTTTGAACAATTAAATATTGTTAATAGTTTTCACATAACAATTCAGTGTATGATCTTATTTATTGGGAATATAATAGAAAAGAGGAAGCTCTTTCCTAAATGAAACTGTTATTCATTCCCTTGATGTCGTGTAGTGGATTCACAGTATCATGCTCCTGCAAGGGAAATATTTGTGTGTGTGTGTGTGTGTTTCAGCAATCAGCTGAATAAAGCTGCTGTGTTCCTGCTTTGTCAGTAATTAGATAAGTGTTAGTTTAACTCCCTGCTGCCCTAAACCTCTCCTCTGTCACTGACGTTTTTACCTGAAGAGCTAATGGCCCTTGACTAGTCAGCGCTAATAAGGTGCAGCCCTGCCTCCCCGGGGAAACGGACAGAGAAAGAGAGAGAGGGAGGGTGGGTAGCATTGTGTGCTTGTCAATGTGTGTGTGTGTGTGTGTGTGTGTGTGTGTGTGTGTGTGTGTGTGTGTGTGTATGTGTATGCAATCACTTTATGTCATAGGAGTTTTTATTAGTACCCTAATGATGAGAGCTGTATAATACCTAAGAGACAGAAATTCAAGTCTTCCATTGTGGAGCCATTGGTTAGACTTCCTCACCGAAACAAGAGAATGGACTAAATGTCATTCGCTTTAAATTACAGTCATCCACTAACCAACTTTCATAAAGTCTGTTTAGAGGCTCTTTTTTTTAAAGCTTTTCTGAAGAGGAAGGCCCTAAAGGGGCAGAATGTGAAGCACGGCCACCAACACTCACAGTTTGACCTTGGGGGCAGACACTAGTGCAGAAGGGATGATCTGAAAAAAGATTAATGGAGATCCAAGATTTTGCAGGACACTGAAAGTTAGACTCTTTTCACAACGAGTGCAAGAAACTTGCAATGTACTAAAGTGTGCAAGTAGTTTGTCTCTACTTATTGAGCTTGGAAGCTGACAAAGGTTTTATATGAATTTTGTATATTTCAATTATATACACAGATAGATAGATAGATAGATACAGAGCTCTCCATTAATATTAGTACCCTTGGTAAATATGAGCAAAGAAGGCTGTGAAAAATTGTCTTCACTGTTTAACCTTTTGATCTTTTGTTCAAAGAAATTCACGAAAATACTCATGGATACCAAACAATTGCAAACAAAACACAGGTTTATCCAAAAAATTCTACATTTGTTAAATATAGGTTCTTTAAATTATTGCCACCCCTATGAATTCATATGAGAAAAATGTATTTGAAGTATATTCCCATTGATATTTAAATTTTTTTAGTACACCTGGGTGACTAGGAACAGGACACTGTTCAACCATGACTTCCTGTTTCACAGGGGTATAAATATGAGGTAACACAGGCCAAATTCACTTTGTCATTCATAACAATGGGTAAGACCAAGGAATATAGCAGTGATGTACGGCAAAAGGTTGATGAGCTTCACAAAATGGGAAGTGGCTATAGAAAATAGCAAAGCATTGAAAATGCCCATTTCCACCATCAGGGTAATAATTAAGAAGTTCCAGTCAACTGGAAATGTTATGAATCAACCTGGAATTGGACGTGAGTCTATATCGTCTCAATGCACTGTGAAGAGGATGGTTCGAGTGGCCACAAAATCTCCAAGGATTACAGCTGGAGAATTGCAGAAGTTAGTTGTGTCTTGGGGTCAGAAAGTCTCCAAAACTACAATCCGAAGTCGCCTACATCACCACAAGTTGTTTGCAACGGTTTCAAGAAAAAACCCTCTACTCTCATCCAAAAACAAATTCAGAAGTCTTCAGTTTGCCAGACACTACTGGAACTTCAAATGGGATCGGGTTCTAGGGTCAGATAAAACCAAAATAGAGCTTTTTGGTAATAAACACCAGAGGTGGTTTTGGTGCACACAAAGAGGTAGCCATATAGAAAAGTACCTCATGCCCACGGGTAAATATGGTGGCGGATCTTTAATGTTTTGGGGATGTTTTTCTGCCAGAGGACCTGGACATTTTGTTAGGATACATGGCATCATGGACTCTATCAAATATCAACAGATATTAAATGAAAACCTGACTGCTTCTGCCAGAAAGATTAAAATGGGCCATGGTTGGATCTTCCAGCAGGACAATGATCCAAAATATACATCAAAATCAACACAAAAATGGTTTACTGACCACAAAATCAAGATCCTGTCATGGCCATCCCAGTCCCCTGACTTAAAACCCATAGAAAACCTGTGTGGTGAACAGAAGAGGAGAGTCCATCAGCGTGGACCTCGAAATTTGAAGGATCCGGAGAGATTCTGTATGGAGGAATGGTCTCAGATCCCTTGCCATGTATTCTCCAACTTTATCGGGCGTTATAGGAGAATACCCAGAGCTCTTATCTTGGCAAAGGGAGGTAGCACAAAGTATTGACTGAAAGGGTGCCAATAATTGTTGCACACCTATATTTATCAAAGATATATATTTTTGGATGAACCTGTGTTTTGTTTGCAATTGTTTGATATCCATGAGAGCAGAGTATTTTTATAAAGGTTAAACAATAAAGACAATTTTTCACAGCCCTCTTTGCCAATATTAGTGGAGGGCCTTTATTGAAATTGGACAGTACAGGTACTCAGCAACAAAATGATGTTTATCATTTACCAGAAATGGAAGTAGTAGCATTGTGCTGTAATTTGATATATATATATATATATATATATATATATATATATATATATATATATATATATATATATATATATATATATATGTATATATATATATATACAGTATCTCACAAAAGTGAGTACACCCCTCACATTTTTGTAAATATTTGATTATATCTTTTCATGTGACAACACTGAAGAAATGACACTTTGCTACAATGTAAATTAGTGAGTGTACAGCTTGTGTAACAGTGTAAATTTGCTGCCCCCTCAAAATAACTCAACACACAGCCATTAATGTCTAAACCGCTGGCAACAAAAGTGAGTACACCCCTAAGTGAAAATGTTCAAATTGGGCCCAATTAGCCATTTTCACTCGACGGTGTCATGTGACTTGTTAGTGTTACAAGGTCTCAGGTGTAAATGAGGAGCAGGTGTGTTAAATTTGGTGTCATCGCTCTCACACTCCCTCATACCGGTCACTGGAAGTTCAACATGGCACCTCATGGCAAAGAACTCTCTGAGGATCTGAAAAAAAGAATTGTTGCTCAACATAAAGATGGCCTAGGCTATAAGAAGATTGCCAAGACCCTGACACTGAGCTGCAGCATGGTGGCCAAGACCATACAGCGGTTTAACAGGACAGGTTCCACTCAGAACAGGCCTCACCATGGTCGACCAAAGAAGTTGAGTGCATGTGCTCAGCGTCATATCCAGAGGTTGTCTTTGGGAAATAGACATATGAGTGCTCCAGCATTGCTGCAGAGGTTGAAGGGGTGGGGGTCAGCCTGTCAGCGCTCAGACCATATATTTTTTACTAATGTTTTTTTCTTTGCTTTTAAAACATATAATTTGTAATTACAGGTTACAATTTTGAGATATAAAATAAATAATTAAAACCCAGTCAAATCTCAAAACACTGATTTTTTTTTATTAGGCAAAGGTGAAGCGTGTGGTATTCCCAGGAAAAGAGACAAAATGGAAGATTTGAACTGTGATGAGGTAACTGCATGTAAAGTTTTTATGTTCCTAACATATTAAGCAGCTAGTGTTTAGCATCACTGTAGAAAGCTAGCTATTTGGGTAGAACATAAAAACAACGTTATTTCTTCGATCACTCCAAATTTGAATCCAATCCAATCCAATCTTATCCTTATTCACAACAAAGAAAAAAAAAATATTGGCAAAAAAATGACATTATTACGTTATTACATTCACCACAAGTAAAGAATTGTAATTACTGTGACATGTACTGTACATAATTCAGTTATAAAATTCATACTCACATACTTTTGTCAGTTTCAAAGCTCCATATCTGATGTGCATAATTATATATATTTAAAAAATCATTTACATTATGTAATGTTCCTTCATTCTTAGCAGTGGCATCATTGTTGGATTTACATTTTATTGTTCATGCTACTTGTATAAACGTAATTGCGTCCAAGGGCACAGGTTTAGGCACAAAATTAGATTAATGTGAACTGTTTTTGAGATCAGAAGCACAATTTAAGACCCTAAAGAATTCAAAGAAGAAGAACTAGGAGTAGGTGACATTATCACAGATTGTCTTGAGTTGTACTTCACGTCTTGTAGAGTCTTGGTTTTGGTGTAATGATATGATTTGGAATCGGCCCGCCATCCTTGGCGGCCATGTCGTTACTAGGGAGGAGGAGCACTCTAATGGGGAACAATCGGAGAGGCACATTTTAGACAGGCAGTTGTAAAGTTGTGGTCCTCCCACTGGTTTTACTTGGTTACCAGGGGGCTGGAGAGGGATGGCCTGTGTTCAATGAGAGTAATCCAGAGCAGGTCATAAAGCTGTGGAGGTCTCTGGTTTAGGCAAGCCTGAAGAGAATGAGCACAATGGAGAGAAGCCTGATGTACCCTCTCAGGCTACAAGCTTGAACTCTTTTCAGTCTGAATCGCTGAAATGTGGGAACTTGAAAGCCTGGTGTTGGTAGGCAGAGAAAGCCATTAGGTCTCTTCAAGCTGCTGTGGGGAGTCTAGTGAAGTGGCTCCAATGATGCAACTCGGCAGTGCTTGTGAGTGAACTACAGGCAATACACAATACACACGCAGAAAAGTCAGTACGAGGCAGAGAAGAAAGAACCAGCATGAAAACAGATGATCATATTATACATGTTAAGAGAAAGTCTACCTTCTATGAAGAAAGGTTTTTACATTATCTCAATATACTCTCTGTCTCGCCCTCTCTCTTCCAACCTCCTTACCTCCTACCTCGCAGCCCAATAGATAATGTGTAATTAATGAAACAACCTCCCTCGGATTGACTCACACAATAGGTTGAGCCGTCCAGACCCTCTCTGCTTACATGTAACCCTGGCCGGACACAAAGCTCCCTCCCCTGGGCCCGGCTCAACCCGCAATAGCTTACATGTTAATCTCTTCTCTGCGCTCTGCGTTTGGCCGAGGCCTCATGCAAGCCTTCATTTTCTGGTCATGTGCACCCATTGGAATGGGACAAACCAGACACCGGGTGACATACAAAGCAGAATGGAAGCTACCAGGCTTGAAACCAGGCCTGAAAAGAACCTAAAAGGAGCTGGACAATTGTTTGGGAGCTGAAAGGGACAGTTAAAATAAGGCGAGCTGAGGGGCTCTTACCACCGTGGAGGATGTGATGGAGAGGCGACCAGGAGGAGCTCGACTGCCAGACGCAAAGTGCAACAAACTCAGAGCTCAGGACCTCATGGCCATCTGGCAGACTTCTGTTTACAGTACACATCTTCAGCAATGTTATGAAGTGAACTGATAATGCGTAGAAATAATGATGATCCTGTAGTAGTTCTTTCAGCACATATAAAAATCTGGTATAGGTGATACGACACCACCACCATCACCACCAACAACAATAATAATACATTAATTTTATTATTTTTAATAGTGATACTCTCTCTCTCTATCTCTCTCTCATGAAATGCGGTGAAACTGTTTAATCACAGCACTGAAATATAGTTTAAATTTGACCATTTTTTGGCAGCCTAACGGCTCATATAATTTAAAAACTTACTTCTTTAAAATAAATGTCAACTTCTGTGGGAAATTTGCATCTTTTTAAAAACATTTTGCCTAATTAATGCTAATTAAAGCTTTTTGAACATCTCTCAAAGTATTGACAACAAACCACATTCTTTGTACTTCTCGTTAATTAGCAAGCTTTTTCATTTGATCCCAGGAACAATTAAATTCTATAAAAAAATATTTTATAACTATAGAATATAAGCACTGAGTGTTTGATTTCTTTGTACTATCAGTCTGTGCCATTATGAGTAAAATGGTACATGTTTTGAAGTATAAGTTTTGTATAAAGTACGTAGGCATAAAAAGACAAATGTTTGTTATGAACAACTGAATTCATTTGAGTCATTTTTGGTAGTGTAATACAAATTAAATAGAGGCTTATTGAGCTTTTGCATCTTCTTTATATAAGCACTTCTTGACTCCTTGATGATTCATAAACATACAGAATGACTTTAACTTGGAGAAGCTGTCATTTAAACCTCAGAAGAGATTTGATTTGCATCTGTATAGAAAATACAACATAATGTACTCTAACACACGACACAGAAAACTGCACGAAAACCTAAATGATACATTTTCATGTAGACACAATTGCGGTGCAGGTTTTTCTCAAGAGAAAAAAAAAAGACTCAGAACCAACCTTTTAAACCATGATTGTCAGTGAGCTTTTCCAAGTCAATTTTAAACTGGATTTTACGTCAAATTTATTTTAACATGAAGTTGGGCATAACTACTTTAGCTATTTGAGAGATTTGAATAATCCAATAAGTATGTTAATTCATTTTTAAGATTGATAAGATAAAAGTAAGTCACCGAAAAAATAGTCTGAGTAAATATATATATATATATATATATATATATATATATATATATATATATATATATATATATATATATATATATATATGTGTGTGTGTATGTGTGTGTGTGTGTGTGTGTGTGTGTGTGTGTGTTTGTGTGTAATATTTATATATAAGAAATGATCCAAGGGTTTTTTGGGTAGTCAAGTCTTTTTTCTTCATATCTTCATAGGACCTCTAATAATTCCCTCTTAATCTCTTAGATTTTATCTTTTTTTAAATTTTTTTTTATTAAACCTAAGAGTGTACATGTCTCACTGGTATCACTCATTATCTCACCTATTAAGCTGTACCCAGTTAGGAGTGGTGTTAAAATCACTCTCCCATGAGTGAGCAGTAAATTATCTCTAACCCAAACCAATGTAATCCTGCCCTCTGACATGCACCTTTTGTCTGAGATCACTATGCCTGACTGAGAGAGAATCTCTATAACTGTAGTGTAGTTTACTTGCACTGGGCTCAATATATATATATATATAGAGAGAGAGACAGAGAGAGAGAGAGAGAGAGAGAGAGAGAGAGGTTAAATAATATAAATGATGTAAATAATATGTGCCATTTAATTCATGGATTGAAAGTGTAAAATGAGGATCTTTTATCATGGACGTTTGTGTTGATTATATCGTTGTTCGATTTTGAAATGTTGAATGTTTGAAAACATGCAAAATGTTGATGATTTTTTTCCCCTGAATACCTCCATAGGTTATTGTGTCTTCCTCTGAAAAGATTATTTGGTGTAGCTCCTTTCCTAAGTGGACCCACCACATGGATTTAAGCTAAACGTCTGTTTGGATGTGCTGGGAGCATGGGGAAGAGATGAAGCACAGGGCAACGGGAAGAATGAAAAAGTTGAGGGCTTAAGAATTGATCGGCCACATTAGAAGCTACCTGCTGGGACTGTACCGCTGACTAAGGGAAAACTTGAAAAAAGTCTGACATTTGGGCCACTGCCCTGGTACTGAGGGGAAAAAACGTGTGGGCCCAACAGACTGCAGGAGGGTGGGAGTGTGTGTGTGTGTGTGTGTGTGTGTGTGTGTGTGTGTGTGTGTGTGTGAAGAAGGTCTTCCTGCTGTTTGGGTTTCCTTCTCAGTGAGTATATGACACCCCCACAGATCTCCATCCCTGTAACAGGCACCTCTCTCTCTCTCTCTCTCTCTCACACACACACACACACACACACACACACACCCTCCTTTCGTCCCTTCTCTCCCCTCCTGCATCTCACACACTGAGACATTTTTCCACATTGGCCGGATTAGGAACACTTTCACTTAGATCTATGCAGTCGCCCCCACAGACAAAGAAACACTTGGGGACAGGATTAGTAGGATTAAAGGGGATTCACATATGTCCAGTTCAAGCAATTGGTATTCAAAGCTTTACACTTTCAAATGCCACCAAGAGAGAGCAAAGAAGTCCAGAGCTTTTCTTTGCATTGCAGCACCTTTATGAGGTACGGTTCCCTTTCTGCTCTTACAATGCCACTCTGAATACACATTTTCACTTTTTTTTCTTGGAGGGGATTTTTTTTTATTGCTTTGGAACACCAAGAAGTGGACGAGGTAGAGATTCGTGTGTGTGTGTGTGTATGTGTGTGTCTAAAAGTGTATATGAATGGGTCTATTTCTACCATCTCGAATTTACCAAAGATCGTGTTGATTCCGTGCCCTGCTTATATTTCCACTGATTCAGTCTTATGGAACTGGCTAATTATAATTAGTCATGGTCATGCGGCTCCTCTAGAAATATTCTTACTGTTAAATTTGGTGTCATTCCATTATCAATAATTGTTCACATTGCCTGATGCTTTCCAGTTCCACTTTTTAATTTAGGCTATTGATTCCATCAGGGTACATGCTGTATACTTGGAAGCGTATCAGGACTAAACGAATATTGTCCCGAATACACTTTGTCTTTTGGTTCAATCAGGTTGTGTTCAAATCAAGCAATATAGGGGTTTGTTCATTTCATTAAAACAGATTCTTGAAGACAGATCATTTCAGTTTAATAATGCACC
The DNA here is from genome assembly GCF_023375685.1 of Ictalurus furcatus. Lineage (NCBI taxonomy): Eukaryota > Metazoa > Chordata > Actinopteri > Siluriformes > Ictaluridae > Ictalurus > Ictalurus furcatus. The sequence goes on along the minus strand of NC_071257.1, from coordinate 6,462,157 downwards.
TCAGTCTTAAAGGCAGTCTATTTAATTAGACTGTAATAATTATTATTTTTATAATTAACAAACTTGGGGATCATAAAGAAATGTAGAAATACATTTATTCATTGATTACAACAACAATAACTCCTACTACTACTACTACTACTACTACTACTACTACTACTACTACTAATAATAATAATAATAAAACATACACGTATACATACACACATAAATATATTTTCTTTAAAACAGAAATCCAAATCAGACTCAAGTTCGCCTCTGTGACGTGTTAAATGTATCTCCATCCGCTCCACCTGTTACTGCAGGAACCTACACAAGCGCATCTTCCTATAGGTTTTAATACAATGCGGATTTGAATGCAACCAATCCCTCAGTCGTGGGAGGAAATATGCAGTAGTTGCATGAACAGTCTTGAGTGTTTCTCTAAGACCAGCTGAATACTGTAGGAGTGAGATCAACACTGCAGGAGTTCATTAAACCCAGGAGTTTGCGCTGGTGTGTAAAGATGCGAACTAAATATGTGCGCGACTGATCATCTAATAACAGGTGGAGAAAAAAAAAACAGAATTATGGATTGGCTCAATTGTTTTTGGAGACAGCCTAAAAATCATGATTTTGATAAAATATTTTTATTTTTATTTTTTATTTTTTAAAGATTCCTTTTGGTTAAAACAGGACTTAAAACATGCAATCTCGCAGGTGTGGTTTAATTTCAAGAAAAAAACAACCATGAACGCGTCTGGACCACAAACGCATAAAACTTGTGTTTCCTTAAAAATAAATAAATAAATAAATAAATAAATAAATAAAAGCAGCTCATAAACTGCTCTGTCGAGAATTGCATTTTTAACTGTATTTTTATTATTATTTTTAAAGAGATCTAAAGTGCAAGTTGTTGTTTTTTTGTCAGAAAAAAAGGCAGAAAATACAAAAAGGTCCAATAAAATGTTTCAATTAATGTTAGTTAATTAATGAATTACATTTAAGCCATTTCTACACAAAGATACTGTGTATGTCTAGACTGATTTGGCCTAGAAAGGAATTAAAACCAAATCAAAAAGAATTGTAGGCTATTCCTAGTTTACATTTGATACTATATTTATGATATGCCAAAAACTAAATAAAAAAATAATACATATGTATTTTACATGCATTTAATAAATGGTGAAATTGATCTAAAAGGATACATAACCTGTTAAAAGTAAGGTGCATGGCGAAGTGAGCTGATTAACCTGACCCCGGGTATTAGTTTAAAAGTGTCGAGGAGGATTGTTCTAGCAGCTTTTGGTTTCAGAGTATCCTGGACTGAAGTATACCCCCCACCCCCCACCCCACCCCACGGCGGTGTTACAATGAATATGAATAGCTGCTCCTTTGGTCGATGGGACAGTGAAAGCGCAGCACCGCGGATAATGGGCACGTCATCCTAACGAGGTCTTTATGAATGGGGGCTTCTTTTGTTCAGGCTTCTCTCAGTCCGCACTATAAATGCCAGAGTCCCGCGATCGCTCGCCAAATAGTAGGTTGTGCATCCTCCGAACCAGGTCGACACAGTCCGTTTATCAGTCACCGGTAGCAGAACTCACTACGGAAACGAGGGAAAAAAAAGAGAGAGAGAGAGAGACTATATAGGCTGATAAGGAAAAGAAAAATCAGGTGACAAACAGGAGTGACTTAAAAGCAGAGTGAGAGACGGCCTCCCTACTCGAACCGAGGTGATAAAATGAATTCAGACTCTGGCTCGAGCAGATCCTCCTCGCCGGACGTGGACGAGATGTACGCGCGCAATAGTTCCGCGTCGTCGGGGCAGAACGAGTTCACGTCAAAGATGAGCAGCGAGCACTTGTCGCGAGGCGCCGGCGCGGACAGGACATCAGCAGGCGTCGGCGGCAAATACAAGCTCAAGAAGCAAGTGACCGAGGAGGAGATCCAGCAGCTGCGCCTGAAGATCAACGGGCGGGAGCGCAAACGCATGCACGACCTGAACCTGGCCATGGACGGTCTGCGAGAGGTTATGCCGTACGCGCACGGGCCGTCGGTGCGGAAGTTGTCCAAGATCGCCACGCTGCTGCTGGCGCGGAACTACATCCTAATGCTCACCAGCTCTCTGGACGAGATGAAGAGGCTGGTGGGAGAGATCTACGGCGGCGGCCATCATGCAGCCTTCCACTGCGGCGCCGCGGCGGGCCACGGGCCCGCGCACGCGCCCGGTCCGGCGGCACCCACGGTGCACCACGCGCTTCTCGGAGGCGCTCTAGCACCGCATACAGCATCCTCCGCCGCCTCGCTGTCTGCCGCACTGCCCGCGCTCAGCTCCATCCGGGCGCCTCAGACCTTGATGAAAACGCCACCGACGCCTCCGCTCCAACTTGGCACCGGCTTCCAGCACTGGGCAGGACTGCCGTGTCCCTGTGCCATCTGCCAGGTGCAGCCACCCGCCACACACGTGCCCATCACCTCCACGGGACTCACGAGACTTTCCGTTGACAAGGAAGCGATGAAGTGACTATATTCGAATATCATCATGTAAATTGTATATGGGCTGGACTCGCAGAAAAGTAATTGCATGATGTGTATTTGTACATTTTGCTCTTTCGTTTCTTTTCTTTTTTTTTCTCTCCACGAAATCAGAATTCACTCCTTGTAACAAGGATCTTGTCCAATGCATAATGTAAATGAATTGCTTGCGCGTACTTAATCCACTGTAAATAATCTGAAAGCACCAGAAGACTTACATGTTTAAATGTTAGCTGCGCTTTTATATTAAAAAAAATGTTGCATTGTTGTTGTTTTTTTAGACTGCGAGCAACAGTACTTGTTGATCGTGAAGCTGAGGGGAAAGTTGGATGCGCATCTTTATGCAGAAGTGCAGAAGGGAGTTCATGAAGTGCCGTGCGTTCCTTGTAACAAGGATGGTCAAAGTCTTATAGGATAAAACTGTGCGATTGTGTTTTGAGTTCGGAAAAAAACGTATGTTTGTTTATTTGTTTGTTTGATTGATGATTTTAATGTATTTTACTGAAGTGTGAAAGCAGTTGCACTCGGCGTGACGTTTTGCTGTGCGCGTTCATGTGTTTAATCGGGTTAGCTTTTCTGCATGCCCGTCGGGTTAAAGCAGTTTATATACCTACAGCATGTTTTTTTTTTTTTTTCGAAATCAATTTTTTTGTTGTTGCTTATTTTGTTTTGTTTTGCCAGAGACTACTGCCGTCTTTATTTTTGTAAATTCTTGATGATAAATGAGATATTTATTATTGCCCAGTGATCCTGGACAACATTTCAATAAAAACACTTAAAGAGTTAAAAAATCTTTTGTCCTGCATTTGGTCTGTTACAAGCTGTGGACCTTTCATAAATTAGCTCGTTGGCATATATAGGCCTACAGTTTGTAAAAAGGACAGTACTGCTAGCTTGTTAAATTAAGGCACAGATGAACTTCAGGGTATGAAATAATAACTATTTTTTACTGATATAATTTACGGCTTATTTTAGAGTGATATGGTACATAGCCTATTGGAGACAGGTTGGATATAGATCTGTGCTGAAGGTTTTAAATCAATGTACCATAACATTATCCAATGCTAAAAAAAAAACAAAAAAAAAAAACCCCACAAAAACAAACCCACAGTTGTAAAAGTGAATTTAACCAATTAAACATTAAGAAAAAAAAAATGTAATTAAAAAATAATAAAAAAAATCTAAAAAATACTAATAATTCTAAGAATTATAATTGTAACAAGAACAAACAATTCTTCTTCTTCTTCTTCTTCTTCTTCTTCTTCTTCTTCTTCTTCTTCTTCTTATTATCATCATCATTGTCAACAGCAACAAAAGCAACAACACCATCATCAACACCATCATCAACACCATCATCAACAACACCATCATCAACAACAACACCAATAATGTGGTTACTATTATTATTATTATTATTATTATTATTATTATTGTTGTTGTTGTTGTTGTTGTTGTTGTTGATACTACTATTAGTAATAGCAATCCACCCCCCCCCCCAAAAAAAAATACTTATAAAATCTAAAATCTAAAATCTTTTAATGAAGCACAGTGTAAAATGTTAAATTGCATGAGTATTGTAGTGCAGTTTTTAATGGCTTGGAGGACTGAAAACATAGTGGTGCACTACAGGCAGATCTCCAGCCTCTAGGGTCCTTTCACACTTATCCGATAGACAGCAGCTAAACGTGTGTTTGTGGAGATTACAAATTAATCGTTCATATGGGAATGGGAGAAGAAAACATCAGGTTGAATGAGCTGAAATGCAGGAGATGGAAATGAGGGCCTCAGGAAACAAGAGGACACCTTGTTGTTTAGTTATTGAGAAGCTCTTTTCCATAAACCAGGCCAGAGTGAAAAAATGGAATATTATTAGCCTATGAAGTTTTAATTTTTTTATTTTTATTTTTTTTTAACTTTTTTTTTCTTTTTTAGAGATTTTGGTTTAAAAAATAAAAAATAAAAAATAATAATAAAAAAATTATATATATATATATATATATATATATATATATATATATATATATATATATATTTTTTTTTTTTTTTTTTTTGTCACAGGCTAATAAATGCAAATTGTGGTTTCAATTCATAAACAATACTCCATGTAGTTGCGAGTGGTTTTGGAAAATAACCCATGTAAATCTCACTTGAAGCTTGCATTTTATCACCTTTATTTATTTATTTTTATTATTATTTTTTTAATTACTACACTACTTCTACACTACTATAAACTACACCTAAAAACAATTAATGTCATTGTATATTAATGTTCAGGAGAAAACCTACTGTTACATGTAGACTTGTTGGTAAATTAGACAAATCTTTTTTTTTTTTTTCTTGTATCTCTCTGTGCGTCTCAATTTGTTTCGCTTAATTACAGTTTTGGTGTTAAATAAAAATCCTCCCCTGCTAGAGCCTCATTAACCATGTGGACCGCAGAGCTACAACGACTCTGCAGTGAGCAGAAGATTTGCTTTATTAAACTTTGCAGAGTTTATCTTCCCAGAGTGTGTACAGAATCCTTAAAAAAGTCTGATTAATCGCTCATGATACCCCCCCCAATATTATTATCATGATTATATGTTCTCAGCAGATGCGTTGCAAATAATTTCCTATTAGTTCTCCTGATTTGCACCTGATTTCTCATGTCTCGGAATTTAAGGGAGACAGAACGGTTCAACAGTATTATTGCATTTCATAATGTTATGCATTCAGTTTGAAATTGTATGTCAGTTATCAAATATTCCACTCACATAGTGAAAAATCTTCTTTGCAGTATAGCATCCTTAACCTTCTGCTGTTAAGAAAGAAGAAACTCAGTTCTTTGATAGTTTTGTTTGTTTTATATAGAACCCTACTTTCCAATTAGAAAGCGTTCCATGTAGATCCCTCTTAAGAACCCTTAACTGTTCAAGAAACACTGAAGAACCCTTGTGTATGTAGTGTGTATCTACGTATATGGCTGAATTTATACTATACAATCTGTTATGTATACTTAGGGTGGAGCCATAAATACATAAGGGTCATGAGGCTATAAATGCCTCTGGATAATTTCCTCGTGGCCTCAGTAGAAAAAGAAGCGACCGCTCTGTTAAGTGGAGCCCCCTCTATTCTTTACATTGACAAATGACCGGTCCTCATCAGTGGACACACCTGTTACTGGAAGCACTCGAGATTTTCTACAAGGAGAATCGTAGAAGGTCCCTAACAAAAGGCATGGGTGCTAACGACACCATGTCAGAGCTCAACTTGTGCCGGCCGACACTGGGGGCTGCAATTGAAAATAAATTTTGTCTGAAAAAGGGCACACGGGGGCACGCAGGAGAAACAGCCAGAACAAAAGCAGTTGTGGGATAAGTTATTGACTCCTCTGACAGGATGAATGCAGTTCATTATGCCCTGCCAGTTAGCACTGTGGTTTGTGTCCCGGCCTGCATTAGGCGGCAGGTGCAGGAGCCATTTTGTACCGTCCCAGGGGGGAAAAGTGCCTGAGGCCTGTCATCAGCTGATTTCATAGACAAATGTTTGCACCGCACAGCTAAAACAGAAAGCATATTTCCATCATAACAGCGTTTTGCAACAGCCATTAGTGTCAGCGCTCATTTGCATGCTAATTGGGCTGTTAACACAGTAAACACAGTGTCTACACTTCCTTGTTTCTGTAAGACAGTGTTGCGGTTTAAACCTTACACATCAATTTCCATAGGCCTGGTATATTTTTTATTGGGGATTTGTTCAACCATCTTCACATGATCTGATTTAATATAATCGGAGCCATTATCAGTCTGTTGGAAGCAGGCGTTTGCCTTTATAGCCCAATCAAACAAATCTCTGCAGTTCTAGTTCATTGCGACCAAAAGCGTTTGTTAGCACATTGTAAATTACAGGACAATTTATTGGTGCTCTTCTGGACCAACTTCAATGCAACTGCAAACCAGACAACTTAATCAATTAGAAATAGAGGAAACCTGGAGCCAAACTTGCAGAGAGGAACAACTGAAAGAAGTCTTTTTTATTAGTGAGTCAATCTACAGCATCCAAGTCAGTGTTTGATGTCCCTTTAGCTTGAAAAACGCAATGGCAAAAGGAGTGTGCGCTCCCCAATATCCTCCCACTGTGTCTGACAGATGGCGTTCACTAGTTGGCCATAAATGGCTGTCACAGAGTGTTTGTCTGTCTGCCAGAGCCTATGAATAAGGGACTCCCTAGGAGAATGTTACTGCCCCGACATCGCCCGAAATCTAACCGTGCTTGATTGTCAACCACCAACACGTGAGGCCCTCACACCACCCAGCCTTCTGCTCTGATACGGAAAAGGTTTGGGGGAGCAGGTGCGATCAAGGGAAGTGTATTTAGTTAAATCATATGCCAGCACATGCTTCAAAGCTGCCGTGGCTAATGTCGCTCAGGGCAAACATCCTCTGAAAGATAGAAGATTCATGGCCTGGCCTGTGCTACTACTCACAGTGTGTGATATTTGGACAGCTTGAGGATAGTGTCATGAAATTCTTAAAAACCAACCAAATCAGATGGCGGTCTTCTTCTTATTCTACTGCCTGTTATAATAGACGAAGAATGTGGAGAGGACAGCAAGAATTAATCATTGTTATACAACCTTATCTTATTCTTATCCAGATGTGAGCCATCATTACATCTTACTTTTTAGCCCCATACCAATGCCTAATGGAAAATTTCTGAACGTGCTGAAGGTGCTTTAGGACCTTTTAATGATCAGTAGATATTGAGGAGTTAGCCATAAAATGGTGTCAGTTTTATCGTCCGAAAGAGTTTGGAACTCACATATTACAAGGTGGATGAATCACTAGTTTGGGTGCCCGAGTGATTAGTTCTTTATTCATAGTTCCCTGGTGAACAATTTGGTTTAACAACCAGAAAAAGAAAAAAAAAACTATACTCTTTATTTACTTTCACAAAACAAAAGTTTTTGGTATTAATCCGTAAATGTAATAGACCTCACAGTGGTGTGACACACCTCAACTATATTGCAAGTTACTTGGTTCGAATCACAGCACATGCTTCAATACGCACATCAGATCTTTTCAGATTCATGAACATACATGTTTGAAAAAACATTGATGAAATGGTGCAAAATAAAGTTTGACTCAAATAAAGACTCTAGCGAGATTTAATTTAGATTGTGTATTTTACGTGCAGTATGAGGACAGAACACCAAATCTGAAATGATGGCCAAAAACTTGCTGACATTTTTGTTGAGGGTGCAAACATGATGTACTACATTAGAAACTTATATACTTGTTTGCTTCCCTTAGTGCATTTACCTAGCTATCTTGCTCACCATATGTTATTTATCCACCCCTGTACTGAATGTAACATTAACACCAGAGTGGTTTTTAAAGCCCATACTCACGTGTTTGGTCCTTTGTGGTGCCGAGAGGACAGTAGATTATTCTACACAGATACATGGAGAGAGAATGGAAGGATCTATGCTTGATGTCTGTAGGTCTTCGTCAGTGAACTGGATCTCCTGGCATAAGGCACCATAAAACTGAATGGCAAAAAAATAACATCTTTTAAAATTCCCTGGTGATATTTACATATATCCACAAAAGCTTTATAAGTAGTGTAAGGACATCACTAAGTATATGTCATTGTCAATGGTAGAATCGTTGCCATGTGGTAGGTTGATGTGGTAGACTAAGCAAAATGAATAACACTCTTTGGATTTCTCCCCAGGGGTCTGTGAAGCATAGCCAGCTGGTCTGAGATAAAAAAAAAAAAAAGTTATTATTTTTATTAGTTAGTTCTTATAGGTATTAGCCTTTTGACTGGTCACTTGGGAGTAAATGGGTTTACTCCAAACCTCACTAACTCAAAACCCAGCCTCTTAATGGAGTCAAAGTCAACATGGATTTAATGTGTTCTGTTGGTGGAAAGTTCAAGAATAGGTCTGTGAGGTCTGTGAAATATGTTTTAGGGTTAAAGGAGTCTCTGGCTAAAAAACAGTTAGTAAAGAGATCTAGTTAGTATAATGATAGTGGAAGGGGTGATACTGGTGGAGATAAGATACAGTAAGAGAGGAAGGAGATGGGATATGAATATACAATTGTGTGTGCCAGAAGCAGTTAGGTGATGTTGCTGAATCACTATGAAGACACAGCTCTTAAATGGTACAAGTAGTCTACTGTGAGTACAGACCAATTGAATGACATGGAGAGTGATTGTGAAACTGTAAAAAAAAAAAAAAAAAAAAATATGGAGGAGAACAATGAGAACTTGGGCTACAGTTCTGAGTGGCTTCTGCTTTGCACTAGATAGCGAGGCACTGAAGAGTTAAATTGTTAATAGTTAAATAGAGGAGATGGGGAGGAAAGATTGGAGAAAGGGAAAGATAGACATGTATAATGTGTTAACTAGGAAGGAGGTGGAGCTTCATGAGTGGCTTTCCTGTCAAACTTTAAAGTTATTTTACAATTCCATTAGTTATTAGCTATGCTGGGAACTTTTAAGGATCTTTTAAAGTATGTATATTTTAATGCACTTATAACATGGAATTGGCCTTATATATATATATATATATATATATATATATATATATATATATATATATATATATATATATATATAAAATTATAATAATTTGGTAAAATATATCAAATTATTTAGATGTGTTTTTATGCATACATTTTTTTAAAAATTTTTTTGTGAATCATATTATCATATTATTATGTGTCTTGCTGTCATATATGTGCATGTATAGGAAGCATCACTTACCAAGTCAAATTCTTTGTGTGTGTGACTTGGCAATAAAGCTCTTTCTTCTTCTTCTTCTTCTTCAGTCAGATTTCTTGTTTGTAATCATAATGATTTAATTCACATACATAAAATGTTTTATTTTACACCCTAGCACTGTTCAGATATTTGTGCATTCAGAATCCCTACAGCCATACCTACACACAGTTGAGCTTATTATAAAGCTAAAATCAGTTGCCTATTTTCCATAGATCTGACATTACAGTTATGCTCTTCTGGCGGAGACATGTTCATTAGATAACAGAGTATAGAAACGCTTCTTTTGGAAGTCTCTTGGCAGAAGTGGACTGATGCCAGCCATGTGCCAGAGGAAATTGGTCACAGTGGGTGACTGCTCGATCAACATCTAAACATCCTGCAATTTCATAGAACATATAATGGGAAATACCTAAACATGTCATGAATTTTACACAAAGATTTTTGTCTTGAACCCATAATATTCAATAGCTTGTCAAATTTTAGGCTAGACAGAAATGGTATACACTAATGACACAGCATAAATATTTCAATGCACTACTAACAACAACAACAATAACAACAAAAACTATTTTGACAACCCTAAATCTTGGATAAAACTATAAATAAAAATTGATACCAGTTACCATTGAACACCACCATGTGTCTCTCTTAAAGAAGTCTGAAAATGTGCGTATGAGTGTGTGGAGGCCTCAGGACAGCAGAGCTAATTATAGTCTATTCTGTGCACTGGTGTGAAAACAGAAGTGACAGCAGCAGTGGTCCACTGGCATGGCGGAGGCCACGAGCCCCCCCGCGTCTGGCTGGGCCAGAATCATCATATGGACAAATCACAACTGATCTGGGGCTGTAATGGCTGCCAGATGTTAACGCTTTGTACTCAATGGCTCTCCTGAGACCTCACCTAATCAGAAAAGAGGCATTACTGTTGGGAGGAGCACATGTGTGCATGCGCGTGGATGTGTGTGTGTGTGTGTGTGTGTGTGTGTGTGTGTGTGTGTGTGTGCACATGACTTGAGTCATTGTGTATCTGTCTCCTGTCTTCTTACAGCCCGAGCATAATTTCCGATCCATAGATCCATAGAAGGCAATTAACAATAAAACAACATAAAAAATATTTGCTCACACACTCCATTCACCATTTACTTGTAACTGTGAAAGCCAAACAGTTATTCCATCCGTTCACAAAATGTTTAACATTATTTTAAAGCAAAGAAGACTCCATCTCCACTAACCGCTTTATCCTGGTCAGGGTTACTGGTGGTTCCTGAGCCTGTCCCGGGAACACTGGACGCACCCTGGATGGGGTGACAGTCTATTGCAGGGCACTATTCACACACAGACACACACTAGGGCCATAAAAAGTCAAGTAGAGTTGAGTTTTTATTGTCATTCCTCAATACATTAGAACAAAATGCTGTGTCTTCAGGACCATGGTGCATCACAGAACAGTGCGCAGGACTACATAAAGCGCAAATACACAACAGTGTGAGACAAGTCTAAGACAATAAATACACAGAAAAGGACAATAAATACAAGAAGTACTGAGGATTTATACTTAAGTGAATGTAGAGATAATGTGTCAAACTCTCAATTAAAAGTGGACGTATGCAGCCAAAAATTCACTGATCCATCTATCCATCCATTTTCTGTACCGCTTATCCTACACAGGGTTCCAGGGGAGTCTGGAGCCTATCCATGGGAACTCTGGGGACACCCTGGATGAGGTGCCAACATATCGCAGGGTACAATCGCACACACACAACACACTCACACACTCACACACTATGGACAATTTGAGACGCCAATCATCGTACAGGGCATATCTTAGGGATGGGGAGGGAAACTGGAGTACCTGGAGGAAACCTCCAAAGCATGGGGAGAACATGCAAACTCCCCGCACACAGGGTGGAAGCGGATATTGAACCCCCAACCCCGGAGATGCGAGGCAAATGTGCTAACCACTAAGCAACTGAAACCCCCCCACCCCCCAAAAAAAATTATTTAAGTGAAAATAAAAAAAAAAGTTGATATTTATTAATGTACCCGAGTAAAATAAGTCATTGCCATGTTTTCAGGTGAAAACTAACTGTTACTGTATTACTTATATAAAACTCTTAGATGTTTTTTGTTATTAAGCAAATGTGCTGCTTTGCCTGAAAACATCCTCCAGTCTCTGTAAGTTTGCTTGTCATATACTAGTTTGAGAATGAATGAATCAGAAGTACAATATCCTGTAAATAACAAAATATTTATCATTGGATAGAATGTGACTTGCAGCCTAACCAATTATGTTAGCTACTGTAATCAATGCTTGTCTAACCTGGCAAAGAAAACAGGCAAAAAAAGAATGTTATTAGCAAAAGAAATGGTGTGATATGTAGCCAGTTAATGTTGGAAAATTAGCTAAACTTACCTCAGCATGATTTTTCAAATTAAATGGAGTTCATGCATTCTAGAGAGGTGAAGAAGATACCTCATTTTATACTCTAGCATATTTAAACATTTTATTGAGGTAGGGCCAGGAACACTCATCCTCAAGTTCCACACAGCAGTCTGGTGGCCGATTACCCGTTGTGTCACGCAGATGCCAATTTGGCTTGATTCTTGATAGTAAAGTATAAATAGACCAAAATAATACTTATGCATAGTAATGAAGTACTGTACAGTTACTGAAGTATTTTCCACCCATGTTTACAGTAAGCAAAAACCAGTGGATTCACTGGACAAACAACTGTATTAGGATTCCCATCACAGTTTCCACAGCTCCTGCTACGCTAGCTCTAAAGCAATGTTTTGTAGCTGTGCTCAGAGGGCAGCGGAGGGTGTAATGGTATGGGTGGAATAACAGGCTGCTGCTATGGGAAATAGAACAGATGTTGTGTTTGCTGTTGGGGTAGATGCTGAACTGGTATTGAACAGCTGGTCACTATGACACACACACACACACACACAATCAGGGGAGAACACAACTGCCAATCCAGAACAGTCGGGAACAAGCTGGATTTGTTCTGCTCTTGAAATATTTGTACTTGCTTTATAATTCTTACCAGCAATCCGATATACCAGTAGCTATACTAACGACTTAAATATATTTGCTCTGAGCTCAGGACTGAAGCCAGTGAGATTACAGATTTTGCACTGCATATGATGATACATACTGTTTGAATATTTTTCAGCAGTGTCAGCCAGAGAGACACCCTCAGTTCTGCTTGGATTGAGGTCTGTGCAACTGCAGATGCATACACTGATAGGAACACACACACACACCCCTCCAAAACACTTCCACAGTGGGAAGAGGAAATGCGACATCCTGGCAGCCGCCGCTCTCGTCACTCAAAGCCCTCTCGTCCGTTCTGAGCCGCCGCTCCCTGCAGTAGGGACGGCCCATCTGTCCCCGGCGCAGCCTCATTATCCCATTAGCAAGCCATTACAGCGTCCTCCTCACCACTGGAGCCTAATGTCATTGCAGAGTGCATGTGAATATATGCTCTAGACCCCTGTAGCTGCAGAGCATCCTTTTCAACACAAAAGGCCAAGATGGCACACTTCTGCGAGCATTTGCTCTAAACCACACAGCACTGCGCTGCCATTTGGACGCACATCTGTCACAAGGCTCCATGCAGCAGGCTACCTTGTTGTGTTCGCGCTGGGACGTTCTGACACATTGTGGATTGATTTATTAATGAAATGTCGCCAGCTTGTCAGCAGTGATTGAAAGAATATGACCAGGCTGAAACGGCTCCAAGTGGTTCAGTGGTGGTCAGTGTGGATTCTAGGATTGGGTTTCCATAAATGTTTGGAAACTGAGCGTCTATGATAGATGTTTGGTGTTATGGAAATGCTCATTATCCAGTAACTACACCATAACTACATTACAAACTACTAGTATAAACTGAACAGGGGAAGAGTGGATCCATACAGTCATATATATATATATATATATATATATATATATATATATATATATATATATATATATATATATATATATATATTTCTCATTAATATCCACAGATTTAAGAAGAAGTTTGCATCAATTATCACAAGGTATATAATTTGACATGCATATTAAAAAGCCATTTATTTAAAAGTTAACTTCTACACCTACTACTTTTTCCCCCTTTTGGTTTCCTGCAGTTGAAAGGAAGTGAAAGATTTCACTTGTATGCCAGTGTGAGAGATTTCTGCTTAAGCTAAAGTCATAAATACACTAAAATGGATTTAGGATTAGGGTTCCATAAAAATACTAAAGCAGCCCACGTACAGATTGTTAAACCCTTGAAAAATACAAGCAATATAATTTCTCGTATTATCATTTCATCATGCATGCCATAATAACACTACTTATATAAGGCAAATAAGTGATATAAGGTGGATAAAGAGATAGCAGACGTGATAGAAATGGAATTTTCAATATGATACGATAACGTGCATGAGAAATATTATTGCATCACAGTCTTTAGACAGCTATTATAATAATTTTTTAAATAATTATAATGAGTGTACAGTAGGGTCTGAGACTCAGGTTATTCCATCATTTATGGAAAACAAATGACAAAATTGCAAAACAACATGGCATCGTTCCTTGCTCATTTTTTTTTAAAACACAAAAAAAAATCAAAAGAAGTAACAACAATAATGAATTCAATGAATTCAATCAATTTGAAATGTAACACATATTGTATGTTTGAAGCACACAGAAATGTACTTTATTAATGTAGGAAATGGTGCGCAAACAGGATAATGAAATCTACTGAAATATACTGTATGATTTCTTGAACCAGCCAGTAATTCAGTTGTTAATAATACATTCCTGTCTAAGTAATTTATAAGTGATGAAAATATTTTAATAAAATGTATTTACTTCCAATCTGATAGCATATCAAGAATTACGATTATATATATTTATCAGTCTACTACGTTGTCACATGCACACATTTACCTCTTCTTTGGTCACCTCATTCAGATCTGTCAATCAAAGCAGACCTTCCTTATCCATCTGTCTTTACTCACAAGGGAAAAAAGAAAGTGATTAGCAACTTATTAGAGATGGAGGGGCACGCTACTTTCTACTGGAGCTTGGTTCCTTATTCTATTAGAAGTCATTTAAATACCTGTGCTGTGCTTTGTTCCGCAGGCCGGCCCTGCTCTTTACATGGCCACTGTTATGCAGGAAAAGCACCAGGGCTGGAGAAGGTTGCTCAGGGGTCATCCATCACTCGGTGTCAAAGGAAGGGGCAGCCTCCTGGTGAGTGCCCACCCTTCTCTTCTCCTACAGCCGGGGGCGGAGCAGGAGGGCTGACTGACACACCCTCTTTCTGCTCAGTGTTTGGGTGAGAGCTTCCACTTCATCAGACCACCTTAGACAGTTGAGTACTGTTTACTCTAGTGAGCTATGCGTGTCTGGATGAATATGTTTTGATTTTATGATAGATTTCTGTGTCGACATGTGGCCAGTGTTGTTAAAAAATTATACTTCGTGTGTGTGGGCATTTTTTATATCTTGATAGGGACCAAATGTTCACAAGTACTGGAATATCTAATAGTTTTGATCTTGTGGGGACATCTGGTTTGGTCACCAGCCATGAGGAAAACTGTTTAAAAATATATATATATATTATTTATATTATTATTTTTTTTCAAACTGTGACTTTTATGTGAAAGAGCCCAAATGTTTATTTTTGGTTAGTGAGGTTACTGTTAGGGTTTAGGTGTCACATAGCATTATTTAGCTGGATTAATAAGTATGTCCGTTGAACGCTGCTTTGTTTACTGTTGATGCTATAAGCAGCCATGTTGATTTGACATCACTTGCTGAACTTGGGGTTCAGGAGACCTTTCCAAGTAGGCGTCCCCTCCTAGTTTATGAGTTACAAGCTTTAGGCCCTGTTTACACTAGTGTGTTTTCGCTTTAAAACGCATAACTTTTGCTACGGTTACGCCTGTCGTCTACACTACTCAGATGTTTTTGACCCTTGAAAACTGAGACTTTTGAAAAGGAAGGCGTGGCTGCCAACATTCGCCCCCGATCATGGCGTATCCTTCCGTGATTCGTCAAGCCTTTACCAAATGACCATTACGCTATCTTGAGCAGCGTAAGCCCTATATAGAACGCTGGTTTGGACAAGCAACCAACTTCCTGTTTACACTTGTATGCGCATGCCCAGTGTGCATGAATGGTCATGTGACATGCGTTTTCGGTCATGCAGTGTGGACGGAGATCGTTTATAAAAAACAGCGGAAACGCCAGTGTGGACGAGGAACATTTTAAAACGAAAATGTACTAGTGTAAAAAGGGCCTTAGTCAAATGCAGCTAAAATGTCCTGACTATGTAGCAAAACCAGAAACAAACTGGGGGCACGTATGCAGTCAGGACCAGCAAAAATAGTCCTGACAATGTAAAGGGTGTTTTATAAAAACTAACACAAGTGAAAATGTAAAAATCACTTCTTTGTGGTTACTAAGGTTAAGGTTTAGGTTTAGTACTTGGTGTAGAAATGTCCTGAAAAATCATACAAGCAAATATTTGTATGTGTGTGTGTGTGTGTCAGTGTATAAATGTATCTGCTTGTGTGTCAGTGTGTAAGTTCCAAATGCTGGAACAAAAACAATGAAAAAAAAAGATGCAAAATTGCACCGTAGCTGCAAATTAGTGTAAAATATTGCCAATATGTGAAACACATTCGTTTGGATAATTTGCTTCCATGAGTGAGTTTCAGCTCGCAGCTTTTTTTCCCCCAGCCCACGCTGCTGTCATTACACTGACCGTTCTGCGCCTACCATCTGTGCATTGTCTTGTGAGTGGTAGGTAATAATGACTAACAGGGGGGCAAACACTCTATTTAGCACATTATTCGAAAAACTACTGAGCCGAGCTCCCAGCTGGTAAAAATTCCTCTTCTCCGTACAATTTTCCCTACAGGCAGGCCCGTAGACACAGTAAATACTTTCATATGGAAAAACAGCAGCTGGAGACCATATTAACACACATCTGCTTTTACAGAGGCTTTAACAGAGGCTGCATTACGCACATACAGCTTTCCACTACAACAATTTGTGGAATGCGGATGCACCCATTGCACCAACTCCAGCCTTAATCTATACTCACAGAGCATTTATGCATTAAGATTTACATTTACAGATGAGGACTTCTGACAGAACGTAAAGAAATAAAGAACGGAGGAAATGATAATACTGAACTCAAATGGATATGTTGATTATGCAGAACCTGTCGGCAGGGTGGATAAGCCTCCCATGCCTCATGGCTGGCTGGGCATTGTGTGCCACTCAGCAGTGTGCCGAGGCTGCATCAAAGTGCAGTCCATGGCAGCGTTCGGCACATCCAGGCCCTGAGCCGCGGGTTCCCGGCGCCGGGGCTGCCTGGCTACTGAGCCTTCACAGTGGCCCACTGAAGGGTGTGAAATCACTATGATTAATAATTACAATTATTTGCAAATGTGCCAGCTGCTCTCGCGCAGTGGATGCCTTTGATTTATGGTGCTGTAAGCGCCTTCAGCTATTGTGCCGTCTGAGGTGTGGAGACGTTAAACGTTGCCCCCCTCCCTAGTGCATACACACATACACACACAAAATATGATTTTGCATTTCTTATCCTTCCGGCCCTCGGGCCACTCCACACCCCCTCCGAATGTATGTACACTCTCATATTACTGTCCCAGTGCAGTATTTCCTCTGACTGTACAATCCTATGTATATATGTATGTATGCATTTACCCCATAACCTTGTAAGCAAAAGGAACTCTTTTAGTTTTACAAATAAACTAAAATTTAAATAAACCACACCCACACACACACACACACACACACACACACACACACGTTTTTTCAAAGGCGTCCCTTGCAAATCGGATGAAAGTGTAACCCTTATGTTCATTTCCTTTTAAAAACAGCCCATTTTCATTTCTTTAATGTCTTTCATTTGTTCTCGGATCAATTTCTTCAACAAATATTTTTTAATACCTTGATCATATTTAATCGAAAAAATATTTTAGATTCACTATATTTTGGTCTGAGCCTAACAAAATGAAATATGACTATTAAAAATGAATAAATACAAACAAAAAGATGAATTAAATCCTTGCCATATCTCAAGAGGTCAGTCTCTTATATTCAGTCTTCCACACAACTTAGGAGTATGTCAGGGTATACTGTGTATCTTTATGAAGAAAAAAACATGTCATATTTCTTATAATTGTGATGATAAAATAGATTTGGTATTGGAAAAATACATTATACAACTGTATTTTATAAGAATCAAAAGAAATAGTGCAAAGTAGCAGTAATGAGGGAGAATATGAAACAATTCCCTTTTAACGCTTTAGTAACAACAGTAATAATAATAATAATAATAATAATAATAATAATAATAATAATAATAATTTGTTTTCAAATTATTACAATAAATTCAAATTAATCTTTGTCTTTAAATTAATATTAGAGTAAATCAATCATATCTTTTCTTCACAAATAAATATCAGTGTTCAATTCAGGGAACTAAAATGAACTTGAGCCAAAAACCTGCAAAGAATAATATTCAATGTCACCTACACAATAATACTTATGAACAATTATGAAATACCAGTAGTGTATTGTGAACCTGCATTGCTAATTACAACAAATGAACTGGATTCCCGTGGAATTGGTATACACTGACTCTATTGAAATGTAATCTGATCTTCCTTTTGATAGTACTGTTCATTCATGAAAAATGACTAATGATTTCTTCATATTTCACAAATATATTTTAGTTATTTTTGTCTTCTTGGTAAGTAACACACAACAACAAAAAAATTATCCATATGCTTCCGCAGGGTATGTCATGGGATGGTGAAATTGCTTTTAGAAATAATTTCAGAAACTACAATATGCCACTAATATACATAGAGATAAATGATTCTCCAATGATTGCACTGTTCTACAAATCTGTAGTAAGATCTGATACAGAATAGGACACTTAAACAAGTTGTGTCACTTGTTTGAATATTGTACTAAGTGAAACAAAAGTTTCCTGAATTTGCATGACATGTATCATTTGTACACCACACGGCAACATCATGTCCGATTCCTCATGTCCGGTCTCAGCCTAGCTATTACACTAATAGGTACATAAAGGTTAACTGTTTAATGTCTTACAAAAAAGATGTTAAAATATGTTCACAATTCACGTTCTAGATTTGAATAATTTTTTTATTGTAATGGTTGTTTGAAAATTAAAGCCATTTGGCCAATTTTGGATTAAGTCTGACTGAGCACATCATGTTAAAACGTTGGGTTTCTGTGCTTAGTCAAAAAAAAAACCTAACAAAAAAACAATGGAACCTTAATAAATCTTATATGTTGATAGTTAGATAGATAGATAGATTAGATAGATCTATAGATGCAAATATATTGTAGATAGTTAAACAATTACAATTAGTGGACACAAATGAATATCATATTCATAATTATATTATTAATAACAATAAGGATTTACAGTGTGTAACAGCATGCAGTATGCACTGACTGACTATTGTGTGGAGATTTATGAGTATGCTGGCCTATTTCCAGCATTCAAGCAAGTTTATTAGCATAGATACATATTCTCTCTCTCTCGCTCTCTCTCTCTCTCAAAAAAACCCAAAACAAAACCCAAACAACAACAGCTACACAAATTGCTTTACACAACGTACACGCTTTTATAGCACAGTTCTTCTTGTGCTTTGCCTGAGTCAGGTAGTACTATTGAAGCCCTACCGCTCCTATTAGCGTTGGCCAACCCCAAAAGTAGCTCACTCAGTATTTGCTGGATTCGTGTCTTTTGGCACGCGACCCAGAGGAAATCAAATGGAGTGGGTGCCAGCCAAGCAGACCCTCAGTGATGTGTCTATCAGCGTAGGAACGATCCACCAGATTAGTGCGCTCATTAATCACTATCAAAGCCGTATCAGATGATTTCCACCCAGAAGGGAGCTGACAGCCAGAGCCCGTAAACCTGTCCAAAAGTCTTAATTTGATAACTGTCCGACCGGCATCTGTGCTGTTTTCTTTTTGACAGAATGAAAGAGACAGGCTGTTCATGCGTAAAATAGACATATAAATAAACAGTTCCAGACTCGTCATTACAGCAGTTTCTCAACAAACTTCAAGCCCTTTTTGTACTGTGAGTCTAAATCATTGCTGAGAGAGAGTTTGTAACCAGGCTCGTATTTCAGTTTTATGACTTTCGTCTCATTCACTTTCTGCTAGGATCCAGACAAGACAAACAGCTTGATCTAACGAGTTTTGGACCGTCGCGGAATTAGTACACAAATCCTGTACTTGCTACAGAACTACAGAAATTTCTTGGCATATTATTATTATTCTGTTAAAAGCCCAGCATTCATTTTCTATCCACAAAATTACCTAAAAGAGTCAATCTACCAAACAGTATCAAAAACTAGCAAACTAAGTCTTCCAAAGCATAAGTAATTAAATACAATACAAATACTTTGGTGTTTAATTACAAAGGCAAAGCACTCATAGTCCACTACCCCTTGTTTATGAGTAGGATATCGAGTCAAGTACTACAGCTATTTTCACTTTAAAGCATTGCTCATACTGTAACCTGTTTTTCAGTGTGCCGACAGAATGAGTGCAGATGCCAGGCTAGGCTAGACAGTGGCAGGTGATATAGCAGCGGAAGCTGCCTCTCTGAGGCCACTTAACAGGGCGAGATTGCCCGAGGCAAAGGGAAGCTGCCAGTCAAGAGTGGCCACCTGCGGGCGCCCCTATTCCACCTGACATCGCTCTGCAGATGGGGCAGTCCCCCAGGTAGAGGCAGCCCAACACTCGCCATTAATCATTGCATAAACCTCACCCAGAGGGAGGACCTGCAGGTTAGCCGTCATTTGGTGCTAAATTGAGTGAAAAATAGATCTGGCAACGGGATGCTGCTGCGCACAAGTCCCTAGAGGAGCTCCGGTGGGTGCGAATACAGCACTGCCCAAGCAGTTAAGTAATCTGTCAGTTAGTTAAAGACATCATAATTCATTTGGCTTAATAAACTCAGCGACGATCACTGCCTTCATCTGTTTGCTCTCTGCTTTTGTCCCATTTATCTTTATTTGCCTGCATGCCGCAGGTCAAAACGTTTACAGATTAATAATCCCATATGAAATATGGGGCTTTCTCCATGATCCCATGCTTACCTATTTAACACAAGTGAGAGCTACATACTTTATGTACATTAGTAATCTATTCATTTGGTTAATCCTGTAAAATGGTTAAAGTGCAAGCAAAGAAATATATTGAGGATTCTGAAGAATTTTACAGAAGTAATGAACATATGAACGTATGTTACTATATGTTTGGGTATATCTGTGATATCATATTAATTTTGAATGAATGTTATTTGCAGTCTATTAGGAATTGCGGAAGAATTAACATATACAAAAACTGAAAATTATACTGTTCTTGCTACTATATAGAGAGGTGTAAAGATCGGACGATTTGGATGGTAATTTGGACTAAAGTTGCACTGATTCTGATTATAATTGATTCGAAATTGATTATTATGAATTATAATTGCTTATACGTATTATAACTGGTGTGTAAAAAATAATTCAAATTTTTAAACTGATGTGTAAACAAGCTAGACAAGGTGACTTGCCTGTATCTCTGATGCTTAAAATAACCCATCTCTCATCATAACGTCATCATTCATGAAATAACCGAAGGCCTTCCCCAGGTTCTGGAGAAATCAAGTTGGTCACATAACAATCGGACGCTAGTAAATCACATAAATTGTATCAGATTCAGTGGCAATGCCATGTCAAACAGACAGGACTGTACCACTGCCACTGCCAGGAGATTGAACCCAGTTTGCTAACTATGTGAGTGGATTAAAGAAGCCGGGGACAAAGCTGTCCAAAAATATGATTTATGACTGTGGGGACTAAATACCTCTGTGGCAGACCCTGCCATACTGACACTTTAGTTATTGTCAGCAGTGACAGCTCCAGAAGCTATGGGGCAGGTTGGTACAATCCGGTAACGTGTTCAGCTTCAGCATGACTGAATGTGATCCTGGATTCACTGCATCCAACTGTACTTACCACAGATAAAGAAAAGAGTAGTTGGTGCGTTTCACATTATCTAATGCTATTCACACTAATAATAATAATAATAATAATAATAATAATAATAGCCACAAGTGCCAATCGGGGTCCAAGCACCCTTTGCCCCAGCCATTGCCAACTTGCTTAGAATCTTGTCCCGAATGCAATTCAATTCAATTTTATTTGTCAATAGGCTTTGCCAAAAAAATTTACAGACATGCAGGTTTAGATTTGGGTTCCAATGTCGCAAGCCAAATGAGAAAAACTCCCTGAGACAACATGAGGAATTAACCTTGAGAGAATCCAGACTCAAAGTGGAACCCATGCTTCTCTGGGTGACACTGAGGTTATAAATCATAATTCTTTTACAGCTGTTTGAGTGTAAAGGTTTGAGCAAGTCCATCAAGTAATTCATAAGTTAAAGCAGTTTGATTAAATCATGCTCAACCCTGGAAGGACTGGCCAGCATGTGTCAGCCAAATTGTTTACAAATGTCAGTGTGTTTTTTGATGTTTATGCTAGGACTAGATCTCAAAATTAGGTTTCATGTATTATGAAAAAAATCTAAAAGGGTGGGACCAAATGGTCCAAATTGCAAGAAATCATGGGGGAAAGAGAACGACTAGTGGTCAGTCAGGCTAGTTTCTTATATCCTGAGTATCAGGAGAGTTGACCTATACAGGCAAACACTAGTGCTTTGGACCCCTAACACAGACCAGTGACAGATTAAAGGAAAAACCCGTGACTCTGTTGTGTTGTAGCATTTTGCTGGCATGCTTTGGGTCTACTTGTCTTCTTAGACAGACAGGTTACTACAAATCAATGCAAAGTTCTTTTAACTGATCACCTTTACCCTAGTCACGAGACCTCAAATTAGCACTCGTAGGAGATGTGTTAGACAGCCCTGTCCATCACCATCATCAAAACATTTTGGAAGAATGGTGTTTCATCCCTTCAGTACAGTTCCAAAGTGCGTTGAAGCTGTTCAGGTCGCCCACTACCTTCCTAAGTCACTTGATGGTGCTTTTTCCTTTAATTTGTCACTCATCAGTAGATTTGTGACTTCATTAGATATGTACTGTATGTTATACTAAATTCTTCACTATATAGAATAGAATGATAAATAACAGTTTATAAATTGACAGGTCATATTTCATGTTGTTATGTTGGGTAAAGTTCTTGCGTAATGGTACTTTTTAAATGAAAAATAATTTTTAATAGTAATTGTAAGATTAAAATAACGTAAGGTAGTTAGAAAATCTCAAAAATTTTAAATACTGTAACTGAGCCCAGTCTGATTTTGATTTCACATGCGATTGGGATCAAGTGTCGCTGTAAATATGACTACTAGCGTTCGAATAACTTTTGAATAAGTGAGAATTATGGGGCGAAACTTTTCAAATTCACTTTTCAGAAGACAGACACTGTAACCACTGGAATTTAGAAAACATATACATAAAAAGGCATAGCATAATTATTAGTTCATCATTCAATAAATAACACATTCAACAACTCCCACTTTTCTTATTATAAATATATAAATGCCTGTCATCTATATCGTTTTGCTTTCAACAGTGTTTCTCTCTCTCGCTCTTGCTCTCTCTCTCTTGCTCTGATCTCTGAAGCTCTATTGTTACGTCAAGTTTAATTAATAGGTTGTGAAAAGCCAGAGTGCCCTGTGTTTTGTTCTCCTATGTTTGTTCTCATTCTCCCACAGTCAAGTGCACAACATGGGGGCTCATCTCTCAAAAGTGGGAAAAGTTTTACCTGCCCACCTTTTGATAGCAACCTAAATGAGTATCTCGTGATATCTCCAATCTATCAGCTATGACCCCATCTTGCTGTATTAGACTGAGCTTACGTTAGAACTGTGTACGTCGTGAGGAGCAATGATTATTAATCGGATGCGATTGTCCTTTATCTTTACGCCTACTGGAGGTCATCGACGTGAGGTCATTGTGAGGGGAACACAATGAGAATTGGTTAGACCCCCTCCGTCGTGGAAAAAAGGATGGAAAAATAACTCCAGCAGCTTTTAATAGTTGGCGTCGAGAAAATTAAAGGTCACAACCTGAGCGGTCTGATTTACTGTGGTCTTTCTGATCTAACATTGCCTGTGATAAGTGCTTGAAGTCCAGTTTGAATCGTACGCACTCTCTGAAATGCCTAAGCCTGAGGTCCCCCTGAGCGACATAACCTGAGAACCAATGGATTTTTTATGCACACACACCCCAATATAAAAGTTCTATTGCTTAAAAACAAGGCAATTTATGTCGCTGCCTCATTGTGCTCTTAGGACACTTTGTCTGGAGCTACACAAGGCATATTCTAAAGACGCTCAGGTCTGAAGTGCATAAATCAGCATTTTGGCTTTACACTCTCTTTAGGAACCTGCTCTATATCATATTTGATGATGGCCCATTGCCATTCATGAATAGCCAGCCAATGACGTGGACACTAGCGGGTGGTCTGGCACATAAGGGTTAAATATGGTTCAGTCTGCAGTGCTCTGAAGGCCAACATTTGTTAGAAAAAAACTTATGTTAGCTATATGTCTTTCCTTGTTGATAGGAAATGACAAGGAGTTTAAGAGAACACACTGATGTTCTGAGCATGAACTTCACACATGAGTCTAAAATATGCGACAAATAAGTGAAATATGCAACATGAATGTATAAGCCAACGTATTGTTAATGCAACCAGTGCAATTTTTATATGGAGACGAAATTAAACCACCATGACATTTTAGTTATAGACCAAATTTAGCACTCCCATTTAAAAATATGATATGATATAAGTGTACGTTTATAATGCATACCAGCATATCATGCATATCAGTTTCAGATTTCATAAGCAACCTGATGGAATGTAAAGGAATGCAATAGATAAAATAAAGTAATAATTAAATTACCGGATCCAGGTTATTACAAGAAAAATGTAAGCCAAAAAAAAAAGAAAGCTCCAATAGTAAGATATGCATTTTTTTTTTTTAAAAAAGAAAAGAAATAATATCCCATATAAGAAATATGTGTCGAGTATAATTATTATCTGAAGCCTAAATCCACCATGTTGACTTCAGCCCAGTGGCTGATGGGAAGTGTTTCCCCTCCTATGCTTTTTCCTCCATTGTTAAGACACAAAAAAGGGCAGCGTCCCCATTGATCACCCTGACAAAGTGCCTAATGGGCATTCCCACACAGACAAGATAGACATCGGCCAGGTATACAGCCATGGCAACCGAGGAGTGCTTGAGAACAGGAGCGATTGGGAGGGGGCAGCAGACCCATAGAGCGACGCTACAGGCCACCGCTCACCTTTGACATGGCCCTGTGAATGGGAGTTTGTTTTCCGATTGCTACGGTCCATCCTCACGCGGCGGCTCACAAACAGGCTGTAAACAGGCAGCCAGCAGTTCAAAGCAGGCGCAGAAAACTGGGGTCCCACTTTGGCTGTGTTCACATGAGAATCAATCTGTTTTGAGTCTTTGAAGTAGGAGCGGGATAAAGGAATAACAGAGGCCTGCTCTGAAAGGGAGACAAGGAACAAGGCTGAAAGGAACAGCAGTGTTCTACACCATTCCTCATGCATCATACAAACAGCAAAAGTAAAATGAATTCTTTTTTTTTCCTTCTTCTTCTTCCAAGAATGTGCTTTCAAGAAGGTGCTCTTATATCTGATTTTCCTAGTCTCAGATTCCTGCTTAATAATTAATGGAGCCGGACATATTAATAGAGTATATTTAATGTCAAAACAATTTTTTCATCAGAATGTACTATGTGTGTGTGTGTTTGTGTGTGTGGACTGGTTAAAAATATATCCCTGTATGCAAAATTACAGCTAATTAGGTTTTGCTTTGTTCATACAGAAAGCTCAGATAGCTTCTTCCACAATTACTGAAGATCAGGGTGTAGATGAAATGAAAGGACTGTTGTTTTATTTGCGTTAGCCTGCATAAGAAACCAAGATGTCTGTCTCGAGTGAACAAACGGACAACGAGAGGAGGAGAGGCTTTCTGCCTTTTTATTTTAACACAAACACACTCGGACAAGCGTTCGGCTTTTCAGCTAATTAAGCCATTTTAAGAAGGACTGGTCGAACAGTGACATCTTGGCGGGGAAGCAGAGAGTCAATGGGCCGATACAGAAGGGACGACATTTATGGGGCGGCTAAGGCCATTGTCTCCAGCCTCGCAGGATCTTTTCTAGTTGGCCGCCTCTGCCTGAGTGACCTGTACAATGAGAAGAATGCAAAAAGGCTAATCTCCTATGCCAGCCACAAAAGGCGTCCGTCACAGAATAAAAAAATTTCATGCTGCAGGGCGGCAACTCTCTTCTGCCAAGATTCCACAAATACTCGGTTCTTGGTTCTATAGCAATGCAGGACTTTATGCTGCTCTGCAGCACACATGGAAAAATGGCTCTGTGTAGTTAATATACTGTAAAATCAACAAGCAAAAAATAATTTTATTATTATTATTATTATTATTGTTGTTGTTGTTGTTGTTGTTGTTGTTGTTGTTATTACTATTATTATTGTTCTTCTTCTTATTATTATTATTTTTTATTATTATTACTACATAGTAATAACAAATACTTTGGTATGCTTACAGAGATAATAAATCCAACATTATATTAAATATAAAATGTGACAGAAATAGGGAATTCTATCATTTTATTCAATGATTAAAAAGCTTGTCATATTTTCTACAACTTTTACAATATAATGTAATAGATGAGACTACACAATTATTACTTACTAACTGTTATTAGAAAAAAACGAAAAGAAAGCAAATGAATAACAATAAAATCAAGCATGCACGACCAACATGTTCTCACGGTGCTGCTGTAATCTTTAAAACCAAGTTCAGAACAAGCACAGTACAAATGCTGATTATGTTTTGACAACCTTTATGTAGTTCAACGTGTTTTACAATACGATATCTTTTTCTCTTGGGCTGTACACAGGCTGTACCATGCTCTAAGCCCCACTGCCATACTGATGGTGAGCTCATAACTTCGCCGCAACTTTTTAAGCAAAACTGTCAACGCCACCTGCTACTTCTTCGAGGCCTTGCCAGCACCGGCCTCTTTCGGTGTGAGCCATGTGTTGTCATAATGTAAAGCCATTACAGAGAGTGTTTAGCACAGTTTTGGAGAGAGCCAAAACACGAACAACAAAGTGTGCCAATTATAGAGTCATTTGAGTGTTTGTTGAGCCTGCAAATAGGCCCAGCTTTGTCTGGCTGACCATATTGAAAGGGTCAAACAGAACATCTGAGTCTCTGTTTTACTGCGCATCCTGTAATCCTTCTCACATTTTGATGCCCAAGATGAAAAGAGAGAGAAAGGGAGCGAGAGAGTGAAGAAAAAAAAAAAAGAAAAAAAAAAACTTTGTTCCTTGTAACAATTTGGCTCCAAATGTCTGTGCACATTGCACTTGCGTCTGTAGCAGCATGTGTTTCTGGGATTGTTCTGGAAGGGAAAATGCCGAAACAGCAGGGAGCAGGAGATAAACAGGCAATTCGTGACTCATTAAAAAAGGCGATGGTGGCCAACATTGTAGAGGGTGTAAGGACCCTCGTTCCAACTGGGCTATAAACTTTTTCGGCACCAGCTGGACCCGGCATCTGTTAGCTTGTGCACGGAGAGATAATCCGGTGCAAATGACATCTGAGCTCGGCATTTAAAAAGCCCTGACATCTTACATAACCGCACTGATTAGGAACTTGGGGAACCGGCAGCCGAATGTCCAGGCGCTCTAGGCCATTGGCGACATGTTGCAGGATGCTGTATGGTCTGGTAAGACAGACCCTGGGTCATGATGAAAAATCTGGCTGCTTGAAACATAACCATTTGGAGCTGCTTGGGAAAAGGTTAAAGGACAGAGCAGACAAGTGTGTAAAACTTGTAGAGTTTTTATGCAGTCGAAAAGTTTCTGACAATAAAAAAAAAAGATATTTAAGATATTAAAGTGCAACAGATTTTATTTAATCATTTTAATGACCTAAACCTGCATGCCCTTAAAATGGTCTGTTGTGAATGCTGACTTATATATACACTGACTATTTATCATACAGTACATTGTGAGCTACAGATTAAAAAAAAAAAGTTACTTTATTAAATAATCATTAAATAATCTTTTCTTTTTTAATAAAATATTTCTTCAACTTCAACTGCAAAGCTATGATCAATTTTAGAGCGCGTATATTCCTTTCTTCAAAGGCTGTAAGGATGTTTACTGCCTCATTAGTTTCGGAGTGTGCTTCAGCATATGAAAAATAGATAAGCTGAGCCAGTGTCCCCTCCAGCTTGCTGCCAGAGGAGTACTGAGCTACTCTTAAGTCTTTGCAGTGTGACAGAAGGCTGGCCCTTTCATGATGCAGCATTAGGGTATAATTTGGCCTTTAAGAAACTTTATGAGTCCCCGAACTGATTTTCTGGAATATGAAAACATCAGCATATGGCCGAAGACAGCACTGGGCTAAGAAGTCAATTTCCCTCATGGAACATACCATGTGGGGTGACATTCATATTAGCATGGCACCTTTGGCTCAGCGCAGTGGTATCGCTTGGGGCAGGAAAGCAATGCTTTTTTTGTTGCCAGAAAAGCAGAGGTAAGTGTCACACAAATGCTAACAGACTGACTGAAGCTGCTCCAAAGCTGCCAAAGTTTGAGCTATGCTCTGTTCTCAAGGCTGTGCTAAAAACCTGCTGTTGCCCACCCCGGCAAAAAATAAATAAATAAAATGAAATACTTATGGCAATGGTTGAAATTGCCTATTTTGGGTAGAGTTAGACCCTGTTCAAGCCCACCAGGCAGATGGAGCCCAATATGTCAGGTTTCTGTGTGGGCAGATGCGGTGCAGAGGGAATCCGTACCTATATAACATCTGTAGTGGTGGCATTTTCATCCACATGTGCACCATAACCTTGCTAGAGAAAAAGACCAGTGTGACATGGGCATTGTACAGCCTAAGGGTTAAGTTTAAACTGTTTTACTATTTATTAACCTTTTAATTAAGAAAGCATTATATAGTGAAACAAATGACAATTTTTTTGTGTCTCATTTTGGCAGGGATGGAAAGTAACAAACTACATGTACTTTCATTTCACTACTTGAATACACAGTTCATTGCAATGGTACTTTTTTTAGCGTCATTGAATCATTGCACTATTACTTGAGTATTTTTTTTTTTTAAATTGCTAGCTTGTAAGCCGCTATGAGCAAATTTTAAACAAAATTTTATTTCGAGACCCAAGCTAAATAAAGCTGCTTCCTGTAAAAAGTCTACATTTCAGGCACCAAATACTTAGTGGCAATGTCTGAGACAAAGGAGACAGATGAGTATTCCTGACCCAATTTATCATCTTCAGTTTAAAATACTTCAACAACAAGGACATGACATGATAATGATCCGCAAATAACATGTGGTGAAAGCTGTGGCATTTCACAGCTCAACATCCATCCATCAACCTGCTGAAACATGTACAGATAAGCCTTTAGCTAGCTGAGTCAGCTAGACTAGTTAGCTAGATCATTTGATGTTTTATGAAAGCTCTGCATGAAACTGAATATGTCCCTTCGATGTTTGATAGTGATTGCTAAATACTGTATATCTTTTGATAAATATGTACTGCTACAGCAAATAGGCATCACTAAGGATAATCTCTGCTAGATAGCCAATAATGTAGCTAAAAACATGTACGAATCAACATGAGCTAGCTAGCTAACTAACAGTTCTAGAAAGTTATAGAAACCCCAAAAGAATTTGGCTGATTTAGCCAGCTAACTTTACTTTGATATACTATTGATAATCAAGGTGATGTTCTCCATACAATATACAATTTTCTTGATTGCTGCTTTTATTCTTACTACAGTAGCAGTACTTTTACTCAAGTACTCAAATCAGTGTTTAGTTTAGTACTCTTTCCACCGCTGTGTTTTGGGGTTGTTAATGCTATTAGCACGTTCTGTTGGCATTGATTTATTGATTTTTACAGAGTATAAATGATGTATTAGGCTGCACTTACAGCTGAGTGCAAAAGTTTGCACCCCCTTGGTACCAACAGAGCAAAGCGTAATTCAGAAATGAAAGAAGTATATAAAGACATACATGTACTTGCAATCTGAAACGAATTAAAAGTCAATATTTACATACATTTAGAAATATCATTTTGATTGTCTCAGTGTTAATATCACTATTCACATACACTCTTTGAGAATTTTTCCTACTTGAAGGAACATCTGTGAAACTTAACTCACAAGTCTTTGGTTTTACCATTACAGTGTAAGGGTGTGTAGACCATTGGCCAAAATTGTATTGAAATGCCAGAATCAGTTTTTTTTTTCTAAGTGATTTTAATTTATATAAATTGGAGCATAGTATGAAGTCAAATTCAGAGAATTAAGTTCTGTTTTATTTATTTACGGAGATTATGAGGAAAAAATAGACATTTCTCACATAGCAGATTTACTGAAATCCAGATCCCTACTGAGCAAGATGAGGAAAACAGGAGAAAGCAGAAAGTCAAAGTTGTAGAAATCTTGACAGAAACCAAGAATCAAACGAGGAGCCTTTCCTCTTGGTGAAGTTATAGTCAAAGCAGGATTTTCTAAGATTCAAAAAGATCTTTAAGAAAAGAAAGTAATGTAAAGAATGTAAAGTGAGAATTAAACATTTAGATAATTTGGTAAACACTTTACAATAAGAGTACATGAATCATCATGCACCTGAATTGATACTTATTTAAATATGAACTAATGATGAGTTAAGGCATGTACTAATCACAAACTAACAAAGAGCTAACCTTAACTACGATGTGAGTCTTATGAATTCATGTGTAAATAATGGACACATTCAGTAAATGATGCACGTTTAATTGATATTCTTCTTTATAGAACATGTTAGATTTGGTTTACCCCAATGTATTAATTAATACATTAACCGACAAAGATTATTCATGTATGAATTCATAAAGACTCATGTCGTAGTTAAGGTTAGCGATTTATTAGTTTGTGATTAGTACATGCCTTAACTCATCAGTAGTTCATATTTAATAAGTATTAATTCAGATATTAGTGCATGATTATTCATGTACTTACTGTAAAGTGTTACTGATAATTTGAACATTCCTTTGATTTAAAAAGGGTTTTTTTTTATTTTTTACAATAAATCCATTTAAAATAGATGTAAACACACACACACACACACACACACACACACACACACACACACACACACTACCTCTCCCTCTCTCTCTCTCTCTCTCTCTCTCACATCAATAGTGAAAGGAAGGAAGCTCCGCCCCCCTTCAGTCAGGCATGACAGGAGGGCCTGTCAATCACTTGGGCTGTAGAGCAGTTTGATGCAGTCTGGCCCTACATGAGCTTGTCACGGGCTGATGGACATGTGCACTTTCCCACCTTGTAGGGGGTCACAAAGTGGCTGAGAGAGCAGTAAACACACACACACACACACACACACACGTTTCTCACTTCAGATTTATGCATAAAATGTTATTGATTTTTGTCTGAAAAATATGGAGTTTCCTAGCTAACTTCCTCTTTTTGAGCAACATCCTGCTGTCATGGCGTTTAGATATGCTTCTCTTTACCTCAAATCTTGTGTTTTTGTCTTAAACAAACATAATCATATACAAGATTTTTAAGCCCAATTAAAAACTAATGTGACAATTTCACAGTACAACAAGCAACTGGAAATTATTATGCTTACTGAGGCAGTCTAATGTCTCTAAATTAGCCTGACAGTTCTGCAGATTGCCTCATAGTTTGTAAACAGGTATCAAGAAGATTGAAAAAACAAAAAAAACCCTGCCATCTTAATTATGTATTCTCCAGATCAGTTGAATGGGCTATGTTAATTTGTGGTTTATGCAGTAAAAGGTATAACAGGCTGTTTTACATGTTGCAGCATTGTTATACAATAGATTTGTCCATATTGAAATTCTGCTTGAATGACAAATACTTTTCTCTGTGTCTCACCTTCAAAGATCTCTGCGTTTAACAGTCGTAACAGAATGCTGCAGAGTTTGTCTCATCTCTTCTCCTCAGCATCCTGCTTTTTTTTTATGTATAATTAGTGATGTGTGTCAATATTGTGCCCCATAGTAACCATATGGTTAGCCCGGGCAGACAGGCAATTGTTTGGTGCTGTGAAATATTGTGTAACCCTGTGAGATGTGGAGCCAGTGGAAACAGGAACTGTTGCTCAGACTGACAGTTACATTGTCTGAATGAATAGGGGAAACTTCTGAGGAAAAGACACTAGTGGACCCAGACAGAATGTCCTGACCCTGGAGAGAAAGGCCAATTTGACATGGTATAGGGTCGCCCGTTTCTTCCCACCTCCTAGCATTAACCATTAGGCCTAGGACATAGGAAGAAGCACACTGGACCCAGAGAGGTTTTTCAACTGGGGAAAAAAAAGAGCTTCTTTATTCCCTATTGTTTCCTAGGCATTATTCAGCCTTAATGAATCATTAAGCTACTATTGAACACCCCATCGTTCGAGCACATTTAGTACAAAAAGATGAGAATGGACGAGAGAGGGGAGTGTAATAAACAAACGCTGGAAGCAGAGTCAACAAAAAAGTGAGGGAATTTTAAAATGATCATTTCTCCTCTTATCCATTTTTAAAATCCTAATAGAAAGAGCCTGGGGCAGTATAATAAAAAAATGTAAGTCTTGAAATATTCCACTTATATATATATATATATATATATATATATATATATATATATATATATATATATATATATATATAACAAAAAAAACATTGCGGTGAGGTGAAGACAGCGCTACCAAAATTACCAAATAGTTTCTATTCAGTGGTCTTTTTCTTTGCGTACAAATGCTTTCCCACACTTTAACGTGGTTCACATGTTAATGGCCCACATTCTAGTTATTTGACTGTTGTAGCAATGTCCAATAGAGTTAAATCCGTCCCTCAGTCAAGACACGTCCTTCAGAGCATTGTTTGATCACACTGATTTTTTATGCCATAATGAAAACTGTGCTTGTGTGTGTTTTCTGATTAGTAGTCATTTCTTTCCCTATTGCTATTACCTTTAATCATCCTTCAACCAGCAATTAGTATTCTCTTAGCAATAATCTGCTTTGTTCCCAAAGAAAGAGGAACTAAAATGATGCCCAGCCTGCCTTTATCTTAAAAATAAAGCTGAACAATTAAAGCCCATGTTCCTTTGCACAGCATTTGATCTCACACAAAGCTTACTCTCCCGCTCTGTTTTTTTTTTCCTTTGGGGAGGGGAATGTAACATGAAGGATAGTGATGGACCTCAAGCCAGGCGGTAACAGGCATGAGGCGGCTCTTGTTTTTGCTCAATCGGAGGCATTCTGCGTCACTGTTTGGTTTATGGGCATGATTTATTTGTCTACACTGACCCGCATCCCCTGCTTAATTACCCTGGGACACTCTCAGACAGAGCCTCTTGACACTGGCAGAAAGCCCAGCCACTTTGGCTCTTGGGACCAACTGTTGACCTGATGGCCAGGGAGGGGGTGATGGGTAAGGAGGGGATGATGGGTCACTGATATGACCAGCATTCTGAAACCTGGCTCTCCACGGTGTCCGGAGCCGTTGGCCCACGGCCTCCCATTGCCCTAACGAGGCATTAAAATGCATGGCAGAGAGAGGCGAAAGCAATGGAGCTCACAAGACACCTTAGATCATTGTAAATCATTGACTGAGAACTGGCCAGTGTATGCCGTTACCTCAGCGACGCTCCACATCAACCGCCCACTACCTCCATCGTCCACATCAATCCATAATGATGACCAGTGAAGAGCTTTGAACTCTTTTTTTCTTTTAGTTGAAGACAAGAATCAACTGAGTTCCATCCAAAGAAAGTAAGCGGAAATTCATTTCAAATGTGAACATGGCGAGATCATTAAGATGTCTCATTTGCAGGGGATGTCATACAACTGCACAATGTGAGCTAAAGCAAACTAATTACCGGGAAAGTTGTAACTGGAAAGGAAAATAAACATTTAAAAACACAGCATGAGACTCCCAACTACATTTAAGGTGTTTTCTCTTCTCTCATCTAGCTGTATTTTTTATATGTTTTGGCAATAGTGAGAAATGATTTCTATATAAATATGAATAGAAAATGAGAAGTAAAACAGGATGTTGGACTATAAAAAAAAATCTAAGATCATCACCATGGATGTAGGCAAGCAGTAGACTTTAAACTTATGATCTACATATTTTTTTTAAATCGCAATTTCTGTATTATTGGTAGAATGTGCATAGTATGATGCATTCAGTTTTCTCTCGAATCTCACAGTTCATAGTTATTGCATCTATATTCAATTGAATCTATCTTTAAAAAAACTTCAATATAAATATTACATATTAAAAATCTGTGGAATTAGACTGTAGATGTATTTTTCATATTTTATATGTTCTTTTTTATATTTATTTTATTTCATTAATTCTATTAATACATCATTATTTTGATTTTTTACACTACTCCATAGAAAAACGTAGCATAAAGGAAATAACCAAACATTTACTGATTACTGAAGTATGTCAACACTTTCCAGAATTACACTTTAGACACATGTCACTTCCTGCTACTTCTTCCTGTGAGAATTAGAACAAACAGACTGGTGCTCGAGGTACTCTCTCGAGTATGCTCCATAAAGTGGTCAAGGGCCATTGAGTGATAACCCGATTCTGTTCTGATGTGAACAAGCCCAGGACTGCTGGACCGAGGTCCCTACAGCACCCACACCAGACCCTTCACACGCACGCACGCACACACCACTTTACACACAGTTACCTAGGAACCTGTGCCTATGGGGCTCAGTAATGCTCCTGTACAAAGCAAGTGACAGCAGAAGTGTGGAGAGAGTGATGGGATGTCCCACTGACCGCGCTTCTGTCCTCAGCTCTCAAACACGCCCCCTCTTTCCTTTTCTGCTCACTAGCGCCAGCAGGAGGAAGTGCTCAATACTGCATCCACCTTGTCTCTAGTGACTAGATGAGAGTACGTGCAAGAGTACACAAGTGAATAGATAATAATAAAGCAAAAGCAAGTTATGTTCATACTTACTCAATCCAAACACTAACATAAAGCATATTCTATATCCTCCATCTAACACACACAGACACACACACACACTATCTGCCCCCTCCACCATACCGAGCATAAGGAGCCCGCTGGGCAGAAGCGCCACTCTCTCTCCAGGGGAAGGCAGTCCGCTGCACGGGGGCCTCTTTGTCATGCGGCCCCTGGCCCCTGGCCTTGAGAAGTGGCTTGCTTCACTCTGCACGCCTCTGCTCTCCGCTCCATGTCTGCACTTCCCTTTGTCTCCCCTGAAAGCTGGAAGCCTCACTGAAAAATATGAGAACATGTTGTTCCAGTGTCACCGAAGCCCCATGTGATTTAAGTGCAAGTTCATCAGGGGACAACTGCTGAGGTCCGAGCCACCTGAGTTTGCAGAACTGAGAATGAAAGCACTTCCCCAAGAGGACAGAGAACAAGAAGTTTTCAACAACTGCATCTGATCTTAGGTCATGCTAAATATATCAAAACACATCACAGTACTTACTGATTAATGTCCCTTGTCTTTGTGTATGACAAATGTTTGATTTTGCAATAAATATTTAATAAGGAAAGAGAAATGTAACCATATTTATTGATCAATGTTTCTGTTTTACAGCAAGACAATTAACATTAATGCTATATTATAATATTTTGCATTGACTGTAATGTGCTGAACACAACAGAGTTATTTTAATCCAGTAAACAGAAATGCAATGAAGGACTACCCAGAAACAACCACTTCCTTATTAACCCAAGTAATTCTCACGAGCTTCCTCCAGTCAGCACAGGTTTAATCCGAAACCACCCACTGCTCTTATTTCATGCACTGTAACTTGTGTATTTTTATGAGCTTTATGATCCTTCCACAAGAGAAAAGCCAGAGACCAAACAATAGAAAATGGCAGCTTCAAACAAACTTAACTGAAGTTCTAAAACCTTTAAATACACAACTTGTAAAGACACAAAGTGCATGCTAAATGCTGATGCGTCAAAATAAAAACACATTTTTACACATTACAGCAAGTTAAACAAACTCACGTATACTTAGATAAATATAAATGTCTATCTGCTGTGAATGCTGTAGCTTTTGAGTGCTGAAGCTAAAAGGATCTAAAAGGTTCAGTGGTCTCATATTAACATATTAAAGTAATCCAATGTAATGACTCCATGACTCCAAATGAATCCAATGAAACATTTACTGATCACCAAACCGATTTCAATATTAAACACATTTAACGTATACAGTACTATGTAAAATCCTATATATGCACCATAATGTTTTATTTACATTTGGTCTTTTGTTTATGTCAACTTATTTTTACTGTGTGCTGAAAAGAGCAATTTTTAGGTTACCAAACATTCATTTCCCAAAAGAGTGTATGTTACAGAAAAATGAGAAAGTAACACATTAAGCAATAGATGAAGGATGTTGGGGATCTACCTGTAGAAACAGTCGCATGTGCCACAGCCAAGAAGTAGAATAACCAAGCTAATTTTCTCATAAAGGTTCAATTATTAGCTAATTCAACAAAATTGATTAATTAAGAACATCATAAAAATCATATAACTTCAACAAATAATGGCCAAAACTATATATCACTTCCTTGGGATATTCAGTACCATAACCAGAAATCTTAACTGAGATTCCTGACTCACATTCCTGGACTCCATTATCACTTCTTCCATCATTTTAAATCCACTACTTCATCCTATACGCTTTTCACTACTTATCTCTCTGTTCATTTTTTTTTCTTTTTTCTTTTTTTTTTTTTTGCTTGTTTGTTTTTACATATACTCTGCCTTTGCCCTTTCTTTGAGGGGGAAATATAAGTATACATATCATACTATACTATATGAAGAAAATAACCAAGTTAACAGGCTAATCAAGTACCAATGTTTACTAAAACTCAGAAATTGTGAAACGGCTTTTGCTGCATAAAATTTCAAATGTGATAAGAGGCACAGCAGTTAACATTTAGTTTCTGCACTAATTACAACTACAATTAATTACAAGGAATGTAATATTGTTTCCTTTTTTGCCTTCAGGGGATTGTGCCACGTGCCTACTGATAAATATATGAAAAATAAGTTGTCTGATTGAGGTAATTAAATCATCGGACATTAATTTCTTTATTATGAATGTGAAAAAGTGTCATGTCAAGGTATGTACATTATTTATTTATTCATTTATCTTCAATAAGCACTTCAGGGTCAGGGTCACAGTGGATCCAGAGCCTATCCTGGGAACACTGGGTGCCAGATGGGAATACACCCTGAAAGGGACACCAGTACATCACAGACCAAAAGTACACACATATTCACACACTCATTCACATCTGGGGCACTTGAACATGATTTTGATTCATCTTGATGAGTTGACATGCTAAATTTGGTTCAAATTTACTCATGGGGTTCAATTTGGATTCCAGTTGCTCGGTGTTTCTGTGTAAATCATTCATTCATTCATCTTTAGGAAGTGATCAAGGTTATAGTTGATCCAGAGCCTATCCCGAGAACACTGGAGCAAGGCAGGGATTCACCCTGGATGGGACACCAGTCTCTCACACTCATCCAGCTCATCCATTTTGGGAGGAAATCCACATGGCCACAGTGACACCCTTTTTCGAGGGTAATAATCAAATACCTTATTTGTGAACATGTAAAAACAACCCCAAATGAAGGCTTCTTAAATTTATTCAACTATGTTGCTGCATGTCCATGTTGCTTCAATAAATTAAGTTAGTAAATGTATGTGTTCCTGTTTAATGAATTTAACATAAACCTGCCATTTAAGTATTTAACTATTTACTTTTTGTTGAACTTACATATTTTATCCAAGTGAATATTCTGCCCTTAATCTAAATACATTGATCTATGAATTATGAGTTACAAACTGAATAACCTTGTGAATTCTACCCAATATTACACACTTCACACGAGAACTCATTCATGTATGCAAAGTTTATACAGTTTATTTTATATGATTTACAGCTAGGAGAAGTCATTTGTACAGTCTCAGGTCAAAACTTTAGCACTAATTTGCATGTCACCACATACCAGGCTTAATTTCTTCCTTTTGATTTTCCCTTCATTTTATTTGTAAAGTAATGTCATGTGTCCATTGCACTTGTCATTTTTCCACTTTAAGGACTGTATTTAAATGTGACAGGGATAAAAATCCAAATATACATATAAAGCCAGTGCTTCTCAAACCTGTCCAGGAGGACCCCGGCAATGCACATTTTGTATGTCTCCCTCATCTAATACACCAGATTCAACTCATCAGCTCATTAGTACAGACTGCAAGACCTGGTGTGGATGTTTCAGATAAGGGAGACATACAAAATGTGCAGTGCTGGGCGTCCTCCAGGACAGGTTTGAGAACCCCTGGTCTAGGAAAGAACTTCAGTATAGACGTGACAGATTTAAATCTTTGCTGCCACCTAGTGTCATGTATTGCTTTTTTTATGTGGCATCTTTTTTTTCTTTTTTTAAGCACATTTAACTATTTTTCACATGTATGCAATATAAACACCTTATTCCTACCTACATTACTAGCAAATGGTGTTTGCATGGTGGATTTGTGTCCCATCCAGGGTGCATTGCCCCATTGTGTCCTTGTTCCTGGGATAGGCTTCGGATCCACAGCAACTCAGCCCAGGATAAAGCAGTTATTTAGGATTAATGAAAGAATTAACCTTGTACTAATTATGTTACTATTTCCTGATATCAAGAACCAAAATTCTTTGTGGGAAAATGAACTTTTATTAATGGCAACACCAGTGACATATAACTGTGGTTCTATGAATCCTGTATAAGCACCAGGTGAGTTATACCTACCTGAATACTTGCATGGCTGCGTGGTGATGTATTTGCTATACATTTAATTAAAACCTTCTTGCTGTATGGTGTTTTGAATGACTATTATTTTGCTTGTTTGTTTGTTTGTTCATTATATAGGGCTTTTCTAACACTCAGTGTTGCTTTACAAAATATGTACAAAACACTGTAACCACACCATTGTACAGTCCTGACAGATTAATTGCCTTCAGTGAGGGCTGTTGCGAGAGTGAAAATGTTTTCTGAGTGGACCGGCACACCATTTACCATTTGAGTGTAACACTCTGGACTCAAGAGAAGGGTAAGGCTCCATTTATGGAGGTTTATTACAAAAGAGCAAAGTCCACAATCCAAAATATACAATCCACTAATCCAGGTCAAAGGAGTCAAAACACAGTGAAAACAAAACACAGCCCAAAGGGCAAATCCAAAGAGTTAATGGTATAACGCAAGGCAAAGGTCTAGAATAAAGCTCAGAACTTATGCATATGAAATGAGGCATGACTTCACATCGTTTAAGTGTATGAACAGTCCTGAGAATATGATGTGTTAGAATTTAGGCAAGGGGGACCTCTGCTGGCAAGAAGGAGACATGTCCTGAACTTTATACTGAACTTTACACTGAGAAACAGTAAAGTAAGGCATGGCCAGTTGAACCGCCCTCGATTCCAGCTGGTTGATGTGTTCTCAGTGACTCTAGCCTCATGCTAATGAACAGTGTGAGCTCTTTAGTGTAAGACAGCTTTTCTCTTAGTTGACCATGAGTGCTAAAGAGGAGGTAAATCATTACTATTAATAATATTACTTGTATTATTATGTACAAAATGTAATAAAAAATACCATTTGCACTACAATATGACAAAACATTATTAGTAAGAATTGAATTTCTTGCTTGTAAACTTTAGTTTCGTACGTTTTTCCTAGTCAGCGAGTTTCTACCTTTCCCACCCCACCCCCCACTTTTTTACCTTAAATAACTGCATTAATAATTCTCAACACCAAACAGAACAGTGAGGGGCAGAATGCCAGAAAACTAGCCATGGACAGATTCCTTGCTGTTATTTGAGTCATAATTGGTTTCATTTGAAACCCATTAAAATAAAAGTGGAAACTACATGCCATAAATACAGTGCTGTGAAAAAAAAGTGATTTCTTCTGTTTTTGTGTAGATCTCATAGTAAATAGTTTAGATCTTCGAATGAAATACAACATAAAACAAATGCAACCTGAGTAAACAAACAATACAGATTTTTTTTATTGAAGCAAAAAAGTTATCCAACATCTATCACCAATGTGAAAAACAAATTACCCCCTTAAACTTAAAATCTGGTTGTGCCACCTTTAGCAGCAATAACTGCAACCAAATTAACAGAATCCCTCAATTATTGCAAGTTGCCCAGGCCCTGAAGCAGTAAAACATCCCCACACCATCACACTTCCACCACCATGCTTGACCGTAGGTATGATGATCTTTTTGTGGAATTCTGTGTTTGATTTACACCAGATGTAACAGGACCCCTGTCTTCCAAACAGTTCCACTTTTGACTCATCAATCTTCAGAACATTCTCCCAAAAGCTTTGAGGATCATCAAGGTGTGTTTTGACAAAATTCAGACAAGCCTTAATGTTCTTGGTTGGCAGTGGTTTTCACCTTGCCACTCTTCCATGGATACCATTTGTGGCCGGTGTCTTTCTGACAGTGGAGTCATGAACAGGCCTGCAGTTCATTTGATGTTGTCCTTGGATCTTTTCTGACTTGCTGGATGAGTAGTTACTGTGCTCTTGGAGGAATTTTGGAAGGTCGGCCACTTCTGGGAAGGTTCACTACTGTGCCGAGTTTTTCCATTTGGAGAAAATGGCTTTCACTGTGGTCCTTTTGAGTCCCAGAGCCTGTGAAATAGCTTTGTAACCCTTCCCAGACTGATGTATTTAAATCACCTTCTTCCTCATAATTTCTGGAATTTATTTCAATTGTGGCACTGTGTTACTGTGTAAGACCTTTTAACCAACTTCATGGTGTTGAAAAAGTTCTATTTAAATGTATTTGATTGAACAGGGTTTGCAGTAATCAGGCCTGGTTGTGTCTAGTCCAGCTGAATTATGAATGCAGTTTCATAGATTTGGGGAATTAGTAACTATGGGGGCAAACACATTTTCACACAAGCCCAGTTAGTATTGGATAAGTGTTTTGCTTCAATAAATAGTATTTTGTGTTTACTTGAGTTGCATTTGCTTTATCTTATATTTTGTTTTAATTTCTGAAACAATTTAGTATGAGATATACACAAAAACAGAAGAAATCAGACTGGGGCGAATACTTTTTCACAGCACTGTAAATATGAAGAAAACAAAATTAAATGATTTTTTATCCCTCAGCCTTTATAAAGCTGGAGCTTTATCCAAGAAGCTAAATCCAAGAAGGCTTTTAACAGCATTTTAGATATGGCAGTATCTGAAAAATCATTACAGCAATAGATACGTATATAGTAACAGTTTAAAAGCCCGTGTGCTGAGACGGTTTGAAGGACATCCAAACGTTTTATAATAGCTTATAGGATTGTAGGACATGAGTCCGGTCTCCAGACATTATCTGTATTGATTTGGACTTGTCCTGGCATTATTGGCAATTGTTCTTGGAATTGTTTCGGTCTTGGGCATTGGTCTCGCTAAATATGGCCTTGGACATGACCAAGAGTTTGTAAAAATAATGTTTGTGTTGTCTTTTCTTTTGGATTTGCAAAGTTTGACAAGAAGTAATTTAGTTCTTCTAGATAAACTAATCATTGGCTCAAGGCATGTCTGAAGCCGAAGGAAAGCCTTGGCCTCAAAAAGGATTTGATGGTTTTCAGTCTCGATCTTGACTCAATCTTGCTTTTATATGGACTCAGTCTTGCCTTGACCTCAACTCGCTTAAGACTTGGTCTTGACTCTAGCTCGGCTAGTCCCGGTGTTGGACTTGATTACGCTGGTCTTATCTACAGCCCTATTAGTTTGTTTTAGTAGCCTATAATAGAGAACAGAGTTGTAGTGTTTGATCATTACCGATGGTTATGGTCTGTGTAGTTTATCATCTTCTCCTCTTGTTCATATGGGTTTCCTCCAGGTTCTCGTGTTTCCTTCTACCACCAGTCTACCATGGAGATGGCCTGGCTATACAAAATTGCCCCTATGTGTGAATTGTCCAGAAAATTGTCCCTATGTGTGAATGAGTGTATGCATGGTGCCCTGTGATAGACTTTGTCCCATCCAGGAATCATTTCCACTTAACTCCCAGTGTTACCAGGACTGGGTCCAGACTCACCACCAACAGCCCTAACACAAAGATACTATATAGCCAGTGCATACACTGTATTAGATGGCTTGTTCACAACTAGAACTAGTTTCACTTTGATTCAGTCACTTTTGAAAGGAATTGCAAAAAGTACCTGTAGGTTTTAAACCCCTCGGGATTACCCAGGGCCATGGGCAGCAAAACAGTTATTCTGGTACAGGACCCTGCATGTATATATCCCAGAACAAAAAAATGAACAGTTAAACAGTTTAAGGTGTATAGGCAGAGAGAAGGTTGATATAACCATAACATTATTTTGATTGCAAAGATCTAATAATTTACATATATTTCTTGGGTGTTTGTCTATATTCCGCAATGTCTATGATATAATATTTAGGGGTTTTCTTTTAAATTCCTCTCCTATAAGAAGTGAAATTTCTATAAATACTTAGAAATAGTAAATGTTACAGCGTGGGTGAGATTAGTTGTC
Organism: Ictalurus furcatus; assembly: GCF_023375685.1. Classification (NCBI taxonomy): domain Eukaryota; kingdom Metazoa; phylum Chordata; class Actinopteri; order Siluriformes; family Ictaluridae; genus Ictalurus; species Ictalurus furcatus. The sequence continues at coordinate 6,420,077 of NC_071257.1, read as the reverse complement.
ACCTTTTTATTAGGAAATCCAGCAAAAGTCCCCACATCTCTACACATTCCTCCAAATGGATATATGTATGTATATATATATGTATATATGTATATGTACATGTGATATCAGTTTGAAGAAATGTAATAGAATTCAGTACAAATGCCACCAGTTATCTAAGGTGTGTATGGAACAGCAGATTTACATAATGACATTCTAAGACATTCAATGACTCTTCTTTTAGCCTATGTCGTGTTTTATTCCTTATTTAACACAGTTCTTGTAATGTGCTACTTGTTGGCTGCGATTATGAGACATGTTTCCTGTATTTTGTTTTTCCAGTTCTCTATTTCACACTGCCCCAAGTTATTTTTCCTAGTAGTAGTTCTTGTTTTCTTATAGCTCTTGTCCCCTCTGTGGATTTTGATGGTAATCTTTGGAAATACCTGATTCAAAAATGTGAAGGGGAAATTACTTCCTAACTCCTTGAATGTGTTTCCAGCTATTTCGCTTACAATTTAAGAGAACTGGTTAATTTTAGTGGACACACTGTATTTCAAAAATAAGACCAAATGTCCATTTCCCAGAATGGCATCATCTGTACAGTGACGGTAAGGATTCATATTCTCTTTTTACACACATACCTTTCTGAAATGCAATCCAGAGATGGAAAAAGTACAGTACTTAAGAAAGTGTGGATACAGTGTCAAAATTGAAAGTATGTATGGAGACCACAATGTACTTCAGATACTTCAAAAAGTATCAACATTTAAACATACTCATGTATCCAAAAGTAAAAAGTAAATATTTTTTTACTGATGAAATAAGCTGACCACAAGTTCACCATACCCAACTCTGCATTACCAGCTAGTTTGCTGTGCAATTAGTCATATGGAAAAATTCTGCTAACTCAGACAAACCTAGAATTTTGCTTGCCGCTTAGCTAAAGTTCAATAATCCTTTTGGAACGAATGCTAAGACACATTAGCAACAAAAAAAATAATAAAATAAATAAATAAAAATTAGTAAAACATAACTAGCTATCTAAGTCAAGAAGCAAATTTACATAACTAGCTAGGTAATTAAACAAGCTAATGGGAAAAAAACGTAACTAGTCAGCTAATTTAACTTACAATCCATAACTAGTTAGCTACTTTAGCTAGCTAAATTCTACAAAAACAACTAGCTGTAATTTAATGTAAAAAAAAATGTTTTGTACACTTTATATACTCTACATTCTTTAAATTTGATGTCGAGTTTTAAAGGCTGTTTAAGACAATATCTTACAAAGAAACAATTAATAAAAGAAACAATGGGGGGGGGGGGGAGAGATTGTCGTGGTTGAGATGTATTGAGTAATTTGAAGGACAGTATGAAAATGTAAGGAGTGAAATGTTTTTTTTCCTCTTGAAAGTGTACCCAAGTAACAGTTCAACAATACTTCCAAAATAGTACTTAAGCACAGTAAGTAAAGTAACTAAGTATTTTCTGCACCTGATGCAAAAAAAATTCAGCTTACCATTTGTTTCAGCTCGTGACCAGCAGTATGAATTTTAAGAATATTCATGTTTATTAGTAATAGAGGTGTGGGGTGTTTTTTTATTTATATATTTATTTACGAAATGGAAAACTTTATTATCACTGTTATTTTACATTTAGACAATGCAAGTATTATATTTATTTATTTATTTATTTATTTATTTATTTATTTAAAACGTTATTAGAATCAATCATCAACTATTAAAAACCGATCATTTTTAATGTCATTATACAGGACCTTTAAGAGCATTAATCCCTGCAATGAAGGTTGAATAAGGCAGTTTTTCTAGTGTCCACTAGGTGGCGCTTAAATTCTTTTTGATTCCCAAGACAGCAGTAAATGGTTTAATTTCCATGAAATAATTTGGTAAACCACTGCTTCCAAACACCTGGAGGTCCCATGTCTCTGAACAACCCTGTGTAACATCCTACTGTCATACCTTGGCTAATAATCTAGTCTTTTATGAGCTGGCTTTCCTGTTAGATCTAATGAAAACCAGCTACTCACAAGTACTAATATCCAGCCACTGCATTATTTATCATAAATGGACCCATTATCATTGCAATCTAACCATAAGGAGTAAATAATAGAGAAGGCTAGGCTGTGGAAAAAACTTTTCTGCACCTCATAATGTTTTCTTTTCATGTCTGTCTGAGAATAACTCTGGGGAAGTTCCCCTTGACTAAAGTGAACGAAAAAAAAGTTTTAGGTGATTGATGTGAATCATAGTTAGGTTTATGAGTGATGTGTGGTACATTACAGGAGGCTATATGGCATGAGAATATGAGAGATGTCCACGAAGACCCTTATTAAAAAGGATTTTGGCAAAAGGTAGAGGACAGTGACTGCTTTATAGATGCCAGTGTGCCGTGGGTGTAAAGACTGAAACTAGATGGTATGTACATTTGGATTTCCACACACACACGCACACACACACTCATAGCAGAAAAGTACACATCAAGAAGCAGAGTGGGGGATTGTGTGAAGCTTTAGTTCAACTAAACATATGCAAAAGGACATGTTTTATAATAAACTCTAGCCTAGCACAAATGTTGGGAACAGATGTGATATTCTCATTAAATTCACAGATATATAGATCGCAGTCGTATTCTGTATTATGACCATAATACAGATTGTCAGTGTTTGTAAAAAGTAGAGTAGGAAATTTGTCTAAATGCTTATAATACCAAAAGTCAAAAAAGCCCATATGATTGATTTCTTATGACAGTGAAATGTTCCTACAGCAATTCTTCCACAGGAGTATAAAGGTGTGAAAGTTTATAACAGTGAGCCTAAACAGTGGTCTGGGGACCTCCAAGGGCCTGCGGAGCAGAGCCATGATTTTGTTACATTGGTGTAAATCACAATCCACTATTACTGACTTGTTTTTAGTCTGGTCCCTTGATTTGAATGGGTTTAATCCAAACCTTAATAACTCACAAACAAGTCAGCCTATACATATATAATCAGCTTGGATCGGTAACGTGTTCTGTAGATGGAAAGATCAGGAATAGAAAGCTCCCTGTTTCCAATAAGTAATTAACTTAATGTTAACTTAATGTTCACAAAACTTGTAGAGACATGTAGAGGAATTTAATTTACAGTTAAATGGATTCCTGACAATGAAAGGTTTGAGAACCCCTGGTTTATATCTCACCGGTATAATCTTGAACTTGAACAATTAATGCAAAAATACACTAGAGTCAGTCAGTAAAGATCATTTGTTGTCAATCACAACACGGACAGCAGGATCTTTGACAATAGGGTAAAAAATATCAAATTGGCAGGATTTATACTAACTACGTGCGTGTGTGCGTGTGTGTGTGTGTGTGTGTTTGAGAGGGGGTTATTTCAAGCACGCATCTGCATTCCTGTTCGGTTTACATCTTGTTTTTGTTTTTTCTCTCTCTATGGTTACAGTGCGTGATTAGTCACTCGTATCGTCTACGCTTTGAAATGTTGCATTTAAAAAGCGAAACTGGGATAACAATAGTAACAGGACACGCCCACCGACGTCGCCCGGCGTGGCTAAGTTAGCGGCGTCATGGCGTCACTGACTCGAGCGCAACGTCATCACGCTGAGAGCGGAGCTGAAGTAATTTGTTTTATGATAGGTTGTAAAAGTGGAAAGTACCTCCTCGGAAATCCCCTTTGGCATTTCCTTATTGACATCAATTCAATGTCGTTTTCGGCTAGATTAAGTCCTGCGCTCTGTGTGGGTTTTTTTTTTGAACGCCTAGAATGTGTGCTTGGTGAAAGAGGCTGCTGCGTTGGATCTGAATGCGCCATGGACTGCTAGGCTACTCGGAGCTACACGGACTCAAGCAGCAGGCGGCGGAAGACCGGAGCATCTTATGGGCTTTGTTGGCGGATACCGACATATTGAACAGGTAACAGTTGTGCGCTTTCAGTCACCCTCCTCCTCCTCCCCTCTCCTCTTCTCTTCCTCCCCCTCGCTGTCTTTTATTCGTATCGCGCTTTGTGCGTAAATGAATGACACGGAGACTAACAGAGTCGGGGATTCATTAGAAACGCGTCTTAAACGACTGATCAGTCTGCCAGCCTTCGGATGTCTGAATCAGTGCCACGGGTTTGACAGCCATTGTTTGCGAAAATGTCCCTTTGTACGAATTACAGTATTAGAAGCGTTAACCAAGGTAGAGGCCTGTAATATTTTTATTTGTGGTCAGATTTTGGCGCGTGACAGCGCTGTATTGTCTCTGACGGCTTTATCGGATCAATTACGTAATTGGAGCGTCAGGCGGCTCGAGCGAAAAGCCGCATCGGCTCTCTCTCTTTCTCTCGCATCGCACTGTCTTTCTCTGTCTCTCCATCTCTCTCTCTTTCTCTCTCTCTCTCTGTCTTTCTATCTCTCTATTGTGCCTGTGTGTGCTCTGACAGACAACAATCCCCCGCGCGCGCGCGTGTGTGCGCGTGTGTGTGTTTTAACGGCGTCTGTGTGTCTCTTTAACGGCGTCCTGGTGAATTTGTACCAGGAGGCATCTTTTCTGTAAGAGACCCGCTGAAGCAAGTTGTCCTCAGACCACCTCAGACAAGTCGGGCCTATATGGTGCGCTTGTAAGTTAGTCTCGGTTTTGTACCAGTTCCAGTCTTTTTCCAGTCCACATCTGTCAGGTCTCAGGACTTTGCCCGTCATGCCTGATGATTCTGATGTTGAGTAACTTATTGCAAGGAAAGTGCTTTGCTATGTCATTCATAATGACCTATAATAGGTTTGGTCTATAGACTTATGGTAAGGGTGTTGTGTACATACCATAATTTATAAATATGGTGTAACCATGGTACCCAGTTAGAAGCAGTGGGCTTTTGTTTTGTCAGTGGTTCACCTCATCTCATCCAAGTTCAACATGCACCGATAGTAATGATTGGACAAACACATTTGCCTGCCCGTATTAGATCAAAACCATTTTTTTTTGCTATTGGTCTTTTTCCCCACAGAGCTAAACTGGTTTCCTGCTTCATTCCCGAGAGAACACAATGTCACAGGGCCAAAACTTCCTGCCCAAGTTCCTGTTTGTGAGTAACCTCCTGAAGGCCATGAAGATCCGCGAGCGTGTGCCCCATGACGTCGTCAAGCCGTCAGCTAACAGCGGTCCGCTTCACCATCTCCGTGGCATGCACCGCTACACACTGGAAATGATCCGGATGAGCCAGTTCCCGCAGGCCTTCCGTGAGATCATCCAGTCGGCCATCTTGGACCGGGCTATGCAGACCTCACTGGAGCAGGAGAAGAGGCTCAACTGGTGCCGCGAGGTCAAGAAGCTGGTGCCACTCAGGACAAACGGTAACACCTTTGGTTTAGTTCACCTCAAAGTTTGGGTTGGCCTTGATTTGTTTGATGGTTGTTCTAGGACAGTGGTCACCAACCCTATTCCTGGAGATCTCACTTTGCTGAAGACTTTAGTGCCAACCATAACCGTGCCTACCTGACAACCTTCTCACTCATTGCCTTAAGAATTCTTGATCAGCTAAAAAAGGTGTGCTGGATTTTTTGGAGGTGAAACCTGTAGGAAGGTAGATCTCAAGGAAGAGGTTTGGTGACCACTGGTCTAAGATATAGTGTATGTTTACCTACAACCAATGAAATGATTCCTTTTGTTTTACAGTAATTACTTAATTTTCTTTACAATTTTGGTTTGTGTTTAAAAGAGACTGAAAGATGTCTTTAAAAAGGTCAAATGACAATTTTAATGACTTCCATATAAGAAGAATTGATTTCTAGATCACGTAAAAGTTTTCTCAAAATAGTAGGATGTAATGTTGGCCTTATTTATTTATTTATTTATTTATTTATTGATTGATTGATTGATTGATTGATTGATTGATGGACAGATAAGGCCTAATTGTTCACCATTACATGCTGCTTCTTTTTTTTTTTGGCCATCTGCGTTTTAAGTTCTATCTGAGGTGAATGTTGTTCGGTTCAGCACTGCCTTGTTGAAGCTTTCAATGGAAACAGTCTGAACCGCTGGTAAAAATTGGGGCAAGATCAAAGAGCTAATAGTCGTGGAAAGCTGCTGTTCTTCTGCTGCATGAGCATATCAGAACTGACGGGAAAATCCTGAACTGTCACAGTGACGTCCCCCCATGATCCCTCTTCGTTCTTTCATGAGATTTGATCTAGGGGTCTTTCCTGATTCATCATTCACAGTGAGGTCTTTATGAGTTGAATGTGTCTGCTGTTACCCCGAGGTCAGGCTACATGGCTGACACTGGATAAGTAATGCTTCAGCCCCAGTCTCTGGAGGTTTTTACCCATTTCCTTCAGTGTACTGTGCAGTAATTTTATAGTAATACCACCTGAACAAAACGTGTATATTAACAAATGTATCAAATCTGTTGTCTCAGAATCTAATATTAGTATAGCATTGTGGCTTTTAAAATTTGGTTGGGTGTAAAAAGCAACAACGTTTGATCCTTTGTACACTTCCTTTACACTTTTGGCCGTTTTTGTGCTTCCTCCATGGTTGTTTAGTTGGTAGTTGATATTTATGGTATGGTTTATGGCTGTTGCGATATATCCTTCACATTGTAGTATTGTTACTACAAGAGAGATTTGTACTCAACACAGCCTTTGCATGAATTAATCCAGGATATGAATGTGGTAGATTTGAAGGTTCTGCTCTGCCACTAGCTTCTTATTAGTAGAATTAATCCCATCAGGTGACACTGGGACAAGGGCGAGGACAGCAGGGCAGTCCATGCCAGCGGCTGCAACGCTAACGCTGACTCATTTTACTTTGCGTCCATGTTCAGAAGCCGAGGCTGAAATAGTGATCCATGCTGATAAGGATGTGGTCTGGGTATTTCCAAAATGTCCACTCCATGTGTTTCATATCAGTTTTCCCTTCTCATTAGGCGTCATTCATTAATTTAGATGGTGCATAACCATGTATGGGTAGGTTTTGTTTTATTTTTGTTGGGGGGGGGCGGCAATGTGACTACTATCAGAAAGAGGAGATATGTTATAGTTTTACACTGCGTAACACATTAGTGTCTTTTGGTAATGTAAAATCATTACAGATTGAGTGGTCATGTGTAGTCATGTAGAACAAGTCTCAAACTGAGAGGAAAGTTCTTGCCCTTGAGCTGTAGAAAGACAGTATTCTGAAATGAGAAAAGAAAAGAAGAAAACGGTGGAACACTTCTATGCTATAGGTATATTATATGTTTTGAGGCCCATTACACCTTAGTTTATAATAAATAAATAACCATTTAACAACAAAAACTGAATAGTAAAACAAAAACAAAGATTGCCTGGATCATTAGTTTGGCCAGAAAACCCTCTACTTTGTTCCTTGCTTGAGTTAGACGCAGGTACAGACTCCATCATGGATTTGAAAAGAACCCAAGGAGGCTCCTATTGTGATATTTGAAGTTTAGCGAGCAGACAGACATTCCTGTTGAATGAGGTCCCTCCCCTTTGGAAAGTCCAGCTTCTCTGCTGTCTCAAGAGCTGAACAGGGGAAGAAAAAGCTGCAGTGCCGGCCTCGCGGCACTTAATCAGTGCGAATCGCTTGCAGGGGAATTTCCTTGCTGTTGTGTTCTAGCCTTGTTTTAGAACAGCTTGTTACTAGGACCCACACCAGTTGCACAACCTCGAAAAAACCCAGAGTCTTTAAATGGAATCTAGTTCTTCTGATAATAGGAGCATAATGTAGTGCATCTTTTGAAATAATTAAGCTGGTCATACTAACTAATATATATGCATACACGTGTGTGTTATATATATATATATATATATATATATATATATATATATATATATATATATATATATATATATATATATTATGGAGCTATGGATATTTATTTTTATTTTGGTTGTTGCACTAATGATTTTGCTGTATGAAATAATTATCTCTGCTTTTATCAAGGATTTTATCTATATGAAAATGTGAAGGTTTAACCGTTTTAAAAAGGATTAACTATACCCCTAACAAATTAACTTCACAATATGATTCTTAACTGAATTATGTATGTTTTATTGATGGCAGCATATTTTTTTCAAGCTCATACGGTATGTTTTAGCACCTCCAGTGCCAGGCCGAACAACTTGTAAAACACAATGCGCTAGTGCTCTATGGATTATACATACCATTTCTGCTGAAGGTGTTCTGACAAGTGCCATTTATGTACATTTTACGACTTCTCTAAGGCGTATTTCCTCTTTTTAAAAGCTATATGGCCGTTTGTAATATATACTCTTAACTGTTGTAGCAGCATGTTGGAAATTCCCCAGTTCTTTTTTTTTTTTTGTCACACTGCCTGACTAAACATCTAACCATATCTCTTATGGCACCAAAATGTCTTTTTTTTTTTTTTTTAGCAGCACACAAAGCACACAGATATCTGCTAAACCCCATATAACTAAATGTCTGGTGCTTTTTACATCACGTCTCAGAACACATTTGCTTTTCTCTTGGCTTTTAGCCTTTGGGGTTTTTTTAAAATTATTATTTCTTTTTTGGTTAAAGGAAAAAAATACCCTTTCGAGCTTGTGGAGGCGGCCTAGAAAAGAGCGCATTCAAACCGGAACTGCAAGTCAGTCTGCAGCGCGCACACTCAACTCTGCCCTTTTTTGCTCCCTTTGATTCTTGTCAGATCAAACTTGAAGACTTTATTGTGTTTTGTGCAGTTCTGATGGAAGGGTGAGAATTGTGTAACGTGTAATGATTTTTCTTTTTTTAGATTTATAACAACGCCAAAGGCACCAGTCCTAATAACTCCATGATTTACGGCATCATGATTGCATTTGTAAAGTTTAGTGTTTGTGTTTTAAAAGCAGTCTCATCCACCCACACTTGTACTTCAGACAAAGCATTTACGTCCTGCTCTTTATTTGTTTTGTCTAGGTGATGGGAATTGCCTGCTCCATGCAGCTTCACAGTACATGCTGGGTGTGCAGGATACAGACCTGGTCCTGCGTAAGGCCCTTTACGCCGTGCTCAAAGAGACAGACACCAGTAATTTCAGGGCACGTTTTCAAACAGAGCTGCTACACTCCCAGGAGTTTACCCAGACTGGCCTGCGCTACAGCACCAAGGTGACTGCGTACATACACACTAATACAAAATGCTTGCCAAATGCCAAGCCACTGAAACATAACTGTGGACAGAATGGAGGCCCGTGGTTTGTCCTCAAAACCTGGTGATATTAAATGTGTGCCTACAAACTTTTGAAACACATGAAAGGGAAAACATTTGGTTTTTATGTACTTGAGTTAGCAAAGCAGAAAAAAATAGCTACAGTCTGTCAACCTGCCCGTGAGAGTTGCGATTTTTGCATGGTAAATTTTAGTCAGGGTGTGCCTGGGGTTTCCGATTCCTGCACCTGTGTAATTGTGGCTCATGAGAAAATTTTACCTTTTGTTTTTCAGAACTGGGAAGAGGAATGGGAGAAGATAGTTGACATGGCGTCTCCTGTGGCCAGCAGCAACGGCCTACAGTTTGACTCCCTGGAAGACATCCACATCTTTGTGCTGTCAAATATCCTGCGAAGGCCAATTATTGTAATTGCAGGTGTGGTTATTGTCTCTAGAGAATATGGTGCTTACGTACTGATTTGTTACTTTGCCCCGAACACCTGTCCTGGCTCAGTTTGTACACAGTAACTTAAACTCATTTTAATATCCACAGATCAAGTGCTGAGGAGTATGAAATCTGGCTCGTCTTTTTCACCCCTCAACGTAGGAGGCATTTACTTGCCTCTTCACTGGCCTCCGGGAGAGTGCTACAAGTATCCCATAGTGCTCGGCTATGACTCGCAACACTTTGCCCCCCTAATCACAATCAAAGACGGCGGCCCAGGTAAAGCCCAGACTTTGTTTACCTTTTTTTTTTTTTTTTTTTTTTACTGTATGAAATGTTATTTCTTTTATGTTTTAAATTTATTTTAAAAAATTATATCTGGTTCTCTTTCAGAGTTTCGAGCACTACCATTGATCAATCCAGGAAGGGGAGGCTTTGAGGAGCTGCGCATCCACTTCTTGACAGAGAAAGAGCAGCAACAGAAGGAGAGGCTACTAAATGAATATCTGATGCTCATGGAGATCCCGGTCATTGGCCTGGGTTATGACCCCACGCAGATTATCAGGGCAGCACGGTACGAACCACATAAGCAGCACCAGTGATTCCATTAGACTTGTAGATTTTGTTTCAACTCAAGATGTAACCTGTTGCAGTTGTAGCATCAGTTGAGGTTCTGTGCTAGTGACTGGAAGGTTGTGAGTTTAAATCCTTCTACAGCTGAAATGTGCACGAGGGCTTTTAGGCCTCAAACAAAAAAACTCAATGCAGAAGTTAATTCATATAGTTATATATGTGTATACAGTTAGCCAGTTGCTGACTTGATGGTCTAATAAGACTGTACTTCATTTCTCCACCAGCCTCGATGAGGGCAATCTGCCTGAGGACATGAACCTGATGGAAGACTACCTGCAGCTGGTGAATCACGAGTACAAGCGGTGGCAGGAGGACAAAGATGCACTATGGGCGCCCACATCACAGCAGGCGCCGCCACCCTTCTCCGTCTCACAGTTGTCACTGATAGAGATCCGCTGTGCTACGCCGCGCTGCACCTTCTACGTCTCGGTGGACACACAGCCGCACTGCCACCAGTGCTTTGAAAAGCGGCGCGCCAGCGGTAAGCACGAGGCCGTTACCAGCCGCCCCAATCGAACCAACCATGCCAATGCGCCATCCGAGCCAACCATCCCGAGCCCACGCTCAGCACCACCGACTGCACCCAGTCTGAGCCTGTACAGTGAGACACACGCCATGAAGTGCAAGACACCCGGTTGTCTGTTCACGCTCAGTGTAGAGCACGATGGCTTGTGCGAACGCTGCTTCAATGCCCGGCAGACGGGTAACGGGCAACCCCAGGGCCCTACCCACGGCTGGGGAAATGCTCAATGGGGACCAAGCACCCGAGATCGAGAAAAAGATCGAGAAAGAGATGCCGAGCACTGCAGCGCATGTCGGCAGGAGGCCTTTCGGACATTCAATGGCCTTTGTCCACCCTGCATGCAAAGGAGCGCTGTTGTCCCACCGCAGGAGCCCAGAATGGACATGCCTGCATGGGTGCCGTCCAGGGAGCCGGAGCGCCCTGGTACCACTGGGCACACGTGGCACACACAGACAGCGCTTCAGTGCAAACGCTCGGGCTGCCAATTCTTTGGCACACCCGAGAAGTTAGGATTCTGTACCATTTGTTATGTGGACTATCAGACCAATCACCGTAAGTGGAAAAACCAGCAAACACAGATGTGACTTACAATAAATGAAAGCTAGTCGAATATCAGCCTCTGCTGTCTTTGAGATCTTAAGTCTGATAATGTAATGGTACCAGAAGTAGTTTTAGATTCACTCTAAATTTAAGTGAGTTTTTGAAAAGACATTAGGCACCGTCGTGTTCGCAGCACCCCTAGCTAACAAATACATGTTATAACAGCAGATTTGTGCCAAAACAACAATAACGTGAGAGTAATTTATGTCCTGGTGGTGTTCCTAATGCAGAGGCAGCTCCAGCAGTGGTGCAGCCCAGACATACATCGGAGGCAGGTTTTCAAAACGTGCGGTGTCGTGGTCAGGGCTGTGGTGCCATGGGCAAAGCCATGCTCGAGGGCTACTGCAACAAGTGCTACGTGAAGGAGCAGAGCGCCAGACTGACTGAAGCTGCTAGCAGAGGCTCCACTTCTCCTCCAGTCTTGGTGAGTTGCTCTGCAGTGTATCATTGACTGTTTGTAATGAAGTATTTACACCAAGCAGTGTTTTAAAAAGCAACAACAACATTTTAGCCATCTGTTCAGTGTATCCAAATCTTATTTATTTATTTATTTATTTGATTGGTTTTGCTGACTTGCTTATTTACTCGTTTATCCTTTGCTATCAGCGAGTGCCCAAATCACGTCCGACGGCGACGCTCAGCCAAGCCCAGTGCCGGCGCAGTGGCTGTAAGAACGTATCGCCTGGCTGCACGGACTTGTGCCCGGACTGCCTGAATCGTGGCGGGCAGCGTGAGGGCCGTCGTGCCCACGCACCCAAAGAGAAGAGCAAGCAGCGTTGCAGGACACAAGGCTGCGATCATTATGCCAACCAGGAAAAACAAGGCTACTGCAACGAGTGTGACCACTTCAAGCACCTATACTGACGCTACCAGTTTCCTTTTCCAAAGAGGAGACAAGAATCTTTGCACGCTGATGTGCACCGAATCCTCTCCTACACGGAATCCCACAGCTAACTGAGTCACCTGTTTTTGGGTGCCAGCAGCGGTGTAACACTGGCGATTTACCTCTCAAGCAAAGTTTTGATCATTTTTCTATGTGAATAAGACAGAGATGGGGCTGATGATACAGAATGATAAAGAAACTGATAATACACTGGCATCCAGTTGCATACATCTGTGCTATCTGTGATTTATATCAAACAGGGTAATAAGATTGTAAACAGTTTGTACATTGCTGAGAAAATGTTGGGGTTGCAGGGGACGGGGGGGTAGGGGGGAAGCATCTTCAGAAGATTTATTTCCAATTATGAGCTAAAAACAGTGAAATTTGACCAAAGTAACTTCCAGAATCATTATGACCAAGTTGATGTACATTGCAGCTGCAGAAAGCCTGAGGAGACACAGCTACAGGGTTTCAGAGGCCTCAGAAAACCAGTTTATTTCTTACAATGTAGGTTAAGTGCCAATGAGTGTTTGCAAAGCAGAGCTCCATTTTTTTTTTGTTTGTTTGTTTATTTTGGTTTAGTTTTTTTTTTCTCGTCCCCCCCGCTGCACCATTTGATATTTGCTGCCAAAATGGACCTGTTGCCTTTGAGATTTTTATTTTATTTTATTTAATGAATTAATTTATTTTGCTTATTTGTCATTGCTCACTTCTTTGCGGCCTGCTCGTGCTTGAAATGATTATTCACCTGATTTCGCCTTGCTGGACTTCGTTTGGTCTGTTTATGTTTACTAGCTATGGCACTAGTTGATGTTGGAGACATTCTAACATTTTCCCGTAGCTAAAGAAAAAAAAATTTCCGAAGTGCAATAAAAACCGGTTCTCCATCACACCTTAACAAACAACACACCAACACTCGTTCGTGAAGAGAATTCGCCACATCAAAGAAATAGCAACACGTGTCAACAAGGAAGAATCATGCATGCCGTGACAGGATAGACTCCTTTATTTAAACAAACAAACAAAACCACACCAATCCGAAAGTAAACACGCCTGTGTGTTGTGTACATTGTCTTTTAGGATTGTGAGTAACCAGTTTTATCTGCATTTTTTTTTTCTACAAGGGAGCTTATTTCCCTAGACTTTACTTCTGCTACATTCACATGATGCCTCTAATGCATACATTTGTTATGCAAAAACATGTCCATTTGACTATTCCTCCCAATGCTTGCATAGAGATGATCACGGAAAAAGTTGCTGGCTAGTTTGGAAACAGTGAGAAATGAGCACGTGCACATGACCTTTCCATTCTTACAGCTAATATAGTGGTGACGTACAAGAACTAGAACTACGCAGGCCCCACATGCAGATGTGCTTTAGTCAAAAGACGCATTTGAGAATTCACAGTCGTAGAAATTAAAGAGTGTTTTGCTCTTCAACTACTGAATCTGAATTCAATTCAGATCACCAATTTGCACAGAACGTAATAAGCTGCTCTGGAATTAGTTGAGGTATTTCTGACTTACTTCTGACATATAGTTACATTCCAACTGTAGACCTTGTTAAAAAATAATAAATTAAAAAAACTTTTTTTTTTCTTTGTGGGTTGGGGGGATGTGTTTGATATTTATTCACAATAAACATTATCTGTATTGTGTTACAATAATTATTTATATGTTGTTCTGGAATAAATTATTTTTAATAGGAAAAGTTAAATTGGCTTGGTGTCTGTCTGTTTTTTTTAAGATCCCAAATGGCTGCTCGGGTCATTTGGTTATGATTCCTTCACCCTGTGTAGTGGACTACATATTTAATTGGAAGACATCTGGTCTACAGCCTTTAGCACCAATTTAACAGCTGGGTCTGTGATCGGTCAGCTGAAAAATCAGACGTCAGGGCGTTCACACTGAGGTGAGGACTATGATAAAAGCTATAGAGAAGTGAAACTCGTGAATAGGTTTCGCTATTAAGTTTACAGTAAAGTGTCATAAGCACTGACGGTAATTTGTTACAATGTTTAAGTTATTGTGTAAAACACCGGTACAAAAAGGACAGGGGAAGTCGACACATAGTTGAAGTTGAAACAGAGAAACTATGCCATTTGTCTCAGGAAGTTTTGTGACCACGTATTACAACACGTCATTTGCGACTTGTTGTTTTTTTCTCTCCCTCTCTTGTCTTCGGCATTTTTTGTCGGTAATTTTTTTTGTCACTCTTTCGAATAATTCGGTTGTGAAAGTCGGCCCACGCGGGCTTGTGTGTGATGGGTAGGCAGCGCAGCAACAGCAGCCCCCTAGCTGCTTACTCACTGCTGGATGGAAAGCAGCTCAGAGGGCGGGGACATTCAGAGAAGGCGGGGGAAAGAACCCCAGCGTGCGTGGGTTCCACGCCTACCAACTTCCCACCGCCTGCCATGCCATCAGTGGGAATGTCTGAAAATAGCACAGACACACAAAGAACTTTATATTCCTGCTTTATCTTGAGGACTTTTTGGCTTCCAAAAAAAATGTATGGAAATATTTTAAACTTTAGATGCATATAACCTGTTTATTTCAGTAGCTTAAGTATAATCCTGGGTTCAGAACATTTTTCCCCTCCTTCTTCCTATTTTTAGTTAATAGTGGAGCAGTGAGTAGCGTTACAGCGTCACGGCTCCAGGGTCGCAGTTTGATCCTGCGCTCGTGTTACTGTCTGTGTGGAGTCTGTGTGCATGTTCTTCTCCAGGTTCTCCAGTTTTCTTACCACTGTCCAGCTGGACTTGCTGCACTAGGTGTGAATGTGTGCATTCTGCCCTACAATGGACTGCCATCCCATCCATGGTGTATTCCTGCTTCATACCCGGTGTTCCCACAATCCGGATCCAACGTGAACCTGACCTTGAACGATGAAGCAGTTACCGAATTAATTCATTCATCACAATGAATTGACTTTTTTTTTTTAAATTTCCTCCCCCAGGTTTCCTCCCCCAATCCAAAGACATGCATGTTAGGCTGATTGGCATGTCTAAAGTGTCCGTAGTGTATGAATGGGTGTGTGAATGGGTGTGTGAGTGTGTATGTAAATGTGCCCTGCGATGGATTGGCACCCTGTCCAGGGTGTACCCCACCTCGTTCCCGATGCTCCCTGGGATAGGCTCCAGGTTCCCCGTGACCCTGAAAAGGATAAGCGGTATAGAAGATGGATGGATGGATGGATAATTTTTGTGATAAACAACTCAGTTGTTAACATATGACATATGAGTTATTAATGTATAGGGAGTAATTGGTAAACATGATATTTTATTGTAACTCAAGCACTTCTAAAGTGTTCATTTGTTCATCTTCAGTAACTCCTTTATCTTGGTCAGCGTTGCTGTGGATCCAGAGTCTATCCCAGGGACATTAGGTGTGAGGGGACACCAGTTCATCTCAGGGCACCATGTACACACACACACACACACACACACACACACATATTCATAAAATCTTTCACAGTTTATTTTTTTATCTTTTTTTTTTTTTGAAGGAGGGAGGGAACTGGGGAACCTGGAGGACACAGACTGGGGGAGACATGCGCACACAAGCACAAGCACACACACACACACACACACACACACACACACACACACACACACACACACACACACACACACACACACACACACACAGAGTAACCTGTGCTAAAGACCCTAGAGTAAATATGATAAATATGCCATCTTATTTATTAATTTAATTGTATCTTTATATATTTGGACTGCTTAGATTTATACTATTGAATTTACTATTTACCTAATATTACAATTCCATGTATATCTGTAATTTAAAGAGCTGATTTGAAGCAAATTAAAGATTGTTTAAAGCTATTAATTCTGTATTGTAAGTGTAGGTCATTCCAAGCTCGCGAAAGGAAGCAGATTTCACCCAGCAAAGTGAAAAAAAAACCCCCACCTTTAACTCCAAGAAGGGCACACAGGATGTATGACTGGGTTTTTTCTTTTCTTTTTTTTGCATACCCAAAGACACGTGTGTTAAGTCTATGGAATGGAAAGGGAATTCCATATGTGTTACTATCTGGCTATGTCCAATGAGTCACACATTACATCAGGAAAAGTTCCAACATTGATCTGATCACTCAAGGTGCATTCCAGGAAGGTTTTATTAACCTGCTCAGCCAGAACCTTGCAAATAATGGCCAACTAATTCAATCTAATGTTCTAGGATATAATTGTAAATAATTTTTTGATTCATCCAAACATTATATACTCCACGCAAAATGTGGATACAAAGAATTACATGACGTTTAGTTTAGACAAAGGGCATACCTTTCATGTCTTTTCATGTATCTTTACATCTATATATATATATATATATATATATATATATATATATATATACATACACACACACATTACATGTGTATATACATACACACACACATTACACACACACACATACACGCACACAAATGTATATATATGCACATATATATATGTAAATACACACATACATTCATACATACATGATATATACACACACACACTCACACACACACACACACACACAAATATATATATATATATATATATATATATATATATATATATATATATATATATATATATATATATATATGATTCAGTATCTCAGTAGTCAGTGGAAATTACCTGAGGAACAAAGTTCATGTTGCTTTTTTTTCATAAGAAAGTGAAAGAAAAGACATCGTTAATATGTGCTTACTCGTAATTACAGTAAATTGGCCATATTCACCCTCAGGAAATTGGTTTTGGTTTCTATGTTTGTGACCTTATTCTTGGCCATATAGGTGTTCGTGGCTTTTATATCCTACATGTATGTATCTATATCTGTCAGTCTATCTCAATAAGATCCAGACACACCCTTAGTGCCCAGAGAAAGGTTACAATCAGGGACCAAAACTAAAAGTTCCTTACGTGTCAAGCAGCCCTGAGAGCACTAACGGGAACAGGAACAGTTTACATGCTGCTATCTGATTCAGGGCCCTTTCTAGTAGTCTTAGGGTCCACATTGACTCATCTTCTGTTGAGCAACCAGATCCCGTAAATTTGACCAGCATTTCATTCTGATTCAAGAAAAGCTGTAAGTTCGGAGTTCAGGGGGTTGTCCCCGGTGAAAACAGCACTTTTGAGTTAGCTCAAGTCAGCTAGCTCGAGGCCTGAGAAGCCACAGCACCAGTGAACTCCAGTACAGCTAGAGTGGGGGAGTGCACATGGGGAACATTTAAGACTTGAAGGGGAATCACTTTGTCAGGTGCTTTCTTTTTGGGTAACTTTTCAGTATTTCACAATTTGACTCACAGCCTGAGCAAGCAGTCATTAAATCAATTCAAATGAATAGTAAGGTTTGACTTTGATTTTAGGGTTTTTGTGCCCCTGAAGGTTTCATACACAGAGCTAAATATTTCTGAAAGCAGCTTCAGTACACAGAGACAGGATGTGTGAGGCCTAACTGGTAAAGCAAAAAAAATCACTTCTTCTGCTGTGTAAGGAACAGATGAGGCAAAGTCATCTCTGATATAAAAATGAGAGGAAAGTAAATGTATAAATAAAAAAATAAAAAAAGATCCTTCAGGAAAACAAAGAATTGTATTTGCTTATAAAAATCAATTCATATAGAGATGCTTGAGCATATAATTCAACAAAGATTGAATCTAACCATAAGCAATGTCGAAATAACGTTTGTATGTAGGAACTATCAGACGCAATGTGCTCAACATGTATGATTTCTGTCGGTAGTGAAACTTTTTTTGAGCTTTCTATCTCCCCGTCATATTTTCAGTGACATCATGGCTAGACAATTGTAATGACATCATTGAAAAATATGATGTTTAAAGAAAGGAAATGCTGCCATCTAGTGTCAGTATATAATCTTCTGCCACTAGATGCTGCCATCTAGTGGCAGTAAAATGATCTTCCGTCAATATTGCAAGTGAGTCCATACTTTGTTAAATCCTTTATTAATTATTTGTTTTATAAAACAAACAAACATACAAACAAACAAACAAACCTATAGATGTAGCCCATCACCCTGTGCATTCTGAGATGCTTTTCTGGTGGTAAAGAGTGATTATTTGAGTTACTGCTCAAACTAGTCCGGCCATTCTCCTCTGATTTCTCTCTTCCACAAGGTGTTTCTACTCACAGATATATATTTGTTTATATATATGTTTTCATACAATTTTGTGTAAACTCCAGAGACTGTTTTGCATGAAAATACCTGGAGAGAACCAGTTTCTGAAATACTCAAACCATCCTGTCTGGCACCAACAACCACACCTATGGTCAAAGTTCACATTTTCCCCATTCTGATGTTTGATGTGAACATTACCTGAAGCTCTTGACCTGTATCTGCATGATTTTACACATTGCGCTGCTGCCACAGGTGTGCAGGCGTTCCTAATGAATTGACCAAAGAGGGAATTAGTTGTGTGCTACTAGTACCTTTTCATTTAAGTGATATATATATATATATATATATATAGATTTCTATATATATAGAATATCTAGAATATCTATATATCTATATATATATATATATATAGATAGATGTAGATACAAATTGATGTAAAATAAACTACTCTCAAATATCATAGAGTTTTACATTTTAATAAGGCTTCTGCTAAAGTACAAGAGTATAGTATTCTATTTGTGACTTAGTGAAATATACTGTATATCTCCTTAAATAATAAATGGGCATATGGGAAAAAATCTATATTTTAACAAATAAATTCAGTAATTGGTTGGGTCCAGTCACAGCTCAGTTCTGAGTAAGACTATTTCATAGAACGTGATTCATGCTTCTTGCATGTAGCCTGTTTGGCACATCCTTCTCCAACAACGACACCTTTGTTTGACTGGTTTTACAAATTGCAGCACTAGGAGGCAACCAAGAGATTTGAAAACATGAAATAAATAAATTGTTGCCAAGATCATTTATGAGCGTCATTTGAATTGGGATGACTTTTGCAAATGACAGTGTTTTGGAGATTCCTGCTTGGTACTTGAAATGATCAAAAGAATTAAAATGATATCTTTGCCATCACTGAGCTTTGTCACTAGCATTACAGGAACTCAAATATTTTTCTGCAGGAAAAAAAAGTAGTCTGCATTTTGTTGAATGGGTCATAGGGATAGGTGCAACACTGAAAATCTATTGGCTTTGTGTGTGATGGTAGGCTAGAAGAACATCTGTTGGCTGTGTGTTATATAATACCTATAAAAATTTATAAAGTAAACCCTTTACTTAGACACTGAATGCCATGTTCAAGAAACTGTCTTAATATTGCACGAAGTCTTGCAGGAGTTGCAAGAAATTGATTAGACAGTGAAATTCTCGTGATGCAGACTGCTATACTCCAGCAAAAATATAAATACAGTTTCCTGGTCTCAGTAATACTACATTGTGTGTATGGTCATGAGTCACTTAGCTTTCAGTCGGACTTCATTCTCTTCACCTTCAGTGTTCCATGACAAAGAAAAATCTTGTAATTCTAGTTCAGAAAAAAAAAAAAAAAACCAACAGCTTTTGTAATTGACCTGGATGGATTTGTGTGTACACACTGTACACACAAAATAAGGCTGGTCAGATTTAAACATGATGCTAATGACTTTTGCACAAACTTGCACATTCATCAGTGCATTCATAAAACAAAATTTAGCACAAACCTAGAATCTATTTTGGGGATGAGTGAGGGTAAGTAAGGGAGATAAAAACTAAGGTCTACATAAATTCAGAAAGCAGTCATTAAAAAAAATAAAAATTAATAATTATTGTCAGGTCCAGATTAAACTTTGTTGTATACAGCTACGTTGATAAATCTGGGTATTTATGCACTTACACAGTATGTTGTTGATGATAGAATTATGATCTCTTTAATATAATTGACATTTAACATGCATATCAAATTGTTATCATTTGAAATGCCTAAACCATACAGTAATGCAATTTAGTTCTCACCGACAGGCATTTAGACATTTTATGACGGGCGGGTGTGTCAGGTTTAGCGTGTCAATCATCACTTACAAGGACAGTGGTAGCTTAGTGGTTAAGACGTTGGAAGACTGCTTGGAAGGTTGTGGGTTCAAATCCCAACAGCCACTGCTGGGCCCTTGAGCAAGGCTCTTAACCCTCAACTACTCACCTGTATAAATGAGATAAATGTAAGTCGGCCTTGGTAAGGGCGTCTCCCAAATGCCAAAACTGTAAATGACACAGAAACCTGACACACACAATTGCTTGCGGATACAATCTACACTGACCTGCTGCATGATGAACTGCATCAAGAACTTGTATATCTTAGCAAACCTTCTACAAAAAAAAACACTTTTTTTTTGTATCCATGAAAAGTGACAAGTATTTTCCTATAACAGCGCATCCCAAAGTGTTTTATTTCTCTTATTTAACCGCAATTTCCTAATTACAATGTTTTCAATTCATTAATGAATGAAAAATCATGATTTATTGCTGCTTAATGTTGTGGAAGAGCAAAGCAAGATAGTTCCTGTAATTACTCACAGTGTCTTACATAGGTATTTACCCCCTTTGACCTTTTCCGTGTTTGTAGTGTTACAACCTGGAACTGAAACGGACCGACTGTAATGTCCATGCAATAAATTATGATTGCATAAGTATTCACCCTAACTGCTGTGAAATCCTTAAATTAGATCTGGTGCAACCATTTACCATCAGAAGTCACATCATTAGTTGAACATTAGTTGTGCATTTAAAGTGATTTCAGTGTAAATACACCTTGAAACAGCATCGTGAAGACCGAGAAGTGATCAAAGCAAATCATGGATAAACGTTCCGGATCAATCTAGGATTTGGTTATTTAAAAAAATAATAAGAATAAATTTTCAATCTTATAATAGATTATATATAAAATATAAAAAGAATATGGCACCACCGTAACTCTGCCTAGAGGAGGATGCTTCTCTGAATAATACCCTCCTGTAACAACGTGCACAAAAAGATCATGATAAAGTGAGCTAACTACATGTTGAAACATATTTACAACATCTGCGAAATAATTTGTATGAAAAAATATTTTATGTGACTGTCCCATGTTAGATAAAGTGGGACAACATTGTTCAGGTAAAGTGGGAAAAATAGTCTATGCTTCATTTTATTTTGTGCTGTAGATCTATAGTACAGCCAATTAGAATATTTTACATTAAACTACAATAAATAAACACTTGTAAACAAAACCTGAGGAATAGTGGAACGGACTGACTGTGGAGTTTGCCCTGGATGATTCCATGAGAGCTGCAAGGAATAAAATTATGAAGTTGTTGATAATTTCTTGACATGCAAAGACTGCTTTATGTAGGCCTTGTGTGGGAAGCAAGTTCACTGTGGTGCATACACATTTTTGGTTGGCCATATCTGCAACATGACTTTTTGTCACTGCTTAGTATGAACACTCCCTAATTCCACTTTCCCTCTCCACACTTACATACACTGTCCACATGTTCTCTTTATTTGCCATAGCCTATATTTGTGGAAATTAATTCGATTTCATGATTATTTGCTTTAAAACAAGATCTTGGTGGTCACGTCTTGGTTTTATATTTGCCTAAAAAATGCCACCTGTGGTCTTGCTTTTTCCATCCGCAATCTTGTTCCAAAACTTGATGGTGTAAAAACCACAACCCTGGCTATAACTCTGGTGTGTGTGTAATGGAGACAGAGAGTGAATTTTTATTTTGTATCTTCTTCTGGCCCATTAATTAACTATGGTCAATGAGATTTGCCCTCAACACTATGGATGAAAATTTGAATGAATTACCAAAAACCAAAGGGGGTTAATGGAACGCAACCGTTTTTTTTTTGTCTGTTGGTTTGTTTGTTTAGCGCTTTTAACAATGGACATTGTCCCAAAGCAGCTTTATAGAATATTATATATATATATATTCATTCAGGAAATAGAATTTCAGGTATGAATTTCTCCCTAATGAGCAAGCCAGACGTGACAGTGGCAAGGGAAAAACTCACTGAGATGACATGAAGAAACCTTGAGTGGAGTCCATCGTAGGACACCATCGTAGGACACCATGCACACACTTTCACATGCTCATTCATATTTAGGGGCAATTTTGCAAAACCTGTCCACCTACTGGTATGTTTCTGAGAGGAGGGAGGAAACCTGAGAACCTAGAGGAGACCAAACACAGACAGAGGAAGAACATACAGAACTCCACAGACAAGTAACCTGAGCTCAGGATCAAAGTGGAGACTAAGGAGCTGTGAGGCAGCAACGTTCACCATTCTGCCCCAAAAAAAATATCATGTGAAGGCCTGCCAGCTTGTTTATGTTGAAACATTCTCAATTCATATTAGAATCATCTTTAACTTCTCAAAGGAATGACACCAACATTAAAACAGCTTGGTCTCCCTTTATTACACATTGGCTTGCAATGAACACCAGACAAGATTCATTCAAACACATCAGACTATTACAAAAACAGCATGGTTAGTGTTAAAATTTAGTTGAAAAAGTTCAATTTTAGTTGAAAAACCATATATAAAAACTGTATACCCTTTAAAACATTTTACAGTGTTGCACTACAGAAGACTTCTTCCCTAACCTCTATGAATATATATAAAGTTCAAATTTCAAGCAACAGGAACATTCATCAGTCCATTCATACCAAACGCAAGCAATCTATACAGCATTTAAGGACAGTAGGTTTATACATTACAAAGTGGTATATGAGGAAAGAAATCTCCGTATGACAATATGAGATTAATGTTTCTAAAAAACCACACTTGATTTTTTAAGTACAATTTATTAAAGTGATAGAGACTAAAAATTCTGTGCAAGTCTACATTAATTAATATTCAATTATAAGAGGTGGGCCTCTGAAAATATGCTAATTTCAAGCAGAAGATAAAGATATAGCCAGTAGAGTCAACTGTAATTAAGTGGCCTTTATCAAATACACCTAAACTGTAAACCCCTAAAGTTTCTACCCTGGTGCTCTGATAAAGACTAATTGGTTTTTGTGTCTGCATGGAACAGAAAAAGTAAATCATATGATAAAGCAGTGATAAAAACTGAAATGTCACCTTGAATGAAATAAAAATATGGCCAGTATTGCCAGAGCATGTAGGGTGGAGTTTTGAGACAACGTAGGCCTTTGTAAGAAAACTCATTATTATAAATAATCCTTATTAAAGCAAAAAATACTGTTCATGTTTCCCATATTCTCTTTTAGTAAACTTGGATCCTATCTTGAGCAGACTGTGCCAATTCCTGTTTGGAGCTTTAAAAATATTATTTAGTCAAACAGTTCTTAGAGCAATGGTGCGATAAGTAGTAGAGATGGAGAGGGCTTTTAGGCTGACGTGTAGATGTATTTGGTCTTTGCTATGCCACTGAGTTGGTCTTCATAGCGGGGCAGGCAGCAGAACAGGATTGCGCAACCAATCATAATGATGGTGGCTCCCCAGCCAAAACCATACGCCCAGGTGTAGTCGTAGTTGCCTTCAAAGATTAGTTCGTTGAATTTCACTGGGTAAACTATCAGAGCGATGATCTGGAGTATCGCTGAAATGACACAAGTCACATGATTATGTGACTGACTTCAAGAAACAAGACCAGTGTGATCAGAACCAAAGGAGTGATATAACTTTAGCACACCTGAACTTAAAAGTCTCACCCTTGAAAGACACACACCATTACGTCTAGTAGTTCTTCATTTATTTTCACTTAATCTCTCCTAAATTTCTATAATATTATATATATATATATATATATATATATATATATAAAAACAAAAAAAAAAAAACACAGACGCAGTAATGATTCCACCACCGCCGGGAAGGGCTGAGACGAGACTGAAAGTCTTGCGCATATGTGCAATTGCCGCGCCCTTCAGGGCGTGTAGCTACAATTCTTTCACACAGTAGTGAGAGAGATAGGACTACTCCACCCCACATTATTACTCATCGAGGACAGGCTCTTCCAGCTCTCCCACCTAGGTTAATGCTTTGCAAGGCAGTGTGCATGGTGTGATTACAAAATAGTCTGACTGTAGAGAAAGTCATGACATGTTAGGACTATCATACTGATGTGTCGATTAAGGTGTGTGTGTGTGTGTGTGTGTTTGGGCACACTGAGTAACTTGGTTACCACTCCTAGCCCCACTGGAAACCAGCATAACAAAGTGATGATCAGAGGTGCACTACTTCCTCAAATAACTTTGAAAGAGCCCAAGGCGTTGTTCAGGCTTGTGCTGAGTGGCAAAATCATTTTTCCTCTGTACAATGTACTTTCATTTGAACTGATGCCCCCCCTCGTCTAACTGGTGTTATACAGTACCCACTTGGTTTTTCTTTTATATTTTTTCTGATAAGAAATTTATCACAGACATTTATTTAGACACATACAATATCTCATAGTTCAAAGCTATTCTTACCAGCAAACATGAGGAGAACTCCAATAAATGGCAAGAGTGGTATATTAAGGGTACAGCAGAGAGCCACACAGGAGATGATGAAGGCTATGATGAGGATGATGAGGCCGATGATCATAAGCGCAGCGACAGCCTGAGCCCATGCTGAGAAAGGCAAAGCATATTGTATGTTTTCTGTATGCACATTATTCAGTAAGCACACACAAACACGTTCTTTATTAAAAGATTATATCTCGGCATTTTAATGGGAACCCATCACTGTAAACATACTTGCCACTGCCACCAAGTAGGACTCATTATGATATTTGATCCACCCTGTGACACTATTACCAAATTTAACCCTTTAATTAGGATTAAAATCAGACCAGCACAAGCAAGTATCTGACTGTTAGTGCTGGTTGTACATTAACAAAACTTATATTGGTGGTAAACAGCTTCGGGAGACTTTATCATGGGAACGAACAGTAGGGCTAATTTGTTTCTTAGCATTCTCGTTCAGTGTGTTTGGTTTAGGTTGGAGTGGAGTACACAACCTAGGTGACCGAGATGGAACATAAACAGACAGCAAAAGGGTGGGACTAGTGGTACATTCCAGGCTTTTTCCTGTTATCTCTAACTTGAAAAAAATCTGTGTGAGTCAGTGTTAGACTGGCTACTATCTGACCAGCAATACTACAGCAGTTTATACAGTGTGTCTAACTCCGTTCTTCATACAACTATCTCACACTTCTTTCGGGTCAGCTTGTAGAAACTCCTTTACCAATACCTGTTTGAATTTAGTTTCGTTTGTAAGTTTCATTTGGATAAAAAGTGTCCTTTAAATGAATAAAGGTCATCGGAATCTGAACTTGGCTCTGAAATTGGTCATTTATTGAACTGAGAGGCAGAAACATGTACAGAATAGGCACTGAAGACACTTCAGTACTTACTTATTGTGTGTGTATTTTGTTTATTGAATATGAGAATCATACCCAAACACAATGTATCTCCCCACTCTATAAAAACAGAGAAATTTAACCAGCAACTCGACTACAAGACTAACGCAGACAAAATGGCGTCCGTCACCTGAAGGCAAACTGTTATATACACACACACACCTGTGTAGTACACAACACAAGTCTGGCTACCGTTTTAAAAAATCTCTTTATCACACATTTTCTTGATTCAAATGAAATAAAAATTGTGTAGCACCCAAATGACCCTTTTATGAAAGGAAAAAAATGTTTTGTTAATACAGGAAATTTCTCATTTAGGATCTATTATCAGTTGTAAAACGATGTAAAAACGTTGTCTGACATAAAAATTATAAAAGTAACACACACAAAACAATTATTTAAAAAATCACCTGACAATATTTTATTTCGAAAGTGCGAATGTGTGTTACGAAGATAGCTACTTCCTTACTGAGCGAGACGAGGGAAAGTCCGTGTGGCTGAGGTTACGTCTTAAACAGCTGTACTTAAAATGTTATTTTAACTAACAAAGTAAATATTTTACACACTATAGTACACGGTTTAGGACGTAGCCGAGAGGCAACAAGCCCGGCACCTGCGCCGTTAGGTGAAATACGGTAGCTCTGGAGTTTGTTTTTTGAGCAAGTTGGTCTAAAGTTTACTCCAACTGGGTTCCAATCATCAAAATACAATCATGAGGAAATGTACAAAACATTAAGACAAACAAAAAACACGATCATTATAACTCTTGGTCACACTTACAGAACTCCGTGAGAGACTTGCAGGTCCAGTTGTCGTTGCGGCCTCGGCACTGTTCCCACATACTGGCATAGTGCGACTTGGCGTTTTCGTCCTCCACCCATCCGGACTGAGCCGCGATGGCGATGATGTCAAAAATGATGGCGAAAAGCAGGAGAAGAGGCAGGATCCACCTGCATCGGGGATACGCGATGCCACAACGAAACATGTCTGAAAGCAACGGTGTGTTCACTGCTCGGAGCTGAAAGCCGTGTTGTGTTGCTCGCCTGTTGTGTGTCTCAGTAAAGTATAAAGCGCTCCACCCAGTGTAACCTGAACACACTGGGTAATATGCAGGCAAATCTAATCACGCTCCAGAGCAGGAGGAGCCACACACTTTTACTTTTTTTTTTGCTCTTTTTGACCCGCCTAATTTTTTATTAATCTATGAAAACTTCTTAACAGACATAAAACAATATATTAATTCGATTAAACAGATAAGAAAGAGTAAGCACCCTGCTACAACAACAACAACAACAACAACAATAGAAACTATTATATAAAATGTAATGGTTGTAATGGTTATAATGGGAATTGTATTGTTTTTCATGGAAACTGTAATGGTCCCTGTGGACCTCTACTGGAAATTTGTTGCCTTTTGTAACTGTGGCATGTTGCAGTATGTCTAGTGGATACCATTAAGGACCAATAATGGAAATGGTTTTAATGGTTTTCATGGAAAGCATTAGAATTTCTGTGATGCTATTACTATTCTATTGTTGTTGTTGTTGTTTTATTTTAGTAGGGTCCACTGATATAAAATGACATCCATCCATCCATCCATCTTCTACCGCTTACCCCTTTTCAGGGTCACGGGGAACCTGGAGCCTATCCCAGGGAGCATCGGGCACAAGGCGGGATACACCCTGGACAGGGTGCCAATCCATCGCAAGGCACACTCACATACACACTCACACACCCATTCATACACTACGGACACTTTAGACACGCCAATCAGCCTACCATACATGTCTTTGGACTGGGGAGGAAAATCCCCCGCAGCTTAACCACTGAGCTACCACTGCTCTACTTGGTTTGACAAAGTAAAACAATTATCTGTTATGTGCTCAGAAAGAAACTAATACTAATCTCTACCTTGTAACTGAAAAGATATAACTATAAGAACCTTGAGGGTACCACCTCAGTGACTAGGAAAGGTACAGTTTAGAATTCTTTTTTGTTGTTGTACATTTACTCTTCTTCAGTAATTGCTTTATCCAGGTTAGAGAACAGAAGTGGATTCTATAAATATCAATATTTAAATCAAGATTTAAATAAAACACAGCAATATTGAACAGATAAAGATTGCACACAAAAGTTATTGCAACTTAAACATAAAAACAGTGCTGTCAGTAACATGGCCATCATGTTAGTGAGGCAATTAAGTGTTCATAAGCCTGATTGCATGCGGAAAGAAGCTTCCGGTGTCTAGTCGTTTTGACTCATATTCACCTGAAACACCTGCTTTAAGGAGTTCCAGTATGTGGTGGCCTGGGTGTGACTAAAGACGTAGATTATAAGTCACTTTCTGTTATCTCTTTAGATCTTTGATACATACATGAATTTAACTGCTTGGGTGTGAAATTTAATGGAATTACTTAAGATACCTGAGAAACTTCAAGGTGATGAAATTGATGATGATAGACAAGCCATTAAATCATGAACAACAATTATGAAATAAGAAAGAATGAAAAAAGTAATAATAGGGCGCACACTGGTTTAGTGGTCACACCGCCAGGGTTGGGGTTTGATTTCCATGGCTGCCCTGTGTGTGCGGAGTTTGAATGTTCTCCCCGTGCTGAGGGGGTTTCCTCCGGGTACTCTGGTTTCCTCCCCCAGTCGAAAGATATGCATGGTAGGCTGAGTGGCATGTCCAAAGTATCCGTAGTGTATGAATGGGTGTGTGACTTTGTATGTGATTGTGCCCTGCGATTGACTGGCACCTTGTACAGGGTGTACCCTGCCTTGTGCCCCATGCTCCCTGAAGGATAAGGGGTATAGAAAATGGATGGATAATAATAATAATAATAATAATAACAACAACAATAATCACAGCAATTCTACTACTACCACTACTACTACTAATAATAATAATAATTGTACATATGCATTTTTTTTTAAAAGGGGAGCATTATACCAGAAGAGACTTCATCCATAATTAAATCATATTTTGGATTTAAACTTAACATTTAACTACTTTTAATTGTTATTTAGCGTACTGCTTACCAGTGACGCCACCGGAAGAGGTGTCAAATCAACTTCCGTCCGCCATGTTGCAGTGAGACAGCGAGATTTCTAAGGAAAAGTTACGCTTTCAGTTTAATTGCAGACATGTTGTCTACACGGGCTTTTGGAGAAAACGGAAAGATGAAGGACTATCACTACACCGGGCCTGTAGAGCATAAGTTCTCCCCCTATGCCTTTAACGGAGGGTAAGAAATAAAATAAGTGTATGCTGAAACGCTCTTAGCCGGCTTTGTCATCTTCCCTGTATGCGGGGCTGGTGTAGTTAGCCAGACTTCAACCTCAGTTAATGTTTTAAAATGTCAAGGGTTTCGGCAGGAACGAGGAATAACCCACTCACCATTTATATCTTGAATACGCGAAGATAATTTTTCCGAGTATGAAACTTATGTTAACAAGACAAAGTCGTCATGCAGTCTTTTTAGCCGGTAGCTAGTTAGCTAGCAGTGTTGAGCTCTGTGCTATTCATGTTTCATTTGTGTAGCTTGATCTAACTCTTATTTCAATTAAGCGGTTAAATTTATAACACGTCATATTTCCATTTGTGAGTCTACGGTTTAATACACATAGGAACAGCCTTCTGATGATGTAGGGCATATCTAGAAAAAAAAAATAAAAAAAAAATAACTTAGCAGAATTGAAATTTCCTGAAGTGTGTATGTATGTATATACACACACACACATATGTATATATACATACACGCACATTATTTATATATATATATATATATATATATATATATATATATATATATATATAAATGTGTGTGTATATACATATAAGTGTATGCTGAAACGCTCCTAGCCGGCTTTGTCATCTTCCCTGTATGCGGGGCTGTTGTAGTTAGCCAGACTTCAACCTCAGTTAATGTTTTAAAATGTCAAGGGTTTCGGCAGGAACGAGGAATAACCCACTCACCATTTAAATCTTGAATACGCGAAGATAATTTTTCCGAGTATGAAACATATACAACATAACTCCAAAAAGTCACAGCATCTCGTTGTCTCTGATATTGTCCTCATTAAAATTGACAGGTGGAGTTGGCGGTGAGAAATCCTCAGCAGTTGAGAAAAGTCTCTTCTTAATCTCTCCCACTGTTTAGCTAGTTCACTAAGCTACCGTCAAGTGCGTTTAGATTTGGTGAGGTGTCCAGTATCTGGAATGCTATTGGCTGTTGTGTTAAATCAGCCAGACACTTCAACACACCATCAGTCTGACTTTCAGTTTCTAAAGGAAATCATTGTTTTGTATGGAATAAACGGCTCTCAAGCCATTTCATGAGGAATTTATATAATTGTGTTTGCCAAATGAATCCTGGTCAGTTTAAACCCTAAAGAGTAACTTGGTCTAACTTGTACATTTTGTCCCACAGGACTGTGCTGGCGGTGGCTGGAGAAGATTTTGCTTTAGTGGCCTCAGATACACGTCTAAGTGAGGGTTACTCAATCCATAGCCGAGACTCTCCAAAGTGCTATAAACTGTAAGTGACCAGATTGTTGGTATCCCTGCATGTAAATGTAGCAGTGTGTATAGTATAGGTGAAACAAGAAGAAAGCAAATGGTAACATGGACTGCATGGAAGACGAGTCGAGAGTTATTTGATCGCTGAGATTGAGCTCTTTTGTGCGTTCACACACAGGACGGACCAGACGGTGATCGGCTGCAGTGGATTCCATGGGGACTGTTTGACGTTGACCAAAATCATTGATGCGAGGCTTAAGGTAGGAGTGATTCCTGTAGATCCTGCAGTAATCTGATATCTATATCTGGTAAGGTTAAACCTACATATAAACACAGTCCACTGCCTGTAAAAATATCTAAACTGTCTTCTTCTGCTTTAAGAACGAACAGTAGGGCTCTTGGAGTGTCAAGTCAGGCTCAGTTGATACCTGATTGAAACAAATGGTCAAATTTTATATTTCTGGTGGTGACATGGAACTGCTAGCATGTCTTTTCTATTAATGTAATAAATAATTATGATAAATCGTTATGGGAAATAATAAGTACACCCCATGGAATTTTTTTTTTTTTTAACATATTTGAAACAGTGCCTATTAATAAAGTTGATACACTATCAAATGACACACAAAATTGACATTTTGTGGTAATTTTCACAACTTAAACTGACAAAAAAAAAAATCAGTCACACGGGAAAAAGTAAGTACACCTCTACTGTATTGAAGATTGCTTGCCAGTGATTAGAACCTGCTTAGGGAGTGCAGGTGGAACCCGTCTTATTTATACCCCTCTCATATCTAGTGTCTGATGTTCCCTTTGCTATTGAGGTCTGTGGCCACATGCCAAGATCTAAAGAGATCTGTAAGTCCTTCAAAAAAAAAATTGTGGATGCCTAGGAGTCTGGCAAGGGATTTAAAATGATTGCCAAATTATTTTAAATGCATCATTCTGCTGTAAGGAAAATAATCTACAAGTGGTGCAGAGTTCAAACGACTGCCAATATGTCCAGGACTGGCCGTCCAAGCGAGCGGACCGTCTGATGCAAGACTACAAGAGCCCCAAAATTTCATCAAAGGATCTGCTAGTAAGTCTTGCAACTGTTGGTTTTAAAGTGCAGACTTCTACAATTAGAAAGAGATTGCACAAATTTGATCTGCATGGGAGGCATGCCAGGAAAAAGCCTTTGCAAGATTATAGTTTGTTAATGAGCATACAGGCAAAGACCAGGCCTTTTGGAATAACGTGCTCTGGACAGATGAATCAAAGTTAGAGTTGCCACAGAAACAGCAGACATGTTTGGTGCAGACCAAAGACAGCTTTTCAGGAGAAGCACCTCATACCAACTGTGAAGCATGGTGGTGGAAATGTTATGGTTTGGGGTTGCTTCACTGTCTCAGGGACTGGACAGCTTGAATTCATTGATTCAGCTTTGAATTCTGCATCATATCAAAGAGTGCTTGAAGATAATGTGAGGCCATATATCCAGAAGTTGAACTGAAAGTGGACATTTCAACAGGATAATGATCCTAAGCACACTAGCAAATCCACCAACAAATGGCTCAAAAAGAAGAAATTGAGGGTTATGGAATGGCCTAGTCAAAGCCCGGATTTGAAATTTTGTGGGGGATTTGAAACGAGCAGTACATGCAAGAAAAACCTCAAACATCTGGCAGCTGAATGAATATTGCATTGAAGAGTGGTCAAAAATTCCAGCAAGTCTGGTGGACAATTATGCAAAATGCCTACAAGAAGTTATTTCTGCTAAAGGGGGCAATACTAGATTGTGAGGCCAAGGGTGTACTTCCTTTTTCCACAGAAGAATACCACATCTATTGATATTTCTGTTGAATAAATGACTGAAAAAGCTAAATTTTGTTGTAGTTTTGTTCAAGTATATCAATGTCATTAATAGGCACTGTTTCAAAGATGATCAAATGTTTGCTTGTCCAAATGTGTCAAAAAAAGCCAACAATTTCCATGGGGTGTACTTTTTTTCCATGGGGTGTACTTTCCATGGGGTGTATTTTTCCCCACATGACTGTAAATGTTTCCTTATGCATGTGGGTTTTTTTGTTTCTGTTTTTGTTTTAAAAAATTTTTTCAATATGTTTAGGAAAAGCACATGCTTATTAATCAAAACATGGTGCACTGTTTATTAATGAGCTATGCCTTTTTTGTAATACATTAAGTTATTTGTGTTTGCATGTTAAGTTACTCACTCTTCTTTCCTGTTGGAAGATATGATAACCAGATGGCACAGATTTTGTAATTACAGTAATCTGTTTTTGTTGATCAGTGTGGTGTTCCTTTCTGACAGATGTACAAGCATGCAAATAACAAGTCCATGACAAGTGGAGCTATTGCAGCAATGCTGTCGACTATCCTGTACGGCAGGCGTTTTTTCCCATACTACGTTTACAACATAATTGGTGGGCTCGACGAAGAAGGTAAACTTCTTTTTTTTCATGGTTATTTCATTTCAGTAGGCTTGGTATGGTTTTACTGATGGAGTTATATTGCTGTTATGTGCTACTTTGAGAAAGGACAATAAAGCAGAGTGTAAAAGACAGAGCAATCCTTTTATCACTTTGTAGCAGCTCATAATTTTGCCTCTCACTTCAAGGTCGAGGTGCAGTGTACAGTTTTGATCCAGTTGGTTCCTACCAGAGGGACGCTTACAAAGCCGGTGGCTCAGCAAGCGCAATGCTGCAGCCCCTGCTTGACAATCAGGTAAGATTACAACGGACAGCTTCACAACTGTCCGTTAGGGCATGTTGGTGCGAGGTATTACTCAAATCAACATGTACATGTATAAATGCAAGATAATTCTCACACATTAGTACATGTGGTTTAATTTTTTATATACATACATACATGCATGCATACCTATAACGTTAACATAGCTGATTGGTTCAGATTTAGAATCGTTTAAAATATGAATAGTTTAAAATAGTTTAAAATAAAATTCTATTTAAAAAAAATAATAATAATAGTTTAAAATACTTAAAAAATACTTTACAGGCGCCTGGAGGAAATTTCTCATGGAATACGATGAGTATTTAACTTGATATAAAACAGGAAAGAACAGTGATGGATTTACCAAATGATGAAGCCATTTTTTGGTTGTTAAATCTTATTCCTCTAAACCAGTGGTCATCAACCCTTTTCCTGGAGATCTACCTTCCTGGAGACTTGAGCTCCAACCATAATTGTGCCCACGTGACCATCTAATCTTTGCATTAAGAAGTTCTTGATCAGCAAAAACAGGTGTGATAGACATTGGTTGGAGATGAAACTGGCAGGAAGGTAGATCTCAAGGTGGAGGGTAGGTGACCACTGCTCTAGTCCGTAGTAGCAATTAAAATGGAGGACAAAAGTATTCAAATTAAAGAGATAGTTCACCCAAAAATGATAATTCTGTCATCAATTACTCACCCTCATGTAGTTCCAAACCCATAAGACTTTCGTTCATCTTCGGAACACAAATGAAGGCATTTTTAATAAAACCTGGGAGATTTCTGTCCCTCCGTTTACAGTCCAGTAACCAAAACTTTCAAGCTCCAAAAAGTTCATAAAGGCATCGTAAATGTAATCCATGTGACTCAAATGGTTTAATCTCAATTTTATGAAGCGATATGAATGCATAGATCTCCGATTCGCGCTCACCAGAGAACCACGACACGTGTTATGTTGATGTGAAAGCGGCCCAAAAAAATGCAAGTCTGCGGACATCTTTGGTACATGGATTGTTCTGCGTGACTCCGTTTGTGTACTGCGTCCCTCTTCCTCTGCTGTAAACAGTGTAGCACTTCCGGGTCCCAGTAGGGACTTTAAGCAACAGCTGCAAATGGAACAGCAACGGCATCGGCATTGTCGTTGTATTGCGCGTGCGCGACTTTAACTCCTACTTCATGACGTTCTACTGTAACGTCTACTACGGGAGAATACCTGGTTTGCTGTAGTCATTACAATGTAACAGATTAGGTAAGTAAATGTTGTGTTTTATGGTATATGACACTGTAATTGTATCAGTCTATGATTATACCATTAGTCTTTTATTTAATCTGTGTTGATATGCTTTAAACTTCAGCTAATTTAAATTTTCTGACACGAAATTCATTTAGGCATTCGTCTTCCTTCATATAATCAAGATTAAAAGGCAGTTATTGCTTACATGGTAAATCTAGGTTTTTAGACTTATTGGCATCATACAAGAGTAAAACCTCTTTTCTGACAGTAGATAATTATTTAATTACTTAATTTGAGCTTTTTTGCACACATAGAGCATTCATATCTCTTCATAAAATTGGGATTAAACCACTGGAGTCGCATGAATTACTTTTATGATGCCTTTATGAACTTTTTGGGACTTGAAAGTTTTGATCCAAAGCTTCATTTGTGTTCCGAAGATGAACGAAAGTTTTATGGGTTTGGAATGACATGAGGGCGAGTAATTGATGACTGAATTTTCATTTTTGATGATAAACAGCTTTTATGAGGTTAGTCTTATTGGGTATAGTAAGCTCTATAGCTTGATGCTCTTTAGTCTTGATACTTGAGAATGCAAAAGCTAGAACAATTGTTGCTGCGAAGCTAGTAAAATCTTTGACAAAACCTTTTCCACTTGGTTTTACACAGATTGGATACAAGAACATGGAAAATGTGGAGCAGTTGCCATTGACACTGGATAAAGCCGTACAGCTGGTTAAAGATGTGTTCGTATCCGCTGCAGAGAGAGATGTCTACACTGGAGATGCGCTCAAGATCTGCATCATTACCAAGGAAGGCATCCGGGAGGAGAATGTACCACTCAGGAGAGACTAAAGAGCCTACATGACTATGCCAGAAACCGCCCTGCTTTCTCTCTTTTTTCTGGAATTAATATGTTCACTCTGAATATTGAATACTGCTTTATTGTCCTTTTTTGTATTCTTGCCCAAGAATAAAAATACTAAATAGTTGCAAGGTCTCATTTATTTGCTGTTGTAAATTGTTTGAGACATCAGGTTAAGTCGTATCAGGTTATAAACAAACAAATACACTACTGATGTACGTGCTATTCAACATAAACTTTCATTTGAATTACACACACTGTCATTGGTTGTAAGATGAGGCTCACCCTAGCTGTAGAAGCAAGTGCATCTCTACAATCTCTAAATCTCTATCTCTAAAATAAAAAAAAATAAACAGAAGATCATTAGTGAAAATTGAGTGGTTTTAAAATAAATTGGGGACTTTTTTTTGGTAACAAATAAATAAAACAAGTATATCTCACTCCTGTAACAGCAAGTGACCTTTTCAAAGAGTGGTTTTATGCATTCCAACATTAAAAGCTTAAATAATGGTCTATAGTTTTCTGTGACTAAAAACTTTTATATAAAAATATTTATAAAAAAGATTTATAGAAAAAAAAATCATAATGCCTAGTATTATTTTTTGTACATATATTCAGTATATTCATTTTGGTTGATTTAGTCGAGCTTTATTTTTCTATCCTTTTATTAACAATTAAATTATAGGGCAATATGAAATAAAAACTGGCCTTAAAGAATGCTTCTTAGGTCATTTCTCTGCATAGATTCAGTTTTAGTATAAATGAGCCCCTGTTAAATTGACAGATTTTTGTTATGTAAAAAATAATAATAAACCAAGATAAATCATGTGACAACTTTTTCAAAAGGTATATTTGGTGCATAAAAGCACATCACCAAAAGAACACTATACCCACAGTGAAGCTTGCTGGTGGCAGCATCATGCTTTATGGCTGCTTTTCTTCAGCCAGAACTGGGGCTTTTATCGAAGGGGGAGGAATCATGAATAGTTACGTATACCAGTCAGTATACTACTACTAGTAAGCTGAAGATGAAAAGGAATGTCACGTTTCAGCACGACAATGACCCAAAGCATATAATCCAAATCAACAAAGGAATGGCTTAATCCAAAATCAATGATTTTGAATGACTTAGCCAGAATCCAGACCTGAGTCCAAGTAAAAATCTGTGGGGTGACCTGAACCTGGCTGCACACAGGAGATGCCCTTACAATTTGATGGATCTAGAATGTTTTTGCAAAAAAATAGAGTGAGAAAGTATTGCCAAGTCAAGACGTGCTACGCTGATAGACTGTTCCCCAAAAAGACCGAGTGGTGTAATAAAATCAAAAAGTACTTCAACAAAGTATTAGTTTATGGGTGTGCAACTGAGGTTGTTTTTCTGTTCACCTGCCACGGAGTAGCCTCATCAAAATGCGTAATTGTGATTTAGAAAAGTTAGCACTGAACCGCGTACATTTGTGCCTTTCGTTCAAGCCACACTTAACACTTTTCACATCCACAGTGCCGAGTCACATTAGCGAGGTAGCGCTTGATGTGCTAACGAGCGACTGTGGAGCCTCGTACATAATCGTAAGTATGAAAACCTGTGTTGAGTAGAACATTTTCATAGTTTTTTTTTGCAAGTATAGAGCTAACTAAGGTGCATGTTTGTTGTGTTTTTAAGTTATTTGGCAATGGGTCCAAGTGCTTAAAACTGGACGATTGAAGGATTAAACCAAACAGACATTGAACTAACAGCTGAAGATGGCACAGTGAAGAAATACCACAGAGAGATCTCGAAGCTGTCCTCAACAGCTAAACTCACCGCGCCGACTATAGAGGCCTGTCCAGACTTTTCTCCTAATCTTTTTGAATACTCAAGTAAGTTGTTTTGTTTATTCGAAATCCCTCCAGGACCATGTTTCAGCATACACTCGTTGGACATTTTATCAGGTGCAGCCACCATACAATTACTGACACACTGTAGCTTTTGTTGTCCTGCACCTCTACCCTACAGGTTCCCAGTCCTGGTCCTGTCCTGCACATTTGAGTGTTTTTCCTGCTCTAAAACAGCTGATTTGATGAGGAGATCATTAACAGGTTCCTGAGTTGAAGTGGGCATGTTAAAGCACTTAAAACACTACAACGCTCAGGGCAGGGTTACACCAGCACTCGGGTTGGAAACCAGTGCTTCATCCTGTCAATGGAACCACCGTAGGACCACCGCTGTCCAGATATTTCCTCATCTCACTGTCATGTCCGGGATTGATTTTAAACACATAAAAGCCACGGCAGGATTTATAATAGATCACCAAACTAAAAGTACACACTGACACTGGTGAACCTCCAGCTCTATAGCTATAAGGTAGACCAACATTGTGAGTATGTCTAAAGTAGACCACTCTATAAGGTAGACCAACAATGAATGAGTATGTCTCTCAGTCTCATAATGTGAAGGTCGTGAGTTCGATCCTCACACAGCGCATGAATGTGTTGAACAATGGACTCTTCTCTCTTCTCCCTGTTGCGGTCAGGTATGCGCTTTCGCTCTCCAAAGGCCAACACACAGAGAATGAGGCGGAGCGTCTTCCCGTAGGCCATTCAGGCGCTCATCCAGGACAACACTAACTCAGCCTGATATTGCACAGCATCATTTTGCACAAACAGCTGCACTGTATGCAAAATATATACAAAACATTGTCGTATTGTTTCTGCCACTGATCTGTGTATCCATCATATTATATTTCTATATTTTGTATTTTCTCTAGAGTGTAAATTTCTACAGACAGTCGAAAAAAGTATTTCACTGCACGATGTACTGTGTATGCTTGTGTGTGTGACATTGTCCTTTAAAAAACCCCCAAAACTTTAGCACTTACACCTCGACTCTGTGCACTTTGCTTTTCTAGAACTCACTTAAAAGATCTTGTATGGTAGCACTACTTGTATTCTTCTCTGCTTGATATATCGCTTTGCTTGTATTTCCTCATTTGTAAGTTGCTTTTATAAAAGCGTCTGCTAAATGAATAAATGTGTGACAAATAAATGTTTAATTTGAAATGTACACTGTTTTAAAACCCCATCAGCACTGCTGCTTCTGATACACTTGTATGAACACAATACACACAGTGGCATGAGAACCGTCCACCACCCAAACAACATCTGGTTAGCGGTGGCCCGAGGTAGAGCACTGTGACAAATGGTTCATCTCAACAGATGGGTCCCAGCCAGTTTATCTACATGACCTACATGACAGGTAGATACCATGGCTAATGTGTGTATGTATAAGGTAGGTACCTATTAACGTAGCCTGAGTGTACAGAATCAGGGTTCTCTAAACAGGACTGCATACAAGGTCAAATAGTAAAACAGTATAACTGTCTGTACAAACTGAAAGTAACTGTAGACAACCATATATATTACAGAAACAGATAAGTCACTACTTTCTCCTCATCCCAGACCTGTGTCAGATTGTCTACATCATGCTATAGGCTGTTGCATGGTGACAGTGCCAGATCCTAACATGAAAGTGGGGGTGATTGAGAGCTGCAGCGCTGATCCTGTGTTTCTGAATGCTGGAGACCCCATGGTCACTGTGACAGTTTTGTCACCAGATGGCACAAATTCCCAAGTAAGCCTCAATTTTATCACTACTCATGAATTCATGTCCAACCTGCCTGGAAAAGGTTCATTTATAACCCACATCTCATAGATCTGTTGAGTTGGATCAGATTAGTGATGCAATTAAAGTGTAAAAAAGGATCTCCAGTGGTAGTGTTGATGACTAAAAAAAAGTACAAACCAGTGTTTATACTGGAACCCTCTTCCTTGAGATCTACCTTCCTGCATCTCCAACCAAAATCTAACACACCTGTTTTAGTTGATCAAGAACTGATTAGATGGTCAGGTGGGCACAATTATGGTTGGAGCTGAAGTCTTCAGGAAGCTAGATCTCCAGGAACAGGGTTGGTATAAACTATTACTTGAATACTGGTGACGTGGAAACGTGCATACATGTTTCTGAGTAACTTTCTGAGTAACAGTGCTACCATTTACATGCTCTTGTTGACTGGCCTTTCCCACTGTAGAAGATCCTCATGGTAATCCTTTTGTTGGGTATGATTACTTTGTAGCAAGGGTTCTCAAATTATTATTATTATTATTATTATTATTATTTTTTTTTTTTACAGCCAGGGACTGTAAAATAAACTCCACACACTCCCAATTGGTTGTCCTATTCAACTATTCAGATGTTATGCTTATTTAGACTCATTATTTAAATGTATATAATAATATTCTGCCTATTTATTAGAGACATGGAGCTTTAGCTTTAAATTCCCGAACACATTAGATCCAAGTTGACATTATTTATTTGCATTGACTTTGTTTGTGTCAATGCAAAGCCAAAACAGCAAAATTCATGTCTAGTCACATAAATATTGTAATGTGTGTATTCTGGATGGCTTATTAAAGGCATTGCTGGCATTACTTGCTGTGTATGCTCTGGCTGATGATAATGATTTTCATGTTTTCCGGTGTACACTATAACAGTTAGGAATAAATTCCATTAGCTGTTACTTTCTGTGAGTTTGAATGTCCTGTATCTTTAAATGTCCTCTATAGAGCTTTGTCAATAAATCCAAGGTAGGAAAACCCCATACTGTAAGAACAGTTGATTTAATTTCATAAGAATTTGGTGTGTGTTCTGACAAATCCAAATGTTTTTTGCTGTGACCCAAAAGTTGTCTTCTCAGCACTGTATATTGATCTGCTGACCTGGAGGTCAAAGGTGCACAATGGAGATCCACTATGTATTCTGTAGTATGTATGTCTTCTGAATTGTTGTATGTTTGATGTTCTCATGTACAGTGTTGCTGTAATGACTGCTCAAGCTCTGAGCGTGTGTATTGGTCAGGGACAGGTGACTCAGCAGTTAGAGAGGGTGCTGTTGGATGCCCAATTTGCTTCACTTAAAGTTCTCACTGAGCAGGAGAACATAATCAAGCAAGCCTAGATGACTAAGAGGTGCCAAGCTCTCTCTGCTTTCATAAGGCTCTCCTGCATCTCCACCTGCAGGGAACTCCTGGATCTGCAGTTAAAGGTGAGTGACTTTTTCCACATGGCCACGTGAGTGTTTTATTCACTTGCACATTTATAACACCATTTAGGCTTGATCGCTCCATGTGGCTTGTTTTTGATCTGTATAATCGGTATGTATTGTAAATAATTAACTTATCAATACATGTAGATAGCATGACAACCATATCTTCAGCAACCACAGGGCAAAACCATCATCCTCAATATTGACAGGCAATGTGGCTCTTTTTTGTAAGTCAGAGCAATACAGTATTTGCACTGAGAAATACGGAAAACATTCCTTTACTTACATTAATATTATTCAGCTTACTGTGTCTGAGCTTAACTTTAATCATAGTTGAATTTCTAGAAAGTTCCTTTCCGAATATCCTGAGATTTACCTCCCTAATACAATACACTGCACATCCTAACAATCTGCAGTGCAACTGGACCCTCACACTGCCGAAGTCAGAAAGATTAGAGTAGACCTAACAACTTGTCTTTCACTGGAACTAGCTTACATGGTAGGAGACAATGAATGCATTTAGGTCATGCTGTGGTTGCGAGTGTGGCTAATCATGGTTAGAAAATACTGATGCATTTTTAATACAATATCTATTTGTCTGATCTTATGTAAATAACTTAGAGGCTCATCACGTTTGTGAATTACAGTATACATTGTTATTGCTCACCAAACCTCTGAAATTCTTGAATAGA
This sequence comes from Ictalurus furcatus, assembly GCF_023375685.1. NCBI lineage: Eukaryota > Metazoa > Chordata > Actinopteri > Siluriformes > Ictaluridae > Ictalurus > Ictalurus furcatus. The sequence continues at coordinate 6,379,378 of NC_071257.1, read as the reverse complement.
TATAATATTAGGATGATACAGCATTTGGTATCGGATACTTCATTTAGATGAGTCATTGTTTCTGGTCTGTGCAGGTGTGCGAGTTGGAGGTCAGGAACACGCCTTGCAGCAGCACTGCGTTATGCCTGCTGAGTGCTCAGCTAGCCCAATGCAACGGTAACGCTGGCTCAGAAACGGGTCGAGCTGCCTTGGCCAACGCCTGCCTCAGTTTCCAGGCTAGCATGATGTTGGAGGGATTGCCATTGACTGGTGATCCTCCTAAACAACTGACCAGTAAGCGAGCACTTCAGGGTTAAATTTCGACTTGGATATATACAGTTGCAATCAAAATGATTCAACCCCCATTGCAAATCAGATTTATTGTTAAAATTTACAGACTTTCAGCTGTTTGCAATGAACAAATAAAACAAAAGCAATTGAAAGCAAGTGGTTTCCCCATTTGTGCTGTTGTGAGGGATTCTATTCAGGGGGTTGAATAATGATGAAACTGGAGAAGTTGCATTATAGGTTGCATTTTCAGTTGACTTTGGGGAAAGCACTTGAAGCATTCGTTGTGTTGAACTATTCCAATTGCTTTTGTTTATTTGTTCATTGCAAACAGCTGAAAGTCTGTAAATTTTAACAATAAACCTGATTTGCAATGGGGGTTGAATCATTTTGATTGCAACTGTAATAGTATTTCAATCCATAATTTTTTGTCAGTCTATTGTTTTACCTTCAAATAGTCCTGTATGACTGTGTGATTTTCACTTTGTACAGACCCGAAGTAGTGGCAGGAGCACTTGGCTAAAGGGAAGGAGAGAACAGAAAAGCAAATCTGCGTTAAGGAAGTGAAAGTGAGCAGGTCATTTGAGCGCACTGGTGCTGGAAGAGGGAATGGAAAAGGGGCTCCAGCCCAAGGGGGAACTACAGCCATGGCTAAAACATCTGCTACAACTCGAGGGGTCAAAACCGTTCCAGGAGCAGCAAGGTTACCATCTGAGACACAGGGACACATCTGATGCATTAAGGCTTAGCATATGTTCCAAGGACAGGAGTGTAATGAACAGAAAACGATTGAAACTATGCATCTAATATATTTAACCCTTTCAGTCATTTCATAGTATCTGAATTAATTTTTTAGAATTTTTTTAAAAAAGTGCATTGATCAAGTGATTCTCTTTTCCAAGTTATCTCAGAGGAGTGGCTGTGGTTAAGCGGGATGGAAAGAGTGCATGCTAACCAAGCCCGAAAACCCAGTTTTCTGCCAGCAAGTCCAAACAGCAGTGCATCACGCAACACACAAAACCAACAGGTTTGTCCAGCAACTGTTCACATAATTCACTGTGACTGTTTTTGCCTGTTTGCTGATAGTTATCACTGCATAAGTGATATTGGTATCGATGTTTGTTTGTTTTTTTTAATATGCTAGATACTCTGGTTTCCTCACACCTCCTTTAAAACAGGCCCGTAGTTTAATTGGCTACTCCTAAACTGCCCCAAGAGTGAATGGTGCCCTCTGATGAGCAGGTGATAGATTGGCAACCTATCCAATATGTGTGTTCCTGGGACAGACACCAGACTGACCTGACCAGGATAAACTGCAGATGAACAACATATTCCTCAATCTGTAGTTTTTACATTTACTATTGTAGCAATGCACAGTATGGAAAAGCTAGATGTGTGATGAACACTGTCCTGTTGTGATGATGCGTATTAATTTTGTCCATGTTAGTTCCCGGGATTAGGTTTTTATAGAATTGTCATTTACCTGTTCATTTGAAGAAAGGTAATTTACTGGGGTTTAGAAAGCAAGTAGCTACTGCTAGGGCTTTCTGAAACATACTGAGACAATGACCAGTAATCTTAACGAAACAGCATAAAATGAGTTTCAGACGTGATCATTTTGTGTGGATTTAAATAGCGCCTTTGGAGGAGAAGTGCAAGATCAGTGATTCCACCGCTCCAGCAGCTCTGAACCTGGAGTCCCATGCTCCTAGGCTAGGATTAGCCAGAGCCCTGGCACATTCTTCAAACTCCCACCAGTAGGCCTGCTTTCTCTACCAAGCGGTTATCACCATGTCTCCACAGGTTAGATCACTTCATTGGACATTGATTTCTTAAAGCTGGTGCTCATTGTGGTTTGTAAGGATGTATTTCAAGTTCATACATGGAGCTGGCAAACCTACTGCTGGAAAGTGAACCACAGGCCGCTGTAGATATTTAAAGCAGATTCCCTTTAAAGCCTGTTTAATGAACAAATATTTGATGATCCCTTCATCACAGGAGAGATTGTTCACATCCTCATGAAGCAAGAGCTGTATGCACATCCACAGCTGGCTCCTAATCTGATTGCATATGGGAAAGTCATGGGGCTCAGTAGGTTTATTTGTGGCAGGAAAATATGACCAATTTAAATGCTGGATATAAATGGATTTAGGCTTTTGCTCACTTTACAGGTTCATTTCCATCCATCCATCTTCTATACCGCTTATCCTCTCAGGGTCGTGGGGAAACCTGGAGCCTATCCCAGGGAGCATCGGGCACAAGGCGGGGTACATCATGGGCAGGGTGCCAATCCATTGCAGGGCACAATCACACACACATTCACACACCCATTCATATACTACAGACACTTTGGACATGCCAGTCAGCCTACCGGGCATGTCTTTGGAGGAAACCGGCGTACCCAGAGGAAAACATGCAAACTCCGCACACACAGGACCACGGTGGGAATCAAACCCCCAACCCTGGAGGCGTGAGGCGCATGTGCTAACCACTAAGCCACCATGCGAGGTTCATTTCCCTTTCTGTTATTATGGATTTGGTAGTTAGTTTATTAGTTAACTAAAACCATCTGCAAGCAAAAAATTTGCATGAATTAAAAGCTTTTATTTAAAGATGGTTTACTGTGAAAAACATTTCATATTCAAAAGTAACGGCACAGGTCCAATTAGGAGAAGACTTCAGTTCATATCATTTCACTTTAACTGAAGTTAGTCATGTTTGTTTGTATACAAACAGTCTCACATTTGGTTTGTAGAGGAAACACATAATAAGAAGAAGAAGAAGAAGAAGAAGGCGGCGGCGGCCCAGAGTCATAGGACATGAGCTCATACTCTGTTCAGCTTGGTGACTATGAGGACCCGCACAGACTGATCAAAGGAAGCACACACACACAGGCCCTGCTTGTCGGGACTCCAGTCCAGACTGGCGATGGGTTGTGTGGACAGAGTGATATTCTGCAGGAGATTGAGTGTCCCAGCCACTCCTCTGTCTACTCCATCTCCATCCTTCTCACTCCTTTTTTCTGGATACTCGCTGCAATAAGCCAGAATTGTCAATACAGATCAGTGGTTCTTAGTGCTGGGATGATATATCATCAATGTTGTGACAAATTATGGATGACACTTTTGACATATATGTATCGTCAGCCTTTTTAATAAACATAACCATGAATGCATCATTAAATAAAATTAAAAAAAAAAAATTTAAAAGCAGCACTACTGTGCTGCTGCCAGTGTGTTAGTATATTTATATATGGTGATACAAATCGTGTATCTTCCTCCACTAGCTGAATTAAAAACTACACGTGCTTACATTCTAGTCCTGCGTTCTCATACTGCTCTTAACTCATCCACTTCCCCTTGCCATTTCCCGTTGAGAGAACCTCACTCCTCATCTTAAGGGCTATTCTAATACTGAATAAAGGCCCAAGCGTCTCAATTTTCTGTTTCACGACGGTAAAACCTCTCCCAGCACACACACCTCAGGTAGTTACTAGTGTGAAACTGGTGATATGCGTGTCGGAGTTGTAAGGGGGAAACAGCAGAGGGTTTGTTAATAACAGTACAACTATACGGATATTTTTTCACTTACTATTTCCATAAGTGCAGGTTCCCAGCTCCGCCTGCTGTCATGAAGATGTCCCGGTTTTGGGGCAAATGCCTCACTTGCCATACAGTAGATTTGTGGGCCTTAAATACAGACAATAGCAGTGAAAGTAAATAGAATAGTAGTGGGTATAAATACTTAATAGCTGATATCATGCGAGCAAGTGCTCTCAGGCTCACCTTTTCAGAAACAGATGCAAAGCCTTTGGTCGGATGCTGAGTTCTCATGTCAAAGACATGAAATTTGCCCTCTAAAGATGTCGCCACTAGTTTATTCATATTGATATCTTTTCTGTCAAATTCAACACTGCACACCTATAAAATGCAGAAAGTTTTTGTTTTTTTTAGTTTTTAAATCGCTGATGTATTAAATATGTTACTTATCAACATTTAGAAAATCTCAAAGTACTAGGACACTTTCTTATGAGACTCTAAACCAGGGGTGTCAAACCTGGCCGATAAAGGATCTAATCCAGCTCACCAAATGAATTTAAAAACTGTATAATTGAATTGAAAGATTTGAAAAAAATAGCAAGTCTCTTTTTTTTTTGTCCACTAGGGGGCAAACTAGTCCAGCTGAACATTTTACTGTCACTACTGTATGTCTCCTTTCAAAAGAACTCATTTACAGGTTTCACAGTAATGGGGGTGAACACTTGTACAATCACAATTTTTTTTGTAAATATTCTGCAAATCATTTAGATTTTTTCCACTTCAATATTATAGAATATTTTGTGTAGATTCATGGCGTTAAATCCCAATTCAAGCCAGCATGTGTACATGGTAAAACCATAATTTGGCATTTTTTTTGGACCACAAATTGTAGTCTGCTCGTCTGTTTTGTGAATTATATACAGTATGTGCGCTCATAACGTATCTTTCCGATAAATGCAAATAAATGAACACATTCACAAAGAGTGGCTGACGTGTTGTCGGTCACTAATCTAATTTTTTTTTGCTTTGGTCCAATTCACTTGACCGTGGACTAAATGTAATGTGGCCCTTAAATGAGTTTGACACCCCTAACATATCCTATGTGTGCTATATGAAAATGTAGCTTACGCCATTTTTAATATTTTTCTCCCATCGCAGAGACATATTTCGGAGATCAAACAGCTTAATATCGCCGTTGTCATAACCAGCACATACACAGCGGTCCTGGTCGTTAAAGGCGTGACCTTTGAAGGAAAAGACGACCATGAATCAGCTAGGCATACACATCATTGGCTACACATCATGCTTTGAGAAAACAGCTTAATACAAAACTGACACTAAATCAAAAGCCTTGTACCCGATAACAGGAATTAACTTGTCTCGTATACGCTCCATATCATTCATTGTAATGCAAGTGTGTAATTGTTGGCAAATTGCTGTTGTATGAAAGGAATAAAACATTTTGGCACATGCTGTTATATGAAAATAATAATAAAAATGCAAGGATGCAAGTTAAACGAAGCTTATCACACCACCCCGGCATGGATTATTTTCCTAGAACAGCACGGCCTGTTGTGTTTCATTCCTTAATTACATGCCATGCTAAAGTGAACAAGTCACTACTACAGTACAATACTACATACAGGTGGAACTGTAGCATAAACACATGGTATGACAATCATACAATGCAATGTTGTAAATATCACAGTACAAGTTAACACACTGGAATAAGATTCCCATATGCTTCCATTTCCTTATCATTTAGTACTAGTATCATGGTTTAGCATGATATCTGTAGTGCTATAAATACACACCAAATGCAACAGTCCAACAGTCTCTCTTGGTCTCGCCTTCTGTCGGCTCCATGTTCGCCACAGGTTTGTCCTTTTGCCTCGGATCCCACACTTTAACTGTACCTACAAAAACAAGACCGAAGAATAAGCAGATACACCATCATCATCATAATAATAATACAGTACCAGGTATAATAGATAGATCGTACATACTGATATTCAACATGCACAATATTATTATTTATCATCGTTATGTCTGGATTGCAATGTTAAACGTGTCGTGTGTGTGTGCAGCATTGCAAACAGTTACAGTTAAACCTGTATTTGTAATTTTGTTATAATATCATGAACCAGGATAAAAACACATGCCATATATTATAACACCAAACATCAGAATTTGTAGCGACGGCAAACTAACCATCTCGGCTCCCTGTAACGATCTCTGGTGCGCCGTCTCCAATGCCTAAGCCTCCAACTCCGTCGATGCTGTTGATTATTTCCTTGTGGCCTTTCACAGAGTACACTGGAACCTCGGATGCCTCAAGATTCCTACAGGTATAAGATTTCGCAATTCGGCTCAGAACAAAGCTCGTGAGTGTATGGAATGAACGGATGAACAGGTGTAAAGTAGGATGGTCAATCGTACCACACGTGAAGGTTGCCGTCAAAATCGCCTGTGGCCAAATGCCTCTGCTGGAGAGATGTCGCCCCAAATGTTCCACATTTGAACGCCTTGGGCTTTTCGATCTGAAATATCAAAATACAGAAATACACGACCAGTCAGACTTTTAGACACACCCGTTCTTTATTATTATTTTTTCCTCCACATTTTATAATAATAATAATAATAATAATAATAATGTCATCAAAACTCTGGAATAACACAAATGTGATTAAAAAAAAATCCAAATAATTTTGTATTTTAGCATCTTCAAAGTAGACAGCCTTTTTGCGTATAATTTCCAGAAATGTATTCTTGGCATTTTCGCAAACGATTTCTTGAGGAATCCCCCGAGATGTTTTTAAAACAGTATTACAGGAGTTCCCACCGACGCTGGACACTTATCGGCTACTTTTCTGAATATTTCGCACCAAGTTATCCGTTTAAAAATAAAAAAAAATTTTGTAAATAAAATGTTAGTTTTCTAATGAAAGAAATTAATATGTTGGCGCGATTATATTTTTGTCTACAACACCGATTTAATCATACCGATTTAAATATTTAATCATACGCCTTCAAATCAAAAGGTTTTGAAGATCATGAGAAACATTTCAGTCGAGTGTGACCAAACTTTTGACCGGTAGTGTAGAACATCCATAGAAACATATGAGAACAATGATATGTACAGAAGAAAATATGCATATTTTAGCCTTGTTCACACCTGAAGTTATAACAGTACAAAGATCTGTTTGTCTAACACAGCTATTTTTTTTCCTCCTCTGATTTGTTTGCCCATGTGTTCCTTCCTCACCTTTGACTACACGTTCATATTTAACCTCTTTTTGTTAAGGCTAACAGAAATTTGGACCAAACCCTTAAACCAAATCATTTTACAAGATAGGGGAAATGTGAAATGATGTGGAGTTGATCCTGATGCATAGACCTACATTTCTGACCACCAGTTTGATCAAACAGACATACAGCTGCATCTAAAAAAAATGTTAATATTGTGGAAAAGTTCATTTTTCCCCGTAATTTAGTTCAAAAAGTGGAACTTTAATATATTCTAGATTCATTACTTATACAGTGAAATCTTCCAAGCCTTTTTTTGTTTTTATCTTGATGATTGCGGCTTACAGCTCATGGAAATCAAAAATCCAGTATCTCAAAATATTAGAATAAAGAATTTGGTGTTTATAGCCTCTGGTATACTTCGGGGTTTTTTATGCGTACGAATAACCTTTCAAAGTATACTCCATTTGACACGGACGCGTACGCAGGCGGTCGAGGCATGCGCATTAGGACAACTTGCACTACCCCTCCTGGCCACAAGAGTCAGTATAGAGCAGTAGTGTGCACGGGAGCTGAGGGGGCAACTCTGTACTTACAAATTCTATCTTAATGGTACGTTAACTTGATTAAAAAAGGGGGTAATAATTATACAAGCGTATTTACACTGCGAAATTGCAGTGAAACGAAAAGCAGTTGTATAAAAGTCTTGTTTTCTTCAGCAGCCGTGCGCCATCAATCTGGAACCGACGCTGCTAGCGGTTGCTATGACAACGGTGTATAGAGAGTTTTCTAGAAGCGGCTAGCTGCTTAGCCTGTCACCTAGTGACTATCTAAAGCTGCAAAAATACGGCTTAACCTTAACAACAACAACTTTCACCTCTTTGACAAGCTGCACGTCTCCGTGCTGAACCTCGTACACCTGCAGGACCCCAGTTCCTCTGGCGAAGTTTCCCATACAAACAAACTTCGCGCTGCACGGAATCCACTTACAGTCGAACAACGTGTAGTTCAGGCTCTTCTGGGTGTGCGCAATGATCTGCGGCTTTTCCAGAGGCGTTGACATTTCGGCCACAAATAACACCGAACCAGCTCGAGGTTTTTAGACGAATTCGAAAGCGTATTCTATTGCAACCCTGAGTGAGACAGGCGTATGGTCCCGTTTTCAACCTGTATTACGAGAACCCCTGCCTCCTGCGCTCTGACTGGCTGCAGGTTCAGAGTTGACACAGAGTTAGCCAATCGAGCGACGGAACAGAAAAGTGTTAGCAAATCACAGTGAGGAGGCGGAACTTGTCGGAATGCAGGTGGGAAAAGGTGTCAGGAAGATGTGGGTGCTGCATGTACAGCTGTTCGTATGATTGCCTGACCATTTATTCACAACTCACGCTATTATAAACGAGTCCTTAGCGGAGTTTAGTTTGTCGTTTTCTATTAGTGTAAATATGTTTACAAATACAACGCGATTCTGGTCCTGGTATATTTTTTAAATAGCTCTGGGAAAATTACAAACGCATACAGGCAGTGGTCGGACGAATCTGGGGTCCTTTTGGTAGAATGGAGGACACCGCGTGCTCGAGATAAACAGTTCCTCGAATTAATCCTACGTATCTTTTATCACGTTTATAAGCAAGAGCCACTCGGAAGTTCACGATGGAGACGGTTAGTAACCCAGCCTCTGAGGAGATCAGTATTGTGGAGAATGGAGAAAACACGGACACTTTCCAAAAGGTAAAATCGAAGAAAACGTCCAAACGTAAACGTGATCAGGGTGAAGCCGAAATGAAGTCTGAAGACGCAGTGGCACCGAAGAGACCACAGTTTCCCCCGATATCAGGAGACAGACTGAAGGTAACTGACAATCACTCAGTTCTGTCAAAACATATGGACTTGTACACAGTTTAATCCTACATGACGAAGCCTGCTGGATAAATCTTTGTCTTTGTGCGCATGCGCGACTCTCAGCTGATTCGAACAACCGAGACACACATACATTTGTTTATTTAGATTTTTGTTTTTTGTTAGCAAACACATCACCGGGATCCACATTGTTAAAAAAAAAAAAAGCCAAAACATTCGTTTTGCTGCCCACATTTATTTTGAAGAGTTGTTAAACATCTACAGCTGTCCTTTAGATCAGTGTTTTTTCAAAGTGTAGCAAAGCCACAACGTCCATGGTTTATTTTTATATTTAGTTATTAGCCTATTTGACTGCTCATTTGAATGAAATGACTTCAATAAAAAAAGTCTGTGTATAAATAATATCCGCTTGTTCTGTTAGTGGAAAGCTTAGGAGCGAAGAATTACAGCTTCATTAAATATCCAAAATATTGTTGAACACATTGAATAGTTTGATTGTAAAAATATTCTGTAGTAATTGGGTGAGTGGGATTTCTTTTACAGTGTTACAGGGTCACTGGTTGCTGAAACATTGAGAATCTCTGCATTACATAGTTCCAGGCATGAATGAAAACCACCGAGAGATACATCCTGGTATTTAAAAGTGATCAAGCTCTGACCTAGAAAGCGTGGTTGTGGCTATATTTGATAGACTGCGAATAGACTGTTAAGATTTTGCAGAATACCTTTATAACATTGTATAGTTCTAGTTGAGGTTCCCAATGTGTCTTTTTTTTTTTTTTTTGCTAGTAAGGCCATCTTAAGGGCCCCGAATTCTCATGGCCAGCCAGCACCATGACCCCAAGAATTCCTAGTGTGAATTAGTAAAACAATAGGCCCACTACTTTAAAAACTCAGTGCATTACCGTAAATAAGCATACAGAATGATAGGTAATGTTTTAATCAATCCATAAAAACACATTAAAAGCACATCTCACATCGTATTTAATTGTTATACATCAAAGAGGGAAAGTCAGCACATGTTGAATACTTTTTATGAATCCCTGCACGGTGGCTTAGAGGTCAGCATGTTTGCCTCAGACCTCCAGGGTTGGGGGTTCAACTCCCACCGCTGCCCTGTGTGTGCATGTTCTCCCTGTGCTGTGGGGGTTTCCTTTGGGTACTCCAGGTTCCTCCCCCAGTCCAAGGCATGGTAGGCTGATTGGCATGTCCAAAGCGTCCGTAGAGTATGAATGTGTGTGATTGTGCCCAATGCTCCCTGGGATAGGCTCCAGATTCCCCATGACCCTGTAGGATAAGTGGTATAAAATGGATGGATGCATGTAAGGGTTCACAACTACAGACACTCTGCAGTCTATCAAAGTTCGAAGGTTGAAAACTTGTATCTTATCTCTGTTGTAACATCTAGCCTCATTGAACTCTCATGGCTTGTATAAGCTCACTTTCATTCTATAATTTCTGTAAAATGCTGCTATAAAAATAAAAGCATTGTTTATTATGCCCATGAGAACAGGGGCCTTTGACTTTATTAAATTGGGAGTTGTATAATCTTGAGCTCTTGTGCTTTTTCAGGGTGGTGCTGATGAAATGAGGAAAATCCCCGTGCCGTCTCACCGATATACACCTCTGAAAGAAAACTGGCTCAAAATCTTCACCCCCATCGTTGAAAACCTGCAACTTCAAGTCCGATTTAATCTCAAAACAAGAAATGTGGAGATTAAGGTAAGGACAAGTGTTCTATAATTACTCATTCATCCGGTGAGTAAATATATTCATGGTTCTGCAACTCTTCCTCAGTTTACTGCACTCTTTCTTAACAGACGTGTAAAGAAACACAGGATATCGGCGCTCTTACGAAAGCAGCAGATTTTGTAAAGGCCTTCGTTTTAGGATTTCAGGTTGAGGTGGGTAGTTAAGTCACAGCTCTGCATTTGAATCTAGCACTTGATTGTTTAGTGTTTTTAACAGTTCTATTCATGTGAGTTTCTGAAATAATCCACAGGATGCACTTGCACTCATCAGACTGGATGAATTGTTTCTGGAAACCTTTGAGGTCACAGATGGTAAATTTTTACCTTTTTATATTTATTGGTTAAAGCTAGTGGAATACTTTTAAATGAAAATTCAGACGAAAAAAGCCATCTTGTGAGCAACAAATATGCTGTGATTTTAGTTTGTACACCCTGATATGCACAAGCATCCAAACAGAACTACTAACATTTTTTTTTTTTTGGTTGAGACTTTCCGAGCATCAGTGTAATTTGTGAATACCTTTTGCTCACTGATCATGTTTGTTTGAGGAAAAACTCTCACCACTGCTCATGTGTTCAGTTTTTGACAGGGTTGCGTTTCAAAAGCAACTCAAAATGGAGACAAAAAGAGGTCTCTTTCAAGCTGATTCCATAGTTTGGCAGCATGCCTACCATTTGTAAGATGTATCGCATTGCTTCTAAATATCAAGGTTTTCTACAAATATTGTCATGAATAAATTTTTTTTTAAAAAACAACCACCAAGTAAACCAATTCACTGATGCACAAAGTAATGTATTCATTTAGTAATGTACAGAGCATGCACGTATTACACGTAATGCACAGCAGCATTTCAAAAATAGGCTTCTGGCAAAAGCTGACCTGGTAACACTGAGACCCTCTCAAAAGCATTGCATGTCACCTAGTGGTGCAGTGTCTTAGAAAGATGTCACAGTTCTGTTTGAGGCATTTTCATTTGTTGTTTTTGTCCTTTGGAAGTTTAACCATCTTGTACATGTGTTCTACCCAGAAATACATTTGTTGACTTTTTTTTTTTTTTGCTTCGTGTTGTTTTGGGGAACAGTTAAGCCTCTCAAAGGAGATCACTTATCGAGAGCTGTTGGGAGAATAGCAGGCAAAGGAGGCAAAACAAAATTCACCATTGAAAATGTCACAAAGACCAGGATCGTCCTTGCGGACACGTGAGTCTAAAGAAAATTCAACTTCCAGGTGCTTTTTCTATGAACCAAAGTTCATGAAATAATTTTTAAAAAATATTTATTTTGCAGCAAGGTTCACATTTTGGGGTCTTTCCAGAATATAAAGATGGCACGAACAGCTATATGTAACCTTATTTTAGGTAAGAAAAAGTGTGGACGTGTGTACGTACGTGTGTGAGATTAAATGAAGTGCATGAACTTAAAATGCTGTTTACTTTCACCTCCACAGGAAGTCCACCATCAAAGGTGTATGGGAACATTCGGGCAGTCGCCAGCCGTGCAGCAGAGAGATTCTAACACCGGGCACAACTCTCTGATCCTCCCCCTGCTGTACAGCTCATGGACTGAAGCAGAAAAATGTCCAGCAAATATCTTCACGCTACAGGTGACTGGAGTCATTAGTTGTCAGAGGACTTTTCTTTCACTGACTGATCATAAACATCACTGAAACACTCAAAAATAAACTGTACATCACTGGCAATGAAGCAGGTTGTGGATTCATTAAGAAATGCTTAACGTGTATATATTCTTTTTAAAAATATTTATTTATTCTTATACAGTACCAAGTCCAAGGATTCCCAACAGTAGGCAATATGATGCAGCATGCAGAGTAGACGTCCCCAACTGGAAATATAATGATTCTCGATGTCGATTTGGGAATGAAACGCTCATTCTCCCATTCCATCAACATAAATTTGGAGTAAAATTAGTTTTAAAGCAATTAAAAATAAATTTTATAAGGTATCACTGACTGGATATATATCTCTATACTGTATAGACACCATACATTTCACTGCAACTTAATATTCAGGAAGAAAAACGAGTGTATATATGTATTTGTACTTTTCAAGAACACCGATTGTGCTGAGTTCCCCCCCCCCCTCAAAACTTTTTGGCGACATCCATAATTATTCGATATTTGATGTTGAATATCACAAGTGTAAACAGTAGACGTGCTGTAAATCAGAAACCATGCAGAAGGGAACATGTTCGTGCAGACGCTGGAGGAGCACTTGGGGGATCAGAGACACGCTAGGTACCACAGGTGAGAGAAGCCTGTGAAGATGCGTAGAGGAAGTAAGGAGCAAATCCTTTCCAGTCATACTCTTTACTCTTGTCATGCTAAAGTTCTAAGGTTAATGTCTCACTGGGCGTTTTGGATTTAAAATACAATACTTCGTTCGTCCACGTGGGGGTATGGAGTAGTCACAAATAGCGTACTGCTGTTCTAAATCCTGTGTTCTGGCTTCTGGTACATATGTATCTAGAATTATTTTGGGTTTTTAAAGCAAAAACAATGCTGACTGCAATGAAACTGCCGTAATGATCTGCAGAGGTGTTATAATAATAATGGATGCGGTCATCAGAGCTCAGTGATTCAACAAATCTTTCAGAATTTGAGCACTGAAACATTACTAATTGTTTATCATCAGAAGGTCTTTAACAAAATCCTAACCTGAAGAAGTCACTGATGTTTCGGTACAGTTGGATTTTTTTTTTGGCATCTATTTCTACTGGACTGTCATCGAATTAAACACAGAATAAAGTTACTCTCCAGTAATACGAACATTCATAAATAATTTATCACAATACAAAAAGTACTGATTAACATGATTAATCACAAGAACAATAGAAACATTGCAAAATGAAAGAAAAGAAAAAAAAAGTATTCACTTAAACAAAAACCCAAACAAAATCAAACCAGTTTTTTCTAATTAAAAAGATCTTTGTCTGGTTTGTTGATTGTGTTCTGCTTGGCACATCATACCCTAATTATTTCTGTACTGAAATGCCATCATTAACTTTTAAGATAACTTCCTCCTTCGCAGAAAGCTTAATATACACTTGCTTTTAAAAAAAAGTGATCCAAAATAAATATAAATTAAAAAAAATTACAAAAAGAAAGTGAGAAAAAAAAAAATGAACCAGCCACCCTGTCTTCCCTTGTTCAGATAGAGATGCTCTTTGCCGTTCTTCAGTCAGTAAAGTGCTACACCAGGTTATTGTGAGGATCAGAGTTCAAAAACACTTACGCGTTGGCTTCACCAGGCTCGTGGTAGCAATAAGGTAGCTTCACAGAGTAAATACTTCCATTGAAAAAGAGCATTTGCTAGATGTCTTGAGCAGATCAGAGATGGAAAGGAAAGCACGTGTTGTAGGTGGCAAGGAGGATGTGTGAAGACTCACACATCCACTACCATCTTTTTGTGAATGTCAAGACCACCAACAACCTGGAGGAAAAGCATATGCAAACAGTGCTAGTGAATCAAGGTGTTTGGACTAGTATTACAAGACTCACTGGAGCTGGATATCATCGGTGTACAGTTTTATCCCAAGCGACTGGGTAAAGAATCAAATAGAAACTTAAAATAACTCCTAATGATACAAACACAGAGTTTCCATCTGATCAGAAACAACTACAAAATGTGTTTCTGAAAAGAAAAAAGAAAAAACACTAAGTAGTAGTGCCACCATTAAACAGACTGAGACAGAGCTTGTGTTAAAACTCAGTTTCACTACAAACACTAGTTATGATGAAGAATTATTCATTATTACAAATCAAAGAAGTCAGACTTGCAGTAGCGTAATATGCAAACACAAGCAACAGAAGTCATCACTCATCAGCAGGTAACAACACGTGAAAAGAGAAACGCCAGGATAGACACGTACACATATGCCAGACTCTAAAGCAGATTGATTAAGATGATTCAGTCCTGACATTTAAGTCCTCTCAGAAGAGTCTTTAAGCTTTCCTTGCCATGTGCTATATCGTTGGAATGTCTTTCAAGCAAAGATGCATCATGTTTTTAAACGGAATGGAAAAATACGTCATTTCCCCCAATATTCTGGATCAGATATTGCGACTTTTTGAACAGACATAGCGACTGCACTCTATACGGCTCTCAAGCTGCTGATTATCAAACTTCAGATGCAGGTTCGGCTGACTTATCACCAGTGTGTAAAGCCTGACTGAATCGTTTGCTTGCACGAGTTTCCAAAGATGAGTCACTGCTTTCCACTTTTCCCAACAACCAATCACTGTAATCGCCATTGTTCCTCAACACCCATGACTACGTTTACACACCCATTCAATTCTGTTTAAGGTCTATATCTGGGTTGCAGCCATATTCCGAATACGATGTTTATACGTGTACGAGCATCGGAAGATTCCCGTATACGTTTGTTGTAAGTATGATGCGCTACACTGCGCTTTTCCTTTCATGCTGTTATTTCCCAGGAGATTCAAGATGCTGGCACTGGTATTAGAGTATGCTCAATTATTAGTTTTATTACTACTACTTTTGCACATTAATTTAATTAGGACGAACACTTCTCAGTATCAAAAATGCCTAACACCTCCTGGAAATATAAAGGGTCAGTTAAGCATCTGCGTAAGCCGAGTCTCTGTCAGCACCCACAATTCCTGGCGGAATGAGCATGTGCACGTATCTCCTTTCAGTGGATTTTCTGAATAAGGTGTTTACACATGCAACAAATTATCAATTAAAACATTGTCGCATTTGCACACTTTAAAAAAACAAAAACATTTAAGCTCTCTTCTTGGTGATATTTACTAGGACTAGAAGAGAAGAGTTATTCCATCCATAGTCGTTTCCTATCTATTATCAGCCATCTATTATTTTCTATTTTGCATTCTATTCTAAGGGTCATCAGAAAATCTTGCTTCCTCATGTAACACGCTTCGATATGCAAATGATCATGATGTTTCGATGAATATGCAAATTAGTCCACAATGTCATCTGCCGGCTTTCTGCGGCTTACTGAGCATGTTAGCTACTTTCCCCTGAAGTAAATGTTGGCCAGAGTGTTGCCTGGCAGAGAATACTTACAGCACAGAACTCTTCAAAAGATATTCTCCCATCGCCATCCTTGTCTGCATTGATAATGGTCTTATCTACAATCTGCTGCAGTTGGGTGTCCTTCAAGTTGTTTCCCACCATCATCTTCAACACTTGGAACAGCTCGCCATTGGAAATATAGCCGTCCTTGTCCATATCGTAGATCCTGAAAGCGACTGGAGACGTTTGGAAAGATGTTTATATGCAAATGCACAGATGTATGTTCATGTACTTTCATACCGAGACACTGGAATTGCACTTACATCTGAGTTTCTGTTCCTTATCTCCCTTAACACTGAATTGTGAGACGCCCTCTATAAACTCTACAGAAAACACAGTGTTTAGTTGTTTTTTTTTTGCATTTTTTGCAAAGACCTTAACTTTGCCTCACATTAAATCATAAGTATGACTTTCGTTAAGGAAATAAGGTTTAAGTAATGGAGTGATGGAGATTATCCATCTCCTAAGCTATAAAAGTAAGAAATATGCTGGAAAAGGAAAGGTTTGTTTTGCCCAATTTCTCAACAAAGGTCTTTATTCATGTTCCTCATTAATACTTTAGAATACCACCCTATGATAAAATATTGACGATTTAAGAAAACGAGGAATTGCATAATAGCAATACTACTACTTCACTAAACAGGAAATATTCTCCATGAACAAAAACACAATAAATGTTGCATTGAATTGATCAGGGGCTTTTCAGCATTTATCAGCAGGATAATTATTGCACACTATACAACAATGCATTACGCAGATATATACTTGCATGTGGTGGTGATGAAGTGTTTGCATGGCCTCACCTTTGAAATCCACTTCCCCATTGCCGTCTGTGTCAAATATATCGATAACCCTCTGCACCAGCGGATTCTGCTGCAGCTCGGGCAGGGACATGAACTCCTCTACGCTCAGGGATCCGGAGTTATCTAGGTCGAGTTTCTTAAATCTCTTTCCTAGCCTCTTAATCTCATCTGCATCGACTAGAGGGAAGAAAAAGCAGATGAGGGGGAGGGAAATAAACAAAAAAGTACCCAACTCAGCTCATTAACCCTTGTCCTCATACACTTAAATATCTAATAGGAGGGACTCAAACTACCAAATCTGTTGCATATACTCTGTGTAAGTATATCTAAACAAAGTTGTCTATAGCTAAGAATTTTAACTAAACTTAATGGTAAATCAAACAGTAGAAACTTACAGCCTATAGTCTGCTCCTTTCCCTCAGAAGGCATTGCTCCGTGTGCTTGCTTACAATACAAGCTGTTGTCAACTACAAGCTTATTCACGCTGTCTCCTAATCCTTTAGTCAATCTAAGCCATAAGCTCTAACCAGTTCTACAATGGATCTAAAAATCTTTTCAGGTGAGTCTTAATGGCCAGAAAAGTGTCATGTGTGCACCGAAACTGAACAGGCACACAGGTAATTGTTTTTCAATCATCATCTGGTCAATTTCGGTGAGCCGGCACCCACTGCAGCCTCAGATTCCTTATCTTGCCAGACGTTCCTTACGTAGCCCATCTACCTCAAGGTTCCGTGTTTTCTGAATTTCGAGATGCTTTTCTGCTCACCACGTTGTAAAGACTGGTTATTTAGGTTACTGCATCCTTCCTGTTATTCTTCCTAAATACCTAACCCTGTCTGCCTGGCACAATCAATCATCCGACAGTCAACGCCACCAAGAACACATTTTTCCTTTTCCTCATACTGATGTTTGTTGTATTAACTGAATGCTGATTGGATAAATGACCAGGTACAATGTTATAGTGAGTATCTACTAGCACAAATGACCTGGATACATAAATTATTTGCTGCTTCTGTAGCTAAAACACAATTTAACATGTTGGATCAATTGACATTCTAGTCCATTAGGCAGAGGGGGGAAAAAACCTGCTAAATTCATCACTGCGTTAACACTTTCCCTGGGATGTAGTACACATTAATCTTGCAAATGTTCGTATTGGAAACATAGGGAGAGTGCAGCTCTAGTAGAGTGTCACTAGGTGGGTCAGTAATTGCATATGGTCCACACCTCAGTTCCATTAGTGTAATGCTCCACATTAAGCTTAAAAAAAAAAAGTGAGCTGGCATGCTCTTTCTAAACTTGAGTGGGAGAAAAACGGTTTCCTATTTTAATAGCTAGATGAAGAGAGGTCGAGAGATCTAGAATCTCACCACTGTGCAGAAATAAGGCATTTAAAAAAAAGAAAGGGCCTTCCTCGCCTCACAGCTATTCGACATTGTTAAAGCCGTTACAAATGATCTGAATTCCAACACCATTACGTTGATGAGTGCTGGTTTAGGCAGCCACCTCGGCTGTATTTATATCTATGCGGTCATAAGAGAACCTCCTCTGGTTGCCCTGAGAATCTTGCGTTTGGGGAAACCCTTAGCAACAAGGAACTCCAGCATGCAGGTTATTTTGAGCCACTACATGCAGCATAGGATGGTTATAGATGCTGCTGTGCACCTGTCTCGGCCATATGCTGTTATATCTTGCTTTTGCGGAGAAGTGCAAAAGCATCATTATTTATATAGTGTGGCTTGCTCTGATATGTGCATGCTACATGTTACAAATAAACCAATTACAGGATCAGTCAAGTGTTCACAGTGTAAGTCTAAAACATCCACAAAATTAGAAAAAAAACCGGATACATTGTATGATTGAGTGGCATTCAATATTATGAATAATAAATATTTTGTAGCAAGCCAGTGCAGGTTAGAGTGTAGTAATCATATGTTCTGTTAATGCATTTTTGATAGAATTCATATTAAGCAAAAACATTTAAATTTAATAGTTAATATATATATATATATATATATATATATATATATATATATATATATATATATATATATATATATATATACATACATACATACATACATACATACACACACACACACACACACGCACAGGCTGTAATAAAATGAGTAAGTAGAACATTGTATGTACACAGTGTATTTGTGGTGAATTCCAGGTCAAGACATACACAAATGGAGGGCCAGGGATTAAGCCCATCATAGATAAAGATCTGTGTGTGTGTGTGTACGTGTGTTTTTGGAACAGAAAATATCTGACACACAAGGCCTGCTGCGGGTCATGGTTTCACACCTGTTTATCTCCTGTTATTTTCAGGGTTATTAACAAACTGGGGAGAGAAAAAAAAAAACCTTGAGCTCTTACGGTGCCAACTTTCAAATGCAGTTTACTTCTGAATTATTATATTATTACCTACAAGAAAAAAAAATAGAATAGAAAAAGGAGAGGGAGAGGAGTGTTCTTTTACAAATTTACTTTGTCTCATTTTAAGGAAGTGCCAATGGTTGACTGAACACAAAAACACACTGCATAAGCAGGTTTTCCCCCCACTCCGCTCTCTACCCTGTTTGAGTTCTTAAGTAGAACTTTTGGTCTTTCATTTCAAGAAAGAGGATAATGTAAGGTAGAAAATGTGAGCAGACGGGTCTGCCCTGCCTCCCCGCGTAACACGCTGCCTCACAAAAAAAACCTAACAGAAGCAACTCACAACCAAGCACATCTTTCCTCTTTATCCACTCTATTCTGGTGGTCTTGCTCATGCTCATGTCTATAAGGTCCAGGAGACCAAGGGGCATGAAACCAATGAAAACAGCGCGCACATATATATATATATATATATATATATAACTAAAAATAAGTGTGGCTCCATCTGTAGCAGTGTGAATGCCCTTTACATTAGAGGAGGGAATTTTTAGACAGTGTGAACCTGTTGAACTTCAATTATCTTCAAATTTCAATTCAAACAATCTTTAGGATTTATTTAGGTGCAATGTACAAATGTGTACTATGTAAACATTTAAACAAACAAACAAAAAAAAAAGGTGCTTTACTTTTTTTTTTTTTAAAGACATGACTAAACATTGAAATTAACTACACAATATTTTGTCCCCAGCCCAAAAAAACCCCCCAAACAAACAAACAAACAAAAACTACAGAGGTATGGAATTAAATAACGTTTCTAAAAATGCACAAAAATATACAATGAAAAAGAAGAAAAAACACTCGGTGGCAAAAATTTTACATGGTTTTCAAATAAACAGCGTTCTTTGTCGATCCAAATCTCACTAGCCAATGAGAGTAAATCGCCTGCCCACATGTGAGATTTGTGCCAGAACGGTGAACGTAAACTTGTGGAGCATAACCTAAAACTCCGCAAGCGCATTCAGAAACCATGATTAGTGAAAATGAAGCTTAGAAGACTGTTAAAGAATGCTGTTTATTTGAAGACCATGTTCAATTTTTGCCACCGAATTCACGGTTTTCAATTTCAGAGTGCTTTTCTTCTCTCTCGCTGTATATTTTTATTCGTTTCTTGAAAAGATACATTCAATACTTTTGGCACAAATTTAATTCCTTCCAGAGACAATGTGTTAAATATCAACTACAGCACAATTAGATAAATAATTCAAATGTGCACACTGATTATGTAAGAGTTACTCAATCACATCCAGAGTAGATTCTGCCTACAGACTGTTACATTACTAAACGTTCACTAAGAGCTGCGCTGTTATTTCTGTACTCATCTAACAAAAAAACAGTTCAAAAATTACGGCATACGAAATGTTTCAGGTAAATGCTAATACTTACAGTGCGAGCACATCTCCAGGGGATAACTTGCTTCATTTCCCTAAAAAAGAGAAAATAATAAGTTACCTTCCTTTAGACTGCCCACAGCCAGGGCATCCAAACTCATCCACAAAGGACCAGTGTAGTCAGAGCCATTCATGCATTTCTACTTTATTCTGAAACAGCTGCTTCTACAGATTCAGCAACCATGCTAACTCTGTTGCTGTTGGTACATCTGGTGTTCAAAAGTGACCAAAGGCGCAAAGATTAAAACAAACAAAAAAAGTGGCTCGCTGGAGGTGTGTTAGCTCATGTAGAACTCAGTCATTTATTTCACAGCAGCCAGTTAATAGAAGATGCTGATATGCTCAGATCTGAACAAGGTTTTAATGAGCTAAAAGCCAGTGTTGGCACTCGAGATGTGAAATTTGCACGTACAACATGGAACACACTGCAGACTGTAACAAAGCTCCACATTGTGCCTACAGAAAACAGTACACAGCAAGCTGTGATGCAGTGTGTGTTCCAACACCTTTCTATCATAGTCAGCATGAACTTTTCCAGCAATTTGTGCTACAGTAGCTCTTCTGTGGGATCGGACCAGACGGGCTAGCCTTCGTTCCACACGCACATCAGTGAACCTTGGGCGCCCGTGACCCTCTCACCGCTTGTCATTCCTTGGGCCACTTTTGGTATGTACTGCAGCTGCATACAGGGAACACCCCAAAAGACTTTGAGATGTTCTGACCCAGTCTTCTGGCCATCACAATTTGGCCCTGGACTGTGATGAGACTGGTGAAATCATTAGAAGTTGCATTTTCAGTTGAATTTGTGGAAACCACTTGAATCATTCATTGTGTTGAACTATTTCAATTGCTTTCGTTTGATTTGTTCATTGCAAACAGCTGAAAGTCTGTAAATTTGGACGATAAACCTGATTTGCAATGGGCGTTGAATAATTTTGATTGCAACTGTAAACCTTTGTTTGACTAATTTTTTACTGAACCCGCACTGTTACACGCCACGCCAACCACCACAAGTAAATTATCAACCTGTGGGAAACACTGTAGTTTTATATTATATTTGTCTTTTTCAGATAGCCTGTAAGAATGCCTTTGAAAAAAAGACCATACTGACACCATTCTCATGGCTGTATCAGGAAACATGACACATACGACACTGTTACTAAACTTATTAACAAATTCAAAAAGACGGTAATTGTTGCAGACCAACCGAGAAGTCAACGTCCACCAACATCCACTGACGAAGGCACAACCGACGTAGTGCTAGCAAACACAGTCCACAATGTATGGAGATTTTTGAGACACTCTATATACATATATTGGCTATGACAGGAACAAAGCTTGGGCTCAAATATGCCAGGCTAGAGGATGAAATTTGTAATTACACAAGGGTCTGAAATTCTTTTTCTCCACACCACATTAAACAAAAACTGCTGTGGACAGTAGAGCTCTAACAGAACAGATCTATTCGGCTTTGATTTATTATTGACAGTGTTCAGATGGGCTCAAGGGAAACAAAGCCACATGTTCAATAGGTGACTGGGGTAACACGCTGAACTGTGTACAAAATAGATACACTTCTCATCTCTGAAATAAAACTGGATTGATTTCAAAACTAAAATCTGAATACTGGCAATGATGTGGAATATAAAGTAAACACAGTTCACGTTTTCTCAACCTTATCATGCAAGCTAATTAGAAATTAATTTGACAGAGATAAAAATAAAAACCAAAGTAAGCCGTAGTTTCCTTCCTGTGACCTTTAAAAATCAATACAGCGCACAATTTTGATTAAATTCTCTGCATTAAACTTTCTGCATTATCCACATTATCTGCCCACAGGCAGATTTGCATTAAGACTGAGTGAAATGTGATTGCAAGCAAATCTGAATAGTTTTAAATATATATATATATATATATATATATATATATATATATATATATATATATATATATATATATATATATATATTTTTTTTTTAACTGGTACTCTTGAAGGTAGATGGAATACACAATGTTAGTACCAAAACCAGTGTTAATCATAGATGTGTAAAATGTGGGTTAAAAAATAAAAAAGCACTGAATTTCAAAGATTTTCAAGAGTCCCTTATCAGAGAACAGATGTAAATTACATTAAAAGGTGCTTTTGCTCTTTTTAGGTCAGTGAACAATAAAAACAAATCAATTGAATTTAAACCCAGTTCCTTGCAACTAAGCACAAAAGAATAAGGTTGTGCAATTTCAAAATAATAAAACCAGGAAATCATTCACAACCATAGAATCATAGTACTGGACATGAATAAATATTAGTGAGCCCCTCATCACAGAGATGTCCTTCTACTAAACGAACTGTTTAGTGAGCTGAGCATCACCTAGGAAGAGTATGAGAGAAACACTCGATGCAGCCCATAAATAATGGATTCTTCATTCAGAGGCAATTAGACTAAACAAAATGTGCTTTGAACTGTGGTTCAGTGGGCCAGGCCACATGTAGAACATAATCTTAGTGACAAATTGGAAAGAAAAAAAAAACAAACAAACTTTTAGCCACCTCAAAAATATAATGAAAAACCCATTCATAATTAATATCTGATATTCAGTTGTGTTCAATGGCAAGATTTCTTTTAGCGTAAACTCCTCAGTCCTGAAGACTTTCCTGTGGTGGAAAAACCTAAACTTATCTGAACTCAATCATACTGCGTTGGAGCTGATTCAAATCGCATTGATGCTGAACTGAATCGTATCGGGTTGTACCATCTGAACGTTACCTACATTGCCATTCAACTAACCAGCTGATAGTGACGCCAGATCTAGTGCTTTACATCTACCTAAAAAAATGAGTGCAGCAGTGCTTTACCTCTTTACTTTGTTTCCGCTCTCTCTCCTCCTCATCTGTACACGATACTCAATGTTTTCATGCTGATATATCTCAAGGTGCACTTTTCCTTTAATAGGTGGAAGTACTCACAACCTATTATTAACTTACCCAGGATGCCCTTCAGACATTCAGACCAATTTTACATCATTCTTAATATGCTGAACAATTTTTGAATGTACGTAATGGTCTGCCTAACCGTTTCACAGCTTTGAGCTATAATAGGTTATGGAGAGAAAGATGAAAGCTTTGTGCAACAAGAACCACCGCACTCCATTAATGAGCTGCTTCTGTCTTTTGGAAGACCTTTTGCTAATTTATTCCATTTAAAGAGCTCCCTAAACATTGCACATGGGGCTGCCACAATTACAGTTTGTTTATTCATAATGAAGCGGGGTGGGCATGACAGCACTCACAAGGAGCCACTATAATATATAAATGTATGCTGAACACATCCTATAACAGCATACTGAAAAACCTGTAGATTTGGTTCTTTCACTAGTGAAAAGCAACTGGTAATTATCACCTGGTTTTGAAGTGCCAGCTATTCTTATACATCCAAAATCAGTATAAATCTTGGACACTCAATTCAATTCAATGCAATGGAACCGTCTGGAAAGCCATCAAATGTACCAATCTTATCTTAAGACAGCATCTAGATGCCCATGTCTTTTATAAATATAAAACCAAATACTCCATCCATCTTCTATACCGCTTATCCTACTGGGTCGTGGGGAACCTGGAGCCTATCCCAAGGAGCATCGGGCACAAGGCGGACAGGGTGCCAATCCATCGCAGTATAACCAAATAATAATAAAGCAAACCTTTTTCTTTCTTTTTTAAATCTCTGCGCTTCAGAGCAACAACTAATCATCAGCCTGCAGGCAGTTTTTGTTTAGGTTTACTTTGTAAGAATAAGTATTACACATTTAATAATTTCTCATTTATTAATCAATCATCTAAACACATTATGAAAATTATCAAAGTCAAAATGCATTTTTTACAGCTTATTATCTGTAAACATAATTACAGAACAATTACCACTTTCAATGTGAACTTCCTTGTACTTTCTTGCCTATGAACTGACATCTTACATGAATCCTCTAATGAAGGGGTTTTTAATTGATCCATTTCTTAAACTTGGCACAAACCAGTCATTTTGCATTTTGATTATAAAAAAAATTGTTAAAACGATTATTTATATATATTTATATTTTTTATTTAATTATTATTATAATTTTTTTAACAGGTGAGGTTTACTTACAAGGGGATAAGTAACATGCATAATGTTGAGTGTGCACTACTGTTACCTCATCTCTGCTTGGTATAGCTGTATCTATATCTAGAGCAATGTTCATTTGATACCGATGACTTGTTCCTTTCGAGTAAGTTCAAATACAAATCTAAAACTGTCAAATCACATGCTGCTGCAATGGATTATGAGCAAACCTTACCTAAACAGACATCTTAAAATAATTGTGTGTGTATTTTATCTTGGTCACTTTAGCCCTCCCTAATTGAAGCCAGTTTCTGCAAAGTCACAAGACTGCCCTCTCAGCCAAAAAAAAAAAAAATAGATAAAAGTAGCTCGTGTGTGGCCCAGAAACAGTTCTATTATAAAACCCGTGAAGACTCGGAGCTCATGAGAGTAAAGATCTGCTCCATTATAGCCGGTATCAGTAACTCACTTCTTTGTGTTCATGATTTCTGCTTTTTTTTAACGACTATCACAAAATGCTAACTATATTAATCCAAGACTTTCTTGACAGTCTTGTACAGACTGGTGATAAATTAATGGGGAAGAAACAGAGTTTAATTGAGTGAATATCTTCTGAAAAAATGCTGTTAGCCACTCCAAGACTTGAATAAACCGTGCCAAGGCACATTAAAGCAGTTCTGGTGGTTTATGGAGGTCCTTCACCTTACTAAGTTGCTTCATGTTGGCTTTTCCTTTAATTTGTCACATGTCTGTCTATAAGCGTGGGTAACCTTTATCAGCTTGGATCTAATTCAGGTCAGAAGGTGAGCTGATCACAGATATAAAGCAGGGCGTGAGAGACCACAAACCCATAAATAGATGTATAAATCTGCATCTGTGAAAGCTAGGTTTTGCTGAAGTACAATGCTCACACTATAGAAATACTAATAAACATTGCAATGCTCGGTTTGATACCAAAATGGTTTCACGCATTTAACTTGCTGTTGGTTACAGGTTACATGACTACAACTCAAGTGTTTCAACTGACATAATTAATGCAACTAGAGTTGCAAGGCTTGCTCAATTAAATATCAATAACGGCAGATCCTGGTTCAGAGCTTCACGAACATAGGCGAAAATCATTCTAACGTTGACCCGTCCTAACTGTTAGAGACATGATCTTGGGGTAAAAAAAAAAAAAAAAAAAAAGACTAATCTTTTTTTCAAAGCCTTTTTCGAAGCGTCCCACAAGGTTCACTGCTCGGTCCCGTTCTGTTCTCCCTCTCTCTGAGTGAGGTTATATCCTCACATGGGTTTTCATACCACTGCTGTGCTGATGACCCTCAACTCATCCTCTCCTTTAATCCCTCAGGCACTCATGTTTCTGCATGGATCTCAGGAACGAACTTCCCCTGGCTGTCCAGATCTTTAAACAAAGATTAAAAGACATACCTTTTCACCAAGCACATTTTATTTTCGTGCAGTACTAACCCCCCAGCAGAGATTTAGGTTTGGTAGTCCCTGACCTAGTAAACTAGCACGAGGGTAATTTTTAATAGGAGACAGCAAAGCACTTCTCTAAGTCACTCTGGATAATAGCGTCTGCTAAGTGCTGTAAATATTAACAACAGCATTTATTTGAGGTTAATTTCATGTCAAATGTAATCGTAAACACTTTTTTAAAAAATGCTGTTTTTATATAGTTCACTCACTGGGTTGAGCTGGTTTGTTAGGTCATTTTGCTGGTCAGTTCATATTATGGTAACCAGAGTTTTGGGTTTGTGGTTCTGCCATTGGAACATGATAACAACCCAGCAACTGAGTCAGTTTTACTTCAACATCACTGGATATAGCACAAAGCCACTGAGAATTCTCAACTGACAGGCGAGCGACAAAGCGCCCACTTTTGACGTAGACAAATCATACCCAACTGCATTAGGCCCATAATCAAAATTTCACTGTCTTAAACATGAAATAATCCTCCAATCTCAAGGAAACCCCACAAGAATCTCTAGATCAAACTGTGGACCCCTGGAGCTGTGAGGCAGCAACACTAACCTGCTATACCAACGCCCAAGTATTCAAATAATACATGGTTTTGAAAACACAGAATACACAGATTGCCCTTAGCCTTAAATATTTAATTAAAAGTTGTAGAAAAACACTGTTTTTATTGTTGTTATTAATCTTTATAAAGAACATTTGATCTTCAGTGGCATCCAATATTAATTTTGTCATTCAATTCTGAAGGTTTAAACTTCCGTCATTAACATATTGGTCTATTGCTGCACTCAACTATTGCTCATAATTTCTTCCTTGGGTATGTGGGATGGTCTCATCAACCTCGAGTTCAGCAAGTTATGTCACATCAACATGGCTTCTCACGGCCAACAGTAAACAAAGTTCCTGTATCTTTATATATGAGCTACAAGGTATATACTAGTATTTGCTTTAGATCAAACAATATACAGATAGATATATTAATGTGTTAATTCTATAACATTGACTATACAGTTTGTTGTTTTGAGGAGGTACATATACATCACTAATCACAGTTAGCTGGCTAGCTTGTTGCTAACAAAAGGTGTCCATGTTTTCCCAACTTTGCACATCAAATGCACGGAGGTCGTTATTAAGTTCCGATTTATCCCTCCAACTTATCATTTCACGTATCAATATACAGGTTGTCTTCATTATGTTACCGTACACAGTTTTGTGTGGTTAATTTTTAATTTTACGAAAGCTTCAAGTGCAGTTAATTATTAGTCATGCTAAATGTGCAAATAGGCGACTGCTTGAAGCAGTGGGCTGCATCCGAAGCTGCATACTTACCTACTATATAGTAGCCAAATACATATTTTGCCAACTATATATTGTAGTAGGTAAGTACGCTGTTTCGGACACAGCCGTGCTCCCTTGTTTGCCGTCAAACGGTTGAGCGCTGCCGTGTGTGTACGTGTCCTATCGCAAAAAGTGGTGAAAACTCCCACACGGTGTTAATAGTGTGATTAAGGTGTTTACATGTCTATAATGCACTTCAATAATGAGACTAAAATAGGAATACTCCACACATCTTAATTCTATTTGTGCTTACTCCGAGTGTGACTAGTCAGATTAAGGTCATCAATAATCGCTGTTTACGTGGTAATTTCTTAATCAGAGTATTGTCTTAATATCGGATTATTGTTTGTTTTCCATGTAAACTTAAAGAGCTGGAGACCTCCAGTGAAATGAGTGACAGCGACCGCTGGTGACTACATGTGGGCGTGTCCAAATGTAACTTTATGCAAATTTCGGTGGGCAGACTACCAATGAGAGTGAAGACAGTAGGACGCTCCCCTGCTCGCTAACTAAGGCCATAAACTAAGCTAAGATGGCCGCGATGGCAAAGAGCACACTCATCTTCTCCTTCATTTAGTAGGATGAGATACATATATCTATACGCACTAGTGAATTTTCTATACACACACACGCTCGCTCTCGGGAATGTTTTAGCTGCAAGAAAACGGGTTTGTTGTCAAAAGTGGAGTGCCTAGTTGCGCCACCCACTGATAAATGTTACTATGGCAACCAGTAGTAGGAACGCCTACTGGCGTCTTCGATAAAATCACCGTGTGTGCGCGCGCGCGCTAAGCAATGTCCCCTGAGACAACACTGCGGCACATACCCTCTAACTTCTCACAGGAATATTATTATTATTATTATTATTATTATTATTATTACCACTATTAATAATAAAATGCAGCACCAACCAACAAATTAACACCAGAATAACTAAACACGGCAGGAATATTTCGATCTAATCATACTTCATATGGTTCAGGGTGGAGACTTTCTTTAACACATCAGCTATTATGTTTTTGATATTATTTTATCGAGGTAAACCCGTGTACTCCTATGAACAGCATGTTTCATATCTTCACCTAAACACTGGGGGCTGTGGCTCCTCAGCGACATCCGACTCGTAAATGGTATCCAGGCTGCAGATATGAACTCCGCCTGCTTCCTGTAATCAGTGGCAGTTAAACGCTATACCGAGTGTGTTTAAATGTTAAATCAAGTAAATGTTTCAACGCCTGCCTGCCTGCCTGCCTGTCTCTCTCTCTCTCTCTCTCTCTCTCGTTCACACACAAAGAAAACCCCACTTATCTGTAACAGAGCGACGACTTTGCACGAAGCTCCGAATTGTTATTATTATCCAGGCCACAAACTGAACACTGGCACAAAAGTACCACAAAATAAAACCTCTCAGCTTATCTCCGCCACTTTGTGTACGCTCGACTAACTATTAGTCAGAGTTTAGAGTAAAGCAACAACCACAGTCGCTAAGTTAGTTAGATAGATAGATAGATAGATAGTTAATCATTGTGCTTGGAGCTTTAGCTACAGCGCTACTAAATTGGCCGCGTTTATTAGCCACCGTATAGCAAACATTTCCTCACCATTTTGTTGCTCAGGAGACAAAATTCCGCTTCAAAAACGGGCAGCAACAAATGACTGCAAAAAATAAACTCGAACAGCCTCTTCCTATCCAGGCAAATATTCGTCTTGCTTTGCCACACACAGCAGGTAGAAAAGATATACGCTGCTGGTTTTGCTGCAGAGAATAGGAGGGGTTAAGGAAGCGAAAAAAGGCGTGATGTGTGTACACTACATCCGGGTACTGCAGTGGCTCAATCCTAAATAACTCCTGACAGCCTGTATAATTGCACTACATAGGGTAGGGAGTGAAGGCTTTCAGCACTCTACCTAGTTAACTCGAATAAGCAGCAATTCGTGATTCTGACAACAGGACATCCCGATATTTGCTGCAAAGGTTAACGCGTTTTATATGAACTGGTCATATTCTGTTTAGCCTAGTAAATATATCCTGACAAATAACTTGTTATATCCTGTAATATCAATGATATAATAACATTATTGTAAGCCTACATGCAAGCAGTCATAAGCGCTGGTTTTGTTACTGCAGTGCTGAATTCTGCCAAGTTCAGTTTTTAAATGTTACTTTAGCGCCATCTGCTGGTTATAACCACTCATTAACTGAAACGACCCAGTGTTCCTTTGTATTACAGACCACAATATTTATTCAATAATGATATGCATATAATTAATGAATGCATGTTTAGTTGTATTGCATACCACAATATTTAACCACATTACACAGATAAAGGGAAAAGTTTTACAGAGTAGTAATGAAACCATGGAAACAGTAAACACACCTGTGTAGATTGTTGTTTTATTATTAGAGTATCAAATATTAAAACAAAACAGAAAAAACCTAACAAACAATACAACTCAATAGTGGAAATTAAAATCTATCTATTTTTGTTATGTTTGTGACAATACATGTACAAATTTCCTAAAAAAAAAAAAAAGCGTTAGGACGTAAACCTCATTCTTACAACACTCCTTGTGTAGTCTTAATTACACAGTCTTACATGAGTTTTGTGTATTATTATCATTCATTGTCACTAACTGCTTGATGCTGCTCAGGGTCACGGTGGATCTGGAGTCTATCCCAGGAACACTGGGCGCAAGACAGGAGAATTCAGCTCTGATGGATGGAATGCCAGTCCATTGCAGAGCACCACACACACACACACACACACACATGAGAAGAAAGGCAGAACATGCACAGAAATGCCACACAGACACTAACCCAAGCTCGTGATTGAACAGCAATGCAACCTGCTATGCCGTTGTACCACTAAGTCTTTTTTTGCATTACATGCTAGGCTATTATCGTTCTCAAAATAGGGTCTGGGGACCCTTAGATCTCCACAAAGCATAGCCTGATGGGTCTTTGATTTTCTTTTCATTTTGTTGCAGTTATTATTTTATTTAGGGGTCCAAGCACCAAAGTCAACTCAGTGTTTATCGGTGAAAACTTTCAGGAATAGAAAGCTATACAGCTCCAAAATATATTATTTATATTTTAAAAAATAATGTTTATAAAAAACGCATCCTGAGGAGGTCCGAGGAATTTATTTTACAGTTCGAGGAGCTACAAAACATTTGAGAACCACTGATCTACTTGACGACAAGCACAATGGTGTAGACAGTGGCCATGTTGAACATTTATTATATGTTTGAAATGACGAGTTACGACCTTTAGTAGAAGGTTTGGAAGACCGCCACTCTGATTATTGCATTCTGACTGAACACACAGAATCAGCACTGTTTCTCAGATATAGAGATCACAGAACACAAAATGGACAAACATGAAAATAACAACAAAGAGCAAAAGCAAAATGCCTTGAACAACATAAACAGTTAAATCCCAGTCAGAATATTGACAATTGTGATAATGCTCTACAGGATCTGGAACATATGTATTGTGCATATGATACTACTGTATATGTACAGAGACATACTTTATAATGAATATGTGTATATACTATGATGAATGATATATGGATACACATTATGACAGATATGTGCATGTACACTTCATTGCTGGTTATGCGATTCCCATGCAAAGTTTGCTTTCTTGGTCCTCATATTCTAATTTGCATCAGAAAACTGTCAGTAATTTCTCACAAAAACGTTTCCTTACTGATCCACATCAGGCTGTGGGTGTCGTTAGGTTTGCACTCGTACTCGATGCTGCGGAAGCTGTTGCCCCACTGGCAGTGGTCTCTCTTGTTGTAGTTGTAGAATTTTACCTGCCACATAGTCTCAAAGAGACCGGCTACCATAAACTGTAGAGGGGAAGCATATGGCTGTGCAAACAACACTGTCTCAAAATGATATATCACTTAGAGCAGTA
This sequence comes from Ictalurus furcatus, assembly GCF_023375685.1. Taxonomy (NCBI): domain Eukaryota; kingdom Metazoa; phylum Chordata; class Actinopteri; order Siluriformes; family Ictaluridae; genus Ictalurus; species Ictalurus furcatus. Next base: position 6,348,168 of record NC_071257.1, on the reverse strand, counting down.
TAACATGAAGTGGATTGCAACATCCAACTATAGAATATTAAAACATGCCATTTGCAAAAAGTATATTACACTATACATTATATTTCAATGCAGATTAACAGGCCTACATGGTATGCACAAAATACTATATTTTAATTATACTGCTACATATTATCATTGTAATATGTCTTATTATATATTACAGTGTATAACATGATATGGCTAAAGATCATATCTGGATGTGTGTTATTTTGCAAATAATGCTTCATAATGATTTCGATTCATTCACTAAAAGAACACCAGTTTGTATTATATTGTCCAAGATTATGTTTACAATATTAAATTTACTGATTTATTATTGGCCTCCTTTTCTTAAATGCATACCAACATTACTGTGTGCCAACAGTAGAACAAAAGGCATTATCGCAATAACAGTTAACACACCAACATATTACGGTAGGTGGTCCTAAAGGGTTCCTGGGTTGAGTAGTTTAGAAACACCACATTCAGAAACACTACTGATTCTTACGTGTATGCTCACTTGGACAGGCTGCCGCTCTCCACTTTTGGTGTGCGCCACCCCTTCAGTGTCATACATCGCCGAATACACTACTGCCTGAGGGTCTTTGGACTTCTGCTCCAAAGGAAACGTAGCCCCACCGACACTCATGGATCTGAAAGTTCAGACACGTAAAGATAAGGCTTCAAAAGGTGTCACTCTGCAGTAAATTATACTGGCATAATGAAGGGAAAAAATTAGGGATGCACCGAAATGAAAATTCTTGGCAGAAGCCGAAACCGAATATAATGAAAAACTTGGCTGAAGGCCGAATACCGAACACGTTTTTTTTTGCATTTTTTTTCCATTTATTTTGCCATTTTTTTTCACCATTGTATAAATTAAATAGTCAAAATGTGCTTTTTACTATTTTGTCTTGCTTTTCAAAGAAAAAATCAATTGCAAAAACTACAATTTCAAAATAGTTATTTAACACTGAACATTTTACATTCCAGCAGGTATAGGCTACCAACAAGGTACAATATAACTTTAAATAAAAAAAAAATTTGTAAAATAAAAATATTTTTGTGGTCATCTTTGAGCCCCCCTTGAATAGCTGATGTTAGGCCTATAACTGAAGAACACTCTGTAGCCTACAACAAAAAAGTGCAGTAAAAAGTGCATTGACAAGAGTGCAAAAAAGTGGATGGACCCACAACAAATGAATAATTGTCCTAGACATATGCCTACTTTCTTTATAAAAAGTAGCTTCTCTGCTTTCCCACATTCAAGTCGGTTCCTCTTCTCATCAATGACATGAGATGCAGCACTAAACAATCTCTCACTGTCAGTGCTTGTGCATGGAGCAGACAAGTACCTATAGGAACTGAATCGTTAAATATTTAAATATGGCCTTTTTTTGATAGTTGCTCATTTCAGAACAATTATGTTTCAGAGATAATGAAATGGTTAAAAACTGGTGCAGGCCTAGGCTACTATTTTTCCACAATGAGCTATAAAATAAGCTATAATAAAAAATATACTTTTTTACTGGATCTACTTCATAGGTGTCCCGTTATACAGAATTAATGACACCTGCCAACCATTCAGAAAATAGTAGGCCTATTTCTCCTATCCGGGGTAGCATATAATTTAATAATTTAATTGAATTCATTAGGCTAACTAACATTAACAATGAGCAATACATTTGTTACAGTTGGCCTGATCAATCTTTGTTAACGTAAGTTGAGAAAAATATAATTGTTCACTGTTAGTTCATGTTAGTGTGAGTGGATTAACTAATGTTAAGAAAATTTTTGATTTTAATACTGTATTGTAAATGTTGAAATTAACATTAAGATTAATAAATGCTTTAGACAAATTTTTCATTGTTAGTCCATAACTAATTTAGTTAACTATAGTTAACAAATTGAAACTGCTTATAAAGTGTTACCAAAATATAGGCTAAATAAAGTTTTTTATGAATAGGCCTAGCCTATACCTGCGTGCCATCTGTGCCAGGTCGGGAAAGCGACCTTGATTGGTCCTCCAATATTCGAGAGGGTTATTGCTCCTGGGGATGGGGACTTCTGAGAGATAACCATCTAACTGTTGAGTGGTTGAGCTTGTCCTCTGTCTTGCATTTGGGTTATTCTCTTGGAGGATTTCATCAAACATGTCAGACAGCAAGGCTGTACACGGCTCATCTGTGCGGGACCTTTTTCTATCTGCGCTGTCTCCCGCATCTCCTGCGCTGTGCATCCCCTGACCATCTCCATCACCGAGTGGCTTTCCCAAATCCAACTTGGCCTGGATAATTTCTTGTGTGTGCTGCTTTGTCCCCACATCCAAGTAATGCTCTTTATATCGTGGATCAAGTACAGTCGTGATGCAGTACAAGGGTTCGGAGGCCGCCTGACTAAATCGGGTGTTGACAGCCTCTAAGTGTGCACTTTTAGTTGTTTTCACTCCGTGGTCTGTTTAGCCTCTTTGTTTAGAAGACGCTTTAGTGCTGCAAGGAAGGGGACAACATCTGCCACAGATGCCTCAGATAAGCTTATCTTTTTTGTTAGTTGCTCAAAGGGGGCAAGAAGAGAGAGAACATTCTCGAATTAACACCCACTGGTGTGCGGTGAATGTCGCGGGCAGATCATAATCTGCTGTGTATGCAGCCAGTACTCACTTTTGTGCAAAAAGGCTTTCCAGCATATAATATGTACTGTTCCACCTTGTGCTTACATCTTGTTGGACACGTTTTTTTGGCATCGCGAACTGCTCTTAGATAGATTGTAGGCGTGCATAGGCAAGCGGAGAATGCTTAAAGTGGCCAACTATTTTCCTGCCTATAGCTATAACATCCACTATACTGTGCTGACTCATCACTCCCTCATTGACTGCTAGTTGAATTGTGTGTGCCATGCACCGTATGCCTTTCAGATCACTGTCTTCCATGGCTTTGGCCATATTTCTCGCGTTGTCACTGACTACCGCATGCACTTTATATCGGTTGATACGCCAAGTGTCAAACATGTTGGCGAATGCCTCGGAGATGGCTGCAGCTGTATGACACCCCCTAAACTCTTGTGAGTGAAGCACAACCTTTTGTAGCTTGAAATCTGTGTCGATCCACTGTGCGGTTAAACTCAGCATACTGGTGGGGCTTACATCTGAGCTCCACATATCTGTCGTGAAGCTGAGGGCTGCAATATCTGTAGCCAAGAGCTTGTGGACATGAGTTGAAACGACATTATACATCTCAGGTAAGCACATGTCGGAGAAATACCGTCTACTAGGCATGGTGTAACGGGGCTCAATATAGTCTATAAGCCTGTGAAATCCAATGTCCTCTACAACCAAGAATGGTTGATCATCCAAGGCGATGAATTCCATAATCTTTTTAGTAATGCCTTTAGTTTTGGTCGTTGTCACTGTCGTTGGCAAACATTTTTTGCCTTTTCTAAGAAGTCAGCCACAGATGGAGTGGGTGTACTGGGAGGAACTTTTCTTTTCGCTGCTGCTGCTGCTGCCCCTGTGTCTTTCTCGTATTCTGCATACTGTTCCGGGTGCCTTGATTTTAAATGATAAATTAAGCTTGTAGTGCTGAACGTTTTTCCAGATGTACCCCCTCTAGACAGTACAGCAGTATACTGTCTGCAAACGGTCATTCTTCCATCTTTCTCTGACACTTTAAAATACTTCCACACTGCCGACATGTTTGCTGCAATTAAAGCTTCGCGTGTCTCACTCTGTTTGGTAGGCTATTTGGTCACGTCATCAAACACGTCATTGTTCGGTCAAATTTATTCGGCCTTTTCACTTATTCGGAATAATTTCGGTTGCTGAACATTTGGTGCATCCCTAGAAAAAATGGAGGCTGATCATCAAAGTGGCATCAATATGTAATACAGGAATAACGTTTTATGGACCTTATCCAAAAATAGTACTTGATGTCCCTGGACAGATAGTATTCAGCTTTCAACATGTACCATTTTGAGAGAATGATACAATACGGATTAAGCACAAGATATTTGTATGCTAGTTAGTTGCATATAAAAGGTCTTTCAAAGTCATGATGTTTTATCCATCCATCCATTTTCTGTAACGTGTATCCGACACAGGGTCACGAGCGAGTGTGGAGCCTATCCTAGGGAGCTCTGGGCACAAGCCGGGGGATACCCTGGACAGGGTGCCAACCTATCACAGGGCACAATCACACACTACGGACAATTTGGAAATGCCAATCAGCCTACAGCGCATGTTTTTGATCTGGGGGAGGAAACTGGAGTACCCATGCAAGCTCGGCGCACACAGGGCGGAGGCGGGATTCAAACGCCCAACCCCGGAGATGTGAGGCAAACGTGATAACCACTAAGCCACCATGCCCCCTTGATGTTTTATCATGTTTTCTAAATTATTTTGGCAGTGTTATTCGACATTAAGAAGAGTGCTACACAGATCAAACAGGCAGTGAGTGTGTAAATGTCACAGATGGAGCAGGGCAAGACCTTAATTCTGAGGATTTATCTAAACACAAATCTGGTTTCTCGCATCTACTGTCAGTGATCAAGCAAGAGACTGAGCTTGCACTGACAAAAAAAAGCGTATATAACAATTTACACTATCCACTAATTTGATTGGTCAAGTGGTGTTCTAAGAGTGCTGATATTTAGTATTTATTAATTACACTAAATATAGCTGATATTCCCAATATTTGAATATGCACAAAAGTCCAATTTGATCAGTAGTTCCTTACACTGAAACCGTTACTACACTTACCTACAGGCTGTCAGTCAGTCTGAGCGTTGCCATGCCAACCTGTGGATTCTCTCGCGACTATATTGCTATGGAGCAAAAATAGATAAAAATATATATTTGTTTGCTCGTATTGTATCTGAAATATCAGTTACTCGATATTAACCTCTTGTTCATATAACTGTTGTATCAGTACAACTGTGATTACTACCGTGCCGAATCACAGCCGTGCTGAATATTCAGTAAAACAGCACTCGTTAATGCTTAAATATATAAAAGACAGAGCATTAATTCACACGGATACTGTATTAATGCGCCGGGGTTTTTAAACCAGAAACAACGGTTCGATTTTAAACCGTTATCCGTTGTGTTACTCAGCAACCATCGCTTACTGTTTACAGACTACATTGCGAGGCGGAAGAATAGTTTATAGCTAATATTATTCATAATGAATTATTTACTGAACACTAGATACACTTGTATTATGTTTTTTTTTTTTTGGCTCCGGTTTATAAAAGCTTTGCGTCGTGTCTACACTGCAGCCCTTTGAAATAAACAAACAAACAAACAAACAAACAAATAAATAAATAAATACTGTAACGCACGCCATCTGCTGGTTAATTGCTTTAATAACACATGTATTTTGTGTACGCCCTATTTTCTGTCAAATAAACCGAAAACCTTCCGGATAAAAAAAAGGAAAGAAAGAAAAAAAAGATAAAAATAAACCCAGCGTAATAAAGAAACGAACACAGATACTCACGTAGCCTCGACCGCGCCGGGTTTGACGGTTATTTCTATTTTATATTTGGTGCCAGTGAGCAGTTTTATGGTTCGGTTCTGGCCAAATCTCGTCCCGTCCGCTTTAAAGAACACGGGCCCGTCATCCGGAGTGGTCTTCAGGGAAAATGCGACTTTAATCAGCTGCGGAACACCGGCCATGGCGCTGCTTTTGAACAGGATGAGATGAGAGGATGAAGGGATGAGACGAGAGGATGACAGTGATTAGACGTCGACTACAGTTTAAGACCCAAATCGCAAGAGTACCAAATTGACGTGTAAAAACCAGCACGTGAGCGAGTTGCCCTGATTTGTACTCTTGCTGTTCTTAATCCCAACCACACACAAACACACACACACACAGAGCTCTCGCTCTCTCTCTCTCTCTCTCTCTCTCTCAAGATTCATATAGCTTTATTGCCTGGTAAAAGGCTTCACATTAACATTAAATTACAGAGATACACATTTACACACATTCACACCCAATTAAAAAAAAAGGTTTGATAAAATAATATCAATAAAAGAAGAAGAAAATACACAATGATTTGTCTGAGCACACACACACACACACATACACACACACACAGTGTTGGGAATTTGTAACGCTTTGTAAAGGGTAACTGTAATGACTTTTTTTGATAACGCAATAATGCAATGCATTACAGTTTACATTTATATAATTTGATTACTGTTACTGATGTTAATAAAAGTACGTTACTTGTGTTACACATTTATTGGTAAGAAAACAATATTAAGTAAAAATGCGTTTTAAAAATGTATCACGTTTTGTGCGGCTGCCAGGGGTGTAACCTGGCCTGGGCACTGGGGGCTGTAACTTGGGGGGGTTGGGGTATGACTCCCCAAAGTCCATACCATGGTTACGCCCTTGTCTTTAGCCTTGAATAATTCTCCACTTGGAGCGGTTTGTCACTACGTAACTGAACATCAGTAAAAGAAGACGGCGGTGTTGTAATTTTATATCTTCAGTGAACGGAGGCGAGACCAATCAGACAGGGTTTTACAGGAAAATACATGGATACCCTCTTGTCTTATTGGCTGACAGTCCCTCAAACGCTAACTCACAGAGTCAGTGTGAGGAAAAATGGATATACACCGATTTTTATTTTTTAAATCAGTAAATGGTTTGAAACTGAAACAGTAACATCCTCTCATTCTGAGCAGGAAAACAAGTTGTGTAAATATCTATGAGTTCCAATTCACGTGAACATGATATAAGCAGAGCATAAGGAAAGATAATGTACTCTGCATGGCACTGTAGCAGCTAAACCCATAGCTTAGCTGTGCCTCCCTTTGGCTAGCAACACCAAACTAGGCTAGTTAGAAAAGTTTTATATTTGATCTGTCTGTTCCTACAAACAGTGACAACACCCAGGCACGTTTTATAAATCATGTGATACACTGACATGCGCCAAAATCACTGAAAGAAGTATGAGTTTCACTTTGAGTTTTGAAAGTAATTTGAAAGTAAAGTAATTAGTAATCTGATTACTTTTTACATGCAGTAATCAGTAATGTAAACAAATTGCAATTTTAAAGTACTAATTAATAATCTGTAGTGGAAACATTTTTTTGAGTAATTTACCCGACAATGACACAGCATAGTCCCCCCACTGCATTTACTACATTTACACTAACTACAAAACACTGTGGTATTGTGCTCTCTCTCTCTCTCTCTCTCTCTCTATCTCTCTCTCTCTCTCTGTGTGTGCGTGTGTGAGAGAGAGAGAGAGAGAGAGAGAGCGTGACTGAGGTCGGGAAGTTTGTGGGTGTTTCTAAATGCTATATTTATGTGATGATGTTGTCATGCTGTATGTATTTGGTAGCGCAGAGTGTAATAAAGGTTATTCGCACAAAAACACATTTTCATAGCAAGGTTTGAACCATTAACAGTAATATAATATTTCACATAGTGGCTTCCTCTACTAAATGCCATAACTGTTCAACCTGCAAAGCATTCTGGTTGAAATAGAAACAGCTATTTAGAACACGGGGTGTAAATGTGTGAACCTTACACCCACCTAAGAACAGTATAACATCACTAAGACCCATTAAAACAAGTCGGGTCAAAAGCGAAAGGGGGGTGGGGGTGGCACCCAAGTTTCTTAATTCTCTATAGTTAAGCATGCTCTTTGCCTCTTTGGCCTTGTTTGTAAGCTTTGTAGTTTTGGATATTGTACTACCAATGGATTATTGATTGAGAATTAATCAAGTGCACTCTGGGCACACTACAACTGAAACTGTAAACTGTGACAGCCCCTGCAAGGACTTTATACCACATAATTCGACAGTCGGCAATGAAGTCTGGTAGGTACATTTAATAGGTGAAAAATTTAGAAAGTTTTGCAACCTTCAAGTTTTGAATCAAACACATAAAATGCTAAATACACTGTCCTCCCTTTAATCACATCAGGTCATGTATCTCATAGGAGCACGACTGGCATTGGGTTCTATCTGAATTCTACCTAATAATTTGGTTAATTCTGTATACGTACAGGAAGGTACATAAATATTTGGAAATTGACAAGGATAATGTTATTTTGGCTGTTTAATACAGTATACTACAGAGTTGAAATTAACGAATGAATATGAGCTCAAAGTGCAGACTTTCCACATTAACTTGAGGTGTTTACATCCAAATCGAGTGAACGATTCCCCTTTTAGGTGACCAAAATTAATTGGACAATCTAATATAATTAAAATGTCATTTTAATACTTCGGTGCAAATCAGTTGCAGTCAGTGACTGCCTGAAGTCTGAAACTCATACACATCACCAGATGCTGGATTTCTTCCCTGGTGATGCTCTGCCACGCCTTTACCACAGCTGTCTTTATTTCCTGCTTGCACTTGGGGCGTTTTGCCTTCAGCTAGTGATATGCATGCTCAGTTGGAGACAGGTCAGAACATTTCACTTCTTGTATTTCAAAAGTCTTGGGTTGTTTTGCAGGGTGAATTGCCGTCCAATGAGTTTTGAAGCATTTGGCTGAATAATATAACCCTAAACACTTATGAATTCATCTTGCTGCTTTTGTATGGAATCACATCATCAACAAATACAAGTTCCAGTTCCAGTGGCAGAACCAGTTCATGAGCAGTTCCTTCCCTTGTCCATACTCTTCTGTTCGCATCATTCTGGTACAAGTTGATTTTTGTCTCATCTTTCCACTGAATGTTGTTCCAGAAACGTACAGGCTTTTTTTTTATGTTCGTTTGGCAAAACCTCCTACTGTACCTTCAACTCTTTTTACCAGAGAACAAAAAATGTTATTTCCACTAGCAGATAAACACAGTGTCATAATACTCTACACACAGAGACCCAGCAGTGTCTTGACTATTTCTTATAACAGACTTGTGGCAATAAAACTATTCATTTGTTTATACTGATTGAAAATGTCTGATAAGTTGATTTCCGTTCAGAAATGAAATGGAACGCCAGTGTACCGTGAGAAGTGTCACGGACTTGTAATGTTGCCATCACATTGTAGTAATTTTGTAACATACCTGTTACTAAAGCAGGATACCAATAAGAGTAGTCAAAAACTGCCACAAATGACAACGACCAAATGATGGCATATTCCATTGTTATACTGTCAGTGCCATTTTGAGAAATGAAGCATGACTCATCACTAGGTATCACGCTTTGAAGCCCACTCAGAAGGTCCATTGACTTTAGTAGCCTACATGTTTTCATTTTTTATCAGAAGTTTCATTTGATGAATAATTTGTGGAAAAAATTTACAGAATGTACCCCCACAATGACTGTATTTAGGTCCAGCTGGCCATATCATTTAATCTAAATTGCTCATCTGGAGAGTCGATTAACAAATTGTAAACATGTATAATTTTTTAATTAATTGTAATGAATTCTCCATGTAAAAAAAAAAAAAAAAAAACTCTCTCTAGCACCACAATAAATTTCAAAAGAAAAAAATAAATAAAAATAAAGATTATGAGAGAGATGTTTTTGAATAAAAATAAACCGCCATTATTTTTTTCTTACTTAGCTCTGTTTCCTTATCATGTAAAGCTCATCTTAAATTAAGGCACATAACTAATCCAAACAACTCATTGTCAGTAGTCTTGGAGGCTGAAAATAGACTGGAATCAAGTTGACCGAGGCCACATGTGACTCATGTTCATGCATCTACTTCCCTTTTCTCAAGTGTACACTTATCATTTAGGCACCAGAAGTAAAAGCTGCTGCTTGGTGCTGTGGTCGTCACACTTATCATCCCTCGCTTTGAATAAGCAGTTAAGCCCAGCCAGCAGCTATGGAGCCCAACATCATCCGAGAGGGATATCTGGTAAAAAAGGTAAGAGCTGTTCATTAGAAATGAAAATTATAATATAGTGTGTGTGTGTGTGTGTGTGTGTGTGTGTGTGTGTGTGTGTGTGTGTGTGTGTGTGTAATGGAACATCACTGTAACTCTCCAATTCAAGTCATCTATTTTAAATGGCTAGACAGTGATCATTGTGATGTTCTTGACTCAACATATTTATCAGTTGAGTCTATTTCATTTTTCTTTGTTTATTTGGCCAAAAATATTGTTAAAAGTCAGGACAGTTAAACAGGCAGCACGAATGCTTGGTTTCAACACTTATTTCCCCACCGCCAGTAGAGCTCATGTTTGACAAAGTGCTAACTTCCCCAGAAAACCACAGCTAAGATAACTATACTTCTCTGAGCATATCTGTTTGTCAGATAAGTTACACTGTTGTGAGACAAAACCTTTTGTTCATGAAATCTTATAAAATAATGATTTGTCATTTTAAAGAGAGAGAGAGAGAAATGCAATTACAGAATTTTGTACACTAGGGTGACCTCAGAGAGCAAAATGAAGAAAAACAAAGGCTATAAAAAATACCAACATAGGTGTGGCAGTAGAAATGAAAACGAAAGGAATTATACACAGAGACAAAGGAATCAACATTACATTTGACCTCTTACTCCTTTTTTTGACACAATGTTTCCATAATGCTGTAATGCTGACACACCTGTTCTTATTGGTTATTATTATCTCCAGGGCACTGTGCTGAATTCATGGAAAGTGGTGTGGGTGGTGTTAGCGGATGATGGAATAGAGTTTTACAAGAAGAAGACAGACAGCAGTCCAAAGGGCATGATTCCATTAAAAGAAGCGGTGATGACCAACCCGTGCCAGGACTTCAGCAAAAGAACGGTGATGCCCAATGCATACGTGTAACTCTGAAATCAGTACAGGCTTATGACCAGAAACAATTTTCCACATTTGTGTTCTTGCTCTCTAACAGTTAGTGTTCAAGGTGACCACAGGAAAGAAGCAGGACCATTTTTTCCAAGCAACCCACCTGGAGGAGAGAGAGGTGTGGGTTAAAGACATCAAGAGAGCCATTACTTGTTTGCAGGGCGGAAAGAAGTTTGCCAGGAAATCTACCAGGAGGTCAATTCGATTGCCTGAAACAGTTAACCTGAGGTATGAACTTATAACTAACTGCCTGTCTGCAATTGCTTTAGAGACAGTATTCATTTACATTTATTCATGTTTATCTAGAGCAAGTGAAACATAAAGCTTATAAAGACTACAAATTTCCACTGGCTCTCTGAAAACAAGATAACAGTGAGATATTTATAGGCAAAAACGTTGAGAGAGACACTAGTAAAGACGAACACACTCACACAACAGCACCATGACTGAGCACAGTATAAGTATGCCTAAGAATACATGTATGGTACAGCCAAGTTACACAATTACTGTGGTTACTGACTCTGAGGTGTTTCACACATTCTCTTAATGTTTTTGTGGGTTTCCTTCAGGTATTCTGGTTTGTTGAACAAGAGTCTCATGTTGGGTTTTATACCATGTTGTAGTATCACCCATCACTTCCTCTTTTGAATCACTTCCTCCGTTGCAGTGCAACACATACATTTGGAAGAGCCAATCTGCCCTGATATGTTTTTAGGAGGTGGAATCCAACTAGGAGGAAACTGACACCAACATTATTACAACATGTGAAACTCCTCTGTGTCAGTATTCACAGCAGTTGTGCAACCTGACTGATACTACAGTTATATATATATATATATATGTGTATATATATATATATATATATATATATATATATATATATGTGTGTGTGTGTGTGTGTGTGTGTGTGTGTTTAGATGGAACTAGTTAGTAAACCATTTTAAAAGTATATAACTTACAGTGCAAATAGAATTCAGAAAATGAAACCAAAAAAGTTATACAAACTTGCAGGAGGTGAAGTCAATAAGTATGCAATTTTCTCTGGTATATTCTAAAATACACACCAATCTATGTATGTAGTACCCCAACAGGCTTGATTTGCTCTCATCATTTAATCTGCTCATGGACCTGTTATGTCTTGTCTTTTAGCGAGCTGTACATTTTGATGAAAGACCAAGACACAGGAATTAAAGAAATGAAAGTGGAAAAAGACAAGAAGCTTTTCAACCACTGCTTCACTGGTACGTTACTTCAATCAGAATGTTCAAACGGGCTATTGGGTGGAATCTGCTATTATGAATTTGTCATATTATGCTATTATCTTATTAGGGATATGATTGGTGGGCTGGCATTTGTTTAAAAAAACAAACAAACAACATAGCTCAACATAACCTAACCCTTATGTTCTCTTCAAGTCAAGAATGACCCGACTTAAGTCCATATTAAAATCATATTAATATTGTAAATATTATTTTGACCTGAGAGAATCACACAACCTCAATCTTTTATGTCTAGGCAAAAGTATCTAATATTCCTCATAGGTTTTCTGGGGAAGTAGATGGGTTAAATTGTTCAGTGAACAATTTATAATAAAGGCTAAGTTTATTTCAAAATAGGTTTAGTAATCTCAGGCTTATTCTATTGTTGGATAATTCCACTTATGTCAAGTTTTTAGTTCTAGAAAGCCGTAAAAGTTTTAGAGAATGTGTTATAGTGCTACGCTTATGTGCTGCCTTTCTGCATGTTTCTGTATTGTGAATTGTGATCTCATGGCAGGTGACACAGTGATTGACTGGCTGATCTCTGAGGGGAAGGTAAGGAACCGGACTGAGGGTGTGATGCTGTCCACAGGGCTGCTGAACGAGGGCTATCTGCAGCCGGCTGGAGAGCTGTCCAAATCAGCTGTGGAAAGCAACACGGAGTCTGCATTCCTGGACCAGACGGACGCTCTGTATTACTTTGTGAGTGAGCACGCACACCTTTAACCATTCCTTTCAGTCTAAATTCATTTATTGTTGATCTTCAGTAGCTGCTTTATCCTGGTCGGGATTGCTGCGAAGCCCAGGAACACTGGGCATGAGGTGGGAACACAAACTGGATGGGATTCCAATCTATTGGTCAAAATGACCTACACGTAACATTTTGTTTACATTGCTTAAAATTGGGAGAAGATAAAATATACTCTATGTGTGGTATTTTAAATAATTTGTATAGCGGAATTACGGCTGTTTGCATAGGAGTCATATTTAAGGAGCTGAAAAAATGTGGTTTTGAGTATGTGTGGCTGTTTATTTTTTCTCCCTGTAGGCAGAAAGTGGCTTCTTCTGTGAAGGCTACTCGAGTGATGAGGATGTGCTTGTAAAAGAAGAGTTCAGAGGAGCCATAGTAAAGCAGGGCTGTCTGATGAAACAGGTAAATGTTTGAATGAATGTATGATTTTTTCCCAGATATCAAAGAGATAAACTTGAAATGCAGTAACAGTGGGAATGAGAGAAGTTGTAAGATTGACAGCTGTGTTCAGATGTAACATTTATACCAACATGCCGTTGGAAAATCAAAACACTTACAAAATGTGTAAATTACTTTTTTAAAGCCTGAATCTGTAGATGTGGACGTTTTTTTTTGTTTGTTTGTTTTTACAATAGGGCCACAGGCGAAAAAACTGGAAGGTGAGAAAATTTATCCTGAGAGATGATCCTGCATTTATCCACTACTATGACCCCACCAAGGTGAGGAAGGCTGTGCTATTGAATCAGACTTTTTCTTCATTCTTAATTCCTTGTAACATTGGAAACATCTTTTTCTATATATCTATTTCATAAGGGTGAGGAGGATCCTCTTGGTTCGATTCACTTGCGTGGATCTGTTGTGACTGCGGTGGATTACGTGCCAGATGGTGAGATCTGAGTAATCAATAATCACTAACTCTTCCTCAGTAACAACGATAAGATTCAATGTTATTACCTAAACCCAGCAAGTGTAATTGTCGCTTTTGAAAGCTTTTTGTATTGTGTAATCCTAATACATCACAGCCATATGACAAGACAGTGCAAACTTCACATGTGCAAAAGAAGCATTAATTCACTGTTCTCACACTGATGCAGCTAAGAGGCATGACATTGAGGGCAACTTGTTTGAGATCATCACGTCAGATGAGGTACACTACTACCTGCAGGCAGCTACAGATGAAGAACGCAATGACTGGATCAGAGCTATTCAAGTAGTGTCAAAGACTGGAAAATAACTGTGAAATGCCATTTCAATCCAGAAGTATCCTGACAAATAAATATAAGGACACTTGTTATATTTTGACTGTTAACACACATTGTTATTTTATGTCATACACATAACAAAAATGGCTATGTAACACTTTTTACGCTGCAAGTTTGTCAAGTTCCTCTTGAAACCTAAAAATAGATTAAGAGAGAGACGGGATGTGGATTATGAGTATTTTGGTCTTTTATTACTATTTATGTCAATGATAATCCAGGAAAAAAAAAGCCAACAAGTGGAAACTACTGAAATCTTCACAGTCCACCCACTTCTTGTTTCTGTGACCAAACGCATCGTTTCCTGTCTGTCAATATTCTAGCCACTCTGTGGTTAGCCTCATGCACGTCTCTTTACACTTATCACTTAACAGACACATAAACATACTCCATTTATGGCATTTTAAGAGAGGGGTGCACATTCAGTACAACTTATGCCTCAGGTCAGGAACTTCAGTTAATGTTCATGTCAAATATAAGAATGTTGGTGCCAGACAGGCTGATTTGACTATTTTAGGAAACTGCTGATCTCCTGGTATTCTCTCAAAGAACAGCCTCTAGAACAAAAAACACCCAGTAAGTGGCGGTTCTGCTGGCAGAAACACCTCAATATATTGTACATATACACCTAAAGAACCTTAATATTTGAATAATTTTGAATGGTTTAAATAGAAACAGGGGTATTTGTACAGAAACAACGGATCTGTGTTGTGGGGGGTCTGTGTAGTTTATTTATCTCCAGCTGCAAAACATTTGAGAACCCCTGTATTATAGCCGACATTGGTAGCTTGGTCTGTGTGCAATGGGAACTGACAGTGAAGTGGTTCATTTCTTTTGATTGTTAACTAACTGTAAAAACACTTCCATATTTTAACTGTACAATTCTGAAAGTTAACCTATGTTCCTCATATTGTATCTCTGCTTTAAAAATTTGTGCACTTTTCCTTTCTAGTTCAGTGATGACCAAAAAACCAAAAAAACAAACAAACAAAAAAACACGGAAGAACTGCGAACATTGTCAAACAGCCACCCACCTTGTTATACTTTTTGCCAGCTGGATGATGATCTTGTTATGATATTAACCTCAAGATGAAAATGCAAATGACATGTGAGCATATGTTCCATCATGGGCCTCATGTGGGTCTCAGAAACTTACCAAGAGACAAAGTTGCTTGTATGTACAAAAAAGGAAGCCATCACAGGATCACACAGGATGTAATAATTTTGTCAGTGCTAACATTTAAGTATCCTCCATAAAACTTGATTAGAATATACATCTAGGGGTGTAGAATATAAGGCTGGGGTTGTAAACACTGGTTGAGATTATGAACTGAAGATTAGGAAAAAGCACATGACTGTGGCTGAAGTCTGTAAATTGCAAAAGATATAAACTGTAGTAAACCTGTTTACCCATTTTTCATTAGCAATTCATTATTCATCCACTAGAGGGGGTGCAGTGATCTCACTAGTAGTCCCACTGAATAAACCGTAATTCCAGACCAGCAGCCAGTAGAACCATTCGTTAATCACCAATAACTGCTTTAACCTGGTCAGGGTCATGGTGGATCCAGAGCCTATTGCTGGAAAACATTGGTTATGAGGTGGAGACACACTTTGACTGGGTCTCTAGTGCATCACAGGGGCCCGTGCGCACACGTACATTCACACCTAGGGGCAATTTATCATAGACCCCCGTTTACACCTGGCATTAAAATGAGTCCTGGGGGATCGGATTGTACATCAGTTTTATACTCATTATGAAATTCAGTAAGCTGTTATACTTTGTGGATGGGGTCGTTATCATCCTGGAAGAGACTGCTCCCAGGTAAGAAATGTTTATCATAGAATAAAGGTGATCAGTCAGAAAAACCTTTCATTTGCAGTGACACTTTCATTTAAGAGGAGAAGTGGACCCAAACCCAAAAAGCATAACAGAGCCATGTTTCCTTGAATTTTTCGCCCATCTTCAGGTTTACTTTAACACAACAAAAATGCAATAATGCATTACAGTTTCATGCAAAATTTGTGCAATGGTCCATCACCAACTTTCATTTACATGTATGAGTACTTTGTGTCTAAATAGATTGTTTCTACAATGAATTTTATGCAACTGATCATTATTATTTTTTTAAATGCCAAGCACATTAATACAATTTTAATAAAGTGCACTTTGGTTTGCAAGTACTGTAACATTTTATTTAACATTTAAAAATCGCCATTAGCAAAATGATTACAACAATGTAGCACAAGCATCCATACAAGGCTCAAGTGTACAATAACATCATAAATGGGTGGCCATTTTACCTTACAGGATATGGCTATTTACTGCCTTCCAGTCTAAATTAGCCTGGAAAAAAACCCATTAAATTTGGATATTTTTAAGTAGCCTAATGTTTGCTTGTGGGCTACCATTGTAATTGCAATACCTACAGTAGTTCACCCGTGCAGTTGCTAGATGCATACATTTTGGACAGCTCTAAAAGGCTCTTTAATTGTAAAAAAAAAATAAAAAAATAAAACATGCTGAAGTATTATTATCGAATTTTATACCACAGCACTGTTGAATTCTCAAGTATGAGTGTTCATTTTCTATAATAGCAACTGGCTGTAAATTTTTATAGTTTCCATAGTAACAGCTCCTTATTAGGGACTTGTTTGATGGATGCTCCATACATTATAAGACTTATAACAAACAGATTAATAAACAGGAAAAATGTTATTATTTAGAAAAAAAGAACATATAATCACTGATATGGTGAAGTTTTCTATAAAGAGCTATTTATATATCGTTTATGAAATGTGTCTAGGGTGTCAGAGCTTTGTAACAAACAGTATGTTTTCCGCCACAGGAAATGCTTTTGCTTCAAGAGAGTTAAAGATATATATATATATATATATATATATATATATATATATATATATATATATATATATAAACAGTGAGGGGATGACTGCTTATATCTGTTATAATGTAAGTCATAACAGGAACTAAACTATCTCACCAATGTTAAATCTAATTACAAATGGTTAAAAAGTGCAATGTGTCCTTCTGGTAGTATATGGAATATAAGAGGAATAAAACACTTTGGGATGTACTGTTATAGAAAATAATCCACTTCAGGGCGGTAATGGCCCAATGTATCGTGGATCACACAACCTTGGCATGGATTATTTCCTATAGCAGCCCACCCTGTCATGTTTTAAGAACTAAATATATTTAGCATTCATACACAGACTATAGCAAACTGTAAGTAACTGCCTTAATAGCCAATATTTAAAAGGCTTTGCTTTATTAATAACACCCCTAATCTACATTTAAAACACAATCTGCATTTCAAACAAACATTTGGATAGTAGGAAATAGAGTAAGAAAAAAAATTCTGTGGTAAAACACTCTTCTATTTTTAATAATAATAAAAAAATCTTTATTAAGTTCCTCTCTGCAGTTTCCCTGCTATTTACATGTAATGGATAATCATCCTTTTCCAGTGCTACATTTCAAATTCTTGATGTGACACATTATAATAGGCTTGATGTAAATGGCATCAGGGCACAACAGCTCCTAAGCTTTTAAATGTGTTATTGAGTTTGACAGCTTAATTATTAGGATTGAATATGGTGTCTGTCTATGTTTTATATGGTGATAAAGCATGCACATTCTGGAATTTTCCCTTTGGTAATTTATTGTTTGTGATTTGCCTTTCTTAGCTGTCATATATGAAAGTAATATATGCTCAATGTCAACTTTTTTAGGAACGCCTGTACACCTGCACATTCATTCATTTATCAAATCAGCCAATCAAGCGGCAATCATGTAGATACAGGTCAAGAGCTTCAGTTGATGTTCAGATCAAACTGTTGGCAGTTGTTGCTAGATGGGCTGGTTTGAGTATTTCAGAAACTACTGATCTCCTGATGTTTCCATGCATAGCATCTCTAGCCTAGAGTTTCACAGATTGGTGCAAAAAAAATAAACAACCCAGAAACATCCAGTGAGCAAAAAAGCCTTGAGAGAGGTCAGAAGAGAATTGCCAGACTGGTTTGAGCTGTCAGGAAGGCTACTCTTTACAACCATTGTGAGTAGAAAAACAATCTCAACACAGTGATCCTTGAGGCAGATGGGCTACAACAGTAGAAGACCACTTGGGTCGTTCTTTGTCTGTCAGCCAAGAACAGGATTCTGACACTATAGGCACAGAGTCACTAAAACTGGACAGTTGAAGACTGGAAAAATACAAGCTTTCAGGATTTTTTTATTTTTAATTATTTTTTAAAATTCCACTTTTTAAATTAAACATTGTTGTAAGAATTTTATTTCTACAGCTGCAATGCATTCAGAGATTCACCCAGCTCAGCTACAGGCATTAAAGAGGTAAAAGCAAGACTTGATGTAAGCTTAATTTCTTTTGCTCTCTTTCACCTTGAGATGGAAGAATCAAATTCTTAAAAGAAAAAAATTGAAGAAAATTTTAGTGACTGGGGACAAATACATGTTTGATAATCTAAGGTCTATACACGTATCAGATAAAT
This sequence comes from Ictalurus furcatus, assembly GCF_023375685.1. NCBI lineage: Eukaryota > Metazoa > Chordata > Actinopteri > Siluriformes > Ictaluridae > Ictalurus > Ictalurus furcatus. The sequence goes on along the minus strand of NC_071257.1, from coordinate 6,329,616 downwards.
CTGCAGATTTGCAGATAAATTTGGACACACATTATTAAGAGGAAGCACATGATAGCATGGCACATGACTGGGTAATGCGACTAGCCTGACAGCTTCATTATGACCTTTTTTCTTAGTAATGGGTCAAATTGGGCATATAAAGTCTCACAATCATTTACATTTAGCAGACACCCTTATCTAGAGCAACGTAGAGAAATATTTTTTGGTTTTTATCCATCAGAAACACATTCTTGTGCTAGTACAAATAGGCCAGGGATTAAGAATACCATTAAGATTAAACCTGAGAGACTTTAGTGTGGGAGTAAGTTTTTTCAAGTACTTAGTGAAGAGGCGAGTCTTCAGTCTTTGATTAAAAACAAAGCCAGAGGAGGTTTATTCCACCACCTTGGGGCCAGTACAGAGAAGAAATGAGTCTTGATGCATGTCTTTTAGTGTCTTTAGGGATGGTGGGTGATATTGAGTGGTGCTTGTGGCTTGAAGGGGAACGTGGTACAGGCATGTGACATCTGTTTTTGACTTTACAGCCAAGCTTCAGTGTTTTATTCTGAAAACACGGCAGGTGTGTGGCCTTTGTGGAGAGAAATGGCCAAATCCTTCTGACCTACATGACTGAGAAAGGTTAGCATGGGCAGAGAATGCATCACCAAAGAGATAGATAGATAGATAGATAGATAGATAGGTAGGTAGAGAGATAGAGAGATAAAAAATAAAACAGTTCAGTTCATTATTTCAGTCAATGCTTTTATTTAAAATTTATTTTCACCAGAACTGCCTCAAAGCAAAGTAGATGACAGAATCTGAAAATATAATGATCATTGGAGATGATACCACCTACAGGAGTCCCATCATACTCACCATAGGAGCTGACAAGGCTGTGGCATGAGAGAGAGAGTCAGGGGTTCAAAGCTTGCCAGGTCATGGGGTCTCATTTGGTCCAATGGCTTCCTCCAACTGGGCTGTGGTGATGATGGAGATTTGCTGAGAGCCCATTAGTATAGCCTTGCCTCCAGATATTGGATAAATCCTAGCCATATTTAATTGAGGACATATAAGGGTCCGTTATGGCAATGACAGTGGTGGCTCATCTATAAGGACAAGTGCGACAGAGCCGCAACATTACATCATACATTTTCAATTCCATTGAAATACTAATGACCTCTTCTGAGTGACAATTAATTTAAAAAATATTGCTACTTGACAGATATAAGCTGATGTTCCACTGATTTGCTTGCCTTTTTTTGCACTTAGCTTCCCCAGAGTTATTCTTGCACTTATTGATCAAAAATAAAAACTGCAACAAGCCCTAATAGAGGTCCACTGGGGCAGGACTCATACTGGGAGAAGGAAAGGGGGATAAGGGAGAGGACAATCAGAATAACAGAATTGTTTGTGACCTTTCACATGCAAAGACTGTGGAAAAAAAGAAGAGCTCCCTTACAAGTTTTTGGGCTAGGTTTCAGGTCTTTAGTGTAGATTTTTAGATGTAGTTTGGCTGGACATTTTACTGAAACCTGGCAAGCCTGGTTAATGATATTACCTTTAATGTCATTGGTGATAAGAAACACACCTGCTGTTTTGAACACAGGTATCACTCAAAAGAAGATGCTAGACTGTATGCTGGATGACTATGTTTTTGACTCTCAACTGCCTATTACAGGGTTACAGTAAAAATTCACTATATAGTAGCCTATGGCATAAGTTAAACATGACAGTGTCTTGACTTAATTTTGTTTGTCTATGTCCTGCTCTATGAAAATCTATAGTCAGGAACCACTGCTGATTGTGGACCAAAAATGGCCAAGCATCCTGCATTGGACTCTATCCCAAAAGTGTCCCAAATCTAAACAACAAACCATATCTAAAGCTTGTCCAGCATTCAATTGTAGGATGAATGTAGCCCAAAGGTAATAATAATTATGGTGCATATAATCTCATCAAAGCTAACCCTAACCCTAGCTCATCAAAGATTTAGATGTATTCTAGCAATTAGATTCAGATCTGCTCTTTGCCAAATCCTTGTGAGCCAGGTGAAAGTGGTAAGTTTGGTTTGGCACTGGGCTGTGACTCATTTGCTATCTTGGTACATGGAGTTCAGAACAAAAACTCCTGCTCATCTGTGTATTATGTAATGTTCATTTATTTAATCTTTTATCTATTTGATCTTTTTATTCATTTTATTTTATTTATTTGAATCATTTATTTTATTTGTTTTGATAGAGAGATAGAGGGAGCACAAATGAGTAAACAAGTTAAAAATTTACACGTTAAATGTTAAACTCAAGAACATAAACACTTGTAATTAGCTGATTAGAGAACTTCAGCGGAGGTAAAGCAAGTCCTCAGATAATTAATCCTAAATGAGACAGGAGCAGTTCATGATCTTAGACTGCAGGAGTTACAGAGTGAGGCTCGAGTGCTACCTCTTAATCCTCAGTATCTTTTGCATCCTCAGGAAGGCACAAGAGCTATCATTTGCTTAAGCAAAGTATTTTCTCTTTTACTTGTAGGATAGCTAGCCATCCAGGTAGGAGTACAGATAGACAAGCAGATAGTCAAAACACTACTTAGTCTAACCTCCAAGGACAGCTTGTTCCTAATGCATCCTATTAGCTAAAGCGCATGCCAGAGAGCCTGGGTGTGATATAGCAGAAGTCAAAAGCCATGTTTTATACTCTCATTATAGTCTTTGCACTGTGGAACAGTGAAATCCTTCATGACTGGTGCCACATGGAGGAGCACATTTCATTTTATGGGCTGCAAGTCAGCATCCAGTCCAATTTGGGCTGTAGCCATTTTAATAGTGGCTGTCATGGCCGGTTTGGAGCCTGCCAACAGTGCAAGGTGGTAAAGGGCAATGTTGTACCGACTCATTTCTGAGCACTGCTGAAGCTGGAGTTAAATATGGTTGCTCAACTGTCAGTTCACTGTCAGACTCCAGATGTGGCCATAGACAGAATTGGCTCTCAGGCTTTAAGGAGGACTCTACTGAAGCAGATGAGCATAATGATTCGAAAAATACAAAAAAAATAATAAAAATTTAGCCACAGATCCACTAATCTTCACATGGTGTGGGATGTGGAAGCTGGGGAATGAACCACTGAGAAAGGGAAAAAATGGCTTGGTGGGGAATAAGAGGGGTTAGTGGAGGAAACTCAGCCCCAGCCCTAATGTGTTGGTGGAAATCCAGCTAATGTAATAGACATGAGCAGCTGCCAACGCATTAAAATATTAATATATTTTCAAATCTGGATGTCTGGATTATAGCCATCATTGATTTATTGACAATTACCCAATTAATAAAAAGAGTGAACATATGTGCTTTGATTTTGTTCCACAAGATTCATAGATAACAAAATGTGCATAAATGTGATTTTTTTTGCATTGAAAGTAATAAAACTGGTTTTAATCATATTAATTAGAACATGTAACCTTTGCTGAAAAGCTGAATGAACTAATTCAAAACAGATGAGCAGATGCTCTAGTAAACTGCTAAAGAAAAAGCAGTGTATATTCGCAAAATATTTTGGGCTAGTTGAGGCAAAGCACAAATCTAGATCAATTTGAAATGCTGGGAAAGGGTGGCTTACAGCCATGCGACTCTGAGAACAGCCAATCTCATTTGATCTCATTGGAATTAAACAATACATGAAAGAAAGCCATCAAAACAGTATGAGATGGAGTGTGCAAACATTCTTCCCAGTTCATTTTATTCCTTTTCCCCCAACAGAGTCCCCAAAGACAACACAAGGGGAAGTGAAATCAAACAATTAATTAAAAAAAAAAATGATTACTTTTTTTTTTTTAATATGCAAAGTGTATGTTTTTACTCTTGGACTTTTGAGCTCTGAATATATGCAAAGCACTGAAAAAGGGTTGACATGCTTAAATATGTTAAGAAAGGCAAGATGACTAAACTTTCATGGGCACACAATTACTTTCACTGATCTCTCATTCTATGCATGTGTATATTTGTGTTTATATAATTTGTTATTCTCTGTTTATGATGGTCTAAATTTCCTCAAAATTAAGGATAAAACACAATTGTGGGAACATCCTCTGGTTCCCATGAAGCATGTTTCATTCAGAAAGGTTGAAAACACCACTAATAACAAAAACAAACTATCAACCAAGCAAAAAATCCTGAAGGTTTTAGTGTGCTTGTGTTTACTGGTTAAGTAAAGAGTAAAGTAAAGAGTAAAGATGCCACTTTACCTTTTTCAGATGAAGAAAATGTATAATCCTGTTGGATCTTGCCAGGAACAAGTGACATGGACCAAATTTCATTGCATTACATTTTATTTGACAATTGTCACAAATCGAGGTTGAGCCAGAAGCAAGTGCAGATAATGACATTTATTGAAACAAACGTACTAAGAAACAAAGACACTAAGACAACTTGGAAAATCACTGTGGCATGAAACAGAACACCGAGACATAAACAACATGAGTCTAAGACAACGAAAGACAAGCAAACAGTGCAGACAAGGACTACATACATACACACACACACATACACACACATAATATATATATATATACATATAATATATATATATACATATAATATATATATATATATACATATAATATATATATACATATAATATATATATACATATAATATATATATACATATAATATATATATATATATATATATATATATATATATATATATATATATATATATATATATATATATATATATATATACACACACACACACACACACACACACACACACACGAGTGCTCATTAACATGAGTCAGGTGCAGGTGGTCATGTGACAGCTAGTGCAGTGGCTGATGGGAAGTGGAGTCCAGAGTTTCTTGATACGTGACAGAACCCTCTCCCAAGGGCGCTACTCCCGGAGCGCCCAAAATTATACGTCCTCCATCGGGTGGTCCTGGCCCCCTGGAAAAAATGTCCCCAGCAAAACCAGGAGGCCGGGCGGCTTCCACAACGGCACAGGGAGGCTGAGATACTTCCTCAGCTGAACATGAAAGCGGGGCGACGTCCTCGGCAGAGCATAAAAGCGGGGCGACGTCCTCCACGGGACAGGAGAGGGGAGCGATGTTCTCCATGAGACTCAAGGGGGGAGCGAGGTTCTCCGCAAGGCCAGGAAGAGGAGCGAGATTCTCCGCGAGACTCAAGGGGGGAGCGAGGTTCTCCGCGAGGGCAGGAAGAGGAGCGAAGTTCTCCATGAGGCCCAAGGGAGGAACGATGCTCTCCGTGGAGCATGAGGGGGGAGCGACATACTGAGAGAAGCACAGAAAAGGAGCGACGTCTTTAGTGGAACATGGAGGCAGAGTGACATCCTCAGTGAAGCAGGATGGCAGAGAGACGACCTCAGCCGAGCAGGAAGTCAGAGCGACGACCTCAGCCGAGCAGGGAGGCGGAGCGACGACCTCAGCCGAGCAGGGAGGCGGAGCGACGACCTCAGCCGAGCAGGGAGGCGGAGCGACGACCTCAGCCGAGCAGGGAGGCGGAGCGACGTCCACAGCCGAGCAGGGAGGCGGAGCGACGTCCACAGCCGAACAGGGAGGCGGAGCGACGTCCACAGCCGAACAGGGAGGCGGAGCGACGTCCACAGCCGAACAGGGAGGCGGAGCGACGTCCTCGGCGGGGCATGAAAGCGGAGCGACGTCCTCGGCGGGGCATGATGGCTGAGCGAGATCCATAATAGGGGAGGGAGGGTGGGAGTTGGTCTCAGCCCCGACCAAAAACTCCCCCTCCTGTCGGCGTGTCATGGCGTAGTCCCTTACAAACGCCGGGTGTGGCCTGGTGCATGGTCTGTCCAGCTGCGGCAGGCCTAGCATGCAGTTATTCTGAGCAAGCAGTTCATCTGTCCTTTTTCCCTGCTCCAGTAGTCCTAAATACCACTCCGCATATGCTGCAAACCAGGCGTCCATCGTGGTGATCTGCTGCTTCTGATAGTGGGTCTTTCGTTCTGTCACGTATCGAGGTTGAGCCAGAAGCAAGTGCAGATAATGACATTTATTGAAACAAACGTACTAAGAAACAAAGACACTAAGACAACTTGGAAAATCACTGTGGCATGAAACAAAACACCGAGACATAAACGACATGAGTCTAAGACAACGAAAGACAAGCAAACAGTGCAGACAAGGACTATATATACACTCGAGTGCTCATTAACAAAACGTGAGTCAGGTGCAGGTGGTCATGTGACAGCTAGTGCAGTGCAGTGGCTGATGGGAAGTGGAGTCCAGAGTTTCTTGATACGTGACAACAATTCATGAGTGGTGGAAAAATGATCCAAATACCATTAATTCAGAAAGAAATGGAAGCCACCAATTAAAAGTATTTGTTTTTGAATAAAATTGAAGAACAGAAACAAGGCAGACATGAAAAAGGTTATATGCTCAGATGAGACCAAAATGGCACAAAACAGTTAACAGAAACCCAACACTGGACACCATGTCTACAGTGAAACACGGTGCTGGTAGCGTCATGCTGTTGTTGATGTTTTTTTGTCAGCATGGACTGAGAAACTGGTCACAGCTAAGGGGAAGATAGACAGAGCCAAATATGGGCCAATCCTAAAAGAAAATCTGTTCCAGTCTGCAGGATATTTGAGACTGTGGCACAGGTTGACCTTCAAACAGGACACTAGGCATACTGCTAGAGCTACACTGGACTGGTTCAAACCAAGAATCAATCCAGTTAAGAATCGATAGCAGGACCATTCACCTGTTGTTTCCACTCAATTTGACAGAGCCTGAACCATTTTGCCAAAAAGAATGTGCAAAAAAATATATCAGGACAGAGACGTGTAAAGCTGTCAGAGACATATCACAGACATGCAGCTGTAAATGCAGCCCTACTTCACCAGTGAGTACTTATGCAACCAACACGTGTCTGCTTTTTTGTTTACTTAATATTTGGGTCACAATAAAAAGATTTTGCACTTTCAGATGTTAGACATACAGTGTATATCAAATGTGAAAAATCCCAGTAAAAGTCCAGTTCAATTCCAACCTGTTGTTGTTGTTTACATCCATAAGTTCTGAATGCTTTTACGAAGTTATATAACTGTACATTGGGCTATATTTGGTAATGGTATGAGCAAAAAACTTGCAATCAAATTTAGTTCATGTAAGCTAGCTAGTAAAATTAGCCGACTTGCTCAGGATTGCCTATTGCATAATTCCCTTGCATTCCACCAAAGCTGAACATTTCCTTCAAGTATCACTATGGATGATCTCCTGATTTTAATGCAGCGCTTGGGTGAGCCATTTATTTCTATAGCCTGCGATTTAAAAAAGGAGTAAATAAATTCTGGTGCATTAAAACATGTGGAACCTTTGATGCATTGGCATTTGAGTACTATGTGTTTTCTGTTAGCAGGACATACTGACTAATGTGACAACTAACAAAGGAGCTCTGGGAAATTTTGTATAAAATGCATCAATCTGTTTCATAGAAGTTGCAGACGAAACGTCAAAATGAATTCAAGACAATTCAAATATAAATACTTGTGTAATGTACAAATCCAGAATGTATGATGTTACATCCCTGCACTTCAGTTTTTGACCCAAGATTGTAGCGAGTGATGTTAAAGAACAACAGGATTGAGAAAGGGAAGTGAATGGTAGTTGTCCTTTGAAGGGATCTTGTATAAAGGTACAGAGGCAGAAAATGAAAAGAATTCATTAAAGTTTTCTAGCGGCATCGGGCACTTTGAAAACATGAATACACTTCCACTCACCCACAGACATCCATTTCAGACTCGCTGAAATCTTTGCTGCTGACAAATATAAGAAATATATCAAGAAATATAAGAAATATATCAACACATGGGCACTCATTCAATCAGTGCTGTGGAAGGAACATTGTCTTGAAAGCAAAGGTTTATTGTTCACAGTAAGAGCTCATACTTTAATGTAGTACTTGTTCCAGGCTTCAAGGTGTTATCAGAATTTAGTGCTCGACAGTGCCAAAGAGTGAATCTTTGAAACAAAAGCACAGTTTGATCCCAAACTAAAAATATTTGAGAGATCTTGGGTAGAGATCTTCAGTGGCCGTGCCAGTTATAGCGCATGACAAAGCTGTGTAATTGTTCCAGGACCTGTCACCAGTCGTTTGAAAGTCTAGACCAATTGCTGTGATGTAGCTACACCAGTGATTGATAGCTGGTGAAATGGGCTTTAGAAATATCAAGATAGGACCATGAAAATAGAAGATAATTGTTCTAAATTAGCAGCGATGTGGCCATCTGAGGATGAGATTGTGCACTAGGTCTCTTGTGTTTCATATGATATATTTTGACAGTAGTCTAATGGAGTTACAGCTGGATTTTTTCCGAAGAATCGGAATGCATTTCCATATTTGCATTGAGATGTAATAATGATGATAATTAGCTTTTTGGGCAGCTTTGAGAAATAAAAAAAACAGGAATTGGTAGTATAACACAAGATTAGTTTCAGCTGTATCAATACAAAACATCCTGCTAGAAATAAAACGAGTGAATGAGGCCAGTTACCACATGGTTTTACTCACTTTGCCTCTCACTGTTTGATTCATGTTCGGCATAATCTAATGGTATTAAAGCTAAATGAAGATAAACTTACCATTACCGTGCGGCTGTGGCTCGGGTGGTTGAGCGGGTTGTCCACTAGGGTTGGCGGTTTGATTCCCTGACCACGTGACTCCACATGTCAAAGTGTCCTTGAGCAAGACACTGAACCACAAGTTGCTCCCGATGGCAAGTTAGCGCCTTGCATGGCAGCTCTGCTACCATTGGTGTGTGAGTGTGTGTGTGAATGAATGACTTTGGAACCGCTAAGGTTAAAAACAGCGCTATATAAGTGCAGACCATTTGTAGCTGCTGTCAGCATTCTTTAAAAACAACATTCACATCACATGTTTATATATTCTGACAGCTGTCACGTTGATGCTTTGAGTAAAAATGTCTCTCTTCCTGCCTTGAATATTATCATCAGACAGTTAATATTTCAACAGTGTCCTGCTGTATTAACCAATCTAGAAACCTTCCAGCAAGAAGGTGCTCACATTTACCTGACAATATTTTGAATATGAATGGCTTGCCCATATAAAGTAGGCCATGAATAAAAAGGAAACAATCCTCTAGCTTCTTGGAGTAGGTCAAAGGTCTGGGTTATGCAGCTTGGGAGCTGACAAAAGACTTTGAATATGAATGTTGTATATTTGAATTATATATAATGTATACATTACATTTGTTTTTCCTGTGGCATCTTTAATAAATTGACATGAATTTGCATGTTTTTACTTTATTCCAAACTTGCTTAGGGATATAATTTTCCTTTAAAAACATATAATATGGGTTACAGTTTAGGGATTTTACCAAAACTGGAATACTAAATGCAAATTCTAAAAATTTAAATAGTAAAAATACAGATTTTTATGTAAATTAAGCCAAAGATGAAGCATTGAGGATTTCTTAGCAGTGAAGCAGATGAATGCTCAGTCGGCTTAGCCTTCAATTCATTGTCATGTTTTCTTTAAAGGAGAGTGCATCCAATGAATAAAAACATTGGCATTATTTTATTCATTTGACAATTCAAAATAGCTAATTAAATGCACGATAAAATAGTTTATATCACATTCTCACATTACGATTTCATGACTTGGATTTAATATCTCATGGCTTCATTAAGTTTTAGCACACCTCACTGAGTGTATAATGAGGGGGGAAGGCATGTTGCTAAATTCAGCCAAATTTCTGGTGAATAATACGATCACTACAACTAGGACAGTTCATTCAGCAATATATTGGCAATATACTAAACTCCTATTAGATATTTCTTTCAATGCTTAGCATCATTTTATTTATATAGCATTATATTAGTCTTTTTCATTTTTACATTGTGTTTTGCTTTCATGTTCCATAATCCTATATTTGACAGAAAAGAAATAATATATACTTTTCTTCTTCAGTCTGCATTTTCTATTCCAGATGTTTTTTATGCTTAAGCATGGGGGTCAAATTCTATTGGGAATACAAAAAAAATTGAAATAAAAAGAGGAAAATTTCTACTCAAGAGAAATCTGGCAAACTTGAAGGCTGAACTACACACAGGTGATTTTCATAAACTGAATGGGGAGCTTAGGAATTAACTTAAGAGCGAGCATAACAAGACTATGAATATGCTAATGTTCCTCAGATAAATGTTAACCTAAATTTAGAACTTCAGTCACCAACTATGAATACGACCCTTTGTTCTGAGCTTGGCTTCATGGCATATAGACCTTTAAGGTAAATCTTAAGGTAAACATTTAGCCCATTTGATATTGTTTGCTTTATTAGCTTTGCATATTTTTTTTAATTATTCAATTTCTTTTGTAAATATTCATCAGGCTATAGTTTTTAATGAGAATTTTCTTCTCCATGTTCATTGAGTTAAGGAATCATTGTTGTTTGCATATGCAATTTGATTAAGATAAGTTAGTCTGATATATAAATTAGGCACTTGATAAGTAAAAATAATATTAACTTGTTGAATTGTGAGCAGCTGCCCAACAGTTGCAAGTTCTTTTTCCACTTCTGTCTCATGCTGCATGCACAGCTATTTTACAAAACATACAACACATTCTGTTGCAACTGCAAACCCAGGCTTGGATTTTGGATATAAGGGAGAGGTAAGTGTAACTTTAAAAGAGAAGACCAATGCCTCCAGATGCAAAATTATGCAAATACATAAAAGATATCTGGTTATTCACCGGGGTCTCAGTAAATTGCATTACACATAAAATACAGAACTGAAAATTAGGGTTAGTTTGTTCACTTCCATTTCCCAGTAATGGAACCAAGAGAAAATAATTTTTGCTTATTCTTCTGTCTAGAGTGTAAATAGCACTATTAAAAAAAACACCCAGGGGAACATTAGTACAATCGTGGATAGATTCCTGATGTTCCTACTTAAAGCCACATTCTCCCAACTCCTTCCCATTGGTCCTGCTTATCATTAAATGTGAAAGCTCTGAACAAGACTGAAAATTCTGGGCATTTGTGAGAAGAAAGAATAAACAACATGCACGAGAACAGTTCACTCAGTCTGCCTGTCCCTCGGAGCCTTAGTACAGAGAGCAGGCTGAAACGGATCTGGCAGCTATCCTAGAAAAGTAATGATCTCAAATTAATTTTTCACAGACTGGGGTACCTTGCAAATGTTTTCCTTTCTTTCTATTTGGAACTATATACTTCTCTGTATATAATTGTTATATATAGAGATATACAAACATTTTTTCTATGATTATAGAATATAGATCTATATGGTTATAGATGTTCATAGATGGATGGTTTGGTTTTAATGTAGAATAATTTAACTGATAGAAAGGAAACTTACCATGGCATTTAACTAAAGTCCTACTCAGATTTTTACAGAGTTTTACATGAGGAAGTGGGGTAATGTAAGTATTACCATCTCTGTTATCTCTGAGTATCTCTGTTATTTAGTCCTGTCCAAATCTTTCACGTCATTAAATTGTATTTATTTACTGTATAATATACTGTATATATTTGCTCTTTTTTTTTTTTGGTCCCCAATTCTGTTCACCTGCCAATTCCATCAGCCAGCTCTTCCCTATAATACAACAGCTACCAACACAGGAGTGAAGACTAACATGTGCTTCCTTGTAGACATGTAAAGCCAGCCAACTCCATCTTTTCAAAACTGCTGCTCATGCTACATCACAACATACTCAAAGGAAAGCATTGCCTTTCCTATTCCTCATACATGAGTTCACAGACACCAGTGATTGGCTAGTGCCACTGTGATTGACAGAGAAAGAGTATGCCATCCATCAGTAACTTTTTAAGGACTGCATGCGCATATACCTGGAAAGATTATGCTGACTTTTACCTTCTATAAAATGACCAGTAGTGATAGCCCCAGTTAATACAGTATACATACAGTATATCTCATCAGACTTGACATATATTCCGTTATATCCTGTGGGAAAAATAGGATTTGTGCTTTTTGTTCAGTGTAAAGACCCACTCTTTTCTATTGTCTCCTATTGAAACCAAACCAAAACCAAGTATCAGCCACATTTAAAATGCAGAACTATAAACTACTGATTATATGTAAAAAGCCTTGTTAAAGAAACTATGCTTCTGGAGGTTTTATGTAAGTTACTGTACCTAGCACAGGTACAGCCTACATACATGTTACGGCCATGTGACCTACTAATGATCAAGCACCATGTGCATGGCCCTACAGCAAACAGTTATTTTCAAAACAATTAGGCCCATTCAATACCAGAACAGAGAGAGAGAGAGAGAGAGAGAGAGAGAGAGAGAGAGAGAGAGAGAGAGAGAGAGAGATGTACATGTTTATATACATTATGCATGATTTGGATCTAATTATCTCTGTTGTATCTGGTTAAACATGCACTGCTGTTGCACTTCTGTTTAATTAGTCTAACAGCATGAGTTAAAATCTGCCAAAGTGTGGGAATTTGTTTAGAAGAAACTGTCTTGTTTGATCAACTAAATCTATCAGGCACGTATTAGATTTTATTATTTAAAATCATAGACCCAGCAGCAATAATAACAATGTAGTAAAAAAACATCAACAAAAGAAGAAAAGATTTGTAAAAGGCCTCAATATTATGATGCCCAACACCATGACCAAGCAACAGATTAAATTCTTAAATCTGCAAGGTTTCTGGAGCAGTAAAAATGGTATGAATCATTTCTGTGACAATTAGCACAGCAGGTCAGGCCATTTTACCACAGGTCACAGATTCTGATAGTTTTTTCCCCCCTTCACTCTCATTACTAATGCCTATTTTCTCCCTCTAATCACATCCCTTGCTTAAATGCTAAAAGACACAGGGTAACTGAGCACAGGATCATCTATTGACCTGGAGATGTGAATAAATTATTTTGTCACAGTGGTAGCAAGTAAATAATATGCTTACTTACTCACAAATAATTCTCATTTATCCACATAGACTCATGCACTTCTTTGCAACTAGATTTTGATTTCAATACCATCAATACTATGTACCTGCTTCATTAGCTATATATCATGCTAACTTCACAAATGAGCCTGTAAACTGTTTAATATGGTATGTTTACTGCAGTACTGCACGTAGACTACAGAAAGCCTATATATCACCAAGCTTCATTTAGCATCCTAAAGTGGCTGAGTGCCCCTGGTGAATGGCTTAAATAGATCTCCTAAGAACAATTTAAAAATAAAGCCTGCCAGTTTAAGGCCGTCAGCACAAAAAGTAACCTGACCATATCTTGATTGCAATCAGCACAGGTTTCAGAACCTTTCCCCGCAACATTCCCTGATGAAAAGTAATGACTGAATAAGATCACCCTCCTGTGAAACGTCTGAAGCAAAGCAGAGGCTATTTGTCCCCAACTGAGAAGAGATACAAACACAAAAGCCACAGCTGACTCAACTGATATGCTATAAAACACAATCCCTCAGGTGCAGAAATTAATAGAGTGTTTGGCTGGATGACTGCTGCTGACAATATTCGTTGTCCAAGAGGAAAGTGTTAAGAGGTGTGAACTGAGAACGTAAGCCCAGGCACTTTTGCCTCGTGTGCCGGTCTATAACATAGATTAGAGAAGACACTGAGAAACCTTTCTACCACTGACCTTTTCAAATGTGATACTGCAATCCACTAAGTGTAGCATTTTCAGTAAACAGGTCAGGTACTTCATGTGAATGAAAGGGATAATAAACACTGGCACTTCTTTAGGGAACAACATATAAATTATTTCTGGCTATAACAGTATTAATAACAACATTAATGATATATACCCCATCATCAAAGCAATTGATGGACATCCATTATAGGCCTGTTCATTTCTAACCTAAATTGGCCCATAAATGGGCATTACTTTAGGTCTAAAATAATATAATCAAACATAATCTTCTGTTTTCAGCATCAAATTATGTCTTATTTATGTAATTTCTTAAACTGCACATTCCTTCATACATCTTCAGTAACCAGGGGTGGAAAGAAACAAACTACTACCTACTAACTACAAATTACAATGTACTCTTCTTACAGTACTTGAGTATGCTTTAAGATTCCCCACAATGGTACTTTTTTGAATACATTTAAATCATAGAACTTTTCCTTTTTTTTATTTATTTTTTTTTAGGTTAATTTTTTTTTTAGGTTAGACACGAAATAATTCAATTTCATGTCCACAATCGACATGAAGCAGTTTCTTGCCTCAAGTCTACACTTCAGGCACCAAATGCTTAGCAGCAATGTCTGAGACAGATGAATATTTCTGACCCAATCTTCAGTTTTAAATACTTTAATGGAAACAGTGTCATGATGATCTGCAAATTATCCAAGCCAAAACCCATTAAGACCTTGACATTTCACAGCTCAACATTCAACCTCCTGAAACATGTACAGGTAAGCCATTAGCTTTCAGAGTGAGCTGGACAAGCTAGCCAAATTCTTTTTTGTTTTTGTTTTACAGTGCTGTTGTACCATAGCGATAGCCTGTTGTGTTAAATATATCTAAGTGCTGGTACAGAATCATGTCAGTCCCTTGCTGAGCACTGACTAAAAGTACACGTAATTTTAAAGCTGAACGGAGCTCAATTTGTTAGGAGAAACACGACACTCGTGCACTCACAAACGGCTTTTAATCTGTCACATGCCTGGATGTTTCATGAAAACAGCAAATGAAGAACAGTTAACACGTCTGTGAAAAACATCTTGTCAATAGCCACTCTAAACATATGTTATGTTAGTATGAATGAGTTTTCAAAGATGATTCTGCAATATTATTTGCTGAAAGTCCAGTAGTAAACAGCACTACAAAAAACATATTATGCCTCACCCAATTTCTACAAGGAAAGATCACAACCAACAAGGGACACATTAAAATGCAAATAACTGCCCGTAAAACAAACACAATATGCCTCAAAAGAGAATGGATGTGTGCATGAGTGCTAATAAAAGAAAAAGTTATTTCCTGATCTGTAATTGCCTTTATTTTGTAATTCACCTTGTTGTTGTTGTTTTTTTGCCTTCTTAGCTCAAATGAGAAGAATTTACTGAATTTAGTTACCATTAAATTAAAAAAAGATCTGTGATGGATAGTTCTAAAAATACTAATATGAAAGTTAACTTAAATACAAAGCAAGACGTGTATTTTGGTTCATTTAGGAATTTCTTTTGGTATAAGCCCTGCAAGTGTACACATATTCTAGTCTACATACATTTGTTGAATCACTCCCATTGATTTTCGAGATGGATTTTCTTTTTCACTGGCTAGGATAGGCGATTATCTGCTGTGTGATAAATCAGTTCTGCTCATGTTCAACTGCCTATAAAACCAAGACAGGACAAGAGTTATTAGCTGCAGCATGAGTCTATCAAACTAAATAGGCTGCATTAGTTATTTATAGACACATAGACACATAGGTACTTAATAGGCATACCCTGAGAGACATTTAAGGAACCAACTGTGGATCAGACAACAAACACATGTAGAAAATCATCCTGAACGTTTACATGTTGCGTAAATGTGTTCACTTTAACATTTAACTTTAATCACCAATGCAATTAAAAGGTAATGTTAATTTGATGGAAAATGAATGGATTACACAATCCATTCATACAAGTGCCATATCAGCTGTAAATTGAAATCAAATGCATGTTTTACTATTATTATGGGTGTTTACGGTGTGTGTATGACTGCTCTACAACTTCGTCCAGTGTGTCCAGTGGGCTCATGCTGCTGCACTTTCTTCTCAGGATACATATCGCATTTTCAATCACAACACGAGCCTAAAATGTACAACTGCATAATCAGGCACATTTTGTGGTAGGAAAATTGTTATACATCCCTTTAGAGCACAGGATAAATTGTGTATACATACAAGTCATTAGTGTTAGGACAAGTAGAAGCTAGGAGACAAATGTTACAACATTCATGTACCACAGTACTATTAGGGCAGACTAATATTGTTGAGCCGTCAATATTGCCCAAGCTTTAGATGAATGATATTTCTTCAGGCTTCAGTTCATGCTGTTGGTATGTATGACGAAGCAATACCAGAAATTGAGGTTGGATCAAGTGCAGATTTATTTACAAAGTGTAGTTCACAAAGCCAAAAGCCAGAAATATGTTCCAAATAAAAGAATCTGTAAATCATAATCATAGCTGATCATCAAAGCTAAAAGTGCAATAAAAAAGTGTAGCTGGAAACCTGGAAACATATGAAGCACTAGTAAGAAACATTTACCCAAGTTATGTGTTCTTTCTCCAGCAGTGCTCTCAAGTAGTGTGCCAGGAAGCTGTAAAATCCAGCATTAAAGGAGGTCTACAGTCACAGAAACCTGAGCGGACAAGACAATAGGTTTAAGTACAGAAACATGGAGGTTAAGTGAAAATTTGCAGGAAATTAAACATACCGGAGTGCTCTGTTAGACCGGTCTCCTATGACAATACCCTTCTGGCAACATGCTACTTTTTGTAGTGTCACATGGGCCCTTATTCAAAGTTTGAGCAGTTGTCGTCATCCAATCTTCCACAGATGGAACCTCAGTTGACTCACCTAGGAAGGAAACCTAAAATGCACTAAAAAAGGGTTAAACCTGTAGCTTGTCTGATGAGAAAACATACCATTTTAAACATACTGCTTTATATAGCAAGAGTCTAGAAAGCTTTTTATTTGCCTGTTGGACTGACAATCTCCAGACATGAGCGGAGATTAATTTTCAGGATGTCTAAAAAAAAACTTTGGGAAAGGCTTAAGCATTTTAGGAACGTAAAGCCACCAAAGTAGTGGCAAGTAGTTAGAGTGTGACGTTAGCAGAGAGAGCCATAGTTGTATTTTCACATATTCAAGGAGTTGTATATCTTATTTGCAGGACAGGACCCAACAGATGTACGATCTGAAAGTGATGTTAGATGAATCCCATACGGTACATGATCACATCATATGGGTGTGATGTAAAGGCTAAGTAGGTTAGTCTCTTCTCTGTAAGGTACTCAGCTTCAGCTTCTGATGGAATAGAGCACCAGCATTGACAGTTTGGGATTTTGTCTTGATCCAACTAAAAGCAAATCTGCCAAAAAACAAACAAACAAACAAACAAACAAACAAAAAAGAAAACAGTGCTCATTATGCATGTTAGGGGTTCAGTTATTTAGTATTCAGTGATTAGTTGAAATAAAAAAAAGAAAAGGGTATTGGTGTCTTTCTTGCTCTGTGACTTGAGCCTCCTTGTCATGCGAAGCAAGCCTTTAAATAATTAAACACAGACGTGATGGCTTCGGTTCAGTTAACTTTATGTATGGTAATGAAGTGGAAGTGCTACAGTGATGAAGCAATACAATTGAGTGAATCCCAAATACTCCCACCACTAGTGCCTCCCAGTGGTAATGATGATGATTTTTCATTCATCGGGCTCTCTGAGCAGCTAGGGGGGAAAAAAGCAACAACAAAAACAATACAAACAACAATGCAATTCCACCAATACAAAAAGTTGATAGGAAAAACAACAGAGTACTGCCAGCAGTCCCATTCTTATGACCTAGCCCATGCAAAAGTACACTTTCTTGGTGGATGCAGGATGCCTCGCCCTTTTCAGAAAGGTCATAATATATTTATTGATGCTTATAATGCCATCCAAGGTGCTGTGACCCTTTACAATAGCCACAACATGCACATAAATCATAGATGAGAATTTGCCACTGTCTAGACTTTCGTGATTAAATATTAGTGCAAAGGATTCAGTCGATGAGGTCCACACCATTCACAGAATAGTTTCCACCTAAGGGCATACAAGTTCTATGTACTAGAGGCTCTTGTGTTCAGGAGTATTTCTTGAACACGTGCTGTTGATTGCAATCCTCAGTCTGTGCTTCAATCCCACAGAAACAGATGACCTGGCTGGGGGTGCAGCAGCTCTGCTTGGGGAGGAAGGGGGTACCAACCACTAGCAGTACAGCTCTGCTATGGAGAACCACGTTCGGCAATGAATTGACTTGACATTGGTGAAAAGGTTCAACTTGCCTTGCCAAACTCGTCGGCAATCTATGACAACATTTCTGGGTACAGATGCAGCTCTCCACTGCATCAGTATACTGTGCCACTGGTGAGTCATTCTCAATGAGGTTAACCATAGACAGGCCCACCTGAGGAGCTTCCATGTAAGATGAAGAGAAGTCGAGTCCGACCTTCTGCCACCTTGATGATTGATGCATCTGACAGTAACGATACAAGCAGGTGATGTCTCCTGTGCCCCTTTGGAATCAAGCTAATAAGGGAGGCTTCTTGTTACATTACAGTCACACATAGCTGCACGTATATGTCTCTTTTTTTTAATACAGTTGAATAAAATGTTCTTAGGGGGGTTTGATTCCCACCTCTGCCCTTTGTTCGCAGAGCTTGCGTGTTCTCCTCTTGCTTCCGGGGTTTCCTCCTAGTACTCTGATTTCCTCCCCCGGTCCAAAGACATGCATTGTAGACTGATTGGCATCTCTACATTGCCCATAGTGTGTGAATGGGAGTGTGTGTGTGTGTGTGATTGTGCCCTGCGATCCAGGGCTCCAGGCTCCCCGCGACCCTGTGAAGGATACGGAAAATGGATAGATGGATGGAAGATGTTCTTGATTAACCCGATGCATTTTTCTCTGATAATATTCTTGCAGACAGAATGTATTTTTTTTTTTTTTTTTTTTTTAAATTTGTTGTCATCATTTAATCTAGGTCAATGTCCCTGGAAAGAGCCAGCTCATTTTTAAACTCCCACATTGAGTTTAAACATATTTGCATGGACAGTTTCAAATATCAGAGAACTAACAAGCATCCATCTTTGTAAATTACAGAAATGTGTGTGTGTGTGTGTGTGTGTGTGTGTGTGTGTTGGGGGGTCCTGAAACATACCTGAACCACACCAGTTATAATTTTCTAGGACTAGCAAGAGCATATTGGATCCATGTTTGCATGTTTTTATTAGAATCTCAACCAGGAAAGGCCATACTAGAAGACAAATGAAAGCAATAAAACCAGTCCCTGGTAATAGACAGACGAGTGCAACAGATGAGGTTAGTATCATGACTAATTCTATTAGACAACAAACACTAAATGCACGTCTACAGACAGAGAACATGAGCAGAATTGCTGTTAGTCAATTTAACTGTGACAAAGCCTACTAGAAAGTGTTAAAATGTAAATATGAATGTGACAAATGAAGAAGAAAGTAATAAGACACGAATAAGACACTAAATTAAATACAGCGCTATATTTATAACAGAAATTAGTGTTTTGAAAAAGGCCACAGTTTGATCATATTGGTGTATCAATTTATTAAAATATTCTTTGCTGACCTGTTCAAACATAGCACTTTTTTTTTTTATAATAACCATAGGAAGCCAGCTTTGACCTTTCTTGTCCAAATGAGTGATTTAGTGATGTGTTTATTTATGATCAATTAATTTAGCAGGCAAATAATCGCACCAAAATATCTATTCAGTGCCTTTTAGTAACTGCTGTATGTATTACTTCAAGCAGGCAAAAATGAAGTGTAAGAGGACAATTTCTTCTCAGGTTTAAATTTATTTGTCTTAACTTCATGCACAAGAGACAATACAAAGAGACAGTAAAAAAGTCACCATAAAATAGCAAAAGATGTGTGAACTACTGGAAATAAACCGTCGGTCACGTTCTCTAACAACAAGTTCAGCTACTGACATCCTTACTATATAATACTGCTAGGTAAATCTACATAGAGGCACAAAATAATACCACAAACAAAAAGACCCCCCCCCCCCCCCCCACACACACACACAAAAGATCATTTGAGAAATACTCACTTGCTTGGGTTTAACTTATAAACCCTTAAATATGAATATTGCACATTTTCACTGAAAAATGACTTTTATCACCAAAATCACTGAACAGCACAGACAGAGATACTTATTAGTAGGTAAATAATGCATATGACTTAAATATGAATTGGGTTGGATTTAAATTTAATCAAATGTGTTGTACATAAAACTGAACGGGCTAATGGAAATCTTTTTTCCCCTTTACATTCAGTAGAACTGCCAAAGGTTAGCAACACTGCTGAAGAAAAGGCTAAACCATACAATGGCTTTTCCAAACAAAGTGGCCTAAGACAGCTGCAAATCTAAAGTTTTTTCTTTTTAATTATTATTATATATATTTTTTTACTATTTTTTTTTTTTTACCTCAGCTGTATACAATCAATTTCCTCAGTCACAGGCATTGACAGTGTCCTCACATCTGTCTTCCTACAGGTGTAAGTGGACTTCCAGCGAAGCAGCACAATCCTCTTGAAGTACACTGCTGTGTTATTCTTCACACTGACAAAGCAGAAGGTGTTGATCATGCTGTTGCTCATGGCAATGCACTCAATAATGTAAAATGCCACCAGTGAGTTCTTCTCCCTGGAGATGAGTGTTGGGTAAAAGTCCCGTAGGATGGTATAGCCGTAATAAGGAGCCCAGCAGAGAATGTATGCCGTGAGGATCCCAATGAGCACCATGACTGTCTTTCTCCGGCAACGCAAGCGCTTCCGGATCTGATCCGTCTGGAAACCGGGGACACTTTTGAACCAAAGCTCCCTGGAGATGTGCATGTAGCACAGGGCCATGCTCAGGACTGGGCACAGGAACTCCACAGCGAAAATGAAGAGGTAGTAGGAACGGTAGTAAAGCTGCTGGTCCACTGTCCAGATCTGAGCACAGAAGGTTTTACTTTGGTTGGCACCATAAGGCACCTTGGTCGCAGAAGTAAAATAAGCAGAAGGTATCGATATGATGACTGGAACAATCCACACACCTGTTATCAAACAGTAGGCAGTATGATGTTTCATCCTGGGCCTTAATGGGTGGATAATTGCCATGTACCTGAAAAGACACCACAAGTTTTATCCCGGGCTTCTATCTGTGTGCAGACCAATTCAGATAGTTCTACTCATGGATGTCTCAGATTAATTAAAATATCGCAATATAAGTTTAGATTTTTACGTTTCCTCACCATTATGATGTTACAACACTACCTTAAGGACTATTTCAGCTGGTCATGCCTAGTTCAATGAGCATATTGTGTGTCATAATTATACAGCGCGCTTACTTTAATCATTTTAAAAGGTATCAAGCAACTTCAGAGACTATTTTGTGTAACAAAAAGGTAGCGCCTTAAGTTTTATTGTAGCCTAGTTTAAACAGAAATGGTCACTATGTTCACGTTTATAAGCTACTAAAAAATAATGGTTGGAGGATTTGACATAGTTTCAACATAGCCTCAAGATTTGACTTAAAATTGACAACTACCTTCGAGTAGGTGCAGCATTCACTGTAAATAAAACTACTTCGTGATTCTGTTCGAAGTAAGCAATGCTGCCATACACCAGAAAAAGTGCATTTGCAACTATAAAATCTATTTCTTGTGCTCTATGTGTATAGTCATGGTCTGTGAGCACTTGGCATCTCAGAAATAGTTTCTATAACGGCACATACGAACATGATCAGACTTCAAATAGGCTATTTTAATATCAGCCAGCTTATCAGGATCATGTAACATTATACTGTCAGTCAGGGTATTCATATGCATATTAATTTTGCAGGCATTAATTGTTTTTGATATAGTTCATTACTAAAAACCCTTTCAAATTTGTTGCGTTAGAGCCCAAACAACAGAACAGCACAAGTGATATAAAACACAAATACAAGATGGATCAACTGAGTCACCACTTTATTGTAAAGCACAATGTTTCTTGAGTTTGTTCATTTATCTATGGTATAACTAATTATAACTATATAACTAACTTGAAGTAAATATATTAAAAGAAAATAAGACAGATATTAGCTAGATTATGAACACATCTCAATCGTGACTGTACCATTTCCTGTTTATGTCGGGTCATGTTTCTGATTGTTTGGTGATGCTGAAATATGTCACTCTGTGCAACAAACTTTTGATCTATGATCACTTTATCTACTACTTTATGCACTACTAATTACATACTATGTGTCTGTGGTGAAACCAAAGTTCTAAAAGGTGCTAGTTTTAAACTAACTTAAATTTACACCCTGATCGAAATTATATTCAGTGGTTAGTTCACATTCTCAGCACAATAAGACCCAAAATCAAGTCTTTAAATTGGACGCTGTTGATTGCTGCATGCAGTGCCTGTTGTTTTGTCATTGAACATTCCGAGAATTTTAGAGAATGGGTATCAATCCTCTTTGAAAAGCTACTCTGAAAGTGATTTTACCACTAATTTGATTTTAGGTCTAATTGGCTTTTATCTTTCATAGCTCTACATTAGATTTTGCATATATTGAGACTGAGAAGGTTGACTTACTGTGCTTCAGTAATGCATTATTGAGTACTAAGTATCCCTTTTTGGCTATTGTGAACTGAGCATAACTAACCTGTCCACGAGAAATGTCACACATGCTTGACTGACAGGTGGTTCTCATTTGAAATACATCAAATCCCACCTCAGGTCTGTCTGTCTAAATACAATTATCCTCTACTAGGGAACACTGATATTTAATTTCACCAACCTGTCCACAGCAATGGCCAATAAGGCGTTGGTGGACACATACAGAGAGACAGTTCGGAGGTAATTAACGCAGGCACAGAGCACTTTCCCGTGGTCCCAGGACAGCTGTTTTACCACATAGTAATCCACCAAGAAAGGGCAGCACACTACAGCCACAATAAAATCAGAGATGGCCAGGTTTGCGATCAGGAGATTGGTGAGATTTCGCAGCTTCTTGTAGCGGGCCAAGGTGGCTATAAACAGGAAGTTACCGATGCCGCACACCAGCATGATGCAGACAAGAACCATTCCAATAACAATGGTGGCCACAAAATAGGCCAGGCCCTGAGTGGTGTCCGGCATTTCCTCAGCTGGGATCCCATAGTCCATATCATAAAAGTCTTGGTAAGGATCATGCTCATTCGTGGGGACTTGGCTGTGGGGGTCCACAAACACTACTGCCACATGCGTAATGTTTGCCATGACTAAGATGTGAGGTTTTTTTTTTGTTTTTCTTTTAGAATTCTTGGTCTTTGCTTCAAATCTTCATTGCCTGGGTTAATCAGGTTATCTTTGGTCACAGTTAGTAATCACAACATCAGTCAGCACTGATGGTGGTGTTTTCATGGCAGATTCCACCATCAGACACGTTACCCCTGTAGTAGTAAATACACAAGTGCATATAGTTTTGAATGCAGTTTTGAAAGTAAAGCATGCATAGTGAATTTCAGGAGCTAAAATATGCTAAAACATATAAAACATAAACTAAAATGGCAAACCATCAATACCAGTAAAAGATCATGGCTCTGTTTTGTTATCTGTTTTCCTTGTTAGATATTTCTCTAATTCTTTTTTCCTCAACAACACTAATGTGATTTATGATATAGGTATTTATTAAGTGCAAATGAAATAGCTAACAATTGCCTATCCCTTTCTATGATAATAGCAACTATTCTGTAAAGTGCTGCCCAAACAGGCTTACTCTATTTCCCTGTATATTAGCATGGTTTAAAAAAATTTACATAGCCCATTGTGAATGAAAAAGAAAACCATTTAAAACAAACTGTTCATCAATCAATTTACAATGAATTTTTAATAAGACAACAAAGACTATATCTTTTTTTTTTTTTTACTCATTCTTAATCAAGATCTCTTAAAAAAGCTGGATTTTATAGTTTCCCTTACCAACACTGCAAATAAATGACATCTTAACAAATTTAAACATCTTGAATGTAGCTAACTGTATCTAGTATTTCCTATGATTACATTAAACCAGATATATAATTATTAAACCTGTTTCTAGACATTTCTAACATAATTTCAAGCTTGAAATTGTCTTGTTCAATAGGGATTTTGTGTTTTTAATTTTTATTTTACATTTTCTACATTTATAGAAAAAAAATTATCTGCCAAAACAATAAGAACATATCAGGTTTTGAAATAAGTGCATTCAAAATTAATAAATAATCTTATAAATAGAGCTCTAATGCTTTCACGTGCTTCATGTAACTGTCATGAATTACTGGTGTCACAGGTTTAACGTGTACTTAGGGCCTTTGGTTTACATGATGGACTTTAAGCATTACTAAATCTAAATCACCCTAAAATAACTGACCTGATTAGATGTTCATAGGTCATATTTCTTGTAAGCCTTTTTGCATTTAATCACTACACCAATCATCTTGAAACATTACAGTATTTCTGTGTAAGCATGGAAAAAAAGAGAAACCTAAAAAAAACTGATAGAAACAATCCACTTTTATCAAATTAGATCATCCTGTCTGAACTGCCAGGAATTTGATCTGAAGCTTGAATTGCTGAATTCAGGATGTCTCACATTTAACGTAATCATTGGAAATTAAATTATTATTGACCAAGATTTAAAAAGACCCTGGCCTCACAGGAGCAAGTTCAAGTTCAGCAAGTTCAGTTTACATCAAAGTAGTTCCTTAGATTGCAGTTATATATACAGTGCCCTCCACTAATACTGGCACCCTTGGTAA
The DNA here is from genome assembly GCF_023375685.1 of Ictalurus furcatus. Classification (NCBI taxonomy): domain Eukaryota; kingdom Metazoa; phylum Chordata; class Actinopteri; order Siluriformes; family Ictaluridae; genus Ictalurus; species Ictalurus furcatus. The sequence goes on along the minus strand of NC_071257.1, from coordinate 6,305,084 downwards.
ATATGAGCAAAGGAGGCTGTGAAAAATTGTCTTTATTGTTTAACCTTTTGATCTTTTATTCAAAATATTCACAAAAATACTGATCCATGCTTTCATTGATATCAAACATTGCAAATAAAACACGGGCTTATAAAAAAAAAAACTTTGTTAAATATATGTGTGGTATAGAAGAATAATTTTAAGGGGGGGAAATGAAAAATAAAAAATGTATAATTACCTGGATGCATAAGTGTGTACACCGCTAAACTAATATTTAGTTGAAACACCTTTAGATTTTATCACATTCAATATTTCTGGGTAAGAGTTTGGCACCTCTTGATTTAGCAATATTTTGCTATTCTTCCTTGCAAAAGCATTCTAACTCTTTCAAATTGGCTGGGCATCTCCTGTGCACAGCCCTCTTCAGGTCACCCCACAGATTTATGATTGGATTTAGGTCTGGACTCCGGCTGGCCCATTCCAAAACCTTGAACTTGTTTTGGTGAAGCCATTCCTTTGTTGATTTGGATGTATGCTTTGGGTCACTGTGATGCTTAAAGGTGAAATTCCTCTTCATCTTAAATGTTTTAACAGAAACTTTAAGGTTCTGTGCCAAAATTGACTGGTATTTGGAGCTATTAATTATTTCCTTCACCCTGATTAAAGCCCCAGTTCCAGCTGAAGAAAAACAACCCCAAAGTATGATTCTGCCACCACCATGCTTATAAGCATTGCAGAAGTTATAAATGGTTCAGAGATGTATGCTTGCACTATGAGTTCATTCTTCAGTAAGCATACTGGTGAGAAAAGACAATGATGAATGGACTGTGGATCCTATGTAACAAGACTCATGAGAACGCTCTCACATGCCCTTAATCAAATTTCAAGTGGTACATTCAACCCTTACAAGTGTCAATTCCGACATTTATTGACATAGAAAATGAGCTCTAAGTCCAGGAGAATAGTATTTCATTTTCTTGACCCTCTAAACAAGGACAAAGAGTCACATAACAACACAAAGAACATTAGTAAGCTACAATTGTTTTCTTTAAAAACAACCTGCTAGCTATTCCCTCAGGCTGTTAGCAGATGTGACATCGGTGTACCTGCAAGCACACACAGATAGCATGTGAAACCTGTGTGGATGATTATTTTTGCATTAACTGTAAGTTATATAGGAATAAGTCCACCGTTGACCATTAATCATCTCCTACGGGGATAGCATTTTGAGCAGTTTTGATGCCATTGCTATGTTAATTGTGTATGCTGTATCCTTTTGTTTGCAGAACCACAAGTGATAAACATCTCTGAGTGGATTTTGCAGTTTAAGCTGGTTGAATCACTCTGCAGTAAGATATTGACATCCTCGGCTTGTTCTAACTGGCTACTACAGACTCAGTTTTGAGTAATATTAAGCCCTACACTGCATTTGGAAAAAAAAAATCCATGTGAGATCCATGTTTTCTATCGTTGAATTAAAAAATTATAACTGTATTGGTTTTGAGTAATACTTCATCACATTTAGCCACACTCACCACTTTTGAAAGTTTGCTGCCACTTCTTTAAATCATTTGTCATGATTTTAACAGTAGCTGGCTAGCTAGATCTGCTAACTCGTTCCCAGCAAATAAACAGTTTTATTTGTTAAGCTTTGTAAAGTTTATTTCACTCAGACAGAAATAAGAGTATTTGTTTTCATTTTAACCTTTAATTTGTGGTAATTCATATCAATACTATTAACATTTTTGGCCATCTAAAAAATCATTTTGTTAAATAGCCAATTTAAACAACGTATGTTATCTTTTGTACAAATATTCCTGTAAATAAACATTAGTTTGGGCTCGTTCTGTTGTATACGGAAAATCTGCAAAACATCTGAAATTGTCCAGATTGTTGGCCATTTCTCTGAAATTTTGAACACTCCTTAAGCACACAACAATTACGTGCTGTTAAGCTGTTATTTTCTATGTAAACAAAACTTTCTATGTAAATGGCTTCATTCATACAGACAGCACAAATCTGATTCTTTTAAAATCTCTCATTCAGTCCACAGAGCTCTTGATGTCAGGAAAAGACAACATGGACATAAATCATCATGAATGATACCCAGAGGAGAAGAGTACAGGGCTTGGAGCAATGAAGATGTCTTCTTTCTTTGTTTAAAAACTCTGCTCAGAATACTGACATTTAAAAGCCATGTTAAAAAGATTACTAAACCTTGGAGTGTGATTATTGCCTTTGTTAAAAAGTACATTAATTCATTCTATTGCTGATACCTTTCTACTGACCTTTGCTTAAGTGCTGAATAATAGCATTTGTTTAAGATCCAGCTCTCTCTGGTGTTTTTCCTGCTTCTTTGTTCCTGTTTGATCGCTTAGATATCTGAGCATTTAAGCATAAGTTCAACTGCTGCTCTGACCTCCTGTAACCTACCTTGAACACTCCAGATTTTTTCATCAGCAATCTGTCTCACCCGTTCATGATGTAATTAACTTCTCTATAACCCTCCTTAAAACGATAATGTTTTGTTTATTTTCACTACCTTTGAAGTGATTTGGAACAAATTGATTGGCAAGTATTTAAAATTTTTTATATTTCTTAAATGGTAAAAAAAAAAATTCACTCCCTACCTATCTTTAGTTACCCACACAAAGCTTAACTATGGAACTATGTGTCAGTGATATGTCATCTCCTTCAGAGATTTGTACACGGTCAAAAATCAAACCTGTACTATACGTTTTAGATTTTTACTGAAAAGTATACAGATCACAATTTAGACTTGTTGCTTTTTTGCTTTCTGTGTTATTGTTGCTGCCTTGTAGATAGAATGCTGCTTGTCAAATACCATGCGTATATAGGCATATCAATCACAGCATTTTCACTTAAACTCAACTTCTGAGATGTGAGATTCTTGTTGTTGGGCAAAAAACACAACACATGCAAGGATGCAAGGCTGACTTAGGGCTATGATACAGTATAAGCACTATATAGCCAAAACCCATAAGTGCTGCATCATGTTTGTTTTGAAATCATTAATTACATAAAGGACATTTTGGGGGCAAGTTTGTGCTCCGATGAATGGATGGCCATACTCCTGAGTAGCTCTTGATTCATAGTTGAATGTGATTCACAAATGAATAGACATAGAACGTAGCTTGAAGCAAAGCTTTCTGACCTTGGCTGAGGCGGTGTTATTGTGTTAAATGTGTTAAAAGCTATATTCGTTTGTGTAATTATAGATGACAGAGCACAAATCTGAAATCAACCAGTAGGCAATTTCATATTACTTTAATTCTATACTTAGTGCTGCATTGTAGGCTTCCAGGATTATGATGAACCTGTAATAGTAAGAATGGTAGTGAAGTCTTAGCTCTGAATTACATATCAAATGAATCAAAACTTCGTTTTAGTTCAAAAGAATCGACTCACTAATATGATCTTCAGATCAGGCAGGATTTTCATCATCATCCTTTAATAATTCACTTAGATGATAAAATCAGGAAAGCTCTCTAGCAGACATTATTCCTGAAAATGTCATTTAATGCCTGTGGCTGAACACCGTTCATTCTCCTGATCCTCCTTTACAAACTGAACCGATTAGATGATGAACGCTTACATACAAGATTATAATTTCTCACATTTCTGAAGAAATAAAACGCTGCTTCAACAACGTGGAAAAACTCAAACAAAAAGCCTATTAACGAAAGCTAGTCATTTGAATCGATTTAAGGTTATTAAAAAACAGAATGTTATTAAACACTCCATAGTATTAGTTAAAAAAATTGTGTTATTAATTTTCCAGTGCCGTTAATCTCACCTTTTTCCCAAGAATTCCAGAACATTTCCCATTTCGCCTCTTGTGCTGAAGGAAGTCGAAGTCTGATGTGTGTGAGTGTGTGTGTGTGCGTGTGTGTGTGTGTGTGTGCGCGCGCGCGTGGAGGATGTCTGTGTGTAAAAGAGGGAAGATGCGGGTGAAGCTGAAGTTCTCTCTCTCTCTCTCTCTCTCTCTCTCTCTCTCTCTCCTCCTCCTCCTAAAGCTAAACTAACGAGCTGTGTTTTTTGCTCAAGCGTTTAATTCAGTTGTTTATCTTTGTATATTAAAATAAATAAGATAGAAAATGGAAACACAATGTCACACACATGTTTGTCTTACTCTTCTTGTGAGGATATTCCCCTTGATCTAATTATTAATGCAGTTTATGAAAGCTATGGCTACAATGACATGTTATTTATTTATCCATCTACCCATTTCCTGTAACGCTTATCCTACACAGGAGTCTCAGGGAGCCTGGATCCTATCCGAGGGAACTCGGGGCACAAGGCCGGGGACACCCTGGACGGGGTGCTAACTTGTCGCAGGGCACAATCGCACACACATTCACACCCTACGGACAATTTGGAAATGCCAATCAGCCTATAACGCGTGTCTTTGGACTGAGGGAGGAAACCGCAATACCTGGAGGAAACACCCGAAGCACGGGGAGAACATGCAAACTTGCTCTAACAGGCAAGTGTGCTAACCACTAAGCCATCGTGACCCCACACCACCTCATTTGTTTGTTTGCTTGTTTGTTTGTTTAGAGGACCAGCCAAATGTCCCCACAAGGTCAAAACTGTGAGATATTTCTCTCCTTGTAGAGGCAAATTCTTCTGACTGATCACCTTTATTCTATACTCTTCCAGGATAATAATGCCCCACATACAGGAAAAGAGGGCTCAGTGAATGGTTTGATGAGTATGAAAATTATGTAAATCCTATGCAATGACCCTCACAGTCACAAGACAATTAAACAATGAGAGATTTTGGAGCAAAGTGTTAGAAGGCATTCTCTACCTCCATTGTCAAAGCACACGAGGGAATATTTTTTGTAACAATGCTGTTAATCCCTTCAGTACCGTACAGTACCTGGCAGTTTGCATGTCTTGCTTTTGATATAATGGGGTAAATCGACTTAATCTTTTAATCTCTTACAATCTCTGTCTATACTAGCACTCAACCAAAATGAGCATCATCAGTGATATGACTGTGCATATAATGAAGTGTGGAGGATTAAGTTGCATTTCATTAAAAATCGAAAGCCCTGTCAGTTGTCTGCTTCTGCGATAGCATGCATTAAAATAGGACTATCTGAGATTAGTGAGATATTCCTCAGAGTAGAGGAGGATGCAAGGTCTACAAGCTGTCTGTGTATATGACAAACATAGACTTCAGTGAATTGAGTTCAAACACATGCAAGAATAAATGGGACATCAAGAATTCCAGTGAATAAAGAATGAGCGTGTTTGCACATTACTACTTTACAACATTAAAGGGATCCCTAAATCTCATATGCTCCCATTAAAATCTCTGTACTGCTTATAGTGTTCAGAAACCGCCTTCAAGTTCCATGAGAGTAATGAATTGTTTGAAAACTTGTCTGGACAACACAATAGATGTATTCAAGCATCTTCAGTAAGCGCTTTATCTTTGTCATTGTCACAGTGGATCTGGAACATATCCTGCAAGGCAGGAGAATTCACCACAGACTTGATGCTAGTCTATGGCAGGGCACCATGCACACATACATTCACACTTAGGTGTAATTTAGTTTAGTCAAAACCAGAGAACCCAGAGAAAACGCATGTAACAGTAACCTAAGTTCAGGATTGAATCAGAGACAACAGTTCTACCCTCTGTGCCATCATGCCATCTGACAAAGCAATATAGATTATTAATATAATATGTTCAAGATTTGTTGCCTTTGTCACTAAGGACATCGTTTACATACATTTCACAAATACAAGGAAGGACAACCGTGTCAGTGTTTGTCAATGTTTTTGCTGCTTTTGCCATTCTTTTGCCATTTGCCATTTTGTTTGTCAGTGTTTTTGCTGCTTTTGCCATTCACATTCATTGAAATATACTGCCTAGGCTATACTGTTTATTAAAACAGTATGTTTTCTTCTGACATCTCTTCTGACATCTCTACCAAATATGTTCAATATATTTTAATACACGCAATTAGTCCACCAATACCTGGCATGTATACTTTTCAAACCTCCCCTTAAATCTCCTGAATAAAAAACGGACTGCTTTCTTTTCAACCTGGCTTCAACCTCTTTTAGGTGTCACAGACAGGAAGATATTACAGTAGGTAAAAGTGATGTCAGGTACTCACTTTGATTATTGTGATCTAAGAAATCATTGATCTAGTTCACATCTTATTTTGTAATGACATGGCACAAAAAACATGCACAGTGCACTGAAACACATCACTTATAGTGGTTTGATAATACCGCACTGATGCAGCAAAGGAGCAAATTAAAGATGAGATGTACACCGATCAGTAATAACATTAAAACCACTGACAGGTGAAGTAAATAACATTGATTATCGCATTACAGTGGCACCTGTTGAGAGAGGTGGGATATATAAGGCAGCAAGTGAACACTCAGTTCTCAAAGTTGTTGTGTTGGAAGCAGGAAAAATGGGCATAAGGATCTGAGCGACTTTGACATGTGTCAAATTGTGATGCCCAGATGACTGGATCAGAGCATCTCCAAAAAACGGCAGGTCTTGTGGTGTTCTCCTGTATGCAGTGGTTAGTACCTACCAAAAGTGGCCCAAGGAAGGACAACTGGTAAATCTGCGACAGTGTCATGGGCACCCAAAGCTCACTGATGTGCGTGGGAAGCGAAGGCTAGCCTGTCTGGTCCGATCCTTAGAAGAGCTACACTGTTAGCCCAGATTTAATATCTAATTAACAATTTAATTACAACATACTTAAATTATTTACGTTTGGGTGCATTACTATAAAAATTTAAGTAGATTCTACTCATTTGTAGACATATTTAAATGTGTGAATAACTTTAACTTAAATGGATTAAAATGATTACGTTTTTGTCCTGACCACGCCTCCCGATTCATTAGCTGTTGCAGAGTCATGAGACGCCATTTTCTTGTGGTTGCAAGTGAATTCGAGGAGCTGAGTGGTGCTGGTGAGGGGTTAGAAAGTATGTTTTAGCCAGTTTTTATTGTTTCTATTTTCCACTGAGAGGCTGTTTATGAGTAATGAAAAATATAGTTAGAAATAATTTTGGACGTTTTCTCCCACTTGAATTTGAACCAGGCGAGTTCAGGGGACATTTTTTCGTCTGTTAATTATTTATTTATTTTGGGTTTCTTTTTTCATCAAGGGGCTGCTTGTGAGCATTGAAAGCGTTGATTTAGCTTAACATTAGAAACCACGTTTTATTTTGACATGGCCATTGATTTAAATAGAATGAGTTGATGAAATGTTTAAATGCAAAAACGGACGGATGCCCTCTAACGATAAACTATCTTGTTCTATTGTGTTGCAGGTGGCAGACATGCTTTGGAAGTGTAAGTATAGCCCTTGTAACTGTGAAAAGAGATCACAGCTGTTTAAACATTATAGACTCAAACATGGAAGTTATGCAAGAATGGAGCCATTTCCTTATTTACATAAGGAATGTCTATGTACATTTAAAACACTCAATGCACTACAAGTACACTTATCCCGCTTTCACACCAAAAAGTCTGATCAAAAGCCAAGTGTAGATGTACCAGTTAAGTTTTGCTGTCTGTCCTGTGGGGTTGCTGAGTATTGTTCTGAGGCTGATTACTTTATTTATAATAATTCACCGACATACTGCATATTTTAAAGTAAACCATAAAGTCAGGCGTCCTTATAAAGACTGTAACTTAAAAAGCTGTGTATACTCCACTTTCAAAGCACACAAGAGTAAAGTACACAAGGAACAGAACTGGGAGAGGTTCAAGTCAGAAATTATCGGTCATGATTATATAAGCCATGACAGTGATGCTGCACAAGAGCAAATATCCCATTCTTATGATATGGAGGAGTTAGAATTGCTGAATGAAGAAGCCAGTGAGAATGATCTTCATGATTTAGTAAAACTAATATGTAATATTAGTTACTAATATGTAACTAATATGTAGTAAAGAAATATGCTGATATGGACGAAACAGTTGTGAGAGAGGTTACAAGTGCCGTGTCAGAAAGTAACATGATGACTTCTTGTGCCAAAGATGGACCCTTAGGAACTGCTAAAAGGAGAGCAGCCAATGTATGCAGAGAGTTTCCACTGGTAAACCCCATAGAATATGTTGTAGAAAAAGGCCAAAAAACAGTTGCATATGTCCCCATTTTTCCCATGCTCCAGAGGTTGCTTAACAAAACTGATGTGTTAAACAGAGCTATGTCAGAAAAAGTCCATGCGCTACAGGAATACCGATCGTATGTAGATGGGTAGTACTTTAATGAAAACCCTTTTCCTACAAGGGATGAGTTCACAATTGCTCTTGGCCTTTACATTGATGACTTTGAAATCGCCAATCCTCTATTAACATCAAAGCTGAAACATAAAATGTGTACCATATACTGGGTCATTGCCAACATATCTACAAAATATAGGTCAACCCTCAACTCAATCCAGCATGCCCTACTATGCAATACATCCACAGTCAAAATGTGTGGTTATTCAAAAGTTCTACATTTTATCTATGATCTAAAGTCATTTGATCAAAATGGGGTTTACCTTGAGAAACTAGGTACAATTGTCAGAAGCACAACCTTTTTTGTTGCTGCTGATAATCAAGGTGCCCTCTCCCTTGCAGGATTCCTGGAGAGCTTCTCTGTTGAAAATTCTGCAGATTCTGTTTGGAAGCAGTAGTGACGTTCAGTAACAAGAGGTATGTTCTGGTTTCTTTCAACTCAGAGACAAAGACTCCCATGATAGACAGGTGCAGGAAGTGAGAGAGAACCCAGGATTGAGTCAGATTTATCTCATGAAAGGAGCCTGTCCTTTAACTGAGAATCTCGATCACACTCACTGTGTGTGTGTATGTGTGTGTGAGTGTGTGTGTGTGTATATATATATATATATATATATATATATATATATATATATATATATATATATATCAGCTACAGTTAAAAAGAATAACATGTTTACAGACAAGTTTCCTCACACTGATAGATCAGAAGGACTTGTGGAGTCCATGCCTCGATGGGTCAGAGCTGTTTTGCTGGCTCAAAGGGGACCCACAAAATATTTAGGCAGGCAGTTTTAATTTGAAAAAGACAGTCAGAAAAGCAAGCGAAGCAAAAAGCTGGAAAACATTTTAAATTTTGACATCTCTGTTTTAAGAAGACAAATATATTTTACCAAGTGGCATGGAAATTGCCTTATACTTTCCACCCTTGCTTTGGCTGTCTGCCTCAAAAGATCAGGAACTGTGGGAGGGGCATGGGAGCACAAAGACCTGGGGCTCATACGTACATGAGGGCAATCAGACTTGAGTGCAGAAGCTCCTTTTGATGCTGTACAGGAGTAGGTGGAGTTCTGAGGGTGGGTAAAATGGTGCAGTGTTCCATGGTCTGAGAACACAAACATCCGGTCATTGGCCAGCTGGATGGCTTCAGCCAGAGTGTGGTGTTGGTGGCACTGGACCCATCTAAGGTAGTGGATAGAAGTCTCTGCAGCACCACCCATCATCTTCAAATGCTTTCTATTAGTCTTCACAAGTACTGATTCACACATTTCCTTCTTTTTTTTTTAATAACCACTAAACACATTTTGTAAGGTTGTAAATCGTTTTACGGGAAACAACACATTTAGCTTTCACACTTCGTATAACCTTTCGGCTGAATCATTGATTGATTCAGGCAAGATTGTTGAGCAGTGCATTAGTTTTTTCCATCGATATTTTCTAAATCCTGTCCCCTGCACTGTGATTTACCAACAAGCACTTTGCCATTAATTATTGGTTGCTTGCGGTGAGGACAGCGACTGTATGTTCTCTTTGCCTAATGCCTGCGGGGTATTGTAATGCAATGTTTATTAATGTGAGCACAATAATGATTTAAAAAATTGTATTGTAATTTCTGCTATGGCTGAGACTATGAGATATTAATTATCACTCAGAGAGAATTACAAAATGTATCAAAATACATGAAATACACAAATGTTTCCTGTTAGGATGTCTCGACGGCTGTTTAGAGATGCCACATACTTCCCTGAAAATATATAATTCCAGTCATGCCAGTCCTGATTCATGTTAAGCCTGCAGGTTAAACAACTGATTTTATTGTCATCACAGTCTCTTTAATATCAGTAAGCCTGCATGTCACAGCCATAAGCAGATGCGTTGGAGAAGGACTGCTGTTTGCATCATTGCTGGAAATAATGGCTATAGAAAAGAGAGAGCAAATCTGACCGACAACATTTGAACACATTCTATACTTCACTAGTGATTTAATCTTAACAGTTGCTAAAGCACACTATTAAACAGTTGTTAACTTTGAATCATACAAGTTAATAGGAATTTGCGATGCGGACACGGTGATCAACATTTGCGGTATTAAATAAATCTGTTCTTCCCAAACTAATAGAAATTTGACATATTAAAACATTTCTACAACAATTTGAGGCTCAAATGACATTCAGTCTCATACAGCTAAAACATCTGGTATGTTTGAGTGTAAAATATTGTGTTCTGTAATAAGTATTATTTCCATTTTATTTTACTGAGTTCTGATAAATAGAACAGTTAAATAGTTCTTGGTAATGCAAATGTGGACCCTACTGTATGAAATTATATCCACTGTCCACTTTTTTAGGAATACCTGTATTCTTGCCCATCCATGCAGTTATTTGAGAGGTTCAGGTAATGTTCACATTAAAAATCAAAATGGGGGATCTCAGTGACGTTGTTTTGTTTTTTTTTTTTTCGGAAAATTTCAGAAACTGCTGAACACCTGGGATTTTCGGGCACAATGGCCTCTGGAGTTTATACAGAAAGGTGAAAAAAAACTGTTGTTTTTTGAGAGAGGTCAGAAGAGAACAGCCAGACTGCTTCAAGCTGACAGGAAGGGTACTGTAACTCAAATAACCACTCTTTACAACCATGGTGAGCAGAAATGCATCTCAGAATGCACAGCTCGTCAAACCTTTAGGTTGACGATTACAACAGAAGAACCCTTCAGGTTCCACAGCTGTCAGACAAGAATAGGAATCTGAGGCTACAGTGTGCTCAGACTCACTACAATTTGACAGATTGGGAAAAAGACCAGGTGATGTTTTTCCAAATTTCAACTGTACAGTTTCGATGAATCTCTAGCCATGATAGAGTCAGATTCCTGGTTTTGGCTGACAGGAGTGGATCCTGATAACTGCATGAATGTGCAAATGTACAGGTGTCTCTAATAAAGTGGACAGTAAGTGTAATGTCATCATTTCATGGTTCAGACTTATTTTAGTACCATATCCTCAAATGAAAAGTTTATTAAAATAAATAAATAAATAAATAAATAACAAAAATAAAGCTTGCAATGAAAATGGTGAACAGACGGCCGTGTGTTACATTTGAGAGACGAACATCTTTGACAGTTAAATTGATACATGCTTGAAGCACCAAATGGATGGTGGGGGGCGGGGTATTCAAGAAATTATATTCTACTGCATTAATTCAGGGTCTAAATGGCAAAAAAAATTATCTGCAGCTTCATGAATTACAATGAAGGTTGGGAAGTGTGGAGAGAGAGAGAGAGAGAGAGAGAGAGAGAGAGAGAGAGAGAGAATATGCAGGTAAAACAAGCAGAGGCTTTTAAGGTTACAATTTTCTATTATAGGTCAACATGTAAGCTGGTTTTATGGGTTGGAGAGCGAATGGGATGAAATGCAGAAACAGACACTCCTGAACTATCATCAAATGGATATAACTGTGTGTGCAGAATTCAGGCTGATAATGTGTACTGGGCTTTTCTATGCCTGAAACCTCCAGCAAACTCACATGTTCATTATTCAACCACTGCCAAAACATATTCAGACCATTGTTGTACTTAAAAAAAAGCAACTGTCATGCAAAAATTCCTTCCATCTCTATGAACCCTAGAATGTGCACAAATCCTACATCCTTGCTTTGTTCCTCTATGGTCAGCAGTAATTGTGTTCAGTCTGAAAGAGCACAGCCTCCTTAAAGCAACGGACAAGTACGTCCGCTGCAGGTTTTAAACGAGGCATTCGAGGCATGCCGTGGCCTGATGGTGATACGTGATGACAGAGAGTAGCCGCACACTCTCTGCTCTGGGCTCGTTGGCAGCCTCAAAGCCCTGTTTGTGATTACTCGCTCGTGCACTAGCTCTCACCTGAGCACAGCCTGAGGCTTCAGATCCATCTGGGTAAATAAGGCCGGCACTTACGAGGGCAAGAGCAGGAGTGTATCACTATCGTTTTACAAGCTCACACAAATTTTTGATATACTTAGACTGGATGACCTTTAGTGAGTGTGCAGTGTGTTGCAGAGGTAACAAAGTGATTTTTTTATGTGTGTAATAGATATATGATAGTAAAAGGATCTCTCGCTGTTTGGGGAGCCACTTTATGAGTCCACATGCTGTATGAAGAGAGCAATGGACTAGCATAGAGGGAGAGATCACTGCATTGTGGGGCTTGTCTGCAGTTTGGTTCTGGTGCAGTTGGCATTAAATCATTAAATATTTGTGTAAACATACATGCTGTTGTATCTAATTCCTTCATATACCTAATGAGTTGTTTTTGTGCTTGCATCACAGTTCATAATTGCAAGCAGAGGGACCTTAGTAAAAACTTTGAGGCTGGCAATCGCTGGCCTTCGTCTATCAGTATGAGCATACAAGCATTTTGTCCAATGCCTGGAGAATTTTCTAGATCATTCGGGGCTTTTCTGTTTACATTGTTAAGCTCATCAGTGTGAAAGTGTGTATTTGATGTGTTGAGCCGAGCGGAAAACAAGGCAGATTCACAATGGTTTGCTTGACACAGCAAAATCTGTCCTCGCATTCCTGTCGCTTTTGCATAATCAACAATGCAAGTGCCTTTGCTGGCTGCTGCTACAGTGGCACCAGGATCCAACTGGAAGCCTCTAAACATTACATGGTGTGACAACAAGAGCTTGAAAACATTTTCTGTTGCTATTTCGCAGCATGGCCAGTACGGTATGAGCCGTCAGAGGGTGAGCAGCCCAGTTTTCACTTACTAACACGTTATCACTGGGACACTGGGAGGAGGAGAAGACCACCAAGCATGTTCAAGACCAGCTACCGGCGCGAAGTGCGCAAGGAAAAATATGAGCACTCTGATGTATTTGAGGATCAAGGCGAAGCGGGGTCCGAAGGCCCTTTCGGCAGTTCCAGCAGGGTACCTGGCTTGGAGAGCCTGCAGGAGCTGAACAGCCGTTTTACCCGCTACATCAACAGGGCCCGTGTGCTGGAACAGCGCAATGCGGTTTTCCGCAAGCAGCTGGAGACGCTGCAGCACATGGAAGAGGCGGCCGGGCTCGAGGAGGTCTTCAGTGAGCAGATCAGCACGAACCAAGAGCGTATCCGTGAGCTTCAGGCCGAGCGCGCCAAGCTGGAGAGAGAACTCAAGGATGCTGAGCGCCTGCTGGAAGAGTTTAGTGACAGGTTAGCTCCAACATCCCTAATACTAAACAACAGATGTCCAGGTCATCTCCTTTGATTTTATTAGATCCCATAGTATTATCATCTGTTACCATAACATTATATATATATATATATATATATATATATATATATATATATATATATATATATATATATATATATACACATACATATATGTGTGAGTGTGTATATGTGTGAGTGTGTGTGTGTGTGTGTATATATATATATATATATATATATATATATATATATATATATATATATATATATATATATAATGACACTTACAGCCAGGCTCATAAGTATTTGGACAGTGACACAGTTTTTGTAAGTTTGCCTCTGTACACCACCACAATGGATTTTAAATGGAGCAATCAATGTATGATTGAAATGTAGACTTTCAGCTTTAATTCAAGGGATTTAACAAAAATATTGCATTAACCGTCCCTCCTTTTACACAGGCTCAAATGTAATCGGATGACTGACTGATAAGCAGTTCTGTGACCAGGTGCTGCCTGTTTCCTCATTATTTCATGACAAATTAAGGAGATTAAAGGTCTAGAGTTGATTCCAAGTGTTGAATTTGCATTTGGTAGCTGTTCATGGAAATTCAGTCCAAAAAGGTGTTGATGCAATTGAAGGAAGCCATCATTAAGCTGAAAAAACAAAACAGACCTATCTGAGAGATAGCAGAAACGTTAAGATTGGCCAAATCAACAATTTGGTACATTCTTAAAAAGAAGGAATGCACTGGCGAGCTCAGCAACAGCAAAAGGAAGACAACTAAAGTGGATGAATGCAGAATTTGTTCCTTTGTGAAGAAAAACCCCTTCACAACATCTAGCCAAGTCAAAAACACTCTGGAGGAGGCAGGCGTATCATTGTCAAAGGCTACAATCAAGCGACACCTTCATGAATATAAATAATGACGGTTTACCTCAAGATGCAAACCACTAATAACACAGAAAGAACAGAAAGGCCAGATTAGAAAAACAAATGCCTGACCAGTTCTGATGCAAGCGTATGGAGAGGGATAGGAAGTGTTCCAAAGCATACCACATCATCTGTCAAAAATGTGGAGGAAGTGTTATGGCATGGGCGTGTATGGCTGCCAATGGAACTGGGTCACTGGTGTTTATTGATGAAGTGACTGCTGATAGAAGTAGCAGCATGAATTCTGAAGCGTATAGAGTTATACTTTCTGCTCAGATTCAGCCAAATGCTGCAAAACTGATAGGACGGCTCTTCACAGTACAGATGGATAATGACACATGCCGTGAAAGCAGCCCAAGGGACTCTACAAAAAACGGCTGTAATTCCTAAACAGTTAATGCAATATTTTTGTTAAACCCGTTGAATTAAAGCCTACGAATGAAAATCTACACTTCAATCACATCTTGATTGCTTCATTTCAATTCCACTATGGTGGTGTACAGAGGCAAAATTATAAAAATTGTGTACTGTCCAAATACTTATGGACCGGATTGTATTTTGTAGTATGTCCTGGATAGATATATCCATGAAAGTTATTAACTCACTTCAGCCCGTAGAAGATTGCGGTTGGGAATATTTGTCTTTTATTCAATTTTATCTGGACATCTGTGATAGATTTCACACACAGGTTGCAAAAAAAAATATCAATGTCTGTGTGTTCATTCATGTTAAGTTTGTTAAGAACTACCGTCTAATGCTATCTAACATCAGTACACACATCTATCTACATATAGAAATTCATGGGGCTGAAAGCAGGGTTTTAAACAACTTGACTCATCCACAGATACAGAAACGAATGTGAATATCAAGACCAACTCCGAGGAACTCTGGAGCAGCTCAATAAGGTACAAGAATGCCGGAATAACTTTGTTTGATGTTCCACAAAAGCCTACCTAATTATGAATCATTCCTTTGGAAATGTGAGCTACTCTAGAATATATTTAACCATGAAATTAAAAAAGGCATGGCTAACAGCAACCAGAATTAGCGAGAACCCTCACAATGTTTTGCTGATAACCGAAATCTGCTTAATTGTCCCATCTTCTAAAAACCAAATGTCAAGCGTAACTGAGGAAAAAATGAGATGTTACATAATTTATTCACCCAGACAGAGCAAAGGTGTCCCAGTCTCTCTCTCTCTCACACACACACACACACACACACACACACACACACACACACACCTCTCCAGTCTTAGATGAACAGTTTTTCTTCCTGAGAAATTATGGCTTCAAGGTTGTCTGATTTTTCATCCATCAAATCTATAGGAGGCAGACACTGCACTTCTGAGGAACCTGGAGTATCAGATTGAGTCTCAGTTCCTGCAGGATGACATAAGCGCCACAAAGGAGAGACATAAAAAGGTAATGAGAGTGCATGCCCAGCTTGTTCACTTTGTCTATGAAGTTTTTGAGTCAGATCTCTAGCAGCGGAAAGTCAAGGTGACTGGTGAAGTCAGTCATCAAATGATGAAGGAGAAAAGTCTTCATAGTGGATTTATGTAAGGCCTGAATTATTTTAACTGCAAAGGGTTTGGACAATAATTCTAAACATATCAAATTCCACAGTTTTACTATGCAAAGTGAGTTTAGTCTAACAGCTGGTTCTATTTCTGTCTGTTACTTGATGTGTAATGCACAACATCACTAATATATTATGGGAAACCTGACCCTGGATCAGTCGTCATGTGTACTCAGTGAAATGAACATAGCCAACAGCAGCACATATACAGATATATGGAATCCATTGATACACGATACAACACTGCCTAAAATCTTTTATTAGCATTGTTGCTTTGACTTGATACTACTTGACGGCTAAGAATTTAGTGAGAACAAATGGGAAACTGAAATGGCACTCGCGCTTAGCAAACTTTCTCCTTGTACTAAACAATCTGTATTAAAATATGAGCCCGTGCTGCACATCACAAACCGTGTTATAATTAACCTCTCACCACTGCACAGCAGAAATGAATTTCTTCCATGTTAACAATGCATTTATTTTCTAATCATGTCCTATTGTACAGAGTGTCAGGTCAAGGGGTGAGAGTTTCAGTAAACTGCATTGTTTCTGCAGAGGTGAGGAAGGTCACTGAGAGGTGTGCTGAGCCGGTCTTTCTGTGAGGAAAATAATAAAAGCCTTGCTCCCTCCAAGTGCAATTTAAAATAAGATGAATATAAATAAATAATAGCACAATCAGCCGACCAGATCCATCGCGGCATATTGAATGTGAACGTGTAATTATGTATAATTAACACAGCTGTAAATGAGAGCTTTGGTGAGAATAAACGATCTGAATTTTCTCCAAACCAAGCACTAAATTACATCTTCAAACTGACCTGAATTGCTTGACCTGGCATTAAACACATTAATGGATTTTTAAATTCCTAAGAAATCATCCAAATGTACCTATTGAGATTAATTGAGGCACCTCATTTTGTAAACATTATGTGAAATGAAACTAAAAATCGATGAAAACGTAATAACTATTGCATTTGGATGTAGGCCATGGTTAGCAAACTGACATAATGATAATTCGTTTCATTTGAACAGTGTTGTTTTATTGACTCCATACTAGAGATTAGCAGGGTGTACACACACACACATACACACGCACACGCTGTCTGTAAATCATCCCAATTGCCAGTGAATTTGACTTCTCACCATCCTTTTAAAACCATATTCTCCTCATCTTTTGTCCTCCGCAGAATCTTGCCGAGATACAGACATACTTGAACATCCTCCACCAGCTCAACCAGACTGTTGTTTTAATGTCCAGTGTGTCAATGGGGATCTCAGAGGTAAGGTGACTTTGTGGTATGATAGTGCCACAGCTGGGGAAAGGGAGGAGTGTATCACTGTCAGCCAGAATCAGAAGGAGATGAGTGGAGAGAGAGAGTGAGAGAGAGAGAGGGAGAAAGAGAGAGATGCACTTTATCACAGAAAGACTCATTAATTTAAATTTGAGCCAGATTCTCAGTTCACACCTAGTCAATAATGATGATACAGTTATTAGATGTAATTATGGCCTGGTTAATTAGTTATTATGGCTATTACTATGCCGTATATACTCAGGGAGGCATGATGACAAATCGCGTGGTGTTGCCGCCTCACAGCTCCAGGGTCTTCGGTTCTCCTGTTTCCAAGTGTACCTGGGATAGGATAGACAATTGGAAAATCAATTGTTCTTGGCTGACAGGACTGGAACCCGACGTGGTCTTCTGCTGTTGTAGCCCATCCGCCTCAAGGTTCAAGGGTTCGTGCGTTCGAAGATGCTTTTCTGCTCACCACAGTGGTTATTTCATTTACTGTAGCCTTCCTGTCAGCTCAAATCAGATCAACTGCCACATCATTAGTTTATTGCATGAACGTGCAGTTATAGCCTACAAGTGTTCCTAATAAAGTGGACGGTGAGCGTCTACTACAGTAATTATCTTGGTATCAATACATTGTCTTTCGCTTTGTGCTTATATCACTTTTCCTTTTGTCTCGTTCTCTTTTCTGGCTCTGTGCCTCTCTCGCAGGAGCAGGAGAAGCTGATAAGTCAGAGGAGAATTCCTGCTTTGAACACTCAGTTAGAGGAGTATAAGAGTGCTCTCTGTCAGCTACAGGCACAAAAGCACAAGCTGCAAACTGAGGTAGGTCACCATAGAGATGGTGAAGCGGGGTGACATTTGGTCACCCTCATTAGTCATGTTGCTGTCCAAATATTACACATATGTCCAATTAAATGTCGGCTAATTATTTATCTTCAAGCACATTTCTTGTTAACTACTATAAAGTAAACTACATTTGAAAAGTTTATAAGTGCAAGAGTGAGAAATCAAATGCTAGACACGTCAACCAGTCCTAGGAGTGTTTAGAGGTTAACTTCCATAAAAATAACAAATAAGAAAATCAACATTTATGGTTTGTAGACAAATCGATGTGTGGTGTAGAGGGTGTCATTAATGCCTCACAGCTCCAGAGTCCTGAGTTTGATCCTGAGCTCTTCTTACTGTCTGCGTGGAGTTTCTGTGCATGTTCTCCCCATGCCCATGTGGGTTTCCTCCTGCTTCTTCAGTTTCCTCCCATATCCTAAAAACATGCCAATAGGTGGATTGGCTAAGGTAAATTGCCCCTAGATGTGAATGTGTGTGTGCATAGTGCACTGTAATAGTTTGGCAATCTACCCAGGGTATATTCCCCGCTTGGGTCCAGTGTTCCTGGGATAGGTGCAGGATCCACTGTGATCTCGACCAGAATTGTGCAGTTAAATCATGGCTGTGGCTCAGGTGGTAGAGCGGGTTGTCCACTAATTGTAGGGTTGGTTCGATTCCCAGCCCACATGACTCCACGTACTGAAGTGTCCTTGGGCAAGACACTGAACCCCAAGTTGCTCCCGACGGCAAGTTAGCACCTTGCATGGCAGCTCTGCTACCACCGGTGTGTTAGTGTGTGTGTGAATGGATGACACAGTGTAAAGCACTTTGGAACCACTAAGGTTAAAAAAGTACTATATAAGTGCAGACCATTTACCAGTTACTAAAATTAATTGAAACAAACCAGTAGTGAGTAACTTCCCATCTACGTATATCTTATATATGATTACATATATCTTATGTATGATTATTTATACTGCTTGTATATATATATATATATATATATATATATATATATATATATATATATATATATATATATATATATATATACACAATGTATATATAAGCAGTATAAAAAACACATTTATGATTCACAACTATTAATTCAGTAAAAGCACTGCCAACACAATTATCACAATTCTTTTTTTTTTTTCTTCTTTTTAATCAATTTTGTCCTCAATTGAGTATAAAATGTTTTGGGAATATTAAATATATGAAACATATTAAATATATCAAAATTAAATATAATTAATTAGTTGATCTATTTTTATTTGATACAATGGCATTAATTGCAGTGCCTAATGTCTCTTAATTATTCGTGGTTTGAAAGTGAACTGGGGGGAAAAAAAACCCTTCAGCAATCAAATCCATATACACAACCACAAGGTGGCGGTAGAACGTCAACTATTGTTTGCATAAAAAAAAAAATCAAAATAAAGCCTAACACGTGAAAACGTCTCAGAATCGCCAAACATCAAATTAATGTGTGTGTGTGTGTGTGTGTATGTGTGTGTGTGTGTGTGTGTGTGTGTGTGTATGCTGTGTCATGCAAGAAACTTTAATCTCTCACACCAATAATCTACTTTGCCTGTATTTCTTGTATCACTAATTATTAATGTCTTTTGTCTCTGTGAACTACTAGCTACAGGGGTGTCCAATCTGATCTGGAAATGGCTGGTGTGGGTGCAGGTTTTCATTCCAACCAAGCAGGACCCACACCTGATTCCACCTGTTTTAATCAGTTGATCTTGGCTTTCAATAGACTCAGGTGTGGCTTCTGCTTGGTTGGAATGAAAACCTACACCCACACGGGCCCTTTCTGGATAAGATTGGACACCCCTGTACTAGCCTATCACCATTTTACTCCTTACATCTCATTTAGACATTTGATGGCAGAAAGGAACAAAGAAACATAACGTCTACTGCATCTTTCCATCTTGCAGACCTCAGCACTGGAGCAGGCCATCAAGATCACACAGGAGAGTTATGATGAAGAGATCCAACTGTATAATGAGCAAATCGAATCGCTCAGAAAGGGCATTGAGGAGGCTGAGTGCTTGCTGGAGAAATACACCAACGAGTGCAGACAGCTGGCGGTGTACCAGACCTCACTGGAGAGCGAGCTGGAGAGATACAAGAGGATCATTGAGAATGAAGACAGCAGGTTATATGATTGTGGATATTTTGGAATCAAACTTTATTGGATGCTTGCTAAATGTGTCTCCATGATCCTAGCTTAGGAGACGTAGCCACAGGGTGGCAGTACACTCTCAGGAACCCAACTAAACTGTTGTTTCTATGACAATCTTTAATATTAAGAAGTCAAATCTTTCTCAAATTCGACTCAAGCATAAAAGCAGGAAAGTTGTATTTATTTGATTATGCCTATAACTTTCTCATGTGTGTACATGCCATAAATATTAGACTTTTTATTAGTGTTTTGAAAATTTTTATGTGCATTATACAGGGGCTTTTCAAATTTATTTATATTTATGACTGCATTGTGTTTCACACTACATCACATTTTGAAACAGGTATCCCTGATGCTCAGCCTTGTTGTGATCACACTTGTCTCACTCTATTTCACAGACTGAATTCAGCTATAATTGGAAGCCCCATTAGTCTGCTCACCGCCAATTACAGATCACACACTCACAGCCCCACCATGACCAGCCGAGGGAAAGGTGACAGAGGAGGAGGGTGATGTGGAGGGAGGAAGGGAAGGGTACAGAGACCTGTGTGTCGGGGCCATTTGGGCTATTTTTAATCTTATTAACCTGGAACAAATGGCCTCGTAGATATAAAATTCATGTATAGATATAAAATTCATGTCAGTATAAATTTATTGGGGTGGTTTATATTCAGTGGGGGAGATTTTAATCCAGAATTGGGTTATCCAGCCTTGCAACACTGCAAGTGGCAGCAAAGAGCCTAGAACTACCAGGTGTATAATAATGATCATGTTCTTTCAGTCATTTCAACTATTAAATAGTCTCTAATCTAAAATGCATGATAATTTTAACATTTTGATAGCTCGGTAATTAAAATATTTCCATTTGAGAGTGGTACATTTAGTGTGCTGCTGATTTAGAACTGGTCTGATTGGTCAAGTCAACCAGTCAGAAATGCATTATGGGCTGTTTTTGTGGATATGATTGGATTATAGGATGGAATAATCTAAGTATTGCTACATTGTAAACATTTCTGCAAATTTACAGCATTATAGTAATTCATGGCACAAAATAGGGTTTTACAATTGTATAGGATTGTACTGTAAACGAACGAGCAGTTCGAGCAGTGCATTGGTTTACAGTCACATACCTGAAAATGCAATGCACTGTGGGATGTCTAACCTTCCACTGCTCAGCTGCATCCTTCCTCAGTTGTACAGTTGCTTTGGATGAAAGCATCAGCCAAATGTAATGTAAATATAATTATAGTACTGTAATTCTTTATTACAGTAAATGCACTCTGCTGTCAGTAAATTATGCCAAAATTATCTGGAAAACTTGGAATATATTTTAGGAAACATACAGTGATTTACTGTATAACCCCCCCCCCCCCCCCAACAACAACAAAAAAACAAAGTGTGTTCCTGCCAGTAAATTTGACAAATCGAACAAAACAGGCGCACATATATGTCTGTATATAAATATAATACACAATATTGTCTGCTTCACGGCTGTATTTTGGATATATAATAATTTAGACTTAAACACAATACATTTTAGGTGTCTGCACAAAAAGAGCAACACAAATATAATCCTTTATTTACGTATGTGTCTGGTGCATACATTGTTGACTCCCTTTTCAAAAAGTTAGGGTTAGGGAGTAAAAAAAAAAAAAAAAATTATTTAATAGACGGAAATTTCATTCTCAACTTATTTATTCTGACAATATTCCTTTATTTACTAGTCTAATTACACAGACACCTAAAAGCAAGTACATTATTTCATGTAATTCAGGCATTTTGAGCTCCTTTCCTTGTACTGGGGCACTGGGTTCGCCTAGCACGCTACTCCTAGCCCCGCAACCCCCTTCCTTACATCCCAGATTATGGATTAGTCGATTCCCACATTATTCCTTTCCATTTCTGTCTGTCTTTGTTCTTTGGGAGGAAGCTGGATCAGTGCTCGGCATCTGCTAGCAATGATGCATGATCCTGACCTTTCCAACAAACTCTTCTGGCACAACACTGTGCATGTGTGAATCGTTTGACTAATTGCTGTGTGCTCAAAACAACACTCGAGTGATTCATTTAACGCAATTGTGTGTTTTAAGTGGTTTTAAAAAAGTTTTGAAAAGGTTTTAGGTGTAATTAGTCTTTGTGTGCGTGCGTATAGGGCCGCTCTGGTGATCGCATACTGATTATTATCTTGATTTTGGCCTCAGCAATTAGCTTGCTTATCATTAAATAATTAAGGCCTTTTTTGTAAACTGCACTAATGTTCAGTAAATGTGAGCTCTAATAAAGCAGACAAGTGAAACGGGAGCATGTTGGCAGACATAATGTGCTGTTAGAGGTTTGACAAATCATTTTTTTCAATTTGTCGCACATGGCAACTAGATGTTCTGTAATAAGAGTTCACAGAATATGTAAGTCCATAATCAATATTCGCAAGCAAAGTGTCAGCCAAATGAATCAACTACAATACTTTTCCTCATAATGTGCTCTATGCCTATGGGTGTGTTCATTTATAAACTAGTTCTGCTGTTCCTGTAGTTTCTATTTTCCTACTCTTATCTTACTATACTTTTAATTCTTGCAATGACTGTGTCAATGTCAGCAACTTCTAAGATGGATTCCTTATAAGTGACTATGATTCTGATTAACCCTCATTTTCAGATATCACTCAAGCCTTCCAGGACATTGCCAGTGTCAAGCCCCGTCAAAAGAACCAGGCCAAGAAGGTGATCAAAAAGAAAGAGGTTACCTCTAAAGATGTGACAGAGGATGTGCAAGAGGAAAAAGACCCTGTTGAGGTTGAAGAAGAGGTGAAACAAGCTGCTCTGTCGAAGGATGCACCTTGGAACGACGTGCCTGATGGTGCCCAGATCAGCAAGGCTTTCGACACGCTCTGCAACATTGTGCGCAACCGCATGCGAAGGTACAGGCAGCCTAAACCTATCACTGATTTCTATACTAAAGGCCGCTATGTCCTGGTGACAGGTGAATCCAGCTACCTGGACCCCTGCTTCTACAGCACAACACCCTCTGGCCACATCATCATCACCATTTGTGACAACAACATCTCCCCGTTCGAGCCCTGTGAGCCTAAAACTCCTTCTCCTCCACCTAGTCCCTCCCCTGCTACCCCCAGAATTCCAGTAATTCCTCCCAGTCCCCCAGATGACAACCACACCAAAAACAAAGACAGCGAGTCAAGTGGGAAGGAAGATGGTGATGACCCAGGGAAGAGCCCGACTCCACAGCGTGGCAAGGATAAGCACAACAAAGACAAAAGTAGGCCACGAGGCCCTCCACCCATTACCTCAAGCTCCAGCACAACTCCGGATTCCATGAGCTACGAGAAGGTGGAAGTGGTGGAGTCTGTGGAGAAGCTTTCACCTGACCTCAGAGTGAAAGGATATGAGGAAACTTCAATGGTGATGGAGACCTTGATTGAAAAGACAAGCAAAAAGAAGCATGGGGACCGGCCTACATGAGAAAACTCTGGTTTTTGGTGCTGCTTTTCATCCCTAAGCCAGTGCTTTTCACTAATATCGTTTGCCAAAAGAGTTTTTGATCTACAGCCACAATCCAAGAAACCCTGAATTCAAAAGTTGCTGTTATTGGTTCATTTGAAAAATTAGTAATTACCAGTGGCACAGTTTTGCAGTGTACTAATTAATGAATAAATAATCAACATGCTTAAATGTAATGTTCTCTGTTGTTTATATCATACAAGTACAGAGTTCAGGTCATGGGCATAGCAGCATTTAAATGTAATATTCTATATACAAAGGCACGATGAAGCTAGTATTTCACGGGGTTATCACTAAAGCATGGATTCACACTGTATGAAGTCTCTCCCTCTCTCTCTTTCTCTTTCTCTCTCTATTTCTCACTCTGCACCATGAAGTAAATGTGTTTGTCTAAGTGAGCCAGCTGGAGATGATGCTCATCCATTTTACATGAAGGTGGCCCAGTGGAGTACAGATGTGACCTCTGCATAATCTACTTTCTGAAGCGAGAGATAACCAGAATCTGTTTGGGTCTGTCTGTAATCTCCTTTTAAATTAAAAAAAAAAAAAAAAAAAAAAAAAAAAAAAAAAAAAGGTCATCTATGTGTAACATTTAATTATATGGGAATAATTATATTAGGCTACGGACTAAATCATTTTTAGATATGGACAGATAAATGAAAGGGGAAAAAAACAGTGTTTCGGTTATGCTGTAGCATTTTATTGGAATGGTTTGGGTCTACTTGTCTCCTTAGATGGAAGACTCACTGCAAATCAATACATAGTTCTTATAGTCAGATTGATCACCTTTATCCTATGATGAACCACTTCTATTTCTATTCTGATGAGAGATGATCCTGACACCATTCACAGGGCACGAGGACTCACTGAACGGTTTGATGAGATGAAAATGATATACATCATATACTACAGCCTTCACATTGATCAGTTGATCAAGCCCAAGGAGGTGGAGGTGGGTGTATTAGACAGCGCTCTCCACCTCATCATCAAACCCCATGAAGGAATATGTTTTAAAAGCATGGTGTTTATGGCTCCAAGACAGTTTCAGAGACTGTAGAATCCATGACAAGGTGCACTGAAGTTCTTCTAGTGTCTCGGGGTGGTTTTTCCTTTATTTTGTTATCAATCTGTATATAAGGCTACGGAAAGCGGCAGTTCTAAAAACAGAGGAATGACTAAGATAATGTACATGTGAGAAAGCTTAGTTCTTTAATTCGGATAAATCAAATCAGACTATTTATGGATGCAATTAGTTTCTGTTTATTATTCAAAACCTGTTTCTTGTGATTAATCCTAAAAAGCCTATTGCCCGTATCTCGTAAAACATCCTCAGCATCACTCGAATGCTTTAACAAACAGCAGAACAGACTTATTGTTAGATATACTGAAGGTTATGAAATAGGTTTTGTTGTTGGCCACAAGCTGTGATCACACATTACATCTCCTGTTTAGATATAAATAGGTCTTTTTAAAAAACAAAAATAAAAAATAAAAACAGAAATCAATGTCACTGCTCTTTTAGCAAGGTACTAGTCTTTAGGTAGAATAACACAGAGAATCATTTACAGTCACAAACTGTACAATAGTTGTCTTTGAGGTGGGGAGACAGCCAGGGAAGCAATAAATTTATTTATATATATATATATATATATATATATATATATATATATATATATATATATATATATATACATACATATATATATATATATACATACATATATATATATATATATATACATATATATATATATATATATATATATATATATATATATATATATATATATATATATATATATATATACATACATATATATATACATACATATATATATACATATATACATACATATATATATATATATATACATACATACATACATATATATATATATATATATACACATATATACATGTTCTAGAAATGATGAAAAAGAAGAGAATACAAGAGGTAATATTTTGTAGGATAGGTCATTTTGGAGAATATGCTTTTTTTTATTTATGCGGGCCTACATGAAACAATAATTCAACAGGGAACTTGTGACCACAGAACAAAATATAGGAGCAAGAAAGAAAGAAAAAGAGAAAGAGTAAGAAAGAGATACACTGAGAGGGAAAGTGAGATGGAGAAAGGGAGAGAAAGAGAGAGAAGGCAGGCATCATGCAGTTCAGACTGAGGCTAGTTGCTTTTGCTAATCATCCTCTCAAGGCTCCTTTCGACGGCTTCATCCAGCTCTTCCTCCAGCTCCTCCTTTTTGGACATGGCTAATTTGGACTGGTAGTCCCTGACCACTTGCTCTATGTAGGGCGCACTCTGTGTGCCATGCAGCATGAGGGTCCACTCGTTTAGATGGCCGCTCTGTGGAGATTCTCCACTGAAGCCGACTTCCAGCTTCCAAGTGCCACGAGGGTCCTCGCCCCATGTGTGCGTGCTCATGAAAGGCCACTTGTCGAACCCCACAGTGGAGTCGGAGTCACGTGGCCGCCGGCTCAGCAGGATGGACTTCGTGCCCATGGGTGAGGTCAGGTTGAGCGTGAGCTCTCCGCGCCGGCTCGCGTTCACTGTCACCACCGCCTGGACATGCTCCAGATAGCGCACAAAGTTTTCCCGGCCCTGACATGCGTCTGTAGTGATAGTGAGCACTAGCTTAGCAACTGATTGGATCTTGCTGTGTGAAAAAGAGAGACAGAGACAAATACAGTGTGCGATAGACTTAATTAATCTTAATTAAATCTAAATTAAGCCATTAATGCAAATTATACAGTTTCAAATTCGGATTGGCCGAGCCATCGATATAGCAACACATGCACAAATGACAATAATCGATTTCTGTATTAATGCGCCGGTTTTTAAACCAACAAAACCATTACACATAAGCTACTGACTGTTAACAGACTACATTGTGTGGTGGGAGAACTGCTTATTGTGAATATCATTAATAATACATAATTTTTTATTGAACTTATTTTCGATTTTATCGTAATGCTTATTAAAGTTTATTGCTTTAATAAACTCTGACAAAGTAATCAGTACTTCTGTTACCCTGGAGTTCCTACCGCATAAAACCGCACCGTTCTATATTCAAGGATGAACATTTACATATAACTAGCAGGAGACACAGAAAAAATGATCTGTTTCTAATCTGGAAAGGTTGTTTCTGAACTCTTTTTCCTCTCTGAAATATTAGCTCAGTAAGAGCAGGCTGTAAAGAGCAGACAACAGAAACTCTATTATGTCCCCGTTTTTTCAATAACGCACCACCCTAATGCTAGACAAATTGTTCTGGTGAGATGAAGGGATCTCGTCCACGCTGTAAGAGGAGGATGGTTTTGTTGCTGTGTTTGCTCAAAGGCGCAGTGCTGCTGACAGCCTGTTTTGTGCCAGCAGGATGATAACGGCAGAGGGCTGGAGCGAGCGGCCATAAAGTGGACGTAATGGCATTATCAGAGACAGGTCTCCCATCCTGGACCATTACTGCACTCAGATTACGTATATGGGTCTGCGTGAAACTACTGGTACGCAAGTGGGGCGTGTTTCCTGGGAGACTAATTCAGAAAAATAGAAGTAATAAGAGAGTGTACCCGGTTGGTGGGTGGTTTGGAAAATTGGACCAACAGGAAATAAACCCGCAGGGGGTGTCTCATGAATATGCATTGTTTGAAAGCGCAGCTCACAACTCACGAAATGAAAATCGATGGTTTCTAAAAATACATTCTATAAATACAACACTTATGCAACAGTGAAGCAGGATGTTCAGGAAGACAATCAATGCAGAGCAACGAGACACTACTGACTACATTTAACAGCAAATGTGCTAATTGGATTAACATATAAGTGAAACCACAAGTGCATTGTTGTGGCTATAAACAGGCCTTCAGGGCTTCATCTGAGCGACAGAAAACCAAACATGAACACAGTCATTTAACTTTTTGCTGCCAGAAACATTTACAAAAAGAAGCATGTCTTCTGAATTTGACTCTTATCTGTATATATATAAACAAGAATAGTTCATCTCCTATTCGTATCTCTCTCCCTCTCAATATATATATACTGTATATAGCAAGAGACAGAGAGAGAGAGAGAGAGAGAGAAATTATCCAGGCTTGTTGAAATAAATCCTGGCTTATTGAGTTAACCTGCTTTGTGGAACACCTGTCTGGGCAGGTACGAACAAAAAATAATAACTGCGTGAGCAGGATTAAAGAAACTATCCTGCACACATCATCAGTTGAGAGCTATGATGAACTTGAGTGATGTAGCTAAGGTTGAAGAACAGTCAGAGCCAACATACACACCATGCTGACAGTGCTGGCGTTTCTACCTCTGTGTTCTTATAATCTGAATATACATGTGAACAGTTGAAGCACTCATCAGAACGGCACTGTGTTACACTTTATCACTGGTGCAGCTAGAGTAGTGCTCAGGTCATGTGCCGTTGCAGGACCTGTCCCTGGTAACGGGTCAAATCTATAATACAGAACAGTGAGCAATTTTTTCTGTTGTCGTGTTTTTCATTAAAGCCCAAGTAGGTTTATTAATAGAGCGGCAGCTGGAGGAGTGCCATGCTGCTGTTCGGATTGTAATTACTGCAATCTCTGGAACAAAAGGTGTTATACTGTGAGACTGGAAACACCTCTCTGACTAATCACTTTTGACTGCAGTGTAGAAATAAGGAAAAAGGAATAGAAGGTAGCGTATATATGGGTTTGAGATATGAGGTTTTGATTGACAGATACAGTGTTCCCTAGACACTCTCTCACCAGCTGTCAAACAAATGCAAGGTCTTCACAGAATTTCCCATTTCCCACAAAAATGCTCCTTAATCCTCGTGCTCTTTTTGCAGGCACGCACTCTTTCTTTCTGCTCTTTCCATTGTACTTAATCCACAAGAATTACTTTTTTTTTCCTCTTCCATGTTTTTCTAAACATGAGCGTCTTTCTAAAACGATTAAAGCCTTATTTTGCAGAATTGTTCAGTGCTGGTTCGGTGTCTGAGGGTTTGACGGCATTCATTAGTCAGGGCTGATAGGGGGCCTTATCACATGGCGGCTGCCCTGCATGTCCATGCTCATTTGGATTCAGCAGCATCTTTCTTTTCTCTTCTGCTTTTTAATTGCTATTCTCACCCACTGCCTCGGCTAGGACTCCCGCCATCTCTCTGCTAGGTAAGATATGAGAGCTGGCACTTTTGTCCATGGGGGTTTGACAAGGACACACACAAGCACAGAAATATAAACACACACACACACACACACAATTTGCACATGAACACACACACACACTTTCTCCCTGGCAATCAAGCCCAGTCTAATTGAGGCTGTTGCCATAGGATGCTATGCCCAGCACTGAGTAGGAGAGGACTAATTATAGCAGACATGAGAATAAGGAGCACAGGTGCTTGGGGAAAGAAGAGGGACTCCCAGTGTCTGTGTGGGAAGAGAGAGGAAGATTTGACACATGCAAAATGCTATCAGGTGGAGAGCTCAGGGATGCTGTCACACTGCACCCATTCTTCCATTCTGCATTTACATACTAATAAAGAGGATAAATATGTTGAAAAGATTAGCTGAAATGCAGTCTTTTTTATAAAATCGTTTATGGTTATTCAAATTTTTCAACAATATTTGTGTCCACAAGATGTCCTATACAGCCGGCAGGCAGCACTTACTGTGTCTCCTGCACTGATCCGGCCACACAGTGAAAACGCTCAGGCACAGTCTTCCAGTCACGTGCCAGGCTGACCATGGCACCGGCATCCAGCACGCCGTAGCCGAACAGATGGTTGAACTCCAAGCCCACGCCGTTTCTCCTCCACTGGTGCACCTCATCATGGAGTTTATTCCTCTTTGAAGTGAGTACTGTGAGGTGCTGCATGTCCCTCCAGGTCAGGTTTGGACTGCATGCATACACACAAGGAAAACAAGCTTAAGGCAAAATGGCTGGTTTGATATAGCTGTTCAAATTTGCTATAACACTTTTGTTATATGGTCAAAACATTCAGAAATATGGCTGAGGGATATCTGGATTTCTGCTGAATAATTAATAATGAAATAATTCAATCTGAATAATTCATTTGTTTTGGCACATTCCTCTACAGAATGATATTTCTCTTTATGAAATCGCTTGCCTGTACAGCATCACTTTAAGGTCACAAATAACACTTGAATCTTCTGTCATGTTGCTTAATTCAGCCTCTTGTGTTTTAAGTCACAAAGGTGTATTCTGATGTACAATCTCCTGATATTACTTCTTATCGGAGAGTTCCTCCATGATCAAAGTCATCTAGGTCCTAACGTAGCCATGCTTTTTTGAAGAATACCATTTTTTCCACTAAAGTAACCTCTTGTGATCTATTGTTATACATTTGTCTTATGAAAGCTTACACTTATTTGAGAATACTATAATATACACTATAATAGCCACTTTAATAGCAAAATGCCTGTACACGTGCACTTGCAATTATCCAATTGGCTAAACATATAGCAGCACAATGCAGACAATCATGTAGATGCAGGTCAAGAGCTTCTAAATGGTGAAAAATGTGATTCCAAGCACTCTGACCATGGCATACTCTGACCAAATGAGCCAGATGTGCTCATTTGAGTATATCCTGTGATTTATCAAGCACTACTGTTTACACAGAACGGTGCAAAAAAACAAAAAACATCCAGTGAGAGACAGTTCTGTGGGCTGAAATGCCTTGTTAATGAGAGAGATCAGAGGACAATGGGCAGAGTGGTTTGAGCTGTCAGGAACACTACAGTAACTTACATAACCACACTTTGCTCCCGTGTTCAGGAGAAAAGCATCTCAGAATACACCAATCAGCCATAACATTAAAACCACCTGCCTAATATTGTGTAGGTCCCACTTGTGCCACCAAAACAGCTCTGACCAGTCGAAGCATGGACTCTGAAGACCTCTGAAGGTATGCTGTGGTATCTAGCACCAAGACATTAGCAGCAGATCCTTTAAGTCCTGTAAGTTGCAAGGTGGGGCCTCCATGGATCAGACTTGTTTGTCCAGAACATCTCACAGATGCTCGATCGGATTGAGATCTGGGGAATTTGGAGGCCGAGTCAACACCTTGAACTCTTTGTCATGGTCCTCAAAGCATTCCTGAACAATTTTTATAGTGTGGCAGGGTGCATTATTCTGCTGAAAGAGGCCACTGCCATTAAGGAATACCGTTGTCATGAAGGGGTGTACTTGGTCTGCAGTACACCAAGGTATTTGGTACTTGTCATAGTAACATCCACATGAATGCCAGGACCCAATGTTTCCAAGCAGAACATTGCACAGAGCAGCACACTTCTTCAGACAGTGCATCCTGGTGCCATCTCTTCCCTTGGTCAGTAATGCACATGCACCCAGACATCCACATAATGCAAAAAAAAAAAATGTGATTCATTAGACCAGGCCACCTTCTTCCATTCTTCTTACGCTTGCTCATTTTTCAGCTTCATCAACTTCAAGAACTAACTGTTTGTCATGTATCAAGAAACTCTGGACTCCACTTCCCATCAGCCACTGCACTGCACTAGCTGTCACATGACCACCTGCACCTGACTCACGTTTTGTTAATAAGCACTCGTGTGTATATATAGTCCTTGTCTGCACTGTTTGGTTGTCTTTCGTTGTCCTAGACTCTTGTTGTTTATGTCTCGGTGTTTTGTTTCATGCCACAGTGTTATACCAAGTTGTCTTAGTGTCTTTGTCTCATAGTACGTTTGTTTCAATAAATGTCATTATCTGCACTTGCTTCTGGCTCAACCTCGATACGTGACACTGTTCACTTGCTGCCTAATATATCTCACCCCTTGACAGGTGCCATTGTAACAAGATAATCAATGTTATTCACTTCACCTGTCAGTGGTTTTAATGTTATGGCTGATCGCTGTGTCTTGAAAATTGAGGCAGTTGAGCTACAACAGCAGAAGACCACATCGTGTTCCACTCCTCTCAGCCAAGAACAGGAATCTGAGGCTACAATATGCACAGGCTGACTGAAACTGGACAAGTGAAGATTAGAAAAATATTACCTTGTGTTTTTCTGATCATCAGTTGTCCAGTTCAAAATGGACAAATGAGGTGGCCTTGACGAAACCATTTGTTCACTAATACTAATAATTTGACACTGTAAAACATTACATACGTTTTTTTTTTTGGTTTGAATATTCTCTTTATTTATAATCACAACTTATGTGGGTCAAATATTAGGTGCCACAACTGCTTTATGAAACATTCATTTCCAGATTACAAAACAACATGAGCAACGGCAATATACTCTGTTAGACATTTTAGTAACGATGAAATACAAATATGCTTTTCTTAGAATGCTGGCCCAGATTTAGACTATTCAATGTGTGATTCATCTTTCAAATCAGTCCATTCTCTGCTCCTCGGCGTATTGCAGGTATCACTACAGTGCTGTAAGTATGTTTGGGCAACTGACAAAACACACATGCACTTACCGCCTGCAATCAGTATTTACCGTTGGCTGGAGCGAGTGACCTGCTCCACCATCAGCTACAACATTATTCAATGCTGAACAAACACTGAGGCTTTGCAGAGGTAAGGTCATGTCAACATTCATTAGCACCAGTCACAGCACGCTAAAGACTGTGTCACGCAGCACAAGTGAAGTGAAAATGACATGCTGAAGTCAGTTCCACCACAAAGAGGGCTAAATTAATAATACAACCTGTAGTTTCTTTGACAGCGGGAATTAAAGGAACAATTCTTTGATATTCTGCGTAGCAATATTGTCTTTGATATGATGCAGCAAGATGATGTAACAGTTGCCTGAGGCACTTGCGCTTTTCCTCCTTTGCCCCTTGATGCACATGGTGCTCTTTTTACAGTGCTGTAAGGTACAATACTGTCCAAAGTGCTAGGAAATTCCTTCAGTGAATATGCTACATTTAGTGGTTTAAAAATGAATCCATGCCCCCTTTTAAAATTTTGAGCACCTGCCCCTCTAACGGTCTCTTGCTTTCAATTAAGCAAATTATGGAGAGCTCCGAGCCAATGCAGTGATGCAAAGTGTGAGTTCCACGCCCATTTAATTAGCTTTAAGGACCAGATGAAGGCCAGTGTTTTTTTTGCTTGCTGGCATTCATGCAGCAATTTGCTCGATGCTGGCTTCAAGCACAAACATGAAGAGGAAGGCATTAAAATATACAAACAGGAGAGGCTTAAAACACCATCACTGTTGGACTGGTAGGCAGAGCAAAAGACTCACTGACGATAAT
Source organism: Ictalurus furcatus (assembly GCF_023375685.1). NCBI lineage: Eukaryota > Metazoa > Chordata > Actinopteri > Siluriformes > Ictaluridae > Ictalurus > Ictalurus furcatus. The sequence goes on along the minus strand of NC_071257.1, from coordinate 6,272,035 downwards.
TTTCAGCCAAGACTGCAGTACACTCTCTGCTACAAGCTCTGCTGCATGTCTGCTGCATAAATCTTTAATCAGGCTGTGTAGCTGAAACGTGATAAGAAGCCGAAGTGTACGTACTTGGCTTCTAATGACAAGGCAAACACGCCAGCAGCCTCGGGAGCAGCAGCTGATGTGCCTGAATGACGCAATGTACAGTTTCCATACAGATCTGTAGTGGCCTGCAGAGAGAGAGAGAAAGAGAGAGAGAGAGAGAGAGAGAGAGAGAGAGAGAGAGAGCGAATGACAATCTATTTAGATGGGTCCACCATTATTTTCGTTCTAGGAACATTTTATTCTACAATATAGCTTTGGCAATAATGTACTTCCTGCTGCAGTTTATGCCAATGCCAAAAGGTTTTGGGCTGTGAGTTGAAAGATGAATAGAGAGAAAGAATATTAAAGTGGAAGAGAGAGGAAGTGTAAAAAATAATAGCTCCTGGATCTAAGGCCAAAAAACATGAATCAGCTAATCAGCAGTGCACATGTTACTGTGTGTTAAGAGGGTTGAATTGTCTTCGTTTAACTTCACTCTTACTTTAGAGCACTACACAAAGGGCTTTATTTCTATGCACATTTTATTCACTATCAAGCAAATAGGGAACGCAGGAAACTAAGGCTCAGAAATGCACATTAACAATGAACAAGACTTTGCAAAGACACAAGAAATAGAAGCATATAAATACAAAAAATGAACACAGAACAGGTGTACACATTAGGCAGTAGACCAAAATACATGCACATGGTGATTTAAACAAAAAGCACAGGTTATGAACTCAAAACATGAGAGTAAGAAGGGGATTGTTAGGCATAATGTATCCAAGGAAAACATAAAACAGGTACTATTTTTAGATCTTGCAATATAAATAAAAATGATCAAATTCAAGGGCATGCATTATCTTAAATCTGAACAGAACCTACTGAGGAAGCTACAAAATCTATTTTCTAGTCTGAGACAGCATGTAAGCTCATCCCTGTCTCCGATGCCTTGCTAATTGGACAATATCCTCTCTATCATGCAAAAAGTACTCCATCACAACCTATATCTTTAAATTGAGTGAAGGCGAGTACATTAGGTTCCATGCTGAAGACATCACCTTGCCACTTCCATTTCATAGGTAGGTGTTCGCACACACAAAGCACAGGGCAATTAGCTCTCTATCATTGCTATCATTCCGTGCTTTAGAAGGCTTCCACTGATATTGGGGTTCATATATATTTACTCCAGGCATGTTACAATTGGCCTACTTGAATTCTGTGTACTGCCATTCTGTGAAGAGCACAGATAAGTGATACCTAACAGTCAGCCAGTGCTTCCCAAACAATATCTTGATCTTTGAAGTAATCATTGATCTTTGTTTCTTTTATCTCTGTGCAGTGGATGTAGCTAGTGCTTTTTTTTTGATGGTGCAGCATCAATGCTGTTGCTATTCTCCACAACCTCATCACTATTTTATATTGATCTTATTTTTCTTCCCAGTGATCCTAGCAAAAATCCGCTTAAAATAGCTGCCTATTTGTTTGCACCCTACATTGGATATAGCATAATGGAGATGAATGGCCTACCTAGTGCCCTTATGAACAGTGTAGAAAGCCATTTGAGATTCAACTAAGGTCAGGTAAGGTTTGCACTGAAATGTTTATTTTTGTATATTTATTAATGACTAAGATGAAAATTTGCTTCACTTCATTTTCACAAAACATTAAAGTACTGTGTTTTTCGGTGCACATGCTGGCATAAATGAACACAGCCTGCCTCATGCTTAATAGTTTTCTCTATGAGAGAGAAAACCCTTTTAGAACCACAAAAAAAATTAACATCTAAGGAGTTATAATCTGGCAGTGCTGCAAACCTCTCCCACTGAAAATCTCCATAACAGTCTCCAGTCTTGGTAGGATTTGCATCGACAGTAGATTATCATAAATCTATTGATTGTGTTGGATCCTGTGGTCTTAGGAATTCTGTTCTGCCAACAAGACTTAAACAAGTGTCACAGGCTCCATCATGGCTTAAGGACTATTGATTACGCATTAGTGGGGCTGGGGTGACTGCTAATCCATTTGGTAGAACACCAAACTCAGGTTACTCGATTATGATTATAATTGTCGACATTAAGATGTTTGGTTTCCCATGAACATTTCTTTCCCAAGATGCAAACCAGTCTGGCTTTGAGGTCACACACGCCACAAAAACAGCCCTTGAGAAGCTTTGTGCCACTAAATCGGCAAAACTACATTGGAGGTCATCATCCTGCTTGACCTCTCAAAAGCCTTTGACACACTCAGAAGAGACGCACAAATCTTGTAATTAGAAGCACAGCATGGTGGTGGTTTGATTCTTGCGGGAAGGTCGTATTAGGTGATATGGAGGGAACCCATCTGCTCCATGCAGACTCTCCATCTCTGTCCCACAAGGCTCAGTGCTTAGCCCCCTTCAACTCCTCCCTGATACATGCTGTCTTAGTCAGGTGATATTCTCACATGGGTTTTCCTGTCAACACTATACTAATGATAGTCAGCTCATTCTTCCCTTTCCTCCCTCAGACACTCATCTCAGTTTCTGCATTGGTCTCAGCATGTCTGCAACATCTTGTTCCAGCAAGACCGAGCTGCTGTATACCCTTAGAGATGCATTCTCTGGTCAAGATCTTATGATCTCCTTGCAGAATCTTTAGATCACATCATATGACAGTACATGCAACCTTAGGGTAGTTCTTGACAACAAACTATCCTTCTCAATCAGGTGCTTGTTCAATCCCTTGTCACTTCAAGATTGGACTACTGCAACTCGCTTCTGGCAGGTCTTCCCCTCTGTGTCATGTGACCATTGCAACTGGTCCAAAATGCAGAAACAGAACTTGTTTTTAATTTCTCCAAGTTCTCCCACACCATCCCATTGCTATGTTCCCTCCATTGGCTTCCTGTAGCTGCCCACATTCTCACAAACCCAAAATGGCTTCCCACCTACAGTACCTCAAGAAACTTAGCATGCTGCACTACGATCTTGTTCAGCCTCTCACATTACTCGACTGGACCCACCATCCTTGGACTCTTCTCTGTCCTGACATCAAGGTGGTAAAATGAATGGTATAATTTAGTGTTTAGCAGTTCATGGTACTTATTATGTCTATCAAGTCACCACCTAATAACCTACAGTAAATTATTTGAAACCCTGTATTTCATATAGGGCTTTAATAAAAGTATAACAAATAACATGGTCAGTCAATGACTGCATTTCTACTGCTTAAAATACACAGTATTACCTGAGACAACTTAACAAATACACATAAACACACACATTTGAACATACACACATGGACGTACACTCCCACACACACCCCCACAACAACTACCTACTCACCACTCCTGCCTCGGGGTTCCTCTTACGGCCGTTACTGAATGTCGAGGCGAGTGTGGAGGAGCAGCTCTCGTCGTACAAAGCTGTGCGTCCATCGTTAATGGCCGAATTAATGGAGATGGTCCACATGCTGGAGGCATAGCCATCACAGTTGCAGTCATCATAGCCACCGCCATCACCTGAAGCCCACACATAGATACTGCCTTTCCCTCCTCGGCCCTGTACACACACAACAAACATAATTAACATTCATATAAGTGATTGATGTTTTTAATAACTTCAATAATAACACATTGCAGTAGCTACTATTATTTAGGTAGGTCCGTCTATTCTGGGGTAAAATGCATAGTTTTGGCTTTTTGATAAGCAGTAGAAGAACAACACCATTCTTACAACCTTCATCAATGTCAAACACACTACATTTATTCGGTTTCATACCATTAGCTCTCATATTGCCACTTGTTCCCTGATTATCATCTATACACGTAGCAATTAACTATGCTTGGCTAAGTGGATTACTTGGATTTAAAGTGTAATGTTCATAAAACTGAAGACAGACTCAAGATCCTTAATGAATTGCCCGTGTTTTTGTTTTTGTAAACACATCTTTCTTTCCTCCTCTCTCTGAATGTATTTATTCCTCCAACCACCGTCCCCCGACCCCCCTCCACCCGCACCCCCACCATCCACCCCACCACCCCATTTTTGTGTATTCTCTCTCACTCTGTTCTCTCTCTCTGAATGGAGATCCATCAGCTCAGCTTGGCTGCAATTAGCTAAAAGAAATGATTGCACTTTAAACACTGCTGCTTTTGTAACAAGCTCTATTCACACAGAGAGCTCATAAGAGGGAATCATCGAGGTGTGGGAGGACCACAAGCTTTCTAAGGGACACTTGCCAAGAGAGGAGCTGCGAGGATTTTTGTGACATTTCTATGCTATACGATTACTTATTACATCACATATCAGCCATATTGGGCTTACTGAACACTGTGCATTATGTCATTACATATCAGTTGGAAAAATTGCCTCAAATGATGTGTAATATACTAGTGTTACAATGACAAAATTCTACAGTAAATTACTAAATCTGTCACATCATCTGCTAATTGTGTCCTGCTACAATTAAACAAATAATTGATGAGGGGTTTTTATTGTTTAAGCTAAGTATAATCTACTGACCCTTGAGCAACACTGTCTATGCCTAGAAACCTCGTGGGTGAGGGTTAGATTCAAATTCTTCTGAGCAGAATTTGAAATTCTGTCATTTTTTTATCAGATAATAAATATATATATATATATATATATATATATATATATATATATATATGTGTGTGTGTGTGTGTGTGTGTGTGAGTGTGTGTGTATATATATATATATATATATATATATATATATATATATATATATATATATATATATATATACATATCAGAGCTGGTGTTCTCTCAGCACCATTTTATTCCATAGCTGTGCCAATGTGAACAGTTCAAAGCCATTGACTAGAGAAACTAAAACAAAGGGATATGTTCTGAGGGTAAGTGTAACAAGTTGTATGCAACTCCCCAAGAGAACTTCTCCCCACAACTTTTTTAGAGTGCACAAAAAAAAGGCTTATATAAGCCACCATTACCACAGAGATACTGAGTGGGATATGACTTGATTAGGGTTGTTTGTTCTGCTCTGGACTAGAGGGAGGTATGTGAGGGTCACAATAATCGTTCCAGACCACTTGGGAACATGTGGGCGTCACTCCATAGTGCTATGATTAATTCAACGAGTTAATTCGAGGCCATGACCACGAGGCCTTGTTAGTCATGTTGGTGAAATATGGAGGGACAGCTTGGTGCTTTACATGAGTGCTTCTTTGGATTTCTTGAAATTGTACTTCATCTACCTTAGAATCACTTATGCACTTTCAGGGTCCATTTAGATATGATATGTTGAACAAAAATGGGAATATTTGCAGGTGAACAAAAACAATAATCTATAGGGTAGGTTCTCTAACTGAGGGTTACAACCCCATGGGGATTTTTTGCAAACCATTAATGCAGATCTATATAAATAATATATAAATTGGATATATATGATATAAATTAGATTTATGTAATATTTTATAATAATTAAAAATGTTGCATTATTATTTGAATGTCATTCCCCTTACATTGTCTAAAACGCTCTCATGTTAATCAAAGTGGCCATGTTAATAAACATTTTACCTGGCAAGGTCATAGTTTCTAACTTGAAACACGACACAATACAATATTCATGCTATATGTTGAGTGTATGAACACAATCTACATAGCACATGGGTGATATTTCAATCTGTAGTTGTAACAGCATACACTCTGGAAAAAAAATACAAACTTATTGAAGGTTTAAACTGCCACAGAGCACAGACATGAAAATCTCACTGGATTCACAAACATTATGTTATATTATCATACACTGTAGCAATGCATATTTATAATATTTACAGATATTTGCATGGTATATATTTGCTAAACCAGTGCACAGAAATAAATATCGTAATGAGAAGCCCTGCCTACACTTTATACTGTCCTGCTCTACAATATTATAACATTACAACATTCAAAACTGACAAATTCACAATAAAACACTATATTTCCCATGAGTACCTTGTTGACGCCATCTGCCATGGCCTGAAGGGTTAGCTCACGAGGCCCATCCACCGTCTTTCCGTCGTCAGTGGGACCCCAGCTAGCACTGTATATGTCAATAACCTGCGGCATGTGACTGATGGAGGAGGCTTCAATGATGTCCGTCATGAATGGCTGGTCCAACATTCGGATGCCTAGACCGGGGGAAGATCCAGGTCATGTTCCTTATCTCAATTTTAATTTACACATGGCAGTCACTATTCAACTCAGGCTCTTTCTTTATATAAATAAGATCAGGTTCCAGCTTAAATACATCCATAAATCCTGTAATTTATATCGTTCAGCTGTATCTCCTCCTTTATGTGCTGTGGTATTGCTCAAAACTGTGAAAGTCTGAAATGAGGAGGTTTGAAGAAATAATGGGCATGTCTATTCCTGTACTGTTCTGCAGGCATGACCTTTAGCGCTAGCCCTTGAATTGATAGAGGAGTTAGTTGAGGGGGACTAGTGAGAACAAGGATCATGTGATAATTAACACTGTCTTTACACCATCTGAATCACCAGCAAGTAGATGCATGGTTTAGTTTTCACACCTATTCACACTCTTTTCTTTCTTTTCCTTTTGAGTGCATGTTTTTAAGTGACTCGTGTATTCTAGATACTTCACCACAAATCTAACTGCCAACAGCATAGCCATGAACAATGGTCATGACCTTTTATAATATCTAGAATATTGTAAGCACTACAGATAATCATTGTGAATAACTAAACTTAAATGTAGTGCCTGTAGCTTGATATCAAGGACACATCCGAACACAACAAACCAGCTTGAAGTCCCAGAATTCCCTACGGCAAAACAATGACAGATGACAGAAGCCTGAAGTTTTAACATCTTTTTAACGGCAATAATATAAATATGCATCTAAAAAGAATTATTCTGATTCAATCTTCCAAGGTAGCCTGACAAGATTGATCCTCATGAGAATGCAAGCCTGTTCTTTGCATTCTTAGAATTGAGAAACAGAGAAGTTAAATCAAGCTAGCTGTTTAGACTATAGAATAGGTTGAATAGGTTCCATTAGTAAAAAATATTCTTGGTGAACTCATGAGATCTGAACTTATTCTGAAAAAGTCTATCAAGAATCAAAAGGATTCAAAATTAGATTGAAAAATAGTATGAGACATACCCGCCACTTTGGAATGGTAGGCCACTCCTACACCACAGATGTTGTTGTTGGCCACTGCAGACACCTCTCCGGCACATCTGGTTCCATGACTGAACATTTGCATTCAGAAAATATTACAAGTTAGTAGGATATGCACATAGGTATTGAGAATACATGAAGTCTATTAGCAATACACACTGCTAACACAATATACTGACTTAGTGTGAACAACCAAAAGAAAAAAAAAATCCCCAGTGATAAAAAATGAGCTAAATTATGAGCTAGTGTGAGGTTTTGTTTGTACCAAAGTAAGGTTAGAAGTTGCTTGCTCTCGTTTCAACTGCAGGCCTTAATCGGAGCTTCAGTTCTGTTCTATATCCTAAATTTATTCAAGTCAATTAAATCAAGTCTCTAAATCAAGATAAAGTCTGTTGTTCCACCCATTACTGCCTGCACATAAATATTTCTGCTTACCGCACATTCATAAACCTCACAAATTAATCTTACATAATCCAAAGCCACTGGGAACCCCTCTGTCTGCTGACATGTTATAAATGGAAATCTATTTGTAACAAGTAAGATAGAAAATGTAATTTATGGACAGCTTCTTCGTTCTAAAAATATCCTTAGCCATTATAAGGAAACCGCACTGTTCTCAACACAACACAAAAGGAGAAACATGACGCCTGGAAGAAAGCCAGTGCATAAAAAAGAAATACAGAGCTTCTCAGAAATACAGCTTTTGTGTTAATAAATAACTGTCTGATTAACCGGCAAGTCTGTGACACTAATGATATTACTGCTGCCTTCATATGCTTCACAGACACACACACACACACACACACACACACACACACACTGAGAACACATCAAAAAAGAAGCTATGCTTCTGCTCTTCTTTATTAGAAAGGTTGGCCTCAAGCTCTTTTTGGGTGTCACAATGTGCCAGGATTTATTAACGTTGAGGTTTTGAGCGTAGCTGTATTAAAGAGGGAGTCGTGCTAATCTGCACTGCCTCTGACCCTGCTGAGTACCTTCTGGGTGCCATCTACCACTACACACACACACACACACATACACTAAAATAAATCATTTTTATTCCATTAACAAATGATCGGCAAATTGAGCCATATCATGCACTCCTTTAGGAAATACAAAGAATTTTCAAATATTATAAGGTGGTATATTTTAATGCTGTTCAGTCCTTCTGTGTTCCTTGTTTTCTGTGGTCACACCTCCACAGACCTTGACAAGTGAGACACAGCAAGCTCAGTGTGCTGCGAGGCGTCAGCGTGGGCCATGTGCTCCATATTAATGCAGCCAAGTTGAGAGCCCAGAGAGAAGATGACTTAATAGGCCTATGTGTTAGGAAAATCAATAAGAAAAAGCAAGCAGCCCTTCAGCCAACCACTGGCAGGAAACTCAGACTTTAGGTCACCACACTCATCCTCCTTCCTGCCCAGCCCACCTTCATGTCTTGAGTCACAAAGCCAACCGTGTGACGGACTGCTGATTACCTGTTAAACCAATCATCTGTGTAGCGAGGGTATGGGTATGGGTCATTGCTGCTGAAGTCATAGCTGGCCTCTGCATTCTGAAATAAGAAAACACCGGCTATGGAAATAGAACTGAATGTACATGTCAGCTCTAATATAGATTTCAAGAGGTCAGAAAGAACAGTTTCATACTAAGTATACAGGTTAGAAGTGGGTGACTAGACAAAAAAATATATCACAATACTTGAGATACGATATTCAACATGTTATATATTACGGGTTTATGGCAATGTGACTATCTGCATCTGTATTTGTATCTGTTTCCTGCTTGAAATGGCTGTATCTGTGTTCAGATTTAACCCTGACGTGGGCGTGGCCTAAATATTTTTTTGGAGAAAAAGAAAAAAAATGAGTGCCTCCTATTTGTATACAGTATAAATTTGTATCCGTTTAGAACACATCATCTGCTCATTCTGTGTAATATATTCACCTCACATACATATTTGGTTACATCCCAAAAGATAAACGCTGTCTAATCAAGTACTAGCAAAACAAAAGTGCCACATTAAAAAAACTATTTAAAAAAAAATACAGTTGATTGCAATTGCATGTTTATTTAATATATGCAAGAGTGATTTTACATAAAATGGAAATAAAAATTTAACAGTTACTTGGTTGAAAAAAATGGTTGGTTAATAAAATCCCCAAGAAATACCCACATCACTGAAAAATGTATTGTCACCTAATTTATCACTATGTCCAGATTCTTTCATAATATCATCCACACAACTCATTTAGAGGTATTAGACCCTTACAAAATGTTTTCAGATGTTCTTGTTGAATGTTCTAGATGTTTTTATACAAGCCTGATAAGGTCTGTAATGCCAGCTCTTGGGGTGGCGAGTGACCTACATAGCATGAAGGACTGTACATGGCTGCACCAGACCTACTTTCAACACTTGATCATTCTACAGATTTGTTTATGCACACATTCAAAACTCTGCCCCTTTCTTAACAGTCCAAGATATCCACACACATACAGTATATCTCATGAATATGCTTACATCATGTTAAAACTAGCTTCTGTTGCCTATTGGGTGCTTTATGCTGCAGCAGATCTAAGAGGGGCAGGGGAGGCCCCCAAAAATGCCACTGACCACCCTGATACCATGATTGACTCTAACAGCAATTAAACGTGAAAAAGTTCATGTAAACCAATTTTGAAAAAATCAGCTCAATTAATTCTGGGTGGCTTGTGTACAATCAGAAGCTGATAAAAAAAGGCATGTGACATCCTTTAAGGCAGCTGAAGGGATGTAGGACAGAGCGAATCACTGAACAGGTTCTCAAAAAAAAGCAAGATATATTTTTTTCTCTGATTAACCCATTTTAAAAAAACATATTATTTACACTTTGGAACAATGGAAGGTCAAGGCTCTACGATTTTTTTTTTGCATGATAAAATCCTATGGTGACATACACAACATTGGAAAAGAGAACAAAGTTAATTGTATATTGCTGAGCTTTGCCCAGAAAGAATCCCAAAATGCAAATAGTTAAAAGAGCGCAGCGACGCCACAATATTAAATAAAAGTCCAAAGTCAAAGGAAAGGAGTAACAAAATAAAATTTTTTAGCAAGTCCTAATGAAGGAGCAAATCTGTAGCAGGCACCGAGACTGTGACTAGAGAGAAAACATCAGTGATACATAAAACTCAAATATTTTATATTAATTAGCCTTCAAAACTGCTGATATATGAAAAAATCTTTTTAACCACAGTCTCAGTAAACACCGGTGTGTCTCTGTTATTTCCTTTCTACCCATCCCCCTTGGCTAAAACCGGGTACCTTCAAATATATATCAATCCGGTGAACTGCTATCTGATGAACTGCTATGCTGTAAGACAGTACTGGCATTATTCCGATAGCCTTGAGGCATTTAGCAAACACAGACACCTTTCAGTGCCAGCTATAACTACTTCTCATGGCAAAACAGAAGGGAAAACAGATGGCTCGAAGTCTCTTCATGTTGTACACAACCAATGACCCTGACTTCCTCAGTAGCTAATGTCAAGGAGAGGACCACATGCAAGCTAAATGTCCTCTGGGTCCAACTTTGCTTATAAGGATCATAAAGGATGGCCAATTCATATGTTTCTTGTAAGTGCTATTGCAATCCAGTCTATGAGTTCACTTGTAAGCATTCCTTTTTTTGAACTTATGCTTTATGCCTTCCAGACATTCAATGAATTCAAGGCAAATCCTCTCTGGGTAATGTACATCAGAATCACCTAATACACGTTTTACAGGAATACTATGCAGAACCTTGGAATAAGAAATTAATGGCTCTAATTGTGGCTTAGTGGTTAGCATAGCTGCCTTGCATCTCAAGGGTTGAGGGTTCAATTTCCGCCTCCGCCACGTGTGCATGGAGTTTGCATGTTTTCCCAATGCTTCAGGGGTTTCCTCTGAGAATACAGTTTCCTCCTCAAGTACGAAGACATGCATTGTAGTCTGATTGGCATTTCCAAATTGTCTGTAGTGTAAGAATGGTTGTGTGAATGTGTGTGATTGTGCCCTGTGAAGGGGTGGCACCAGGTCCAGGGTGTCCCTTGCCTCATGCCCTGAGTCCCCTGGGATAGGCTCCAGGTAACCCATGACCATGTGTAGGATAAGTGGTACAGAGAATGGATGGATGAATGGCTCTAATTCAAATGTTCTCTCCTCAGTCTGATATGACATGTGATGAGTGAAAGCAGGATGCAGGTGGGTTTCATTTAGGGCGATCCATAAATCACTGTCAGAAATCCTAGCAGGGTTCATATCACATGCAGGCAAACACAGAGTGATAATCCAAAATTATAAACAGGAAAGCAGTCCAGGAAAACCAGGAATTACAAAGACCTGCAAGCTCAGACACAAGGCATGGATATAATGAGTGCATGCTAAGACTTCAAGTCTTCAAATCCCGGCATTGTCAGGGTATCACTGTTGGGTCCTTGAGCAAGATCCCCGATCCTCAACCGCTCAGTTGTATCCTGTCTCAATTGTAAGGCACTCTCGATAAACACATCAGCTCAGATGTTTGTTCAGTGGTGGCAGAGTACTTGTATATTGTAATATAGTATCTTCCAATTAGACTAATCACTCATACTCTAATTAAAGGTCAGAGAGAGAGTAACTGCTTGCTAATTCTACTTTTGCCATATGGATGGTTTAGAGAAGCTGTCAAGCCCCTTTGTGAGAATCCTACAGTAGCCACGAGGGTCTTTTTTATGGCCTTAAAAATGGCAATGGCAATTCACTTTATTGCTGTGAGATGGCAAGTTCAAAACCCAATGTTCAAAACTGTTCAAAATGTGAGCTGTTATCTGGAAGATAAAGATAAGGCCCTGTCTCTCAGCAGGTTGTTGGTGATCTGATGCATATTAACTCTCTCCTCAATGTGTTTAGCTGCCCTAAGCAGCAATTCGAAAGGATGTGGTGGCTTTATGTGTCTCCAAGTAAACGTGTTATCCGCATTATCACAGATAGGAAATAGTCATGAATTAGGGGAGAACTAATTAGTGGACAAGCATCCACCAAAATAGGAGAAGAATTGGGTAAAACTACCATTTGATAGAAAATAATCCGGAAATATTCGTTTTCTACCTTGAATTATACTTTTGTATTGGATTGGACGTTGGTAAATATGAATTCAGTTTGAATTTACAACATATCAAGTGAAATGAATCAAATGAATATCTTAAAAAACAATTACCGTACTTTCTGGGAAACGCTCTGTTCTTCTGATTACAAAAAGTTTCCACTAAAGTTTACAAAACATTCCAGAACCTGCAATTTATAACTGAATACTCAAATGTAAGCTTAGTCAATCACTGAGTAAACCAAATGACATTTACCTCAAAAACACTCAGCGCATTTGTCTCTTGCTAACGATTTGCTAACAATTTAATTAAAAGTCACTCTTTCCTCAGAGGCAATGCTCAGGCACATCTGGAAACCAAACGGGCTACTTACACCCAAATTATGTGAGGAATCTTATTTAATTTTCTAAAGAAGCAGTTGAGATAAAATGTCAAGTGGAAAAAAAAACCAACCTGCTGAAACAGATGTAGCAGAGTAAACATCATTTGGGCTGCATTTACATTGAGATATTTTGACATAGATGTGATTTTTTATTTTTTATTTTTGTACATATAAGACCTGACCTGTATCCTGTTCCGGTTTTTACATCATTCCACAGCCAAAAAGGGCTTGACTGGAAATAGCAACTTTTTAATCAGTAGCACCACTGTGATTGAACATGACCCCTAACACAGGCGAGATCATTTTTGTAGCATTTGAGTGAAATATGTTGAGAGGTCTTCAAAGCATCACGCAATATAAGGATGAGGCAGAGGAGGAGAGTAAAAGACTCCATACTGCTGCTCTGGCCAGCACTGCATTACTTCTGTTGACCTCCATTTAATGAAAAATGTGATTGAGGCTGAGAAGTCAGGAGTTGCAGAATGGAGTCAACACCATTGACAATTGAGAATGAGTGTTTTAAGTTTTGAATTTTGAATAGAAAAATATTCAACGGTTTGTCTGACTATCTGAATACACAACTTTCCCAACACATGCATCCTTTTCCCAAGCTATCATTCTGAGTAAATGCATTTATCTGTCACGTTACAGTGACAATAACTTCAGAATGAACTGAAAAATCAGATGACCGGATATCAGATATCAGATTTAGAACTTCATTTGAATTTGGTTCATATTGGATGTGGAAAAAAAAAAGAATAAACCTGATCAGAGCTGTTTACACATATGTAATAATATACGATCTGTGTCGGAAGTAAGCTTGAGTGTCGTGTACAGCACCATGGCTCTCGGTTTCTGCTCCTACACTGATACACTGAGTGGGTCTGCTAGTGCTACTTCTCTCAACACTATTTTCTGTGCTTTGCATACTTTCATAATCTAAATTGCCCAGACAGCATTGAGAGAGTGGAATTCATTAGGCTGTAGTTGAAAATATCATACATAGAAACCATTGATGGCTCCAGGGATAAGTATTCTGGCTGGCATTTGCCTGGATGAGTCAGTGAGAGACAAAGGGCAGCCTCTCATCTCCGTGCTCTGTGCTGTGTAATGACATGCTTGGAGCAGGTATCTTGGTGTATATGACTGATGGCTGAGCGATATTGACACTACTGGGCTGCATCGGATCACCATCGTGGTCTAAGGTGGGCAGAAATTGCTGACATCAATACCATAGAGACAAGCTGAGTACAATCTTTTCACACAGTTTCAAATGTCACAGATGTACTAGAACACGGTGACTTTCACAGAAATCTCCACTAGGTTTGCATAACAATTCTACTGTGATTCATTATCCTCTAGACAGACAGCAATAGGTTATTCAATTACATATTTAATAACTACTTAATTTGGAGCGGCATAACTTTCCAGTATGATTAAAAAAAAAGTCAGTTACAATTATACATAGCTCATTAAAAATTTCTACAATCTGTCCCCATATTCATGTTTTTGAAATATGGCTTGCTGTGATTTCAAACTGCTCCTACAATACAGTGTTAAAGTTATTAATTCCAAGGCTCTGTCGAATTCTCGAATCAGACAGGTGTGGATTCATTTTCGATAACAGCACGGCTCTGACAGTGGTTCCGGCTGTACCATAAATAATAGGTTTATATTAATGCGTTTGTTCTAATATGTTATCGTTTCTATAGTAACAGTTTGTTCACAGGGACTTTGATGGTGGCTGTGCAACATTATCTAACTTAATAATAAACTGATTAAAAAAGTGCCACTAATTATTGTTTATTGATGTTAATTTCATATTTATGTTAGGTGTCTCGGTTGTCTGGTCTTTATAGTGGCCACACATGGGAGAGTCTTCAGGAGTTTGCACTTTCTGGTTTCTTTGTAAAATGCAAGTTGCTTTATTTTGCCTTATTAACTTCAATAATAAAAAATTCAGGGAAATAATCCATGCCAGGGTGTTGTGATATATTACCACTCATACTTTTCATTCATTCCTTGTACTTTGAAATGGTTATTATATACAACGTTATCAGTAGTAATTAAGCCCATAATATAGATCACAATGGTATCGGATATTACCGGTAATCTCACAATCAAGTGTATTAACTTCTAAAAACCATTTGGCATGCAGCATAAATATGACCTGAAGAAAAATTCAGTTACAAGTATTTTAAAAATAGAATTCAAACTAAAAAATGATGGTAAAATGTATTACTAGACATTTAAAAGTCTTTAACTCTCTTGAAATAGGCTACCAGCAGGAACAATAACATAGCATGTCTAAAGTGCTCAAGTTGATTACTGGAGATCTGAAATAATGGGTTACTAGCTGCACCATTACCCTTATATCAGGGAAAAGACTGGTCATTACTGAAAAAAAACCAAAAAACTTTCTTAGAACAATTCACAGGCCACTAGACTATAAATACCTTTACTTAAAAAAGGCAGAAAAACATGCTCCAGAGATTGCCTGTGCTCAGCATGAGGTACAATGTCTATACAGTATCACCAACTTGTATGCCTGAATGTACGTTGTCAATATGTGCTCTTCCATTTGCATGTCCATCTAATTTAGGAAGAAGTGGTTTGTAACAATGGATTTTGGTAGGGCAGGATGACAATAATGATGACATAATTAAGTTGTTGGGATATCACACTTGACTTTTGCTATAGGCTGCTATCTACTGAATTTTTAGAGAAACCCGATAAGCAGAGAAAGCAAGAATTGAATGAACAACAAAATTGTGCACCAGTTCTCAAAGGAAGAACAGAAAGCCAGTGACCTTCAGCACAGATGAACAGGCCTACACAAAGGCCTGCTCCCTCTCTGTTTAATGTTCCTCATTTATAAAGAATGTCTTTGGATTGCAGCTTTATTGGTGCAATTATGGTTTTGGATTGCAGATAATTACACTCCAAAGACACATTAACAGCCTAGCTAGTCATGTAGCTAACTAGATAACAGTGTAGATTAAACATGCTAATCACATCCTTTCTAATCAGGGAAAGGGCAGAAAACCGTGGACTAAAAAGATTGCTCTTTCTGAACTTCCATTCAAATGGATGTTTTAAAAAAGAAATTCAACTGTGTTCAGTACAGCAGGTGTGATTCCCATCGCCACTGTCACAGTATGCAAGATGAACACAGAAGAGGTCATTTCATCAACTGTCCTGTCCACTGCTCCAACCCTATTCGTAAACAAAATGCTTGTAGAGAGAGCATGGGGCACCATGAGTCGTGGCCCAATAGGCCTCTATTAGCACTGGTTCTATATTTTGACCACTCGGTGCAATAATTACTCGATGGAGCTAAATGGGGAAGTGAACAAGTCAAAGGAGGCAACATTGGCTTATACGCAGTTGTCAAATGTCACTCAAAAGAGTTAATTAGTATTTCAATTAAATTTAATGCCACTGAATTTACGTGTCCTTAAAAAACTGACATTAATTGTATTTATGCTCATTCCATTGCATGAATCAAAGTACAGCATTTGTATTGTATCAAGCACCTAAAAGCAGGTTCCAAGATACAGACAAGAACAGTGTGCACAGGCAGCGGTGATCATATACAGAAATATCTGTAAGGAACCATCCAAATGAACAAATCTGTGAAGATGGATAAAGAAGGAAGGTTTTATATATACACACCATACATATTCACACTCACAGTCATTCACACACAGGGACACTGTAGTGTAGCCAATCTACCTATTGGCATGTTTTGTTTTTTTTGGTTTTTTTTTGAGGGGAAGAACCCAGAGAACCTGGAGGAAACCCACACAGACACAGGAGAGCATGCAGTATACTGTAGATATGGTACATAATTTATTGGTTATATATATAACACATAAAAAGATGAGTGTGGGATATTCCTTGTGTGTAAAAGATATCAAGTTATTGCCATGGCAACTTATAAATATACATAAAGCTGCACAGAGTTGAGCACTGGCAGCTTGTGCTTGTTATCTGTTATGTCTGGCGGAAAGGCAGAGAAACAAAGAGAGAGAGAGAGAGAGAGAGAGAGAGAGAGAGAGAGAGAGAAGGGCCACCTAAAAATGCCGCCTAAAAATGCAGTCAAGCGCAGTCATAAAACCTACATACCGTTTCAGCTAAGCAAATTCATCAAGATTTATTTTCTTAGTAGACTATAAATGACCTTCCTCGACTAAAAATAGAGACAAATAAAGCAGTGTGTCTTGGTCCTAGGGCACTGTAGAACTGGAATACTGTGTATGCTGCAGCAAAGATGCCTGCATGTGTTCTGATAATTCAGAGGGAACGGGGAGCTGGAGCTCTGGGTGGAATTGGTGCTAAATAAAACAGTAGCAGCAAGGAGGGGAGAAAAAAGAAGGCGAGAGGAAAGGAGAGGAGGAGAGGGGGGAGGAGGCAGTAAATGACTGTTTCAGCCTGGCTCGGCAGGAGACATCGACCCAGCGGAGCGTGCGCTGGCATCACCCAGCGCCATAGATAAGCAAAGGTTATTTTTGGGTTAAGGCTCCTCCATGTTCGAAGGCATGGTGAGACTCACAGCCCACACACTACACTCGCAAGACTCCAACCCTGAATCAGGACTTCACATAAGCTGAACATGTACTTGTTAAATCGCCTGCTGCCTTTGAGAGGGTGCAGCCAGAAGAAAGAGAAATATAAAGAATGGAGAGATGTTAATTCTATCTGTGGCAGTCAGGTCTGAAATCTCTACTGAGTGAGATTTGTGATGGGAGAATGGCAGCATTTATTAATTGTCAAGGTGCAGTCTGATCCCATCTCACCACGCAAAAGAAAACCCGTCATTAGTTCCAGGTAGGATTGCACACACAAGCCGAATGTGTCTTCGACAGCAAGGAAAGAAATATCTTTCCAGAACCTACTGGAACATACTGTATTTCTTCAGGCTTAAAGGATGTGACTGTTAGCTTCTGCCTCTATTTTGGCATTTGGTGGTATTATAAAAGAGATGCAGCTCTCTAAATCACACTCGAGATGTGTTTGCATCTTGAGAGGCTAGTCAACGTATGATTCAAGCGAATATGACTATGCTTACATGCACAGTAAAGTATACCGATATGAATTGGAATTTGGTGATATTCTAATTAGTATTGAGTCATTTAAACACTGAAATCCGGTTACCCGATTCAGATTAAGACAAGATTCTCATTCCTCAAATTCTGAATCCCACCCCTGGAAGATGCCTGTTTTAATCAGAAAAGTGTTGCATGTAAACACCTTATTCAGAAAATCCACTGAAAGGAGATATATGCGCATGCTCAGTCCGCATGGAATTGTGAATGCTAACAGATACTTAGCTGTAGGCTAGGCATTTAGGAATGGCAACTCTAAACGGCTAAACGGACGCAACCATGTATACAGGAATATTCCGATACCTGTACGCATATAAACATCGTATTCGGAATATGGCTGCAACCCGAATATAGACCTTAAACAGAATTTGACGTGCATGTAAACGTCGTCTATGACTCAGGTTTATCTTTGTAGTTTGTAGCAAACATTAGCCACAGAAAGCAATAAATAAATTACTTGAAATCCAGCTCTTCTCTCCAATCATTCTATTCACCTTATTTCTCTCAGAACAGCATTGATAACACAGAAAGATTTATTATTACATTAAAAAAAAGAATCACTGTATTAATTTCTCAGGTTGGAAACTGAGACAGGTTACAAAACACTCATTTAAAAAAGACAGCACGCAAAATGCTTCTCCCTTCCTTGAGAATGCGATTAGCTGTTCCACCTCGCTGGCTTGCTGAGTCCTACAATTATGTAGACTATTGTTAATAAAGCGTTCTATAAATCCATTGCTCTGAAATGTCTTGCTATTATAGAAGTTAAGTATTTTGTTCCGCTTCTTCCTGCATCACATTAGATTCGTACTGGACACATCTCAACTAATGAATATTTATGACCATCAGAGGTCTGCTTATGAATATTAATGAATAGTAGACGTTTTCAATTAAAGCTGGTTATTAGTTGGAAAAGCAGAGAAAGGCTTTCCAGGAGAAATGGTTAAAATGACTTCGAAAATAATGTTTGGAGTAAAATTATTGCGCTGCATATCACAGACACTGAGGAATAGCAGGAAATCCCTGAAAACAATAAAATATAGTACATTTACTGCAAATTGGATTCTAGTTTTTAGTACTAAAACAAATAAGGTTTCTGTTCAACAAATTACCTACCTAGATTAAGATTAAGAGTACCATGCTATAATTAATTTGTCTTAAATGTAATGCTGTAGCATCTATGATTTTGGCCAATTCTGTACTAAACAGCACTACAACAAATCAGTAGCTCATTGAGGGGAAAAAAAACCCCACAGTAACACTGCCTGTATGATTTAGAGTTATTCAGAACAGCTGATTCTGTGAAAATATTAGACCACAGTGGATATCCATCCACAGGAGAAAATAAAATAACTACACTATGGGTGTAACATAATGTCACTGTCTGTATAGCGTGTGGCTTAAACCGGAACAATTCATTAATTTATTTAATTATCTGTTTTATTTTATTCATATAATTTTTATTAAATATCACCCCTACCACTATATCCCAGGAAACACTGTAAAACGCTGGTGGGAAAAAAACATGGTGTGCATGGTAGCATGAATTCTGCCTCTGACAGCTCCTCAACCTCAGCTACATCGCTCGAGTTCATAATTGGTCTCGACCTAAACCTAACCCTCTTGCACAGATATTATTTTTCTTTTTTAACTGCCCACAATATTACCTAACAAATTTAGTTGGTTCTATTTCTAAAAATAAAAACAAAATAATAGCCTGATTTAAACCACCACGACCCGGACTAGGCAGTTACTAAGGATGAATGAATGCTGCAAATGCATCACACATTAATGAACATGGTCTTTCTTTGTCCCGTGAGCTTTGTATCTGACTGCCTGCTCATGCCTGCATGAAAGTAAAAACCTGTTCCCACAGGATCCCAGTCCCAGAGTATATATGTAGTCTCAACCAGATGCCTTGAGAGAAAAGCTAGCTTATCCAATTAAAAAAAGGTTAAAAGACTTCAGCAAAGAAAACAATAATATATTTGTGGCTTACAAAAAAAAATTGTGCACCCCCTATTGGTATTTGTATTTGTACCAGTTTAGAAATAATGGTTTTTTTAATTATTATTTTTTTTACATCCCTATAGTATACACAAGAGGATTATGTATACTCACATAATTGGAAGCAAGGTCTGGGTGTAAATAATCGATACCTGTCAAAATTGCAAAACATATGCTTTATCAGTGGTATAAATATAATACATAAGCAAAATAGATCATTCAAAAGTATGTCACTGAAAACAGTAGGTAGAAGTTAACTAATTAAAATGGAAAATTATATATATATATACCATCATCCATGATGGCGATGGTCACTCCTTTTCCAGTGTAGCCCATCTTCCAGGCCTCAGCCACGTTGAGGTCCAGCCCGGGAGTGCCGTCCGCCTGCCCTGTATTTATCTAATCAACAACACAATATGGACCTGTTCACATGAGCTGAACACTCCAGGTGTGTGGACATTATAAAATTAGTCACAACCATAACAATGTTACAGGGCAAAATAAAGGTCACTGATAATAGACCGGTTGCTGGGAGACATTTAAAAATGACAAGCTCAATAAAGGTGACATTCTGTTTTCATAAAGCAGACATAGTACCCAGGGATGATAAAGTCATGGAGGAATAGAGAAGGCGTGTTGAAGATGCTGGCTCGAGGATTACACTGATTGCCGAAGAGAAAAATTATTTAAATTAAGATTATCAGCCGGGTGCACACTAGCTTAGTGGATAGCACGTTTGCCTCACACTGCCAGGGTTGGGGGTTTGATCCCTGCCACTGTCCTGTGTGTGCAGAGTGTGCATGTTCTCTCCGTGCTGCGGGGGTTTCCTCCGGGTACTCCGGTTTCCTCCCTCAGTCCAAAGACATGCATGGTAGGCTGACTGGCATGTCCAAATTGTCCATATTGTATGAATGGGTGTGCAAATGTGTGTGATTGTGCCCTGCGATGGATTGGCACCCTGTCCAGGGTGTACCCCGCCTTGTGCCCGATGCCCCCTGGGATAGGCTCCAGGTTCCCCCCGACCTTGAAGGATAAGCAGTATAGAAAATGGATGGATGGATGGAAGATTATCAGCCATTCTGATTGATTTGCCATGAACAGCTATGGTATTGAAGGTCAGGCATAAAGGCATGAAGACAATAAAAGTTGTAATTACTTACAAGGTACCACTGCTTGGTAAAAAGTGGATCATTCAAACCGATGTCAAAGTCATTGATGTCTCGATAGCCTCTCTTCTGACGTTCAAATCCCGCCTGTACAATCACTTTTTTTACCTGAGACATAAAATAAAACGCGCAAGCACTGACATTTTCTGAAATCATTCACAAATATTTTTTTTTACTGAAAATATCATAAGAAATATGAGAATTCATGAGATTTACTTTTGGATATGAATGACACATTTATCACTCTGTTAAATCTCCTGGGCTGTACTCCATATCACAACAGAAGCTGAAACCTACAGAGACCAGACCCATATTCAGCAGACAGTATGTGGTGTGATAAGACCTTCGGAACAAAGAACGCCTGTATTGTGCTCTCGGATTTGCATGTTCTCTCGCTTTCATCGAACAGACATTGTGCAGATTAAAGGCAGGGCTAATTTAAGAAAGGCTTTGAAAGCTCTTTGATAGCCATCAGAACAATGACTATATACAATATTGTATATTATATAAGGCAATAGAACAAACAAATCCTCACAATTGCTCTGTGTAATTTCGGGTTAATAATATGCCATTCAAGTCAATGAATTCTTTATCAATAGTTGCCTTAGATATAAGGTGACGCCAGGAAATACAGAATAAATGAGCAAGTCTGTAATTAAAGAGAAGGCTGCGTCCCTGGATAATCCTGGGGGTTTTTTTTAACAGGAAAGGATGAAATTGAAACGATTTGACATTGTGCTGTCAGTATGTTCAACACCTGAATATGCTGAAATGGTATCCTTCTTTAAATATAGTTATACACGAAACCATGATGAAAAATTGTGCAAGTCATGGGAAGCTAACTCACCAGGGATATAACTTATTTAAAGCCTTCCATATTAGAACTTTCATAAGATAGAAGAGGAAGGACTGGAGTTGTGTATGATTGAATATGTATCTATAGACCACGTCAGGTTCCACTCCTGTCAACCAAAAACATGAGTTTACAGTGAACACAGGCTCACCGAAATGTTTTTTCCAGTATTCAACTGTCCAGTTTAGGTGAACCTGTGCCCAATGTAGCCTCGGGTTCGTGTTCTCGGCAGACAGGAGTGGAACCTGATGTGGTCTTCTGCTGTTGTAGGCCATCTGCCTCAAACTTCAATTTCTTACATGTTCTGAGATTCTTTTCTGCTCAACACATCTGTAAAGAGTGGTTACTTGAGTTACTGTAGCCTTAATGCGATACCATTGGATAATCCCAAATATGATAAAGATCTCATTTTCGATTGAAGAAATAATAAAAATGTGTCATATGTTGCCCATTTTTGTCAGTATATGCTGAGTATAAAACCCTAACCCTATCTGTCATGGATTTATGGGTAGCCTATTAAGTAAGCTGTCAAGAATAATCCTGAAGAACATGCTGTTGAATTTTATTATACTAAATTCGTTGGGTGCTTTAATAGCATCATATATTGGTTATTTCAACATGTCATTCCCAAAAGATTTCATTAGCTCCCCCTCTTTAAATAGCAGTCAGATATGCAGATCAGCGAATATCGCCAGCTGTCGTATGGCATAAATGAGATTCGACGGGAATCTGTGGGAGCAGGTAGCTTGCTAAGTACTGTTTTAATGAAATTCTTGGCAAGGCTTTAAGAGAAACCGTTTAAAGAATATGAAATAAAACGAGCAAGAGAGGTCTACTATATCGAAAACAGACCATTTCTTCTCAATTAGAAGTGAGAATTCCCAGCAGTGCCCTCTTTTCTACCTCAGCACGCAGTTTACACATTAAAAAAATGCATCTCATGTAGTTAAATGTCAGTGTGCAGTCCCTGAAAACTGCTGTAAAATGGTTCACTGTGCTTATGCTAATGCTGGGAAATTCACGAACATGAAAATATCCTGGTTGGAACAAGTGGTGTGTTTAACAGTCAAAGATTTTCACACGTGTTAGGATTCATATGAATTTTGTGTTGTGGGTCTTGGTTTTTATTTTGTCATAAATGGTACACACATCTCACACATTTGGAAATAAAATTTTCAAAAATATCTCAAAATTCTGAAAGAAAAGGTTGACTCATTGGCAGCGGTTTTTAGACTTTCCACACCACCCTCATTCCATCTGTTTTGCTGTTTTGAAATTATTTGTGTGCAAAATTGCACAATGGCATACCAGGTGCTTCAGAAATGTCTGAATCTATGAAACCTCATGACATCAAATTTTCGTATAGTGTTTTTTCTGATCTTCACAATAAAATCAAATCCTCGTGATAACAACTAATTTTAAAGACTAAATATCTCAGATGCTACATTTTGAGCACCATATTATCTCTGCTTAAGAGGAGATTGTGGAGCAAGAGTGACAAATCCTTCGAGTATATTGATTTCACGTGTGTAATTTGATATTTCTTACTCATCAGGATATGCTGTTACAGATAATAATCCATGACGGGGTGGTGTGAAGTGGCCAGACAAGTTACTCTTACCACCTATAAGTGGATAATTTTCCTATAACAGCACACTGAAGTGTTTTATTCCTCTTATACCACAGCAGTGTGCCAATGATTATTATTTTTTATTTAATTATGAATGGCACATTATGGTTTTTAAACATATATAGTTACCTTTAATGTTATGGAACATCCATGGGACAAGTTCCTGGTTTAGATAATCAACAACTTATGATCAATCCAATTTGAGAATTATGGTATAAGATATGTTAAATGCTGGTACAAGAACTACAATTATTTCCATTTTCAGTGTACCTGAACAAAAAACAAACAAATAAACAAACAAAAAACAAACAAACACTATAAGCAGGAATTAAGTAAACCCTGCTTCCCTAAAACCTTCAAGTTTATGTCCTGTCCAAAATTCATATTCTCCCCTCAGCTGCATAATTTCTCCAGCCTTACAGGATAAATAGTAATAGCATGGCAGCACATAATACTATAGTGCATAGATTTTTTTTGGATGTATAAAATGTAAAACATGGATAGAATAGGGATTTGGAAAGTGTCATGTAATATCAGAGAAGGAGCTCTGGACTACAGTTCCCAGCAGCCACTGCACCACATCATCATGTCACATGACCACCTGCACCTGAGCTTCATTCTTGTTAAGAGCACTTACAGGTATTTATAGCCACAGTTTGCACTACACTGGTTGTTTTACATTTGGCTTTCTTTGCTATTGGTCCTGTTACTGTGTTGATGGCCTTTGGTTTATGTTTATCTTTAGCCTTAGTGTTTTGCCACGAGGTCATAGTGTCTTTTTGTGTATTGTTTTAGTCTTTATTAAAACTTATAATCGGCACTTGCATCCGTCTCCACCTCCAATCGTGACAAAAAGGATTGGAAGGCTTCCATTTTTTTTCCTTAATAGTCTATGCACTGTGTATTTGACTGACCACAGGCTTGTTTAAGTTAACAGAAAGTCTGAAATGCATAACCAAAGCAATAAAAGGTTCAGCCTAGGAGTTTCCCAAGATTTCATTACAGCTCTGCAATCATTCTAAATACATCAACAGGTGGTTTGTATGTGGTATCTGTCTGAGTTATCAGCACAACCAAAGCAAAAAATAGCACATTGTTAAAAGAATGCACACTACATATGACTACTAGGGGCTTGAAACCAAGTCTGGGAAATATTGTAGCATAAGTGTTGAGTCCAAAAGGTTAGACAATGGCTATTAATTTGTAAGAAAATCTAAGCCAGGAGTAAATCCTATACATTAAAAAAAATCCAGTAGGTTGGATAAGCTATGTATCATCACAACACAGAGAACACATATAAACATCCTCAATGATCTATGCATCTTCCTGTCTTATCAAGCTCAGCACTTCTGCTCCTCTGGTGTGAGCTATAGGACATTATTGACAACAGCCTGTCTGATCTCTGGCAGTCACCGCTGCTCTTCAAAATGGTACCCAAGACCTTTTCAACCAGTGTTCGCTTCATGACATGTAATAAAGTAATAACTCAAACAACCAAAACATAAAATCAAAAGTCTGTACTCTAAATTGTTCTTTCTACATACTCTGGCATATTCTGAGGTGTCGTAGGTAAAAGGTCATACGTAGCCTATAATGAGGCAGTTACTCAGCAACACAAAAGGACAAAAAAGGAAGACATAAAGAGGATCGAGAGCATAGCAAACACTGCGATTGTCTCAGAGAAAACAGCTAACTGATTGGACAGTGAGCATGAACTGAGCCGAAGTAGGAAAACCGGAGTACAGGATCAATATGAGGCACTCTATGTCAAACCCTTGAATACAGGTTAAGACTTGAAAAAGCTCGTCTATGTCCTTGCACTGATTGTTGAAAGGTTAACCAGCACAAGTCTGAATAGTCCTTTGCTTAACGTTTATTGATGCCTGACACAGAATTTGTTGAGAAGCCGATAAACTTAATGATCATTTTAGATTTCAAACACAGCTGTTAAAAGCATTGCTCGTGTCACTTTAAATACCAATGGTGCCAAATACCAACGTCACTTTAAAAAAAACAACTCTGTAGTAGCTTTAGTAAATATGTGTTCATTTTAACACCGTTCCATAAGCGTTCCAAACTCTGCGTGTTCCTGCATCATTACCTCTACTGTTCATATCACATAGCTATACTTAATTTCTTCATTCACAATGTTTTGTACAGAACAAATACACTTACTCATGCCACGTTAATAGGAGCACTTGTTACCTTGTTCATTCGTGCAATTATCTAATCAACCAATCATGTTGCAGCATAATTCATAACGCCATGCAGATGCAGGTCAAAAGTATCCGTTATCAGAATAGGCAACAAATGTGAACAAATCTCAGTGACTGGCATGGTTGGTGCCAGACAGGTTTAGTTTGAGTATTTCAGAAACTGCTGAAAAGCTCTGGGGATCTGTGTAGCATTTAAACAGGATGGTGTGAAAAACATCCAGTGAGCAGTGATGAGAGAGGTCAGACGAGAACGGTCAGACGTAACAAGGTTTGACTTAACAAGAAGGATACTGTAACTCAAATAACCACTCTTTACAACTGTGGTGAGCAGAAAAGCATCATGGCGGATGGACTGCAACGGAAGAAGATGGTATCATGTTCCACTCCCGTCAGCCAAGAACAGGAATCTGAGGCTACAGTGGGCTACAGACTCACCGAAACCTGACAGTTGATGATTGGGTAGCCTATACAGAGTGCTTATTTAAATCAGTATACATATAAAACATACAATGATTCAAAACTAAGCGTACACCATTTTAAAAGTGCATGACCACCAGCTCGTGCAGCTGCTCGTAGACTTAACAGTGTTGAAACATTTCTCTTCCAGTTAAGGCTTCAAGGTTTATCAGCTACAAAATTCTGTAGAAAAAAAAACATGCTCATAAATGTGTTTGGAATTTTTGTGCCTTTTCAAGCCTATCCCGTCTTGTGTGTAAATTTGCTGATAAATGCATCGCCTCAGCCGGAATTCTCATCGAATAGCTGCATAAACACTACATTCATTCTTATTCACATGTGTATGACGACGAGCCTCAGTCTATCCTAAAGGCCATGTGTGCATCTAACATAGCAATTTGCATAAATCTACACTCATGAATTACTATATACAGTAGAGGCGGAAGCAGCCAAACTCATGATTCCCATGGTGTCAGGGGAAAAAGGGAAAGTAAATAAGAATTATTTCAGAAAACTAGTTTAAGTACGCCATAAAATGCAAAGGAGTGATTCGGTGTATAATCACAGTTAAGTGTATATCTCCTTATATGGCAGAAACATCCGTTTTTATTTCTGCTACCCTACCTATTCGCCAAAAGTCAAAAAGACATCCACGTTTCCAGCAAGTCTGTGCAATATGTGACGTGTTTTCTCTGACGAGAAAGCTGAGTAAGGCTGCCTGCCTTAATTGTTACTCACTAGTATGTTAGTTTTATAGCATATATCATGCTTTTTTTTTCCATTTCTGAATACAACCAGTACCATGTCTTTATTAACAAACTCTAAAGGAGTTTTATGTTTCTCACTAACAGTGTGTTACTGACATGTTTGTTGATTTTTATTAAGAAATACTTTACGTATCAAATTATTTACTATTTTACATTTCAGAAAGGTACAGTGTGTACTAACTGGATGCCGAGCAGGACGAGGTTTTTTTTTAAATATCATTATACTGCATATGAACAGAACAAAAATGTATATGGTGTTGCTCAATTTTCATTTTTTCCCCCTCATCAAATAATTTTATAATGATATTTAAACTCTTCCAGGAAAGCATTAGCCTTGGGATTGGCCCTGATGATAAGTACTGATAAACAGCACGGACTTATATATAATGTCTTATATATATAAATAGACAAAAATACTGTTTAACAAGCTACAATGTTCTCCCACCCTCTTTAATATTATTATGTACAGTATGCTGCGATGAACATTATTATTAAGACCTTTGAAAACATGGTGATCTAATTTTTTAGGCTGCATCACCCTCCCCTATTAACTATTGTTTTCCAGGGACTGGAATTGGGCCGGTTTCTATGGGAACTAAACACTGAGCTTGTAGGCTCACCCGTCGGTCCTCATCCAGATGCTGGTGGCGACGAAGACTGCGTTTCCTCTTTGTTTTAGGAGGGTCCCGGGGGTAGAAATGAAAAAGTCTCTCGCCGAAGGGAAGCTTGAAGAAAAGACAAACAGCTTGTATGAGATTCTGTAAAAATATCTAAGGTGTACGTGGCTGTGCATTAGCGGCCAGCGATGGAACAAATATAATACGTTCATTATGTTCAATTAAAGATTTTTTCAAGGTCACTGGATTGACCGTGATAAATGCCCTTTTTTCTATCCAGATGAATTCTTACTAAAGATTTTCGACTATGTGTAATAGTGTCTTACTGGAAAAAAGATGACAACCAGACCAAACGTCAAACGAGGCCCAAGAGTGATAAGTAAGAGAACTATCTTTGAGATATATGTCCAGTTTACAGATTTAAATGCGCATGGGAGTGAGACAAAGTAATTTCAGCACAATTACAAAGTTGAGTCGATGCATCATTTCTGTGATACAGTATGTGAAATCTTCTAAATAGAAAAATTAGGCTACAAGCATGGGAAATTTTGAATGCCTGACCAGACCTGCTTTCCACATCATTAGATGTTGTAACAGTCCACTGCACACACACACACACACACACACACACACACACACACACACACACACAGCTCATATTTTGACATTTGACCAAACTTATCATAACATTAATAATATCCTCAATTCACTAATAAATTTGCTTTATGATTACTGAATAAATAAGCGGCAGGACACTGGAGGGCAGTATGCTTCAGAAATGGATGACTAGCAGTGGATGTACTTTAATGTTGTGTGAACAGGCAGTAGTATTTTCTATTATCAGTAAGAAAACTTATGTCTCTTACTCAAATCAATGGACACGAGACACTGGTTATGTATATCTCACATCCTGCACATCCATCCATCCGTGTGATTGGACAATTTCTGACGTCATAATGTAGCCTACTGTTTGGTTCTGAACTACGGCTATATTGTTATATATGTATAGTGTGGCTGAAGATTACAGTGATACTGATTGTACAGGCTGTCTTAAAGATGTCATTTTAAAGGTGATTTATTTGGAGGTTCATGACTGCTAGAAATGCATATACATGAATATACATATACACATACATATTCCGATCATTTTAAGGGTATAGTATGGAATATATGTAAGGGAAATATGTTCTCAACATCTATACCTGCACACGATTGATTTGAAACTGAACTGGAAACCTGTCACGATTTATTTATTTATTTATTTTGGCAACTTTAATCAGTAGATATGATCAAAAGACATGTCAGGTTTGGTGACTGATATGAACATACAGCAGTTTGCAAGAGGCTGTTTGAACATTGCCTTTTATTTCCAAAAAAAAAAAGGTATATTCTTTGTTTAATGTACTGTATACTGATGTTTTCATGGTTAAGTGTTAGTGTTAAGGTGCAGTTCTGTGTGTGCTATAACACTCTTGTTAGTGAACAGACAACTCATTAGATCTTGGTTCGTAAACTTTAACTGACCACAACACAAAGCCTCATTTCAGCTGAGAAGGAGGAAAAACAAGTGCTGGCCAATTGTCCATCTCTTTTGTAAACTTTGTGCATTTAACTGAACAAATGACTCTTCAATTGCTTGCAAAGGCTTTACAGAACATCTTCTTTATTCGGCATATGTCTGACAGATCAAAACTATGGGCTGTTAAAGGATGTTTTGGCTTTGTTAGTAGTCTTCAAGTTTCAGCAGCAAGCAATCTCGAGCATAAATAAGAACCTATTTTTGGTGTGTTTTGCAATTTCGTGATCGATTCTTACCTGTCTGGCACTCCCAAAGCCATACTCAAGTGCAAGTTGGTGTGCATCTTCATTCCCTCCCTCGTGTAATTGCACTAAAAGATGGTTTGTGAAAATTCCCTCCTCGGTGGCTCCGGTGAAGAAGAGCAATGCAGTAAACAACAGCAGAGCGACTGCTGTCCCATATTTCACGGCTCCGAGCATCGCGCCTCTTTTGCGTCTCCTTGTTCTTAAGTGATTGATTGTTTTTTTTAATGGTTTGTTTTTGTTTTAAATAAAAACGAGGCGCCTGACACGACTTTTATCAGGGTTTTTCAGGAGTCATCTTGTCGTCCTGTGGATTGTTTTTTTTTTATTTTTTTGGAGGCTGGAAAGAACGTTCGGAACGTTCGGTCGGTCGTGCGCTGCGCGAGATGAGGTGCGCGCGCGCGGGACCCAATCTACATTTCTCAGCTCGAGCGCTTTCATCTATAATTCAGCGGCCTAAGCTTGCGGGGTCTCACTCACGTGACGTTCCGCGGCGTGCTGGCCAATTGCGCTGCGGTGGGCGTGGTCACAAACGATCGATTCTCCGCCCCTGTCCTTTCTCCTGGCTATAAAAGAGGCTCCTTTCAGCACCCTGGAGAATTCCCCCAATCAGATTCAATTAACTATGAAACGCTCCATGTAGTTTAAAACCAACAGAATTTGGTTTTACTTTTCTCTCTCGCTCTCTCTTAATTAATTTATTAATTGCTGTTAATTAATTTATTAATTATTTTACTCAGTAATTACTCAAAAACCAGGAATTGTTGTACTATTCCTACATCACAGCATATTCACACAATATATTTTCATAATAATAATAATTATTAATTATTATAATTACTGAATAATAATAATAATAATATTGTATTATTATAATTAATGAATCGTAGTAATAATAATAATAATAATAGTCATGATCATCATCATCATCATCATCATCATCATCATTATACAGCATTCATAGATACATCATTATATTCACTGTCTACCTACACCAGTATGACCTGTCACACAGAAACAGCACAATAGACACATTACTCACAACACTCAAGGTCTTCTCCCAGGCTCCTAGGACGTAGTGATAAGACTTCACTCATTAAACACTATTCCAGTCACTGTATGTTCTGCACCATGACACTGTTATAACAGTCAGTGTTGTGTTGTATTTATTGCGTGGTCTTCATAGTACCTGTGCCCACTGTAGCTTCAGATTCCATTTCTGCTCTTGTAGCCTATCCGCCTCAAGATTTAACATGCTGTGAGATACTTTTCTGCTCACTGCGGCTGTAAAGAGTGGTTATATGAGGTAGCATACTGTAGTCTTCCTGTCAGCTCAAACCACTCTCCTCTGGCCTTGCTTATCAACAAGTATTTCCAGCCATAGAACTGGTGCTCAGTGGATGTATTTTGTGCTGCGGTTCACTGTATGTAGCCTATTGTATGTTCCAAACTGTTACACTGTTCTAAAAGTTGAGTCCTGCCATATTTATTATGTTGTCCCCATTGTACTGAGTCTACTTTTAATTGTCATGTACCTTGCTGTTCATTTGCACTGCAATGGTCCTAATTTACACTACATGTTGCCTGATGATTCACTGTTGTAACTGTATAATATGTTGCACAAAGGCTTTAGAAAACACTATTCTACTGTATATTCATATATGGCGAGATGATAATAATCTTCTCTCTCTACTCGCTGTTTGTCTATTAAAGCAATAAGCCACTCGAGGGTTTGCGTTACAGTGATTTTATCACATGTAAGAGTGTGAGGCACGATGTGAAGCACAGTGCCTAAAACCCCCTTTCCCATGATAAAATCACTGTAATGCACACTCTCAAGTGGCTTAGTGCTTTAATAAACTGGCAACAAAAACCATATGATAAAATCCAGTGTTCAATAAACACAATCTTTTGCTCCTAAGCAACATAGTAAGCAAAAATTAAGGCATTCCATGGACAGATCAATAGCTTAAGTGTAACGGATTTATTGCCTTAAAACCTTACACATCAACACAGAATTCAGTTACTGTGATGCATTTAGTTCTGCGTATAACCAAGGATTTTTCAGTGGCTTCAGAAGCAGCTCATCAGGTTTTAGAACCAATACTATCCATTTTATTTCATTTTTTTCTTCCTTGATGGCAAACACTGCAAATGTTTTGGAGGAGTGTGGTATAAATTTTGGTTGAAATGTCTAGACTTAAGTCTTTCTGGAACAGTGTGTCCTTTGCATTTTTTTGCTGCAAGAGATTTATAGTCTCTAGAGTAATATGCCTTCTGGGTATATGTACCCCATGTGTGCCATGTAGGAAAGGAGGAAAAAGGGACATTCTTTAGGCTTAATACCAGATGGCTCATTGCTGCTTATATAAGTGGTCTACATTCAATTCAATTATACTCAATTCTGTTCAATTCAGCAAGCTTTGGTTGTGTTTGTTTTGTGTTAAAAAATAATGTACATAATGTAAATAATGGCTTCCACAAAGTATACAATGCACAAAATAGTGTTATTGCCATGTATGCAATTTTTGCAACACTATGCAACAAAATTATGCAACACATATTTACACAGTTTTGTACATTTGAAAACTTTTTGTACATTAAGTAGCAAAACAAATTAACATAATGTAACATATAACATAACATAACATAATGTAAACATGGCAGAGGTAAAATAAATAAATAATTAATAATAATAATAATAATAATAATAATAATAATAATAATAATAATAATAATAAACTTTTGCTATCCTTGAGTTTTGGTGAGTAATTTGTTTAAATTAAAGCTAGTTTTGAGACACAGAATATCTAATAAAAGGTCTAATCTCACATCAGTACAGCAAATATCACTATACAGTTATAGACATACAGTACATGTACATTGAGGAACATTATTCTGAAATTGTTCCACAAATTGTAGATGCAGTTTTTTTGCAGATTGGTGAACCTCTGCTCATCTTTACTTCTGAAAAACTCTGCCTCTGTAAGAGTTACTGACCTGTTGCCAATTAACCTCCAGCTGTTTTTTTAGTAACGCTTACTTTTCCAGCCTTTTGTTAACCCCTGTCCCAACTTTTTTGAGATGTGTTTTTTTTAAATGTTACATTTCCTCAGTTTAAACATTTGATTTGTTTTCTATGTTCTATTGTGAATAACACACATTTATGATATTTGAATGGATTTATGAGATTTGCAAATCATTATATTCTGTTTTTATTTACATTTATTTTCATTTTACACATCGCCCCAACTTTTTTGGAATCGGGGTTGTATATTGTAGATTGCATAACATGAGCTGATGGAAATACACAACAATATGCATTCACCTCTTAGTCTGAGGTTTAAGTCTTAAATCAGAGGACCAATGGCATATCAGGCTGGTGGTCATAATGTTTTGGCTTATCGTTGTATATTAACACAAGAAGATCGATAAGGGAAATGGTATGGCGCAAATGTGAATAAATAAATGGCTTTAAAAAACGGGTGCACAGTCAACGTTGTAAATAGCATCAACACATATACAGTACACTACATGACAGATGCCAACCACTATGCAAAAACATGACAGGAAACACAAATATCCACTCTTGACAGAGAAGACAAGGTAATACTGCTGTGTTTTTATTCCATTTGAATTTCATTCAGTTGACAATATTCTATCAGAGCAAAATGTAAGAGTGAATATAACTCAATATAGACTCTAGTTGCCAAATAATTACTTGGTTTTTCTGCTACAATTACAGACTCGTTGTGCATTAAACTTTTTTAGCCATTCCAGACATACCGAAGCCTTGTAAGAGAAAGAGTGAATATACCACTGGTGAGGGACTTTTAAGCTCACATTGTGTTCCATTACAAGAATCAGATCCTTGCATAAGTCTTTTTCTTTGTATGATGCAGCCTGTGAAGAAAAGGCTAAGTCTGGCAGTGTCTGGGCCGTCTCTGACTATGCTTGTGTTTGACTGTGGGAAATAACATGATAAATTATTTTACAGTTTAACTATATAACATGGATACGGCACGGAATACTAGCCATAATTTGATGTACTATATTAACTCTGTGGCTGAATTAGGTCTGAACTTTGCCACTACAAATAATAATATATTTCACAAGGTTTGCAATGTAATAACTCCCTATCGGGTTCTGCTCCTGTCAGCCAACAGGAATCAGAGACTACAGTGTGCACAGGCCAAACAAAACAAGACAGTTGAAGATTGGAAAAAGACCAGGAACTGTCCAGGTTGGGTGAGCCTGTACTCACTGTAGCTCAGATTCCTGTTCTTGTCTGACAGAAGTGGGACCTGATGTGGTCTTCTGCTATTGTAGCCCATTCGCCTGGTGTGTTGTCCATTTTGCGATGCTTTTCTGCTCACCATGGTTATAAAGAGTGTTTTATTTGAATTACTATAGCCTTTCTATCTGCTCAAACCAGCTTAGCCATCTCTGGCTCTTCTCTCCATGGACCTCTCTTATCAACCAGACATTTCTGCCTGCAAACTGCTGCCCACTGGATGTTTTCTGTTTCTCGCACCATTCCATGTAAATTCTAGAGACTGTTGTGTGTGAAAATCCCAGAAGATCAGTAATTTCTAAAATACTCAAACCACCCCATATGGCACCAACAGGCATGCCATTGTCAAAGTCATTCTGATGTTTTTGTTCTGAACAGTAACTGAAGGTCTTGACCTGTATCTACATGATTTTATACATTGCGTTGCTGCCACATGATTGTCTGATTGGGTAATTGCATGAATGAGCAGGTGTATTGTTGTTTTATAAAGTGGATAGTGAGCGTTTATGCATATACAAAGCACTACTGTGTTTATTTTGCTAGCTTATGGGCTTTACAGGTTCAAGTATAAAAAACAAAACAAAAACAGTGTGTCAAAACTTTATACTGGTTCCGTACTTCTAGGCACTTGTAGCTCTATATTTCATTTTATTTCTGTAGTTAAGATCTTCTTTAAATGCTGACTTGTGGCTTAATTAACCTTTGTCAGGAATTTGCACTATGAAAAGTGGCTCAAAAAATGTTCAAATGGCCCCTAAAGGTAATTTGCTGATAAGCTAAGTGTAAAACTCTGACCTTGTTTCCAGTGATCAGCTTCAAAACCCAACAAAGTGTGATTGACAGTATTAATATGTGTGCCTGTCTTAAGTCGTTCTTTCTCTCTTTCTTTCTTTTCTAGTTGTCCCAAGGATGGGACAACTGTTTCTTGTTGACCCAAGGATGATTTATTTATTTGTATATTTTTAAAGATATTTCATTTGAACCAGTCCTTCTTCAATCATTGTATGAACCTCCTATTCACTCACTTGCTTTTAGTCATTGTCTAATAACATTTCTGTTAACAGTTCCACATTTTTGAACATGCAATTGTTACTAACCTTATTAGCTGGGTCATTATCATATTGAATAATATCATTGCTGTATTATGTGTCATTGTGTTTGATTTGGAAAACAAATTGTTGTTAACAGGTATTATACAACAGCACAGTTGAATTCTCCAACATGATTGGTCAGAAGGTGTTGATTCATTTTCTATACCAGCAGAATTCTGCCAGCATTTCTGGCTGTGATTCAAATCACAGGTTTTTATTAATGTTCTTGCTCTATAGTAACAGCTCTTATTCACAGCAACTTATATGGCAGACGATCTACCTAAGTCTAAAAATAAATGGATTAAAAAGATATTGTTATTTAACAAAGAAAACATATAATCAAAGTGTTCTGTTCGAGATGTTAATTTAGCTGTTATAATGTAAGTGATAACAGGAATTAACTTGTCTCATGGGTGTTCCATAATATTAAACATATCTATAAACAAAAAAGCACGGCATGACATGCATGAATAAATTAAAATAGCAATTGTTAGCAGATTGCTGTGGTATAAGAGAAAGGAAACCATTTCACCGTCGTGCTGTAATCAGAACTTAGATATCCACAGAACATCCTTAGATATTGCAATAAGAATATTTGAACACTATCATGTCTACGCTGTGAGCATGGTGCTGCTTTTCTGTTGGAGGCTACCTGCTTAATTGTAAGAAAACTCCTGCTAATGGCACGACATTCTTTTGAATGCTGTGCACAGATGAATCAATTTGCTTGCACCGATACCATTACATGGCTTTTCACTGAGATGAAAAATAAATCGTTTACATTCTGTGCCGTCTTATATGATGTTGTCTTGAAAACTGTGCTGCTGATAAGATCTATAGACATCATAGTTTAGTAGTGATTGGTATTTTCTCTCTTAGCCTCCAGACAGGTAAAGAAACCCCGGCTGCCTGGAGTGTATGATGATGCATGCTGATACTGAGCTGATCAAATAACCAGAGCCTTTCCTCCCCATATGCTCACATAAATTCTGATCTTGTGAAGCATCTTTCTCTGTCCAGAAGATATTCGGTGCTCATGAATCCTGCATGCACACACACACCCAGACATTCAATTGTTACAGGAAGAATAAATTATTTGCTTTGCCAGTCTGCAGTGTTTGAGTGTAATAGGCCCCCCCCCCACCCCCCAGTGTACTTCCAGCAACTTTGCAGCCTGTTACTCATCTATTTAAATCTGACTCACTGAGATTGATAACACTGATTAGATTATTTCCACATGCTAGCAGTCCTGTCAATTACTTGAATAAATTTCATGGTGTAGTCTGAAAATTGCTGGATTAAAAATAGCCCTATCTGGGTACAATTTAGGAGCCCAGCACCGAGTCCAATATGGATTAAACCAGCATGGGTTGTTTTAAATCAGTGAGGCTGGGTTAGGATGTTGGCCCAGCATGCTGGGTTGATTTTTTTTTTAAATCAGTTTGTGGTTAGAGTGCTTTTTGTGAGCAGGCTAACACTGGATACCAACAGGGTCGTGGGGAGCCTGGAGCCTATCCCAGGGGACATGGGACACAAGGCGGTGGACACCCTAGATGGGGTGCCAGCCCATCGCAGGGCACAATCGCCCACACACTCACACACACATTCACACACTATGGACAATTTAGAGATGCCTATCAGTCTACAATGAATGTCTTTAGATTGGGGGAGTGCTCTCCGTGCTTTGGGGGTTTCCTTTAGGCACTCCGGTTTCCTCCCCCTGTCCAAACACATGTGTTGTAGGCCAATTGGCATTTCCAAATTATCTGTACTGTGTGAATGTATGTGTGAGTGTTTATGCGATTGTGCCCTGTGATGGTTTGGCACCCCATCCAGGGATGGGCTCCAGGCTCCCTCAACCCTGGGTCGGATAAGCGGTACAGAAAATGGATGGATGGATGGATGGATTTGCTTTATCAGGTCACCGAAAGCTTAGACTTTTTTTTTTGTATATGCTTCCATTAGAGATCATTTGGAGACCCAGTATATGTAATAAAAGGTCTAGTTTCAAATCAGTACAGCAATATCACTATACAGTAATAGCACCATACAGACAGCAACAAATGTCTTGATACCAGAATTACTCTGTTGCCTGGGAAACAAGTAGAGCATGTTTCTGCAGAATGCAGAAGGTGTGTTTTTCTCTTCTGCTGAGTCAAACAAATAAAC
Organism: Ictalurus furcatus; assembly: GCF_023375685.1. Taxonomy (NCBI): domain Eukaryota; kingdom Metazoa; phylum Chordata; class Actinopteri; order Siluriformes; family Ictaluridae; genus Ictalurus; species Ictalurus furcatus. Next base: position 6,235,138 of record NC_071257.1, on the reverse strand, counting down.
TGGGGCAAATTTGCATTCCAGGGTGTTAGTATTTAGCACGGTAGATATGATAAAAGTCAGGATTTTCAAATGCACAGACTAATATTCAGCACCAGTACATTTGGTTTGATTGCCTTATCAGTCACCAAATTATCTCCACTTGTCTATCTGTGTCACTATTACAGCTTGTGCGGTCAGTAGGATTATGGGAGAAAGGAAAAAAGCCAAAGAAATAACTCAGATCCTCCCAAGAGGTTCTGTAAGAACAAGAATCCACATAATAATATTATAGGCACCTTCATGTCCTTGTGTTGTGTCCTCGGGCACTCTACTTCTATGTGATTACACAGCCAACCCACAGAGAACATCCTGCTTGGTGACATCATCAATTTTGGTTTAAATCAACGTATTGCTTCCATGAAGAGCAAATTGGCAGCTGAATATGCCTGTCTATGTAATGCCCACAGTAGCAGAAGGTGACTGACAATTTGTCATGTTGCAAAGCCCTGGCCAATGCAGATTAAATTGAATCCATCAGTCTCGCTCTCCTCTCACCAGAAACTAAATTTTCCTACCATTGTGTCACTGCTATTTATATTTCCACTGCCTGCTTTGTAATCAAATGACATACGAGCCCCATGCCTTGGCAACCCTGTGATTTGCTGTGTGTTTTTCCATATCCGCTCACTTGTCAGTGCATCTGATATCAGGTGTTTTGCAGAAAATTGAATATTGTCCACATAAATATAGGGCATGTATAGTACAGTGCAATAATTTACCCTGTAGAAAGTTAATTTAGGTGTCATTAATGACATGAGGGGAAATATAATGTGTACAATTGTTATAATTACTAAGCTTTTAATGCTTATTTGGCAAAAAAGCTTAGTAATTATAACATTACTGGCAACATCCACCTATTTTGCCACACTCTCTTTGCACAGCCACCCCTCCTTAACCACACCCATCTACATTTGCCACACCCTCTTTGCACAGCCACCCTTCCTTTGGCCACACCCATCCCTTTTTGGGAGTTGTCAGATTTCTAAATTCTTTAAAATTTCTTCTTACATAGCATATATAATAAAATCATTCCTAAATCAAAAAATCAAGGGCAGCTATGCATCATCTATGCAAGCAGATAGACATAGACATATTAGTCTCTTATTAATCTAAATTGAGATATTTTACATTATGTGTATGTGTTAAAAGTTTTTTTTTGTTTTGCTTCGTTACTTGTTTAGTTGTTCGAAGAGCACAGAGTTATGGATGCGTGTAAGATTAGATTGTGGGGAATTACACTTTATATACATTTTACTAGAGAGAGGGAGAGAGAGAGAGAGAGAGAGAGAGAGAGAATTCCAAAAAGTAGTCCATACATTGTTATTCTTCACACGTTACCAAGTGTGTTTTGGATAATTGAAGTAAAGAAAACAGGCGTGGGGGGGGCAGATGAATAATCAGACTAATTCCTTCCTCTCACTTTATAGCTCATTCCAAACTGAGCACTTAGTGTGCCTTAATGAATGAGCCATCAGTGTAAATCGACAGCTGAAACTGAAGAAAGAGCACAATTTGCCGTTGGCTGAAGTTGTTTCAGGAAACAAATAGAAGGGGAAGAATGAATGGCAATCCAAATCAGCGAGAATTACCTTGATGAAGTTAGAAATGCAAGTGTACACTACTGCCAACTGGATTTGAGCCCCTGAAATGAGTCTCTATGCTGCTCCGAGGGACATTTATGGTGCCAGGCTAGTGGAAAAAACAACTAGTGTGTAAAACATTGAGGGCTAAGCCACTTAATATGGGTATATATAAGACCACTGTACAATGTGATATTAGATATTAGATATTAGATTTTAATGCTCCCATCTAATAGCATCACCAGCCATCACTGCCACTATACCTAACGTACTATAACTAGGCAGTTCATTTCAGGTTCAGAATACAACACGAAGAGGTAGAAAAGCAGTAAACCAACATAAATCAACGACTGGCCTAGCAATTAATAGTGCTACCATTACAATATAATAAATACAAAACCACATTGCAAAGAAACTAATTCACCAAATAGCACTACAACTACAACAAGACAATATTTTCTAATACTAAAGAGCTTGAGTTAACCAGAACCTTAAAGTAAAAAAAGAAAAAGAAGACGTCTACTTGCGATTTTAGATATTATCTCAATGTTGTATGTTAATTTTAGAAGTATATAGCAGTATATATGTCATGTAGTTCATGTCCTGGTTTTTAACATGGTGAATATTGTCTTGTATTTACTAAGTTACTAAGAAAGGGCAGTAAAGAGTCAAAAAACTCAACAACAGGAGGTTTTTTTGGGTTTTTTTTTTTTTTTTTTTTCCGCCTCAGCGTGTGATGACTCTGGCACATATATTAACAGGCACCCTGGGTCTGTGACTCACCAAAAAAATTAATTTCAGTTCTGTAGCTTCGGGGTGGACAGAATTGGCACACAGATGCTCAGACGGGATAAAATGTTTGACACCAACGTTTGTACCAAATCCTGGTATCAGTGCGGTTTCAGGAAGTCACGTTCCCCATTATTTTTGAGACTACACTAATGCACATGCAATATGACATGCTGTTAAGTGTTCACACAATACCTTAATCTGAGCACTAACTTGCTATTGTACATCAAATTGATTCTGGTTCACCATTAACAAACATGTAATAGCTTTGCCATTCAGATTTTGTCTGATTCTTGCATCTGATTTACTAACACCCCCCCTCCCCCTCCCCCATGTGTGAAAATAGAACAGCCATGGAAACAGCACTGCAGCATCTAATGGAAACATCCACACAGCAGCAATATGACACTCAGGAGCTGGCAAACTATATTAAAACACTCACAGAGCGCTTGATGATTGTGCAAAAATCTGATGCACTGGAGTTTCGATACACTGCATGCTCGCTTGTCATAAATCTCACCCTGAAGATTATGGCGAGGTCAAGCAATTTGCCAAGTGATGGGTGAGAGAAAAATGACTATTGTAGGATTGTTGTTTCACCACCCCTTTCCCAATCTAATGGGTAAGGCAAGAAGTCTACTATAAGCTTTCAGCCATTGATGCCATTGAATATTACTGGCAAAAAGCAGAGATTCTCATGAGGGTGTGATTGTCTACAGAAACTACTGCATCTAAGTTGCTTGAGGTTCTGATATTTTATTGATCGATATACAGTAGAAAGGCTCAGTGGAGTATGGCCCATGCTTGTTGGAATAATGCAATTTCTTTCAGCGCCTTTAGCACCAAACTCATTGGGTGCCAGACTAGATATGGTCTTGCTCCTGGCCCACACTCACACCCTAAGGGACCTTTTGGGGGAAAAAGATACCATTGCCTTTATTTAAGACTGGGCATCACTCAGGGCTGTATTCTGAGTTAAGCATGTGTAATAAAACACATTGTTATTTATATCAGCAATATGACTACTCATACCTACAATTTGTGCGCAGCTTGGACAGTTGTGTAAAATTAGCTTGTACAAGGCAGAGTTTGCTAAAAACCGAAGCATGGCTCAGTTATGCATGATGCTGGGCTTGAACTTCAACTTTTCCATATAGGCACTGCTCAACTGACAGTTTGTCGTATTCATAAATTCTTGAAATTCATAGGCACTCAAAAAAACCATGGAATGTCATTCAGAGGCAATATAAAATGCATAATTATTATGCTACTCATTAATTAATTGTAGCATCCTGCAAAGTCCATATACAGGGTTTTTTTTATTTGTTTGTTTTTTGCATGGAGAAGATTAGAGAAGACAGCGTCTTAATGTGAGGAATATTAATTTGAAGTTTTTATAAAACTTTGAATAAAATTGTGTACTATACTTATAAGCTATGACAGTCTACAAATTCTATTGCTGTAGTTCTAGTTTATGCACAAAATAGGATGTTCTGGTTTAAGCACTACTTTATAAGGTGCTAAATAGGATGGGTGGAAGCCCTGTCGTTAAAATTGCATGAACTGCACTCAGGTAATTGTAATGACAACTTAAGCTACCTTAAATTGTGTTGCCTGAGACCTCCTGCTGCATTATGCACCTGTTTACGGTGAGCAAAATACCCCAGACATCCACTCCACTCTCTTCAATCCAGATGCTCTTTGCCTGGAGAGGGACTGAGAGCAGCAACCCTTGTAGTATTACTCTGTGATTGAATTTGATCAGCAGATGAAAAAAGAGAGAGGATTGGCCCTTTAGTTCAGCAACATGTGTCCTAGAGTCTGGACCCCACTGAATGCAGAGATGAAGAATTTCTGCCACTGCTGGTCCACCCGAGACCATAGAGTTTCTCTATGCTGCTGTATTGAGCAGGAAGGTCAACCACCCTGTAATTAAGAAAAGCCATTGTTAGACCCGCTCGCAGTAAACCTTACCCAAAATTCCCTTTAGCACCCCCAGAAAAATATAGGATTTATCAGAAGTTAAGTCGGAGTGTGCATAAAAAGATTGAATTCTAAAATTATACACATAAGTGTTCACTCTATTAGGAACACCTGTACACCTGCATATTCTTGCAATTATCCAATCAGCCAATCAAGTGGCAGCAGTACAGTGCATAAAATGTGATCTTACTGACTTTGACCTTGGCATGGTTGTTGGCCCATCCATTGTTGATGGGTTGGTTTGAGTATTTCAGAAACAGCTGATCTCTAAAAGTTACACAAGCTAGTGCAAAAAAACAAACAAACAAACAAACAAAAAACAACCAGTGCGTGACGGTTCTATGGGTAAAAGAAACTGAAATAACCACTCTTTCAACTGTAGTGAGCAGAAAAGCATCTCAGAATGCACAACTCATCAAATCTGGAGGTGGATATGTGGAACCCTAGAACAGAATGCCAACTACAACATCTCTGTGAAATGTGACTGTTAATTTCATCGTCGTCCAATGGTAAGGATCATTAACAAGTGTAATATTGTAATAAATATTTGGATGTTTGGGTTTGAGATCGAAGGATGGGTATGAGACGAGAGATTAGAATTTCAGCTTTTATTTCCTGGTATTTACATCTAGATGGGATAAAAGACATAAAACATAGAACCTTTTGTATCAGACCACCTAATTTTTAAGCAAGCAAAAGTATAGGAACAGATAAGTCTTGAAGTAAATTAAAGTATATAAAGTAAATAACACTTAATATTTGGTCGCATGTCCCTTGCATGCAATAACTGCATTATTCCTGCGACACACTGACATCACCAAATCATTGGTTTCTTCTTTTGTGTTGCTTTTCCAGGCTTTTGCCGCAGCATCTTTCAGTTGTTGTTTATTTCGGGGGGTTTCTCCCTTCAGTCTCCTCTTCAGGAGGTAAAGTTGGCTTGCCAGAAGACAAACAGTTGTTGGATAGGCATGTGCTTTTTATGTTTGATGGGGATCCTACTCAGCCCATACACAAGGGCAGCCACATTATGTCATTTTCTTGCGTGAGGGTTAATATCTTATTTATAATATCTTATTTCTCCTACTCGCTATTGCCACCCTAATAATGCCATTGGGTGTAACTTGGCAACCCCATTATTAAAGGTCTGGCTATGCCTCCATTCAGGTGAGAAATACCTTTGCTTCATCATAAAAAAAACACATGTCATATCATGATTAATAGACGGAAAGTTTTGGTTTTTTAAATCAAATGACAACAATGTTTTGCAAAGCTTTTTTAAAAAAGTTCCATGTAAGTGCTTTCCCCTATTTTATAACTGTACAGCACCGTTGCTTCACAAGAGCAGAAATCACTGGAATGGATTGTACACTATGTAAAGAAAGTGATTGGCGTTGACCTTTTTGTACTTGTTAAAATAGATTTCATGAAGGCTTCTACGAGCTCTCGGTGTTGTTAATGGTCCTCTAGGCTACCTGGTTTTTGGCATTTTCAGTTTGTTGCTGTCAGGCAAACAAAATAATGCTATTAAATGCTCAATGAGCCGCTTTGGATCGAGTTTCCTTCCAACACATCTAAAATAACAACAGTATTATTATGCAAACTGGTATCTCTTAAACAGAACTGTCATTTTTATTTCAATGGCTTGCTTTATGTTTTATGTATTACATTTATTCGTGATGAACATTATCATTTATGTGATTACACAGTATGTTCATATTTATTTGTGTTTTATGATGGCACAATATTGGAAAGAGAAATTTTCCCTGCTTTCTTTTCCATTCCAGCCCTGACTTGATTGCATTTTATCTTATTTTATACATGTTATGCTAATCATTGTTGGATTGCAGTGTTTGCACAGAATATAGAGGGATGTAGAACGGAAACTGGATTTTATTTTAATCTTGTTAAATCTTTAGATGCTAATCAATCAATGGCCAATGATTGAAGCCATACAATGTGTGACAGGGTTTAGTAGGGTTCTTTGTACTGATTAAGCCACAGGCAATGTTCATTCCCTCTAACATAGGTCAAACAAAGGTGGGAGCCTTAACTGACTTCCTGGAACCATAGTAGTAACAACATGCTAAGTATGGCTTGAAGGTAAGTGATTAGTTTAAGCATCAGTGTTATTTATATGGCATGTTGGGCACATTATGTGAAAATCAATTGCCACAGCTGCCATCGTACATGACACTATTATAGATAGAGAGTAGGGATGTTACACAATGACACTATCTTTAACTATAACTATATCTGATTAGTGCTCCAAATATTCATATTCATATCTTTAATCTATTGGCACCCTGTCCAGGGTGTACCCTGCCTTGTGCACGATACTCCCTGGGATAGGCTCCAGGTTTCCCTGTGACCCTGAAAAGGATATGCGGTATAGAAGATGGATGGATGGATGGATGGCTATCTTTAATCTATAAACTGTTGTTGCACAGTTATTATTTTTTGTCTTTACCTACCCAAATTTAGTTGGTTCTGGATCCCAAAATATAAACAAATCAGCAGTCTAATTTAAACCACTGTGACCCTGACCAGGCAGTTACTAAGGATGAATTAATGCAAGCTGTAAATGCATTGTATGATAATGAATGTGGTCTTTATAAATAACTGACCACACACATGAAAGTAAAAATCTCCCACTCCCGTGACCTGTGTGATCCCAGACCCGATGCATACCTCTAGTCTCAACCAGATGCCCTAGAAAGAAAGGGTTCCTCCTATTTGTATCGGTATGCCTGTCTGTTTAGTACACATTATCTGTTTATTCCGAATAATGTATTCGTATTTGCTTGCATAGATTCAAAAAGTTACATGCATTTCTTTAACATTGTTTTACATAGCCTCCCATGTCTCAATGAATCTCTACTACACTGTGTGGTAGTGCTGTAAAAAGTATCAAAGATATCACTTTTAAGGACTTTCGAAAATATAATCAGGTTATCACAAGATCTTTCAGTAGGACAATGAACCAGAGTATTGCTTAAAATCCAATCATTAACTGGATTATTTGTTTCAGTATAATTTATGTTGGTATCTTACAGTATGATATTATGATATACAACAACAAAGGCATAATTCATTTCAAAACACACTCTGACATCGGTGAATAAAGTCAAGCAAAATGGCTTGTTGTGTGCTCTTTAAACTGGCTGATGACAACATATTTCCACTAGAACCTTTCAACAGTGTAGGATACACTTGACGCAAAACCAAGGAGAACTGAGTAGCCTTTATTTCAGTACAAACACATGGGTCATGATTGACGACAGTCTCACACAAATCCTGCAAATTAGCTGGCAGCTTATATGTGGCCCTGAGGCTTTTTTCCATCTCGAAATTGCATTAGTGCTAATGGTAATGATGCATCTGTGTACTCTGTGCTTATAAACTGTACACAGAGCTTTACAAAAGCAACACCTAACCAAGGAGAACACACTCCATTAGAAAAGCAAACAGGTTTTTTTTTTTTTAGCAAAGTGTGTATCCTGGTTGTTTGATCAGTTCTTACAACATGTCCAGAAGGACAATTATAAAAGAGGAAATAAATTAATACAATGCCTTACATCAATAAGTTTTAAATGTTTTTTCCCCTGATTCTTCAGAAGTGCCAATTAGAGTAACAGAAAGAATTCTAAAAACTACAGTAGTAAACCATCTAATTATACATATATACTGTACAGTATAATGCTTGAGAGCTGTGTTTATTAATTTTGTTGTCATATCAATTTTAAATTGGTTGATGGAACAAAAATTCATATTTTTCATATGCTTTTAATGATGCTAACCTTTAACATATATACAATAACGATGACATTCATATATTAAATGACACCTGTGTTTTTCCAATCTGTGTGCGGCAGTCTAAAATGGCAGACAGTGGATACTTCTGACTTTGGATACATGGCTCTGGAAAACAACAGTAATACTAAATCCATCTGACACAAAAAATGGCTTAACAGGTAGGTGTGAAGCTGCCAGAATGATCTCTGACAGATTAATGGTCTCTCGCCTGCACAACATACTGCCTTTGCACGCTGGCTGTTAATATAATGAAAATATGAAAAATATCTGAACTTCGTCTAACTCTTGTCAACAAGTATTTCAACAAACATGCACAACACTGGATTATATTGGATCAGTTTGTTGTATGCAGGTAATACCTTAGCAGGTGGAGCTCATCATATATAAGCAAACTGGTGCAATTATGATGGTTTCTGGTTGCTGATAATTGCACTCTTACACATTAAGAAGCTATTTAGTTATGTAGTTACAGTAGCTAGATAACAGCATAGATTAAACTTAAATCGTATCCTTTCTAATCATAGCAATGAGTGAAAACTGTGGACTAAATAGATATTTTGAAAAATATCTTCAACTGTGTTTAATCCAGTCCATTTTTGAACTAAACGTTAATAAAGTGAGCATGGAGCAGCATAATTCCTGCACTTGTATTTCCCATTTTCGACCATTAAATAGGACAGTGAGCATGTTGCCACAGGATTGCACAAAATCTAGAAAGACAACAAAATCAATAGAACATCAGCGTATATCTGTCAAATAGCACCATTAAAAAAACAAACAAAAAAACAACTTTGGTCCCTCCTAACAGTTTATTAAGTATTTCAACAGAATTTATGGAGTTGTGAATGACGACTTAATTAACCAAAGGCCCGAATTAACATTTGTTGAAAAGCTGATATATGTGGTTGGGCTCTGCCTCATCTGGCCCTGTGGATGAGTTGCTGCTTTACATTATCACTAAAAGTAACTACTGGGGGGAAAAAATAAAAGCAATAAAAAAAATGATTAATTAACAGTCCCTGAAATTCCCCTGGCTTGTTAACTACAGACATGAGCAAGTGCTTTTCTTTCTTTCTTTTTTCATAAAACATTTACACTTCCCCATGGATTAATTATGACTAACGATTTTTGTAAAAAAGGAAAACAATTTGCCACACTTTTTATCTCCCATTCTTATTGACACTGGTACTACAAGGAACGAGAAACTAGAGAGATGAAGGATGAGGAGTTTAAATCTAATTTCCACTTATTTAAACGTTGCTTGCTCCCTCCAGGGCTCAATAATAAGAGAGCATGGTTCAATAATCTCCTTAGACCATTTCCTTAATCAAACAGGCCTCCAATAAACAATAGCCCCAAAGGTTTCCATTTCAGTCAAAAAAAAATAAAAAAATAAGTAGTGTTAGTCACGGCCAGGGCTATAAAAATGAATGGCAAAAAGTGCCTGGATTTTCTGATTCAAAAGTGCTCTCTTCTACAAGAGGGTATGTGCAAAGGCCAATCAATAAACATGCTATTAAGCTTAACAAACCTAACTAATCCATAAACTGCATGCTGACTTTGTAAAATAATAGAACAACCAGGGCATCAGTGAGACTTGTCTGTCTAATTATAATTCTGTGTGTTTGTGGGTGTGTGTGTTACTAAATGTTGCATTTCAGCTCTAAAACCTAAATCACAGATTCACAGTTTATAGCCTAACCTTTTACCATGTAACTGAAAACATGTTTACAGTGCTTTGCTAAGCTTTGAGATAGAATACTTTGTTTTTTTAGTATCTCTGTACTAACCCTATGTACTCGTCACTATGACGGTAATACATCACACTGCGACAGGTGTGTGAGTTTGCTCACTCGTCATACGGTGTGAATTTCACTCAATTTTTTCCAGTGGGTCTCTTTGCTCCAATTGCTTCTTTCCCAGCAGGCACAAAAAAAATTCAATATTGCTCACAGCCGTGAAGACGCAATTTCTGCCAAGTTGCTTGATTGCTTCACTTACCCTTGTTTCTCTTGCTATGGATAATTGGTTGTCATGACAAACATACAGTCAGAAAAGTCTGAGCAAAATCGGAGCATCGGAGTGCATCTCACTGCTGATATCATGGTGCTACTTAACTATCTTCGCAGCACCCCCTCTAGAAATGGAAATGCGGGGTTCCCCCCCCCCGATACAGAATCTGCCCCGTGAACGTGTGTGTTGATGCCTCTACACAGCCAGAACCCCCCTCCAGCTTTCAGTCTGAGGGAGATGTCCTCTTCTCTGATCCGGGCCCCGACCATTCGTCCCTCTTCTCACCTACCAGTCCGCCCCACTCTCAGTGGTCCTCTCACTTCACCTTTGCTGACTTTCCCATGTCCCCAGGATGCACCCCATTTTCTTCCCCCTCCCGCTCTCCTCCAGACTACGCACCCACCAGTCCTGTGAATTACCAATAAAATGACATTTTACTCATACTAAGTCTCCCTCGTGTTTATTTCATGTCATTTTTATCCACAACAAAGCCACCATGGAAAAAAGGGATATAGAGGACAGCAGTGGAGCAACCACCTACTCATGGAGATGTAGCACATCTTCAAACTGTTTTTCTGCCATGAAATGTCGTGTAGTTCCATGTAGGCAGGAGTCTCACATTTTGATTGCATGAACGGCGAGCAGAGCTGAGCTCTGGTATTATAATTTGATGGAAATGAAAATTATAGCGTCTCATAATGGTGATAATAATAATGTTGATGTAATACAGGTTCGCACTGCTTTATAGAGACATTATTTCTTTCCAAAACCGTAAATTGTACTGCTTCAGGCAATACAATTGTTAACTGCTTGTGTATATATTTGATATCTTGATGTCATTTTGATGACAAGCAGTGAAAGAGTGCGGGCTACTTATAGTTAGTTAAATTAAGCCCTTAACTCAGAAACAGATTGATCGCAACCACCCTATTATATTTCTATTAAACAGTACTCTCCAAAAGTATTGCAACAGCAAGGCCAATTCTATTGTTTTCGCAATACATTGAAGACCGTTGGGTTTGAGATCAAAAGATTAATATGAGACGATAGATCTGAATTTCAGCTTTCACTTCCTCATATTTACATCTAGATGTGTTAAACAATTTAGAACATAGCACATTTTGTTTGAACCCACCCATTATTTTAAGTAATCAAAAATATTGGAACATGTGATTGATAGGTGTGCCTTGCTGCTCAGGTGTGCCCTGTTAAATTGATTGTTTAATGAACTAATAGCTCTGAATGTCTAGTCTTGGCTTGAGCCCTAGGTATTGCCTGTGAAGGCTGCATCTGTTGTGAAAAAGGATAAAACAACATGAAGACCAGAGAGCTGTCTATGGGAGAAAAGCAAGCCATTTTAAAGCTGAGAAAAGAGGGAAACTCTATCAGAGCCATTGCACAAGCATTGGGCATAGCCATTACAACAATTTGGAATGTCCTGAAAAAGAAAGAAACCACTCTTCTATTAACAACCAGACATGGAACAGGTCAGAAAAGGAAAACAACAGCAGGTGATGACAGAAACATAGTGAGAGCTGTGAAGAAAAACCTAAAAACAGTGCAGGGGTGAAGGTATGACAATCCACCATTAGAAGAAGACTTCGAGAACAGAAATATAGAGGCCATACCACAAGATGCAAACCATTCAACAGCAGAAAGAATCAAAAAGCCAGGTTGGAATTCACAAAGAAAAACAGGGATGAGGCACAAAAATTCTATAAAAATGCAGGTGCGTAAGACAGCCATTCCTAACAGCAAATTATGAAAATAAACTGGCAGGACCATATGTAATATGTAATAATGTAATAACACAAAAGGCTCATTAAAGACAAGGAGTCTTTCGACAGATACCTCCTAATCTTTTGAAATGTTTACCTACTTACTCGTCCATATTTATGTGTCAGAAAATTAATTTAAATTCAAATTACTTTTGAAGACTCTATTAGCAAAGCAAACTGATTTTTATTCCCTTGCTGACAAACCTTGTTCTAATAAATTAATATGGCAAATGGACCGTAATGTGATGACAATGGAAGGTATTTTGTAAGCATTTTTATGCCTTGGTGTTTGGAGACCTACTAGCCTGTGAGATATTCTCCTGTGTGCTGAAATACTAGTCCACTTTGTGTTTTTAATGTCCCTAACATCTCTCTTGTCTCATGCATAATTTCACAAGTCTTTTCTTCTGAGCTTGGAAATGGTGTCCATAAACTGAGCAAACCGAAATATACTGGAATTTAATTAATAATTATTAACCTGATACTTACTATTAAAAACCTGTAACATCAAAAGCAAGGGTAATGTGGGTAAAAAAAAAATGCAATACTGTATTACTCCCTAGGCTGTAATCTTACATTTGTGTAAATCTAAATATGCATTTAATCCCTTTTATGATATTGTCATACTGCTATTTGATTGAAAATAGCAGTAAAGCTATAAATTGTTTGTAGTATTATGTAATGGGTACTGTCTCAAGAGATACATTAGGAACTGCAGCAATAATTCTCAAAGCACAATGAAAAAATTCCCACTGATTCTTAATATTTTAGTATTTGGTCTTTCTTCAAGAATTTTGGTTTTATTTTCACTTTTTCGCTTTCGTGCCAATACTAATACACTGTAAAATCGGATAAGTTCATTTAACTCAAATATTTGAGGAAACTAATTACCTAAAAAATTTGAAGTTGATAAATCAATTTCTTTAAACCAAATACACTTAAATATAAGTATAAATTTCAGTTAAATTTTTGTTATATTTAAGTGTATTTGGCTTAAAGAAATTGATTCATCAACTTAAAAAATTCGAGGTAATTAGTTTCCTCAAATTTTTGAGTTAAATTAACTTATCCGGTTTTACAGTATACTAATATCAAGACTGTAAGCAAATGCCAAAACAATAAGAAACAGGACGTATGGAATTCCTAGAAATCTGTGTAGAATTTTACTGGTCAAAAAATAGCATTGATGATGTAAACAAACAGGCAGATGAAAAGAAAAACAGAGAGAGTACAACAGTACTCCGCAATCAGTGTGACTGTATAATGATCTCACCCTCTCTTCTCACCATAAACACAGAATGACTTGTGGCAGAATCTGCTAAATGTTAATAATTAATATTACTATTATTATTATTATTATTATTATTATTATTATTATTATTAATAATAATAATAATAATAATAATAATAAGTGGAAAAAGAAGAAGGACCCTAAAATTTTCAAATAATAGATGTTTACATATAGAAAAAGAGAATCAGTGAATGTTTGCACCTTTTGTAATAGGTTTGTATAAGTGTTGTGAAGGGTCAAATATGCAGAATATGCTGGAAAAGCAAAGAATGTGCCAGACCTGTAGGATTTTTCTGAAGAACAGTGGGCAGTTTAACTGTTCAGGACAAACAAGGGACTCATGAACATCTATCACAAAACATAAAAACAGTCGCTGAACATCCAGGTAACAACACACAGTCTTAAGAATCAAGTGCTTTCAACTTTTGAACTGGTTCATTTGTGTGAATTCTGTTATTATTGTGTCTTGTGGACTATATGTAAACATCTTTTATGTAAAATGACTTATTCAGGGCAGTACTAAATAAAAAACCAAATGGAATTTTTAATTATCCGTATTTTTTTTTTAAACATTATTAACATTTTGCAGATTCTGTAAGGCGTACTGTATGTAAACTTATGACCTCAACTGTATATCTGAAGGTATTTGATTAGATTAATGATGCCTGGTGGATAATCATTTTGGCTGATTTTTGAGTTCACCCATAACCCTGATAAAACATTTGTAGTAGGTTATACGTATAACGCTATCTAGTTAGTTGCAACATTTAATCTAATCATTTCAGTCCATTGAAAGTAAATTATATCCAGCTATAGGTTAATTAAATAGATAATGCTGAGCTAAGGACTTACAGTAGAGGCTCAGGCAGTGAGATTTAAACCTTCTTGAACGGCCTGTCTAGCCTGTCTGGGAGAAAGCACCCCACTGTTGAACACACTGGTAGAAAAGGCTGCATGACCTTGCTCAACACGACCCTGTCATCATTAGCGCAGCAGACAGCGGTTTTCAGAGCTGCCATTACCAGACTAGAGTGCTGTTCAGAACCTCTACCACTGCTCAACATCCTGCCGGAGCCTGAGGAGAGCTCAGACTGAATCATGAACTAGACTCCCTAATATGATTCAACTTCAGTTTGTCATTTGAAAACTAAAGTTTATGATGGGAGTTTCATGTGTACAATATAAAAGCTATAGTAAGTACACTCAAATGAATCACCATGACTCACTCAGCAACATCCATTAGTTGTAAGCGATGTTAGGTCATACAATGTGTTCACAGTGGAATGTGGACAGTTTATTCCCGATTAGTCACATGATATCAAGTCATAACGCTTGTGCAAAAAGACTATCTTTTTTTCATAATGTTTGAACAAACGAATGACTGACCAGGACTTTGAATACTTCTTTCAGATGTAGGGAATATTTCTCTAAGCCACAATGAAAATTAAAAACCTACATAATGCGACCATGTTTTATCATCTGATTTTGAGGCACAAAGCTTTAATTCATTTAAATGCAATGCTGTTATAATGATTATAACTCAACCACTTGGAATAATTGTTTTGGTGTTTCAGCTGTTGCCTCTTCCATCTTGATCCATAATGGAGAATGTGTACCTGGTGCCTCTCACAGATTTGAGGCTTCTTAATTAATCACTTTTTTTTTTTTTTGGCATATAAGGAACAAAATGAGACACTTTCAGAAATGGGTTTAGCAAAAGGAACACGCTCCACAGCAAAGTAGCTTCATGGATGTCAGGGTGGTTCAACAGGAGGAGAAAAAACACTTAGTTAATATAGGGAGGGTACGTTGATATCAGCTGACTAATTAACTTTTACTAATGTGAGCAATACTTGCTGCTGAGATAAACTTGCCAGTTGTCCCATAACATAGCTAGCTAGCTAACATAGCTACCTAGCAAATGCAGCATGGCAGAGAGCATGGTACTGCACTGTTGTTTGTTGAAGATGTACTGTATGTAGTGTAGTGTTTTAGGGCAGTCAATTATCACTGTAAATGGAAATAAATCTTCTTAATTAAGTACAGACACAATATCTTTGCTGCAGTCATTTCCCTAGTTGGTTCTCACAGTGGCAGCTGTGTGATATCACATGAAACACAAGATTAGCACCTCTTATAACCAAGGCTGCTACACAATTCAAGAAAAAATCCAGCAAGGGAAAATTGAATTGAGCAAAATCTAACTGGACTGGTCAGTAGAGTCCTTTGAAGGGTGTTACCTTAATTGAATTGCAGTGGTGTATCTGGACAAATTTGTACACTGTCATGGCTTACAAAATCCACACAGCAACAGTCTAGAATGCTGTTTCAACATTTAAAATGATTACTTTTGGAAAAAGAAAAAAAAAAAAGAACATGATGACACAGAATATCACCCTTTATTTATGGCCAGAAAAAGAACCATGGCTTTGAAACTAAAAGCTGCTTCAGAAAATAATGAGCAATAATTAAGCAGCAAGGTCCATCACACTTTTCTTCTCCATAGAGTCTCTTAAATTGAAGTTTTGTCCTTTAGAAAATCTCACTGGAGAACAGTTCACAAACCTATGCCAATATTAAACAAACCCATTTATAATCTACCAAATAAAGAGTGTGGAAGCCATATTAAAAAGCCATATAAAAGACAACACTCTTACTGACAGATCAGTCTGTCTGTGTTCCCTCAACTCTCACAGCCCCACACACACGTTCACACCTACACACTCGCTATGTCTCCTTCTGGCTCCCCTGCATTTGTCTGTAGTATTCTTAAAATCCACACACCATGTAAGGGGACATAGATTTTGTGCTCTGAACCTGGTAAAGATCGCCCTTAGAAGCTTGTGTGAAAACTAACAACCTTCCCTTGACAACAGCTGTGTTTTGTATTGCCTGTGTGGGTAGTGTGGGTCCTCCATTACCTGTTTCAGCCCCATTTCACTGAAGAGAGAAAAGCAAAAAGCAAAGCCCATCCTGCATTTAAGCCATGATGGCCAGTTCCTGTAACGTGGTGGTAGAGACAGTGATGACCGTAACACAGTGGACGGGGTCGGCTTTAATCGAAAGACCGGAGCATACGGATAGATACAAACTCTCTCTTTCTCCTATAGTACAGTACTATTAGTGGATAATAATTCACTTCACCTCAATCAATCAAAAACAACTATAACCTATAAATAACGTAGTTGGCTTCAATATATAGCTAGAATATTTTTGTATTTTTAAATAATAATAGACATATTTAAATAGTTAGATGATGTTCATGCAATAAATCTCTACTGAGTGTGTCCATGGAAATTATTATTATTATTATTATTATTATTATTATTATTTTACAGTTAAATAAGTTTAAGAATCCCTGCTCAAAACCACACACATTCAACTCACATCCCACTCACATTCAAACTCATTTGTCTGACATGACACTCAAACATGATACTAACTACTTTTTTACCGACAAAGCTATGAACAACGCTTAAATTGAGTTGTAAACATAGCAGATGAGTGCTTGGTCAGCTTATCCATCAAAGCATCATCATGTTTTCTTCACAGAAGAGCATCGAATTTACAAAAAACGTTGGTGGTATTTTATTAATTATACAAATAAAAAACCAACAAAAATAGTGAAAATAGATTATATCCCATGCACATAGTACGATTTTTATGGGTTCATGAAGTTGTGCATGCGAGTAGCTGTGGAAGCATGGTAGCTATAAAAACATGCAAAAAATAGAATGTGCTGGATCAAGTGCTATTTTATAAGCTTCCAAATAATTAAGTCAGTGGAAGCCATATTGTTAAATTACACCAAATATGCAGTGATTAACATGTAACAAGTTACAACTTTTACTATTTTATACAGCAATATGTTCACACAATGTACTAGACTCCTAACTGACAAGTAACCGAATATGTGCGAATTTCCCCACATAAAAATGTACGTAAATTTTGGACTTTACTTGCCTTTTTTTTTATATTTCCCAACACAGACAGTGATGTTAACTTTTTAACAATAAGCCCCAAGGGCTGTTGTATTATAATTAATCAGCAGCTTAACAGAAAGTGGATGGCTGGGTTTCCCTTTTGAGTTCCTTTCAAGGTTTCATCCCTAAGCCGTCTCAAGGATGCTTCCTTAATGCTGTTGCCTCTGGATTGCTCAATAGTGGTCTAAACTTGGTTTTCTGTAAAGCTGCTTTGAGAAAATGTCTTTTGTTTTGTTTTGTTGTTAAAAGCTCTATAAAAAAATATATAATTGGTTTGAATTGAATCGACATAATGGGCAAGGACACTTTCATGCTGCATTGTTAAAGCATTAACCATGGTTTCATGTCTAAGTGTTTACCACATTCAATTATGAACATTTGCTCCAGCCCTCTTAATATGCCTCAGTGCAACACATACTGCAAATTAAATTATATTTAAGGCTTGGGTGCCACTTGATTCTGTTCACTTAGGCAAGAAATTATGTAATGAAGTGTAGGAAAGGTTAGGCAAGGAATCATGTAATCAGTTCTTGCTTTGGTATTTCGAAAATAAGTGTGTGTGTGTGTGTGTGTGTGTGTGTGTGTGTGTGTGTGTGTGTGTGTGTGTGTGTGCCCGCATGCGTGCAAATATATGTAGCTAAACAATAGGAAATCCAAGGTAAGCCTCTATCTATTGACCTGTTGTCTGGAGCATTGGAGTGACCACGTTCAGTGTAGCCATGAACTGGAATAAAGAACAGTCCCTTTTTCTGACCAGTGCAATAGAACTCATCACACGATTCTAGATAATGATCACTGTTGTGAACAAGGTCACCACAATGGGACCAGATTCTCTATTCACAGTGCTCCATTGAACTGTTGCCTTTTTTTTTAACCTGGATTGATTGGGAAGTTCCACAGAATCAATATGAGGCTATATTTGGCACTGCAATTATGAATAGTTATGAATAGTAAATGTGTCTTTTAATGAATACATTATACCCTTCTGGTTCTTAAACGGTGCACATAAATGAGCAGATGTGGACATCTGGACATGTGGGCAACTATACTTATATAACTTATATAACACTATACTTAAATATATATATATATATATATATATATATATATATATATATATATATATATATATATATATATATATATATATATTTATGGCCCCAAGTAAAGAGTGGTTGAGACACTAACTGAAAGGCCATGTCAGTTCCTGTATAAGTAAAGATTTTGCAGTACTCAAGGGCTGTTTCCTGTATGCTATCTTCCTGTGATTTACCTCTATTTGTAGTACTGAAGCATCATATGATACAAGATGATTACCTTTAGTATTTCTTGGCAGTGTCAAGCTCCTTAGTCAAACACGGTGGTCAATGCTGATCAGCCAAACTGTGATAGATACATTCTGATTACTGCACACTGAACACTGCAGTCTAGCCCTCTCCCTCTGTCACTCTGCTGCACACAACAGACCCTACAGTATCCATAGCAACGGTCCAATGCTGATGCTGTCTAAGTGACGATTGACTTCGGGTCCGGGGAGCTGAAGCGTGCTGTGAACGGATATTGGAGAAATAAAGTATGATACACACACATCAGAGCGCTAAGTGAGAGCTAGTTCCAGCTCCTGTGTTGAAAGGAAAGGTCATTTAAAATGCATAGCAAAAAACAAAACATTTGACTGGTGATTGATTGGATTTCATTCTAAAAGGGCTTATAGTTGACCAACTTAATATATTAGTTTGCTAACTGGAGGAGGAAACTGGCATAACTGTATGCTTATGAAAGTAATAAGACATGCAGTTCAATCTCCATGAATTCATTATATAAAATGTCGGCTTTATGTCAGATCTCCACTGCAAACGAAACCCACTACCTCCCTCCAGAGGCCACCACACATAAATCTTAACTGGTCTACAGTACAGTACAGTAGGGTTGAATGTACTCTTATTCAACACTGATTTTTGCTAATTTGACTCTTCTGGTTTTAAAAATAAGTGGGCTTATTCTGAAGCTGGCTTTCAACATTTACCTCACACTCACCCATTTCACAAAGTTAAAGGAGGTCCTAAGAACCCATGTGCGCCATTCCAGCTCTGTGTAATATGCAGTGCTGAAAAAAACAGGTGTAAAATTTGTTCAATTATTTGGTCTCAGAATACTGGCATGTGTTTCATGTGTTCAAAAACAATATTAGAACAGAACCATAGAAGTAATGATAATGATAATGAGACTTTATTGATTACATATAGCACAGTGAAATTCTTTTCTTCGCATACCCCAGCATGTCAGGAAACTGGGGTCAGAGCGCAGGGTCAGCCATGATACAGCTCCCCCAGAGCAGAGAGGGTTAAGGGCCTTGCTCAAGGGCCCAACATTGGCAGCTTGACAGTGCTGGGGCATAAACCCCCGACCTTCCCATCAGTCACCCAGAGCCTTAACCACCAAGCCACCACTGCCCCCCGTAGTAGTAGTAGTAGTAG
Source organism: Ictalurus furcatus (assembly GCF_023375685.1). Lineage (NCBI taxonomy): Eukaryota > Metazoa > Chordata > Actinopteri > Siluriformes > Ictaluridae > Ictalurus > Ictalurus furcatus. Next base: position 6,215,392 of record NC_071257.1, on the reverse strand, counting down.
TAGTAGTAGTAGTAGTAGTAGTAGTAGTAGTATTGCTGTAGTCATAGTAGGATACAGTATAATCAGCACTATTCATATTACATACAATCTCAGACTTTCCTCAGGAATCGTTTAGTAAATCCTGGGACAAACCATAAGTATGCCCCACCCCCCACCCCACTATGCATGAATCCATGCATGGAACCCTGACAACCCAACACACGCAAAATAAAATGCATACATTCCTACACTGCACATCTAAGTCTTACCTTAGGTGGCTGGCTTCTTTCTTATTTTTCCCCCTCGCGAACTCATCCACCAAATTGTCAAAGTCCAGCTTTTTCACAAGCTCCACATCAGCAGTGACAGCATGTTGAGTGTTCTTTGGCCCATTTCAGTTTAGAAAATTAACATACTCTGGCTTCTCCTTCCTCCTTTTTCTGAATGTTTTCTTTTCATCAGTACACTTAGCATGGGTTTACAGTTATCTATATTGTTCATCATCTTATCAAGAGACTATCACAATTGACTTATGCTATAGGCTACTATCTAGTGAGTGTTTAGAGTAACAAGGTAATATACAGTTGAGAGTCGACAACATACAGTCATACAGCATACAGTCTAGCAGTTTGTATTGACATACATTTGTTTTAGATGTACATATATTCAACAGCACTTGATGCAGCGGCTGTGTTTGGTAGGTTTCAGCAAAATTTACAACCCAACTACTTCTCAAGAACGCAGGCATTGGACAAGGGAGACAGATTTTTTTTCTTTTTCTCAAGCCTTTGTGTGAGAAACAAGGTCACTGTGGTGCACATGCATTTCTAATGTAGGGACATTATCCACTCCAAAATCCCAATATAGCTCAGGGGTGTCCAATCTTATCCAGAAAGGGCCAGTGTGGGTTCAGGTTTTTATTGCAATCAAGCAGGAGCCACACCTGATTCCACCTGTTTAATTGAAGCTGAGCTTGGCTTTCAATAGACTCAGCTGTTTCCAGGGTTGAGAGGGTTACTTTAAAAATGTGTTCCGTTACACTTACAAATTACTTGTAATCAGTAATGTAATCCAAGTATCACAATATAAAAGTAATGTAATCTGATTACTTTTAGATTACTTCAAGGCCACATACAGTATGTAAATAAAGTCAAGAGAAAAGCAATATGATCTATTGAATATAATCTAATCAATATGAAATACTTTTATTTAGAGCCAATTTGAGAGCGTAAAAACATGCTCAACGTTTGGATTTCAATTAATAAAATAAATAAATTTGTTGCTCATGTGAGTCACAACTGGCAAGAGAGAACATATATATACTCTGCATCCTAAATACAATTAACAATAAAGGTGACTTGACTTGACTAACAGTATAATAAAAGTATGTTGTTGTCAGGACAACTCCTGTATATTGGATTATGACATAATTTCTTTTTTTTTTATCATTCTTGCTGATCTGGAATATAAAAACAAATATAAGTTTTAATATGTTGAAGGGCATAAGAAGGACATAGTTCCTCTAAAAAGGAACCACGATATGAACACATCACTATTTGAATGACGTAGTTCTGGATATTGGAAAGCCTTCATTCATCACCATGGAGGCAGAAGATAATATTGTTGAAGATAATATTATTCATCTTCTTAAATGAAAGAGGAAAATAATATGCTTTAAAACAAATAACTGAACAGTTGAGACTGTAAAAGGGTAAACACTATTTGTAATAACAATGTAATATAGGCACCACAGGGCTATTCTCAAATCTGTGTGTGTGGGATCAAATTCTTGATGGAAATTTTGACATTTTCTTGATGGATAGTAATCCAATGTTTAATAAAATGTTTCTTCAGGTTTGACTTCTTACCTGATTTCTATTAGTTACTAGGACAAGGCACTTATTCCACCGGGAACTGTTTTCGTCTACTTTTATGAAGTACGAAGCACAGCCAGACTCAATCCTCTGTGACATATTTACACACTCTTGTTTCGCTCTTCATGCATCAAGGAGCCCGTCAGACGCGAAGCTCTGGTCTATTTTCTTACTGTGTATATAGTTTTTGGTATCTGGTAGTAATGTTTCAGTTGGTAAATTGGGTTGTTCCCTGTGTACACACGTATATCTCATTGAATTCAGGAAGATTATCATGAAAAAAAGAGACTCATTTGTAAAGTGACATGTTTCCCAAAGCAATTTTTTCTAGCTTTACTAGCACTCTGTCAAATGTCTTCTGCAACTTCACTCTGTCTGTGATGTTCATAAGTAATTTGTATTCCTTCAAGGTCAGCCCTTGGTACCAGATGGAGCATTAACACACTTCCCCACAGCTCCCCTCCCTCTCTATATGGGATATGGGGCATGATCTCCTGCCAGACCTACAGCTCCAGTTAAATTTTGCCCTTCTCTCTCTCTCTCTCTCTCTCTCTCTCTCTCTCTCTCCTTTCCCCTTTCAACCAAGTGTTTCATCTCATTCCCTGCGTTCAATACTGTTTTGAATTTGATCAAATTCTCTTCATTTCTGGAGTTAGTATCAGTTAGGAATCACTTTATAGAAGTTGTCATGTAATAGCCAATATTACAGCCAATTTAAACCAATACAATGAAATGTTTTTAATGTTAAGTATTTCACTTCTCCCGCTTATAGTCTGTCTACCATGTTTTCATTGTTTTGAAAGGGCAATTATAGCAGCCTTCATGGTTATGATAAAGCTGCACTGTAATACTAAGATCTAAGTCTCTTTGATGTACCATAACCAGTAGGGATGTAACCATATAGGAATAATTTATTCTGAACAGATAATGTGTTCAAAACAGAAATAAATACACATCCAATACAAAATACACATATACACAGTACACATACAAAATACACATAAATGAGATGGCAATCAGGTGTGAGTGAGCATCCTGTTTTATTTAAAGAACAGGGATCTATCAGAGTATAATCTTGTTTGTGGAAGTGTATCATGTCATGAACAAATGAGCTTTTTGAGGACTTCAGAAAAAGAGTTGTTGCCGCTCATCAGGCTGGAAAATGACGTCGATGACGTTTTATGTCATATTTTTGCAGATATATATAGAAAATTCACAAACGTTCAAGCACCACTGGATATATTTTTAAAATTTCAGTTTAGGCCATGCCCCCTAAAGATAAAGTACTCAACTATTTGGAGCACTAAACAGATACAGATGCAGATATTGTCATTGTGTTCTACCCGTCATAAGCAGCACAATGCTGTGAACATCTACAATGTTAAAACCACTTCTCGTCTTCTTTTGTGTCCAGCTGGATTCCTAAACACTCCATGTGCTACAGTGACATTGAGGTTTTTGCTTTGTACAAGATAACGTTATGAGTATTTTAAAAATAAAGTTATACGTTCCTCCTTGGTAATAAGTAATTAACAGCTTGACACTAGGAAACAAAAGCTCTATTCATTATGGCAAATTGAGTTTAGTAATAATAATAGAACACTAATAGTCCTGTAGGAGGGAACACTAATAATAAAACACTAATAGTCCTATAGGGGAGAGAAAGAGAGAGAGAGAGAGAGAGAGCGAGAGAGAGAGAGAGAGAGAGAGAGATTCCTTCAATTCAGCTTCAATAACCACAGCACAAAAACATCCCCTGAGAAATGAATCAGCATTGCACAGCAGCCCAATAGCAATATAACAGTTTATAATAGTAATAAACGTTAGCACAGTGACCTTCATATCCAGGAATATCCCTTACCTGACAATTTCACAGACAGGTGGCCTAAATCATTTTAACAATGTCACTTTCAATCACAGGCATCAACCATAACATCTTTTTTTTAAACTGAAATTATCTGTAGTAGGTCTTAATATTGTGTCTTAAGATTGGCTTCTTATTGGTGAAGATTAGCATGAACTGTTTGCCGTGATGGTTAGTTGGGATATTAAAACTATTGGGCTGAGTCTTATATCACAAGGTCTCATCGTATACAGGCATAAAACTATTACACATACACACAGGAACACACCACTCATTGAAAGAGACATAAGCAGCAGAATTTTTTTCATAGTGTTGTTTAATGTATAATACTGCAGGTAATGCTACACGTCTCATAGTTTAAAGCTTTTGATTACATTTTGAAGAAAAGGAAAGTATACAATATATGGGGGGGAGGGGAGGGGGGGGGGTTAATGAGCCAGTATGATGCATGCAAGAAATTAGTACATGGAAAGAAATCAGGATCCGGCATTTCACCAAACGCCATCTCTCCTTTTTAAATGCAGAAGAAGTCCATTTCCTATGTGAACACATACAATGAAAGGTCATTATGACACAACCTAAATGTACTTCTCTCTCACTGCTATAGTAGAGAAACGGCACACTCACTGTTGTGGCCAATTCAACGGTTTTCTTCATGAAAATCTGTGTCTCATTAACATGATTACTGGGGAAGTAGCCAATGATACCCATTTGGTCCACATAGCGCTCACCATAAACCTGCAACACAGAACTGTTATGATTTCTCAAATAATATTCTTTAAATTATATTAAAATGCTAAAAGAACTGTGAACAAAAGTTTATTGTTATCTCATGCTCAAATACACTGCAAATGTTAAAAATACCTGAAGATTCAGCTCCTCCGAGAGCACCTGATTAGTGATACTGAAACATCCACAACACTCTCCTTTTGAGTGTAATTACATGTATACACACTACCCCCTTTATTAAGAACACTTGCACACCTGCTTATTTGTCCGATTATCCAATCAGCCAATTATGTGGAACCAGTGAAATGCATCACTTTGACTGTGGCACGGTTGTTGGTGCCAGACAGTTCTGCAGGTGAAAAATAAAAATATCCAGCCTTTTGTTGTCCCCCCTCCCAACTTTTTTGAGACTTGTTGTGGCCATCAAATTCAAAATTACCTTATTTCTTACTTAAAATGGTTAATTTCCTCAGCTGAAACATTTGATATGTTTTCTATGTTCTACTGTGAATAACGTATGGGTTTATGAGATTTGCAAATCATTGCATTTTGTTTTTATTGACATTTTACACAGTGTCCCAACTTTTTTGGAACTGGGGTTGTATCTCAGAACACATCTTGTTCCTTGAGGCATATGGACTACAGGTGAAGAAGACCACATTCACTTTTGCCAGCCAACAACAGAAATCTGAGGTTACAGTGGGCACAAGCTCACTGAAACTGGACAGCTGAAAATTAGAAAAAACGTCACCTGATCCTTTTCCAATTTCACCTGTCCATTTCTGATTTATCTAACTCACCTGAATGCAATCAGAGACACTATAAAAATAATTTTTCTGCATACATTTTGTTCCTGTTTTGCAATTCTAAGCCATTCATGTTGTAGTTTGTTGTATCTTGCCTGTTCCTTTGGAACTGTTTACTGTGTTACTATCCCTTGTGGTTTTTGACCTGGGCTGTTCTATCAATTATGTTTTGTGCTCATCTTTATTTATTAAACCTAGCACTTGGATTTACCAGAGCCGTAAAATTTCAGTTCATTTCTAAAGGCAAATCCAGTCTTGAGACATTTTCTGTATTGACTTGAACATGTCTCTGTGTTATTGACATTGACACATGGACTTGTCTCAGCCATATGCATTAGTCTCTCTAAATATGGTCTTGTCTGAGACAGACTAGACATAATTTCTTCTTCTAGAAGGCAGATAGTGGCATTGTGTTGCTTCCCATATACTGTATGTCTATTGAGGTGTGTTCTTATTCACTGTGCTGTTTCCTATTCATGATGGATGGCAATCATAATAATAATTCAATCATAATGATAATGATAATGAGTCTTTATTGGTCACATATACAGTAGAGCAGAGAGATGACTCCAGAGTACCAACATATACTCCTACCTTCATTTTTATTACTTTTCTCTGTATCTCACTCTTGTGTTCTGGCCTTATCAGATTTTATTACAGCTATCTTGCACTTGTTTCTGGCCAACTGCTGAAACTGTGGTACTTGTACTGCTGTCGGATCCATAATAGCTTTATATGTAAAGTGTTTTCCAGTTCCATTGTAAGTAATTTAGAATTCAAGTGCTTGCAAAATGTAGATAATGAAAAAAGGAAAAACCTGTTTATTGTTTAGGGAAGAAAATCGTAAAGTGGAGTCTGATACGTGGAGAGAAATGAATCAGAACTGACTGCTGGGATGTTACAGTTACAGCGATACTCACAATCCCAGACCAGAAGACTCTGGCTCCATCTACTGGTTGTAGTTTAGAATAAACATATATCATCTGGCCTTTCTTCAGGTTGATGAATCGACAGTCAGAAGCAATGTAGTCCTAAAGAGCTTGTGCTGCTGAGATGACGTCTAGACAGGAATACGTATAGCCAAACGGTATTTCATCATGCACAGATGGTTTTCACAAAGGTTAATATTCAAATGAGGCATGAGGCACATATCTACTTCACTACATAAGACGGTACACTTATATATATATATATTCATACATATATGTATGCATATATATATATTCATACATATATGTATGCATATATATATATATATATATATATATATATATATATATATATATATATATATATATATATATATGGGCTTGGAACCCCCCCCCCCCAAATGTCCATACCAAGGTTACGCCCTTGCCAGTGGTACACTTACGTGAGCAGTGCTTATCTGCACATATTTTCCGGTCAGCCAGTTTCTCCATAAAAACAGCATTTACCGGGTGAAACAGATGTCCAATGGAAAGAATGAGCAAAAGGAGGCAGTTTGATTTTTCCATTTTCAGGTGAGGTACAGATTTCTCACTGCAGTTTATCCTTTCACATGGAGAGACCAGAACAAACTTCCGCAGAACAGCCAACAGGCTGGGAGATTTGGAATTTTTGGAAGAGGGGGGTGGCAGCGTTCTGTTTGCCGAGCTAATATTTTCTGAGCTCTATGAAGTTCTCTCTTGTTCATATTGAATTATAATATGTTTATTTTAAAACACTAGATACGGTCTTTTATGGTGCCCTTGTGACCCTGTCATGAATATTATGATACGAATATGTTTTTGTTTAGTAATATATTGTATGGCTCTCTGTCTCTCTTTTTTGTACATACAGAGACATGAGTTTTACCCAAAGAACATGTATTAGTATAAGTAAATATTCTGTTTAATTTTCTTAACAAGCTAGTAAGCTGCCCATTGGCATATGCAATTTTTACATAGTCCTTCAATTTAAAGAAACACTGGAGTCTGGATATGGACCGTGCCTGATACGGGTGGCATAAAAGCGTGACAAAAAATGCAATTAATTGCTGATATTGAAACTTTTTTGAAGAAAAACATTTTAATTTCATCTTGTGATTTTATTATTTTTTTTTAAATGTCCTCCTCTGAAATCCCTTCGAATGCAAACTGGCCAGAACACACCAGGTTTATAGTTGGTATAATCATTTTTGGTTTTGTCTTAGTAAAGTCAGACAAGCTAGCTTTTGTGAAATCCATGTGCTTCCCAAAACTTAATGTGATGTACTTAAAAATGTCACATAGTTCCAGATGTAATGACTTTTGGACTAGTTATATACTATAATTTGCATTTTAAAAGAATTACACACTCTTACAGAAATTAAATTACCAGGCTTTTAATTTTAAGGACAAACACCAACTAACATTTATTTATTTATTTATTTATTTATTTATGTGTGTATTTATTTATTTATTTATTTATTATTTGTTATAAATCACTTTATTTAAGAATGCTTATATGGTAAACTGCAAATTAAAACTTCTTACACATCGTAAGTGTGACATCACTGTTGAACTCCACTACATTCATTTCCATTAAAATAATTAATGTAAAAAAAAAAACCGTCTCATTACATTTACATTTATGGCTTTTAGCAGATGCTTTTATCCAGTGTGATTTCAAGAATTGCATTATCTATGGCAAAAACATATTCTAATGCTAATGCAAACTTGCCTGAGTCTAAATATACCAGCAATTCAATTCAATTCAATTCAATTTTATTTGTATAGCGCTTTTTACAATAGACATTGTCTCAAAGCAGCTTTACAGAAATATCAACACGTGTACAGATATTAAAGGTGCAAATTTATCCCAACTGAGCAAGCCACTGAGTGGCGACGGTGGCATGGAAAAACTCCCTAAGATGTTTTAAGAGGAAGAACCTTGAGAGGAACCAGACTCAGAGGGGAACCCATCCTCATCTGGGTAACAAGAGATAGTGTGAAAATGTTCATTATGGATTTATATGAAGTCTGTTTGGCCTTAGAAGCAGCCGAAGTCCCAGCAATCTGGAATCGGAGTAGATGAGAGCTCCATCCAGAGCTAGGACATCCGAAATGGATCAGGCAGGTCCAGAGAGCAGAAAGGATCAGGATCTCTAGTATCTCCATAAAATCCTGTGTGGCTTGGCAGAAGGAGAGAGGGAGAGAAAAGATTATTAGGACTGTGCTTATCATAATAGAACGTCTAGTCAGGGCAGGCTTGAGTAAACAAATATGTTTTAAGCCTAGACTTAAACACTGAGACTGTGTCTGAGTCCTGAACACTAATTGGAAGACTGTTCCATAACTGTGGGGCTCTATAAGAGAAAGCTCTTCTCCCTGCTGTAGCCTTCACTATTCGAGGTACCATCAGATAGCCTGCATCTTTTGATCTAAGTAGGCATGGCGGATCATAGAAAACCAAAAGGTCGCTTAGATACTGTGGCACAAGACCGTTTAGTGCTTTATAGGTCAATAATAGTATTTTATAATCAATGCGAGATTTCACTGGGAGCCAATGCAGTGTTGATAAAATCAGGGTGATGTGGTCATATCTTCTGGTTCTAGTTAGGACTCTAGCAGTTGCATTCTGGACTGGAGTCTGTTTATGCTCCTACTGGAACATCCAGACAATAAGGCATTACAGTAATCTAGTCTAGAGGTGACGAAAGCATGAACTAATATCTCTGCATCATGTAGTGACAATATATTTCTTATCTTAGAAATATTTCTGAGATGAAAGAAGACTATCCAAGTAATATTATCTACATGAGCATCAAATGATAGGCTGGAGTCAATAATCACACCAAGGTCTTTTACTGCTGCACATGATGAAACAGATAGACCATCCAGAGTAACCATGTAATGAAAAAGCTTACTTCTAGCTACACGTGGTCGTAATAAAAGTATTTCTGTCTTATCAGAATTAAGTAAAAGGAAGTTAGTTAGCATCCAACGTCTAATGTCCTTTACACATTCTTCAACTTTACTAAGCTGCTGTCTGTCCTCTGGCTTCGCTGAAACATACAACTGTGTATCATCAGCATAACAGTGGAAGCTAATTCCATGTTTAGGAATAATTTGACCTAGAGGAAGCATATATTAAGTAAAAAGCAGTGGGCCTAAAACAGAACCTTGTGCACCAAATTTAACCTCGGTATGCATGGAGAAGTCTGCATTTACATCTACGAACTGATACCGATCAGTCAGATAAGACCTGAGCCAGGAGAGGACTGTTCCCTTAATGCCAACAACATTTTCTAATCTCAAGGAGAATAGTATGATCTATAGTATCAAAAGCTGCACTAAGGTCAAGTAACACAAGCAGCGAGACACAACCCTGATCAGAGGCCAGTAGTAGGTAATTTACTACTTTAACTAACGCTGTCTCTGTGCTATGATGAGGTCTAAATCCTGACTGATACATTTCATGAATGTTATTCCTATGTAAGTACGAGCATAACTGCTGTGCTACAACCTTTTCTAAGATCTTAGAGATGAAGGGGAGATATGATATAGGTCTATAGCTGGACAGTTGAGAGGGGTCAAGGTCAGGTTTTTTAATCAGGGGTTTAATAACTGCTAATTTAAGTGATTTAGGTACATAGCCAGTGCTAAGGGAAGAATTGATTATATTTAAAAATGGTTCAATTACTCCAGGATAAGTCTGTTTAAAGAAAGATGTAGGTACAGGATCTAGTATGCAAGTTGATGAATTCGCTGAAGAAATTGATGTAGCTAGTTCGGTCTCTCTAAGGGGAGAAAAACACTCTAAACATTGATCTGATATTGCTACGTTGTCATCTAATGGGTTAGTTATAATACTGTCTGGTTTTAATTTAATAGCCTGAATTTCACATCTAATATTTTCAATCTTTCCAGTGAAAAATTTCATGAAATCTTCGCTGCTATGTAATTATTGAGTGCTTCTTTCTGTAGGGGTTTTATTCCTAGTTAATTTTGCTACTGTGTTGAATAGAAATCTAGAATTGTTTTTGTTGTCTCCTATTAAGCTGGAGAGATAGACTTTTCTAGCATCGCTAAGAGATTTTCTATAGTTCAGGAGGATCCCCTTCCATGCTGTTTGAAATATTACCAGTTTGGTTTGACGCCATTTACATTCTAATTGTCGAGTATTTTAATTCTAATTTATCGTTATACCAGGGTGCTTGTTTTTTCTCTCTAATTAATTTTATTTTAAGTGGAGCCACTCTATCTAGCGTGTAGCGGAGTGTTGACTCTAAGCATTCAGTCGCCTGATCGAGTTATATCGGATCAGACAGTGATCCAAATCTAAGTGATGTCTCTGCGAGGTTATTTATGAAGCTCGGTGCAGTAGCCGATGTGAAAGTACGTTTTACGCAGTAGCGCGGTGAGGTGCACATATTATGATCAATATGTATTATGAACAAGATAAGATAATGGTCTGAGACAACTTCAGACTGTGGAAAAATTACAATATTTTCTACATTTAATCCGTATGTTAGTATGAGGACAAGAGTATGACCACCATTATGAGTAGGTCCGATTACGTTCTGATTAATCCCTACTGAATCTAAGATGGGCACAACCGCTATTCTCAGAGGGTCTTTCAGGTTATCAAAATGAATATTAAAATCACCGACGATTAATGCTTTATCTACAGACACAACCAGGTTTGAGATAAAGTCTGCAAATTCACTAAGAAATTCAGTATATGGCCCTGGGGGTCTGTAAATAATAATTAGAGGAATTGACTTATTTTTTTGTGGCTACATAAGTTATGCTGGTATAAAGAATCTCAAAAGAATTAAATTTATGACTAGGTTTTTGTGTGACGCCTAGATTTTGACTATGGATGAGACCAACACCTCCTCCTCTACCAGTTGAACAAGGCTGATGTACATAACTGTATCCAGGAGGACTGGCTTCATTTAATGCTATGTAGTCGTTTGGTTTAATCCAAGTTTCCGTTAAACACATTAAATTACATTCCTGATCAGTAATGATTTCGTTAACTATAAGAGCTTCAGATTAAAGGTGCTGGATGTGCATTCAGTATGATCTAATTTTATGTTAATTAGGTTACTAAAACAGACTTTCCGAAATTTTCTATGTATTTGTATAGCTTGGGGAACAGACACAGTCTCTATAGTATGTACTACAGGTGTTGGACTATTAATTGAACATTGCTTATTATGAATGTTGTTATTGTAGGAAGATGTACTTACGGTAGGCAGTCACTTGGTGTGTAGCACTTTGGAGATGTTGTCAGACAGCAGTTCCGCTCCGAGGCTGCTGGGGTGCAGGCCATCAGGATGAAACAACCTAGGACGCTCCCAGAACAGACTCCAGTTATTAACAAACACCAGATTCTGTTCAGTACACCAAGAAACTAACCAGTCATTTAAAGCTAGAAGTCTACTGAACTTTTCAGCTCCACGTCTGTATGTGGGACGAGGTCCAGAGACGATGATCTTCGTGGTGGGCGATCTTCCTCATACCATCTCGATCAGTCTGGCGAAGTGCTTCTTCAGAACCTCCGTCTGCCGCAGACTGATGTCATTTGCTCCCGCGTGCAGCACGACCGCTCCAATGCGCTCGTCCTTCTTCAGGATCCCGGATACCTGCGCAGCGACATCAAGGACACGAGCACCAGAAAAACAATGTGTGTGCACCTTACCCTTTGTTGAAGCGACACGGACGTTGCACACAATGGAGTCCCCGACGATCACAGCATTAGGTCTGGTCTGGCGGAGAGGGGCGAAGCGGTTCCTGGTTGGGATCTTGAACACTGGCGGTGGAGAGGTCCTCGCCTGGGGAAAGGCTCTCGCCTTTCGCAGCTGGTGCACCCAAGGTCCGTGGTGAGTTGGCGCCGGTGTGACGGAGACCTCGGCTGGAAAAGTCTTGGGTGCACGGTCCCTGCACAGAGAAACACACAGCGTAGAGGGCCTGGGAGTGGTAATACCACGCTGTGTGCTTACCTTGGATGTGTAGGCAGAGGCACAAGATGTTTCCAGCGCGGTTCTTCGCTCCAGCAGCTGGGCCTGCTTGTCGAGTAGGCGGCAGATCTGTTTCTCCACATCCTCCAGTTCCAACAGCACCATGTGAAGCTTGAGCGAATCCTCATCTGCACTCAAAAGCGGAGAGACAACCGACATATTTGCTTTTTAAACAAAACAGCGGTAAATGAGATAGATGTGAAATGTAAACAAGGCTAGCAGTAAGGTGATGCTAGCGGGCTACAAGCTAGTCGTGGATGTTTGTAAGAACCGATCAAATTTAGCAACAGCGCAACGTTACGATTGTTTTATCTAAAGTAGTGTCAGTTATATTTGTGTAAAGTAAGGTAAATAATATATATAATTTTAAAGTATAGAAATTAGAAGAATAGTGTCAGCTCGAAGGACACTGCTTCCTGCTTCCTGCCATAACTTTCCTTTAAAATATATATATATATATTTCTAGTTTCAGCTTGGCACAAACGAAACATCGTTTCCATAAGTTCGGTCCTAAACGTGTATAATTTACTGTGAAAATTCTTAGTCTGTACTTTAGGAAAGTGGATTGGACGTATTTATTTAAGGGTAGGCAGACAAATTCAAATCGTAATCCAAAAAACGTAGTCAAGACAGGTAAAGTTTTCGGGCGATCGGAAAATAGGCATAAATGGAGGAAAACCAGGAATCAAAGTCGCGGTCACAGAAAACAGGGTCAAAACACAAAACAAGAAACATGAACTAGTACTATGGACTGGGAGCGGAAAAACCAACGGGGACTAAATGAACTGATCTATAATTTAAACACTAAATCAAGGAACATAACATTAACAACGTATCTAACTATACTATATCTACTATAATACTCCGCGAGGTGTACAGGGATGCGAGCGGTATATATCCCCAATATAATCAGCCGTATAGAACCGAATAGAACCATTTTTTGCACTCTTGTCAATGCACTTTTTAATGCTCTTTTTGTTGTAGGCTACAGAGTGTTCCATTCTTTCAGCAGTCAGTTATAGGCCTAACATAGGCTATTCAAGGGGGGCTCAAAGATGACCACATCAAAATATTTTTATTTTACTCATTTATTTATTTAAAGTTATATTGTGCCTTGTTGGTAGCCTATACCTGATGGAATGAAAAAAAATGTTCAGTGTTAAATAAATATTTTGAAATTGTAGTTTTTGTAATTTTTGTAAACATGCAAACTCCCTGTGTGTGCGGAGTTTGCATGTTCTCCCCGTGCTGCGGGGGTTTCCTCCGGGTACTCCGGTTTCCTGCACTCGGTTTTTCTCATTTTGACGGTTTGGTTTGAGGTGAGAGACGGAGTTCTGACCGTTATTTCCTCTGATCTTGTGCGCTGACAAACGCGTTCGAAAATTTAAAAATTTGCAGTCTAACGGAATTTTGCTGCTGCTCAAGACCGTGTCATGATGAATTACTCATTAAGTCTCATTAATTAACCCACCTTAATGAGGGGAAAACTAATTATATACTTTTTAAAAATCTGTATATGTTGCCGGAAATTAGATTATATATCAAATAGAAATATAATAACACTAATTATAAACCAGTCACACTTGTGTTATACACTGTTATTAGGATGCACCGATTCGATTTTGTCACTTATTCATGTCATAGAGATATGTGAGTTTATTATGAACGATACTCGGTACTGATCTACAGTTTAAACTATGTATAAACTTTTAAACTACAGTTTAAACTATTACATTTATTTTTAGGAATGTCTGATTTGAGCAGGAAGGTTTTTTTTCTGCAATCTGAACAACATTTTTTTCTGCAATCTGAACAACAAAAAACAGCCCCCCGAATCTGATCAGAATCAGTTAAAAATCCGATTTCTGGAGCAGTTTATTTTTTTTAGATGTTATTTTTTGAGCAGAAAGTCTCTCATCAGAACCATAAGAATCAGTTAAAAATACAATTTCCAGACAGGTTTATTTATTTATTTATTTTTAGCAGGAAAATTGGATTTCCAAGAAATCAGATTTTTATTCCTGCATCTGAATGAAGCCATATCTAGTTTCTGATAAGTTTAAAATCCGATCTCTGGACACGTGACTCGTCAGATCGGATCTCACGTTCAGCGAGGCACACGTGTTCACTGCAGTAAACGTGTCGAAGGATAGTATCTTAAATGAAATGTCGAATTTGATCTGATCCGGTGCTTCGGGTCAGCATTAGATCAGATACGGGCACTGGCACATCCCTAACCGAATCCCATGATCACTCTATTTTCCTTCAGGCATGCTGGGTCTCCGGTTACTTAGAGCTCTGAGTGATCAGCGTGGAGAAAAGGAACGGGGAGCTGGCAAACGGCGGGTGCTGTGGCGGAGAGAGGGGCGCGGGGCATGGCCAGGGGTGCAGTGCTGTGGAGTGCAATACGTATTTCAAAACGTGCCTGAAGGAATACCAGGTGGAGGTCATGACCTCGGGACCATGCACGTACAGAACGGCGAGCCCGCCCGTCGTTGGAGGCAACTCATTTTGGCTTGATGGATTCGGTAATAACCGGAACAAAGGCAGCAACATTGGGACTTTAATCATTCCGTTCCAGTTCGCCTGGCCGGTAAGTCTGTCTGTCATCCACCTATCCAGCCATCCATCCATCCATCCATCCATTCACTCATTCATCCATCCATCCATCTATCCATTCACTCGTTCATCCATCCACCAATCTCTCTGGAAACATATATACATAATATACACACACACACACTGGAAAATCCCAAGATGGTGAAATATCAGGAGCAACATCATGGCGTGTGAATTTTGACTCTGACAGTTCCTCGTCCTCAGCTACATCACTCCAGTTCATAACTTGTCTGAACTAGAGAGAAGCATGGGAATGCTGGAACAATCCAAAACTCACACAGTTATTATTTTTTGAATAAACTATTTTTGTGTTGATTCTGATGTATGTTTTGGATCATTGTCCTGCTGGAAGATCCAACCACGGCCCATTTGAATCTTTCTGGTGGAGGCAGTCAGGTTTTCATTTAATATCTGTTGATATTTGATAGAGTCCATGATGCCATGTATCCTAACAAATTTCCAGGTCAGAAAAACAGCCCCAAATCTTTAAAGATCCACCACCATATTTAACTGTGGGCATGAGGTACTTTTTCATATGGCTACCTCTCTGTGTGCACCAGAACCACCTCTGGTGTTTATTACCAAAAAGCTCTGTTTTGGTTTCATCTGACCCTAGAACCCGATCCCATTTGAAGTTCCAGTAGTACCTGGCAAACTGATGTTACAATGGTATTTACATGGTAAACGATGGTAATTACGATGGTATAAACAGCTTTCCGGCACAGCAGGAGTTCCCACTTTCCATACGGTAGTGAAGAGAGTCTGACGATGTGTCATCCTCCCGTGTGAAAAAACCCTTAACACGTAATCTGTGTGAATCCTTTACACGTGATTATCACTTCTTTTTAGGAAGGAAAATGTCTGGCCTTAGCAAACAGTTATTTTATTGACTGGCGTAGATAACAGGAAGTGATCGCATATATGAGAGAAAATACGAGTTATTTATTAATGAACGTAACTGTACTCAGTGTAATTTATATATTTATTTATTTATACAATAATTCTGTTTAGATTTATTTTTAGATTTCAGCCCAGCCCCGACACACACACACACACACACACACACACACACACACACACAGAGCGCCAGGAAACCCCAATATAGATCTGGATATTAGCAGAGCAGACGAGCACAGACGTTTGTTTGGCACGAAAAGGCCGAGCCTCTCTTGCACGCTTTCTGTCTCACTTTGTTTCTTCTGACCTCTGAATCATCAGCTTTCGTTTAAGTTCACTCAACACCAGCTCAAGTGCCGACCTTATATTTCACTGCTCTGAAACGGGATGGTCGTGGAGGAATATCCGTGTTTTATGTACAGATACGCATCAGGATTTTAAAGTTAAAGGTTGGATTCCACGCACGTGGAGGGAGGAAAGAGATCCACAAAAGAAAAAAGAGAGAGAGTTTTCCACTGCAGTTGAACTTTCCTCCAGTTGGTGGCGCACAAGTTTGCGTCTGACAGAAAACGTTACCCAGAAATAATGTAGTGAAATATTAAATACTGAAGCTTTATTAAATGAAATCAGTCTGTTTTATTATAACTCATCAGTCCTCAGTATCTTTTGTGTCATGACTGCAATCAAGTGTAGTAATTGTGGAGCAATATAACATGATGATTCGGATAGAAATGTAAAATTTAGCCAAAAAAAATGGTTGTTTTTTTTGTTTTGTACTGGCACAACGTGGGCTAACTCGTATAACTAGCACCACGCAAACACCACGCCTTGGTTTTGTTATATTTTCTTCCCACGATGCAGTGCTACATACCAGATATCAAAGTTAATGTAGTTAAATTCATGTTAAATTGCAACCATTGACGATGCTTGCACAGCTAGCTGAGGTAGCACCTCAGACACTGTTAGCTAACAGAAGGCTAGGAAGTACAAGTAGTACAGGTGAACCTAACTGTAGCTAACAGGACCATATGTACCTGAAATTAGCATAAAATTATCCTTTGATCCAAGTTAGTTGCTTGCTCAATAGACAGTGCAACATGTAAACCATGGTTAAAATAAATGAATAAAAATTAACAGGAACAGTAAAAACAACTCAACAGTAGCCCATTCAGGTGTTAGAGCTGTAGTCGTTTCAGCAGCTGTACTGAAAAGTAAAACACGGCAAAAGTTATAAATACTGGTTCTGTTGGGTTTGATTTCAGTCAGTGGGTGATATACAGTATCTCAGAAAAGTGAGTACACCCCTCACATTTTTGTAAATATTTGGTTATATCTTTTCATGGGACAACACTGAAGAAATGACACTTTGCTACAATGTAAAGTAGTGAGTGTACAGCTTGTGTAACAGTGTAAATTTGCTGTCCACTCAAAATAACTCAACACACAGACATTAATGTCTAAACTGCTGGCAACAAATGTGAGTACACCCCTAGGTTAAAATGTCCAAATTGGGCCCAATTAGCCATTTTCCCTCCCGGTGTCATGTGACTTGTTAGTGTTACAAGGTCTCAGATGTGAATGGGGAGCAGGTGTGTTAAATTTGGTGTCATCGCTCTCACACTCCCTCATACTGGTCACTGGAAGTTCAACATGGCACCTCATGGCAAAGAACTCTCTGAGCATCTGAAAAAAAGAATTGTTGCTCTACATAAAGATGGCCTATGCTATAAGAAACCTGCCAAGACCCTGACACTGAGCTGCAGCACGGTGGCCAAGACCATACAGCGGTTTAACAGGACAGGTTCCACTCAGAACAGGCCTCACCATGGTCAACCAAAGAAGTTGAGTGCACATTCTCAGCATCATATCCAGAAGTTGTCTTTGGGAAATAGACGTATGAGTGCTGCCAGCATTGCTGCAGAAGTTGAAGGGGTGGGGGGTCAGCCTGCTCAGACCATACGCTGCTCACTGCATCAAATTGGTCTGCATGGCTGTCGTCCCAAAAGGAAGCCTCTTCTAAAGATGATGCACAAGAAAGCCCACAAACAGTTTGCTGAAGACAAGCAGACTAAGGACATGGATTACTGGAACCATGTCCTCTGGTCTGATGAGAACAAGATAAACTTATTTGGTTCAGATGGTGTCAAGCGTGTATGATGGCAACCAGGTGAGGAGTACAAAGACAAGTGTGTCCTGCCTACAGTCAAGCATGGTAGTGGGAGTGTCATGGTCTGGGGCTGCATGAGTGCTGTAGGCACTGGGGAGCTACAGTTCATTGAGGGAACCATGAATGCCAACATGTGCTGTGACATACTGAAGCAGAGCATGATCCCAGCATGTATTGCAGCATGATAACGACCCCAAGCACACCTCCAAGACGACCACAGCCTTGCTAAAGAAGCTGAGGGTGAAGGTGATGGACTGGCCAAGCATGTCTCCAGACCTAAACCCTATTGAGCATCTGTAGGGCATCCTCAAATTGAAGGGGGAGGAGCACAAGGTCTCTAACATCCACCAGCTCCGTGATGTCGTCATGGAGGAGTGGAAGAGGACTCCAGTGGCAACCTGTGAAGCTCTGGTGAACTCCATGCCCAAGAGGGTTAAGGCAGTGCTGGAAAATAATAGTGGCCACACAAAATATTGACACTTTGGGCCCAATTTGGACATTTTCACTTAGGGGTGTACTCACGTTTGCTGCCAGCGGTTTAGACATTAATGGCCAGTGCTCGGCAGTGTTAGGCTATGCTCCAACATGGCAAGTTTTAGCTACAAAATGAGTACC
The DNA here is from genome assembly GCF_023375685.1 of Ictalurus furcatus. Lineage (NCBI taxonomy): Eukaryota > Metazoa > Chordata > Actinopteri > Siluriformes > Ictaluridae > Ictalurus > Ictalurus furcatus. The sequence goes on along the minus strand of NC_071257.1, from coordinate 6,196,872 downwards.
CCTGACCGCAATACAAATGCGACTGAGCGAGCTTCCACAAGTGAAGAGAAAGCAGATGGAATAGTTTATAAAAGAGGAAAGACTAATTCAGTGGTATGGAAGTGGTTTGGCTATCTAAGCTTGATAAAGTTCAGGTTTCAGTGCGCTGCAAAATGTGCCGGAGAGTGGTGCCGACTAGCAGCGGGAACACATCAAATCTGTTCCACCATCTGAAGCAGTTCCACCCGATAGAATATTCTGAGAGTCAGAAGATGAGACATCATAAAGGTTTCAGCCAACCTGACTCTGAAATATCACTGCCACCCCCATCCCCATCACCAGCTGTGTTAAAAGAGAAACCGATGCAGCAAACGCGGATCGCTGCATTCATGCCTTATGACAAAGAGTCTAAATGTTATAAACATAATGTCACAAACTTCTTGGCTAAGGACATGATGCCGTTTAGTACGGTAGAAAATGTGGACTTCAGTCATCGACCCCAGATACGAGCTCCCTGGCCGGAAATATTTTTCCCATACAGCTATACCTACACTTTACGGTGAAGTTAGGGAAAGGGCAGAGGAGCAACTGAAGTAAGTGTCATATTTTGTGACCACAGCTGACCTGTGGTCAAGCCAAACCTCGGAACCATACTTGAGCCTGACGGTCCACTTTATTGACCAAGATTGGAAGCTTGTCAGCTTATGCCTGCAGACGGTTTACTTTCCCGAGGATCACACGGGCAAAGCAATTGTAGCCGGACTTACGGATGTGCTCGCCTCCTGGGGACTCAGCGAGGACCGCCAGGTCTGCATCGCCACAGATAGCAGGACCAATATCATCAATGTCGCTGAGTTGAACAGATGGACAAGGCTACAATGCTTCGGGCACCGACTGAACTCTGCTATTGGTAAGTTACACACAGTTAATATACATTTGAGTATTATGTTATGTAATTTTCTTATGGTATGAGGATATATAGGCGATATGCTTAATGTAACCTTACCTAGCGAGGAGACAAGTGCGGGCAAGCCAGCAGCAGGAAAACGAGGAACCAGCGGAGAACACGGTCCGAAGCAACAGACGATGAACAAGCGATGCGACGAAATAATCCAAAGGGGTTTTCAGGAAATCGTGAATCAGAAACGAAGCGTATATCCATAAACCAGAAAAGTCCAACACGTAGACAACGGCTTGGTAGAATGACAGCGTTTGGGATACTGAGCGTTTACTTCGCACCACGCTGGCGTTAACAAGGTCTTATATAACCTTGGATGAAACACAGGTGTTGGCACTCAGTACGAACTCAAGCGCGGGAGTGGCTGGGAAGTGTAGTTCTCGTCGGCTCTGTGGCCGCGAGTTTGCCGTGGTGTAACAGAGCCCCCACCAAAGGGCTCACTCTGGGAGCCAAATTCCTCTGAGGCCATCCTCTCCTCTGAGTTCCCGGTCTCTCTGGGTGAGCAGCATGGAAGTTTTCGTGCAAGTTTGCGTCCAGAATGTCCCGGGATGGGATCCAACACTGCTCCTCTGGGCCGTATACCTCCCAGTCCACTAGATACTCGAGTCCCCCTCTCCTACGTCTAGAGTCCAAGATCTCGCAGATGCGGTAGGCTGGGCGGCCCTCGATCTCTAGCGGTTCCGGTGGAGAGTCTTCTGGAACTGCTGTGGCCAAGGGACTCGGTGTCACCGACTTGAGGAGTTAGACATGGAATGATGGGGCGATGCGGCTGTGCTTGGGCAGGTCCCGGTGATACGTGACCTCGTTAACCTGCTTCAGGATCCGGAAAGGGCCGGTATACTTGGGTCCCAGTTTACTGCTCGAGAAAGGCAACTTTAGGTTTCTCGTGGAGAGCCACACCCTGTCCCCGGGTTGATAGTTGAGACTCCCGCGGCGCCTGCCCGCCTTTTGTTTGGCGGTGCGGGACGCTCGCACCAACTGTTGATGGGTGCGTTCCCAGACCTGTTCACTCCGGCGAAACCACTCGTCTACTGCCGGTGAGTCAGTGGGGGAGGCGTTCCAGGGAAACAATGGCGGCTGATAACCTATGATGCACTGGAACGGGGTTAGCTGGGTGGCGGAATGTTGCAGCGAATTCTGTGCATGTTCCGCCCACGGGAGGAAGTGACTCCGGTCCTCCGGGCTGGTGGCGCAAAAGTTTCGGAGGAATCGGAGGATTTCCTGATTGGCCCTTTCTGCCTGTCCGTTGGCTTGGGGGTGGTAACCGGAGGTGAGGTTAACGGTGACTCCCGTCTTCTCCATGAAACTGGCCCAGACTCAGGACATGAACTGGGGACCCCTGTCACTCACAATTTCCTCTGGGATGCCGAAGTAGTGAAACACATGCTGGAACATTAGGTCAGCTGTGGCAAAGGCAGAAAGAAGTGCCGGAAGTGGAATCAGGGACTTCGGTCCACGACCACCAGTATCACTGTGTTGCCTTGTGACTCCGGCAGGTCCGTTACAAAGTCCAGAACCAGGTGAGACCACGGGCGTGCGGTTATGGGGAGCAGTACCAACTTTCCGACTGGTAGGGCACGGGGCGCTTTTGATTGCGCACAGGTGGAACATGAGGACATGACGCGCCGTACCTCCCTAGGCATGTGGGGCCACCAATACTTTTTGGCCAGCATTTGGTAAATGCGACGGGCTCCCGGGTGCCCCGTCGCTAGCATCGTGTGAGCCCAGGTGACAAGTTCTAGATGGTAACATCTTGGTACAAATTGCTTCCCTAGAGGACAGGCTGTCGGGATTCGTGACCTGGGGAAGCGAGCTAAGGCTTGATCCAGGGCCCACTCTATGGCACCTACAATGCAGGAGGGGGGCATGATATACTTTTCGTGGTCTGCCTGACTTTCAGGAGAGTGGATATGGGACAGAGCATCTGCCTTCGTGTTCTTTGTTCCTGGCCTGTATGACAGTGTGAACTGGAACCGGGAGAATAACAGAGACCATCGTGCTTGGTGGGCGTGACCCGTTTAGCAGTCATCAGGTACTCTAGATTTCACGACAAACGGTCTGGAGGGATCCAGGTGTCGGAGGATGGGGGCTGTGGTAAATGCCCACTTAAGCTTCTCCAGGGACTCCTGGGCATGGGAGATCCAAAGGAGATGCCGAGGTTTACCCCTTAGAAGGGACGTCAGGGGTTGTGCGATTTTACTAAAATCTCGGATGAATCGCCGGTAAAAGTTCGCGAAGCCCAGGAACACTGCAACTCCTTGATGGTTTGGGGAGTGGGCCACTCCACCACCGCCTTTACCTTGCATTGGTCCATGGCGACCCCCTCCGGACTAATGACATATCCCAGGAAAGTGATGGCGCGCTGATGGAACTCGCACTTCTCAGTTTTCACATACAGCTGATATTGCAGCAGGCGGTGCAACACTTTTCGGACATGCTTGGTATGTTCTTCAAAGGACGTCGAGTATATCAGGATATCATCGATGTAGGCGATGACACATCGCCCCAATAGGTCCCTCAGGACGTCATTGATTAAGTTTTGGAATACTGAGGGAGCGTTAGTGAGCCCATAAGGCATGACCAAATACTCATAGTGCCCGGAGGTGGTGCTAAAGGCTGTCTTCCACTCGTCTCCCTCAGTTATGTGGATCAGGTTGTAAGCACTGTGTAAGTCTAATTTCGTGAAAAAGGTCACGGACCTTAGCTGTTCAAGGGCTGCAGGCACTAGTGGCAGGGGATAACGGTACTTCACAGTCACCTCATTGAGACCCCGATAATCGATGCATGGTCGAAGGCCCCCTCCTTTCTTCTCCACGAAAAAGAACCCAGCAGACGCGGGTGACGTGGATGGCCAAATATACCCCTGTTGGAGAGCTTCTTGAATGTACCCGTCCATGGCCTGATGTTCCACTTGGAAGAGCGGGTATACTCGACCCTGTGATGGGCTAGCTCCGGGGAGGAGGTCTATGGCGCAGTCAAAGGGTCTGTGTGGTGGTAAGCTGCTTGCCCTTTCTTTGCTGAACACCTCGCCGAGGTCATGATATTCTGGCGGAACGGTGACATGGAACAGAGGACTTTCCACTGTCGTGGGGGCCACAGGAACCGTAGGGCCTATCAGGCAGTGTTGTAGACAGTAGGGGGACCATTTGGTCACCTGTTTGTCTGCCCACGATACCTGAGGGTTATGACGTTCGAGCCACGGTAGGCCGAGAATGATGGGGTGCCGGGTGGAAACCATGACATACAAGACTATGGTCTCACGGTGAAGGGCACTGACTTGCAGGGTGATTGGGGCTGTGCAGTGTGATATGACCCTGCTTCCTATTGGGGACCCATCGATGGACTGCACCTCCCGAGGCTGGAGCAGGGACTGAATGGGGAGGCCGAGAGTCTGCGCCGTGCTCTCATCTACAAAGTTCTCAGCTGCCCCAGAGTCGATGAGCACTGTAAGCACAACAGACTGACCTGAATATTCAAGCACCACAGGTAAGACAAAAATACGAGATTTACATAACTGGAATGGACTCACCCGGGGATGACGAGGTTGACTGGCTGTGCTCCCCTCGGTCGGCCATGACCTCCTATGCGGGCACTGGCGAACGGCGTGGGTGTTTTCGCCGCAATAGAAGCACAATGACTCTCTGCGTCGTCTCTCTCTCTCTCCTCCTCACGGATCTGGGCCCGGCCGAGCTGCATGGGTTCCGCTGGAGGTAGTGGCTCTGGTGGCAAGGGGCTCCACTGTGCAGGACGGTTTGTACGGCGAAGGTGGTCCAACCGTACTGCCAGGTCGATGAGATCATCGAGGGTTAACTGTTCGCCCTGGCACGCCAACTCTCGAACCAGCTCGGGATTGAGCCCCTGACGGAACGCAGTCTTCAGTGCCGGCTCATTCCACCCGCTCCTTGCAGCGATGGTGCGGAACTCCAGAGTGTAGTCCACCACGTCACGGGAGCCCTGCGCATTCGCAAGGAGCTCTTGACCGGTCTCCCAGCCGTCAGGGGAATGATCGAAAGTATGTTGGAAGCAGGAGAGGAGATCCGCTAGCAAGGGTCTTACCCCGCCTCCTCGTGCCCACTCCGCCGTGGCCCACTCCAGGGCGTGTCTGGTGAGTAGCTCCATGAAGTGCGTCAGCTTGCGTACTTCCGCCATCTCCGGGTGGCTCTCAAAAACAGTGTGCACTGAAGCATGAAGCCCTTGCATCTTTCAGGCTCGCCGGCATAGCGCTCCGGTGTGGGTAAGGGCGGATAGTGCACAACCGGCGTGGCTGGAGCAGGCACCGCGTGCGCTGATGGAGCATATGCGAGGGTGGACGATGGATGCGGGAAGACAGCAGTGGGAGGAGCCACGGTTTGCCCCCCGGAAGCGCATAGACGCTCCAATCGATCAGTCAGGTGTGATATCTGTTCCTGCTGCACATTTATCATTCGGTTCTGTTCATAATAGGTGCGTGGCCATTCCGGGGCGCCCGCTGCCTCCATAGTAAGGCGAAGTAATCTGTGACATTACCTAGAGAGGAGACAAGCGCGGGCAAGCCAACAGCAGGAAAACGAGGAACCAGCGGAGAACACGGTCCGAAGCAACAGACGATGAACAAGCAATGCGACGAAATAATCCAAAGGGAGATTCGGGAAATCGTGAATCAGAAACGAAGCATATATCCGTAAACCAGAAAAGTCCAACACGTAGACAATGGCTTGGTAGAACGACAGCATTTGGGATACTGAGCGTTTACTTCACGCCGCGCTGGTGTTAACAAGGTCTTACATAACCTTGGATGAAACACAGGTGTTGGCACTCAGTACTCCGGCGAACTCGAGCACGTGCGTGGCTGGAAAGTGTAGTTCTCGTCAGCTCTGTGGCCGCAAGTTCGCCGTGGTGTAACACTTAACACAAAATACGCCTAACCTAAATGTAGCTTATCAGTGCTTGTATGTTTTTGATAGCTATTTTTATATTCTTTATATTTGTTTATAGTATGTTTATATTCACACAATTTTATGCTTGCTGTGTGGTTGTTGCATGCCATGTCATAAGAATTTCACTGAGCATGTGTTATAATGTGCATTTGATTTGATAAATAAAACACTTGAGTTGAGGTGCTCTGTGTTGTGTAGGCTATGACTATGGATACCAAACCCAGACACTAGATATTACTTAGTACTTAGTTGGCCTATAATTTTGATTAGGTGATTTCATTCCCCCAATTTAAGTGACTGAATAGGCCATTCATTTATTCTTTAGGCAAGACATACATATTTGTATGGATTTATACACACAGCAGTTATATCAATTAAATTCAAAGGTGTTTTACTGGCATGGAAACAGATGTTTTCTTTGCCATTTTCTTTGCCAAATCAGGTGTGAAATAAAAACAACAAAATGTACGTAAGCATAAGAATTGTGATTTTGCTGTAAGAATAATATAAATAAATAAAATTTTGTAGTTAAAATACAAATGAGAACTATATATTGCAATATTTTTTCTCTCTCTCTGTCTACAGAGAAAGTTCACCAAGACAAGCGAGTGGACAGAGCAGTTGGGGTCTGTAAAAAGGTGGTGGCTGCTTTCTCCTACTCCTGGAAGAAGAAACGGGACCTTGCAGCTGCTCAAGAGGAGTATCGCTTGCCAAAGCACAAGCTCATCAGTGAAACCCCAACAAGATGGGGCTCCCGTCAACAAATGGTGAGGCGGGTTCTGGAGCAGAAAAGGGCCATCACAGAGGTCCTCTCAAAAGACAAGAAGACCAGGTCGCTGGTTCCTACTTGGCAAGATGTGGACGTTTTAGAGTCTATAGATGCAGCTCTAAGCCCGCTCCTCTAATTCATCAATGCCTTGTCCGGTGAGTCCTATGTCAGTGTGTCATTCCTAAAACCAGTGATGCATCTCTTCAACATCTCCATCTTGAAGGAAGCAGAGGATGACACAGACCTCACCAGGACCATAAAGACAACAGTGATGAGATACCTGACTAAAAAGTATGATGACCCAGCCATGGATGATCTACTTGACATGGCATGCCTCGTTGACCCAAGATTCAAGCTTCAGTACACTCAGGAGAAGAAAAGAGAATACATCGAAAAGAAAGCTGTGTTGGAGATGCTGAAGGGAGAGAGAGCTGTTGTGGTAAGGGAAGAGGAGTCCAGAGAAGAAGCCATGGGAGATGCTTCTGCAGCAGTGACACCAGCCAAGAAAACAAAGCGGTCTCTGGCTAGCTTTTTTTCAAACAGGTCTACCAGTACCAACACAGAAGGCTTGAGTGTACAGCAGACAGTTGAGAGGGAGCTCAGCAACTACCTTCTGTCTCCAGATCCTGACAATGACTCAAATCCTCTGGATTGGTGGAAAGTCTCTCATAAGAACTTCCCCAGAGTAAGCCAACTGGCAAAACATTACTTGTGTATTCAAGCCACAAGCTCCCCCTCTGAGAGGGTTTTTAGTACAGGTGGCAACATTGTCACATGTAAAAGGGCATCTTTGAAGCCAGATAATGTAGACCAGCTTGTATTTCTTGCCAGAAATCTCTAGAGCCTGTCATAGGGTGTCATCAACCCCCAACAATGTCCCTGCCCCAGCAACATGTGTTCTTGTTATTGCTCACACTGTTTCTGTTTTCTTCAGCAACTCTGAGCATTTTTCATATTTTTTATCCTGGCTGAAGCACTTTTAATTCAATCTATAAGAATAAAATAATCAGCCTATGTTGTAGTTTAAAGTTAAAGATATTAATATTGACAAAGGTGAGAGTTTTATGTTTATTTGAGGGTGATTTCACATTTCTTGTTTGTATGGAGGTTAAATTCAAATAAAAGGTGAACATTCATTTATTTGTGCCATTTTTATTTCTACATTATTATATAGTTTTATAGGAGGAGACGTTTATAGAAGTTTGAAGGTACAGACATCTGTTGTGGGCGTCCTTGGCAGTTTTTCTGAGGATTTATATTGTTCATATCGATATCGGAATTATATCATATCGACCAAAATTAAGAAATATATATTGTGATATACATTTTGGCCATATCGTCCAGCCCTACTTGAAGGCAAATCAAAGAACAGAAACGAGGCTATATGCTTTATTACAAAGTTTCTGCAACGCTAAAGTGTGAAAAACATTCCAGGTGACACAGTCTCTACGTTAACACCCACTTAAAGCCAACAACAGTGCAGCAAAGACAAAGCTAGCTAACACACACCTGTAACCAGTTGCAGAGAAAATGACATGATTTTCCTTTGAGCATCAAAAATATCTCTAGTTGTGGTGTTACGCTGATCCACTGCTCACACAAATCCAAAGTTGTTCTTTTTCAATACTTGGCTTTGGAAATAATTAAAATCCAGCACACTGTGCCTGTTGCGTAGGGAGAGCTAGCTGTACCATGTGGAAGAGGTTTCCAACATCCACATTATTGCACTTGTAGAAAAACAAAGACCTGTGACTGATTTAGATAGCAGTGAAACAACTGAGAGCACCTGTAATGGATGGGAAAAACCCAGCACTGGAATTCCAGCGGAAGTTCAAGAACTTTCCAGACCTACTGTTTTTAAAAGAAACGCACGGGCAGTCTGATCATTTTAGTCTAATCCGTGCTGGCCCAAATTTAGCCTATTACCCAAAAACACTTAAAATTCAACATAGAAGCAAATACTCACATCTGTAAACCCAGTGGGAGATAGAAAAAAAGACACCAGCCGTGAGTGAGAAGAAGCAAGGGTCCAGATTTATTGGTTCCATTCCACCACACGAGATCCACACCGATGAGAATTCTCAGAAGTGATCTGACACCTGGAGCTCAAGCTCCAGTATTTATACTGTATTTACACAGTAGATAACCAATATATTTTAGAAAGACTATGATATCAATACCAATAGGATTAAAAAAGAGCTCATCTACATTACCATTATGTTTTGAAAGAGGCTTGTCAAATTTACCATTATGTTTTGAAAGAGGCTTATCAAATTTACCATTATGTTTTGAAAGAGGACTTTCTGGATACCATTAGGATCGAAAGTGGAGAGAGACAAAACAATTTAGAGAGACCTTGGTCTCACTGTTATCTCGCGGGGGCAGCTTGACTCAGCTACCCTTATAAATGGCTCCTCATGGCTTTCTCTTAAATTTAAGGCCTTCCTTGCGAGACAAGAATCTTCACCATCTGAGTTATGAGTAAGTTTCTTTTTCATTTTTCTGTATTTCTGGTTTATAATTTACTTTCATATTTGCTCTATATCTCTATTTTATATATAGTTATACTGCTTGCAAATAGTTTACTGTACTTCCTACTTCATAATATCATTATATTACCCTTCTAATATCCTACATATCCTACTACTCTTTATATTACCCTTATAATATCTTAATACTCCTTTTTATTATTCTTATAAAGTTACAATGTTATGTGTGTGTGAGAGAGAGAGACAGAGAGAGTGTGTGTGTTTGCACTCCTCAGCTCTTATACTTCTCTGTGACTAATAAACCATAGTGTGTTACTCTTAAAAGATCTTAAAGTGTGAATCCAATTTGTCAATATTCGCCTAATACCGCTTCTGTGTGTCTAGGTGCCCGTCGTCATTTTTCCTTCTCACCTTTACTGGAGGGGCTGGATTTGGATCTGAACACTCACTATCAGCTCGCGCATCTCACTGCTGACATCATGGTGCTACTTAATGTTCTTCGCAGCACCCCCTCTGGAAATGGAAATGCGGGGTCCCCCCCCCAGATACAGAATCCACCCCATGAATGTGTGTATTGACGCTTCTACACAGACAGACCCTCCGCCTGACCCTCCCTCCAGCTTTCAGTCTGAGGATGATGTCACCTTCTCTGATCTGGGCTCTGACCATTCTTCCCTCTTCTCACCTGTCAGTCCGCCGTACTCTCAGTATTCTCCTTATATCACCCTTGCTGGCTATCCCATGTCCCCAGGATGCAACCCATTGTCTTACCCCTACTGCTCTCCTAAGAATATGCACCCACCAGTCCTGTGAATTTTCAATAAAATTACATATTACTCATACTAGGTCTCCCTCATGTTTATTTCATGTGATTTTTATCCACAACATTTCCCCCTCTGAGGCTATAAAGCCTCATACACTACCTTACTTAAGTGGGTATCTGTGGAGAAACTGGTTCTGCCGCACCCCATGGCCGTCCCCCGCTAGCTGTCGGAGGATTACTCTAACGAAGCCATAATTCCTGCGCTCGTCCTCATAATCAAAAGGGTCCCTTACAGTAACCACTTCTATGCTACACTGATCAGGATAGGAGCTGAGGAGGGTTTGTAGACCTGGTGGGAGACATGCTAGCGGTGTGCGCCCCGGGGCTTCATAGTAGATTGGCAGCTGGAGAATGGGCCTTAGGGCCCCTACATCACGTCTACTTTGCGCTGGACCCATGTAGATGTACCTAGCCATAACTCTTAACCCTTAACTTCTCCTTTCAACTATATATATATATATATATATATATATATATATATATATATATGTTATTTCGAATCTACCTACCTTGATTATACGTTTGTTTGCCTACATCAATTATAAGTGTGATTAACTGAGTTCCCCTAATCATTCATTATTACTACTACTGCCGTCGCTAGTCTAAGTATGAGTGGCCACTACAGTAACTACTTGATTGGATCTACACGTCCCTATCTTTCTCAACTAGGCCTGTCAGCCCACAGTTTTGTATTTGTCGGGACCTGCAGAGTCTTGCTTCCCCACAAAAAACAAACCCCAATCCTTCGCAGTCAGGGGTGGGCAAAAAAACCTCCTATGAGGAAAAATTCCCACCCTGCCAGCACTATGTGCTCGACAGCACCATTATACTTTTCTCGTGCCTGATTATGTCACACTTTGTTGCACATCACAGGTCATACCCCATCACATATCATATCACATATCACATATCACAACATTTTATAACAATCGACATGACAGTCTCTATCGGCAGTATCCGATAGGTTGTCTTCAGCTCAAGCACTTTACGTACTGTAGAGAACCACCCTTTGGGGAGAGGTTAGACTAGCACTTACACCCAGGGTATGGATCATCACATCTTCTTCTCACCCCTCAGGGTTCAGTAGATCTGCAACACAGATGAACACATACAAAACACCAATAGGTCCCATTTTTCTCGGATAGGCCCAGTTGGCCACTACCTTGTACAAACGGGTCCTTGCGCTCCCTTGCGCTGTCCTCATCAGTCCTGGCTCATGTCCCGTCTCATGTACTCGTAGACCCCCCCGGTCTCACTGGTGTTGCTGCTGTCGCTGCTCATTGTCTCCCATCGCATGGTCTTGATCACCACCCCCCGTTGAGGCGGTAACGCCTCACCCTTAACAATGTACTGGCCAGAAAAGGAGGCGGAGGACATCACTATCCGTCGTGCGCAGGGGATCACACAGCAGGCCACCAGACCCACAAGGAGAAGGAGGGCGAGCAGGGATACTCCAAAACGGGTCAGGGCAGCAGTCCAATCTCCAGAAAGAAACCAGGAGAGCCACGGTGGGAGGTGGAGACTAGACCCAAAGCCGGAGTTAGCCGCTTGCTCCGCTTGGAGGGCCTGTAGTTGACCCAGGACCTTGGAGAGAGCACCCTCAGAACCAGTGTGCAAAGGAATCGCAGCACAGCACTTGGGACCAATCATTGCACAGACACCCTCCTCAGGGGCAGGACAAAACGGTTCTGAGCAGCCATGAGGGAGGTGGCATGGAGCTGATCACGGACCAGTCCGAAAGCACTCACCGAGTAGTTAACGAAGCATTGCTCGTTGTACCACATGTAATTAATCCACGCCAGGTTGCAGTTGATCTGCATGGCCGGGAGCAAAATAGACGCTACACCACTGCCAACGGCCTCCATGGCTCTGTAGCGAGCAGGAACGCCAACGGGGGTGCCCCCAAAGTCAAGATGGATGGTCTCATCAGTGGCCCAGTCAGAATAGCTCGCTGCACCAGCGTCACGGACATACTGAGTCCACAGGGCCACGTCGCGGCGTGAACAGGACCAGCTGGATGACGGTTGGTCAGCCACCAACAAAACACGGGTCTTACCATCCAACCTAACCGGGGCGCAGCACCCCTGCCATTCCGCAGGCAAAGTCTGGCGTACACGTTGGCCCCCACAAAACCAGAAAACATCCGCAAGGGGAACAGTACCAACACTAAGATCAGGTAGGGGAATTGTCACATTGGGGGTGCATGGGGATGAATCACAGACAGAGAGGGTCTCAATTTGCAAATCATTAGCGAACAGGGAGACATTACATTGGTCAGACACGTTTCCCACAGGATACACGCCAACAGAGGAGCAGAGGCAAATGGGAAAGAACAAGGGCAGAGATGGTTGGACGCGGACAAAAGTCAACACTTGAGTGGAAACAGGGTGAAACAGGCATGAGGAGCTTGCATTATACATCCACGATGGGCCAAAGTCAGCAGAAAGGGCCCCAAGAAGGCACACAGTAGGACACAAAAAATCAACAGAATAGGGTGTGGTGAGGCATTCTGTGAGGTTCCCCATAGGCAGCATAAAATGGGGGGTGAGGCTACGATCATGACATACGAGACATGAGCGATCCGTCACAGATCGAGCAGTATGGACCATCCATGCCAGATACATGTTACTCTGCTCCTCCGTAAGCGAGGTGTTATCAGTGGAGATTGAATAGTGTTGTAATTTCATTAATTTATGTGCGATAGGAGTTGACATCGGGGCAATGAGGAGGGGGTGGAGAGCCCGGGATGCGAAAGGTGAACCTGTACTATCATGGTAAGAACACGCCGTAGCCGAGCAAAGGAATGATAGCCACAGGGGGCCAATAGTGGGCAGCTCAAAGGAGCACCTACTCGTCTGTGCCCTACCAGTAATTCTAAGATGTCCCACGCAAATCTCCGCTGATTGAGCTCGGGAGAAAGTGAATGAGGGACTTCTGCCAATCAGGGACTCTTCATTGGTGAGTCTAAGGAGAGCTAACGCGCACATCGAGCTATGTGAACTCACATTTAAGCCAGGGGCCGTCCAGGATCAAACATGCCTAATACGGGGATAGGAGGCTGTGCGGGAAGTAGCAACCAATCGTGGGTGAAACGTGTTATAGGAATCCAGGGAATTATTGAAGGTATGAATAGTCCTTTGAACATCAGATCGTAGAAAAAGAAAAAGAATGCTATTAGCCCTGCTGCAAAAATCACCCTACCCCCATATGCGCTACTATTCTGCGGAGCTCGTGCCACCGGTCCCCTCCGGAACCAGTGGTAGGGGAGTGTGCAAGGATTCATGTGGAGAATGAAGCTCAGGAGTAAGCCCAGGTAAGCTCAACTGTGCTTCAAGGGACTGCAGCGTATCCAAGTCAATTAGGCTCAGAGGCAAAGCGGGGTCGTCAAGGTCCTGACAGAGAGTGGCAAGCGTAGACAGAAAATCCTCCTCCGTTGGGGTTACAAATTCCTGGGGGCTGGTAGCTACGACACCCGTCACTTCTACTCGGGGCGAGAGAACAAGGTCCATATCATAGTAAGGAGTGGAGAGAAGCAGAGGGCCGGTTGGGCTACTGGCATCAGACTGAGACAGTTTATCTAGTTTTTCCACAGCCCGCCGCTTAGTCTGGGCTCGAGTGCCATAGGCAGGGCTCAGGGATGCATCCGAATCACTGTCACTATCGGTGAACACCACTGCCTCAGTGGGCTGCCTTGTACTGACTAGACCTGAGGTCGACGGTTGTTCGTCGGTAGTGTCTTGCAGTAGCGGTCCCTTACTTGGTTCGGCGCGGCTGCAGTGGTTCAAGTGATACCAGTAATTCCTCCCCTCAACTTTCACAGCCGTGGGGGTTGCAGCGACCACGGTGAAGGGTCCTTCCCAGCGTCCCGCAAGGGGGCTCTTCCTCTTGAAGATACGAATGTATACCTGGTTCCCTGGTGCCACTAGACGCACGTCCTCCCGTACCTCGTTCTCTCCATGGACTGCCTCACGAACCTGTGAATACAAATGTCTATGGATTTGGGTGAGGGTTCGCACAAAATCCTGCATTTCGTCCTCCAATTGTGCCAAAGACGGCCCTGTGTATGGACCTCGGGTGAACGCCATGGGCATTGGACGCCCAGTAAGCATTTCATGAGGAGTCAAGTGTGTCATATGATTGGTCTGTGAACGCATCTTCATCAATGCCAGTGGTAAGGCTTGGACCCAGTTTAGGCGTGAGCTCTCGCATATTTTTGTCAGTTTACTTAGTAGGGTACCGTTCACCCGTTCCACCATGCCCTGGGATTGAGGATGACATACACAACCTAGCTTATGATCTACCCCCAAGGCAGATGCAACATTGTCGATGACGTTATTCACAAAGTGGGTGCCATTGTCCGAACTCAGAAAATCTGGAATACGGAACCGGGGAATGACCTCGCGACATAAAAATTTAGCCGCGGCCATCGTGTCCTCCTTGGAAGTCGCAGTTGCCTCCACCCACCTGCTGAAGCGGTCTACTATTACTAGAATGTAGCGCTTCCCTTCTTTCCGGTTGTCTGCTCCCATGTCTACATAATCCATCATTATATGCCGGAAAGGTCCCGTAGGCGGGGGAATATGTCCTAAAGGGGCAGTAAAGTTCTTTCGCACATTGTTCTTGATGCACACATCACATCTTTTCAATGCATAGTCCACCATACTGGCCAGAAATGGGGACCACCATTCCTGATGGATTTTTCGGATAGTTTCGGTCCTATGGGCGTGATCCAAGCCATGGGCTTCTTTGATCTAGAGCGGGAGGTAACAGGCTGGAGCTATACACAACCCTTCTATGCTGCGCCACAATCCAGTATCCGCCTCTTTTTTCGCCCCCCGTTTTATCCACGCCGATATTTCAGCCACCCCTGCAGTGTTTTGCAGCTCCACTAAGTGGGCCACATTGTCTTCCTGTGGATGCCGCAGCTGACTCTCCCCGGGCTGAGTTAGGGTCATCATCTGCGCAGGCCCTACGGCAGCTTTTTTTGCTGCCTCATCCGCCAGTGCATTCCCTTTAGTGATAAAGGAATCATCAGTCTTATGTGCCCTGCATTTCACTACAGCTAATTTTGTGGGCAATGTCATAGCATATAGTAAATCTGAAATTGCTTCCCCGTGGGTCATGGCGGACCCATCTGCCCGCTGGAATCCCCTTTGAGCCCAGATTGGTCCAAACACATGGCAGACTCCATGAGCATAGGCCAAGTCCGTATACACAGTGCAACTATCATGACGGCCCAACTTACGTGCAGCTGTCAACGCCTGTAGTTCAGCTAGCTGGGCCAAGCAGGGTTGGTGAAGGGGAACACTCATCACCACCTCAAACGTCGCCGGGTTTCGTCGTGCTTCTACTACTGCCAACCCAGCCTTATTGCCCGTATCGGTACGATAACAGGAACCGTCCACAAAATACGTATGCTTAGCATTATCAATAGGGCAGTTCTCCAAATCCGAACGCGCTTTCAAAAATTTCTCTGATTCCGCTATGCACTCATGGGGTACACCATCTTTCGGGGTTACCAGTTTATCGGCCGGATTCACCGTGGTGCACCGTTCTATAGTAAGCTCCGGGGCTGACAGAATGGAGTCATACCCCATTCGATGGGAGTTTGTTATCACAAAGGTCTGACTCGTTAGGAGCGCATGCAGTGCATGGGTCGTATATAATGTAACTGGGTGCCCCATGGTGATTGAGGACACTTTCTGATATGCAAATGCGGCCGCTGCCAAAGAACAATAACAGGGTGGCATCCCCTTTTCTATGTTATCGAGAGCCGTGCTGTAATAGGCGATGGCCTGTTTCCCCATGCCTTGTTGCTGTTGAGTTAAGACGGCCAATGCTTACCCCTTTCTGTCGGATACATAGAGGTGAAACGGTTTGCTATAGTCTGGGTTAGCCAATGCAGGAGCGGTCATTAAGGCCATTTTAATATCTACGAGTCCGGCTAGAGCTTCAGGAGTCCAGACAAGGGGGGCATTTGGCTGTGATTGGTCTGCTGCCTTAATCATGTCCCGTAATGGTTGAACCCTTAGCACGAACTCACATATCCATGGGCGACTGAACCCCGTCATTCCTAGAAACGCCAACATCTGCCGTACGGTGGTTGGCTGTGGGGCCTTGCGTATGGCCTCTACATGCTTTGGCGCTATAGTACGGCTTTCTCCCTCTAACACATGACCTAGGTATTCCACTTTTTGTCTACAAAATTGCAACTTTTCTTTACTCAATTTGTGGCCATTTTCGGCCAACATTCTTAGGACCTTTAGTGAGTCGTGCTGGCATTGTTCTTCGGACGCACTACAAATCAAAAGGTCATCGACATACTGCAAGATGGTGCTACAGCACTCCAGGGCTGAGAGGTCTTGAGCCAGTACCTGATTAAATATGGATGGGCTTTCACAGTATCCCTGCGGAAGTCTAGTGTATGTGTACTGCTGCCCTTCATACGTGAAAGCAAACAAATGCTGTGAGTCTGGGTGCAGTGGCAAGCTAAAAAATGCTGAGCATAAGTCTATGACAGTATACCATTTGGTCCCTTCTGGAATGTTCGACAATAGGGTGTGTGGGTCTGGCACTACTGGTGTTTCAGGTATCACAATTTGGTTAATAGCACGCAAATTATGTACTAGCCTCCACTTCTCTGAGTCAGGTTTTCTAACTGGAAAATGGGGGTATTGCACTGACTTCGCGTGGAGATTAGCACTCCGGCCTCTACCAATCCGTGTATTGTGGGCCGTATGCCTTCTCTAGCTTGCGCTGACAACGGATACTGTTTCTGGTAGGGCAACCTTGCATTCTCTTTTACCTTAATCTGAGCTAGGTCGGCGGATTTAACAAGCCCTACGTCGGTCGGATGTTTTGTCCATAGCTGTTCTGGAACAGTTTTCAGTATTTCCTCATTGTCCTGATCTTTTGCTGCCTTAACTGCCATTTGCAAACCACTTCGGTCCATGCTCGTGCATATGCAGACACTAGTGGCCACGGCGGTGTCAACTGCCGTTATTGAGATTCGCACAAACTTTCCATCAGGCAACTTGTGCAAAGATGGATTGGTAGTTGGTTTCCACTCTCTTACTTCTTTCGCCTGCCTTATCATTGGCCCTACATCTTCCGGTTCAAGGCCTTTGGTGACCATGAGTGTGACATGGGGCGCTGTCCCTTCCAGCTGATACCATTTTGTGATTCTTCTGGGAGCTTGATCATAGCCGCCACTCCCTGTGGGCCGCTTATTATAGCCATGGGTTTAATGCCCATTACTTGTCCCTGTTCCATGTCTTCCCAAAGCTGAGCATATTCCTGGTCTCGTCCACCATCATCATATTTAATAGTGCAATGTAAAGGGGCCTCCACCTCTGTGCAATCGGGCCGCATGTACTGTAACCATGGTTTCCATTCTGCGTATCTGTGCCAGAGTTCCGAGTTAGGTGGATCGGACATCTCCAACCAGTATACCATCCTCACATCACGGATGGTGCTAGGTAGTTCATGCAACAGTAGGTATTGTGTGGATATTGATTTAGGGAATGTCACCCAAATCCCAGTCGCCTCGCACTGTATCTGAGCTCCCAGCTTACACAGGGTATCACGTCCCAGTAGGTTAACAGGCGCTCCTGGCGAAGATAACAGGGGTGCTTGTATTGTCACACCATCCAGAATTAGTTCTTGAGGCTCGGTGAATCGTAAGGTCTGTATTTTTCCTGAGAAGCCCATAGTTTGAATTGCCTTACAGGTGAGGGGGAGCTGTGAACCTTCTTTCTCTATGCTTGAATATGTAGCTCCAGTGTCGATCATAAAGGGCGCTCGCAAGGTGTTTCCGATCGTCACTGTAACAGTTGGCTCTTTTTCTGGGTGCAGTGTGGTGACGGACTGCATCAGCTCCCCCCCGGGCTTCTCTAGGCCTCCTCAACTCTGGCTGGGTCCCGGCTCCCCATAGGGGCCATACATGGGGCCACCTGGGGGTACTGGGGGTAGCGGGTGACACTGAGGTGGCATTCCATAGCTCTCCGGTGCTCTCGGTCCAAGCACCTGACCTCTTCTTTCAGCCCTATCCACGCGGTCTCCCCAAGTTGGTCGTGGGACACGTGGACAATTTCTCCTGAAGTGGCTAGGGTCGCCGCATCCCCAACATCCTTCAGCTGCCATATTTGGTCTTTGCAGAACTCGACCCCGTCCGTATCCTCGTCCCCTCCCCCAGGCGGGTGGCGTCCCCGGGTACATGGGGGCCCTCATTTGACATATGTAATCCATCTGGGCGGGGTGCACCATAGTATTTATGTGTGGGACTTGTGGTTGCGGGTGGGCCTGGTATCCACTGGCCAGCAGCAAAGGGTCAGCTGCTGCTTGTGAATAGGGCACCATTAATGCCGCTTGTTTAATGTGTTCCTTCCTCCGTTCATTCTCTTCCTGTTTAGTCCTGGTCAGTTCGCCGAGCTGTGCTTTACAGAGTTGGCTCATTAGGGTTTCAGTGGCATCTTTAGCTTCTTTTTTCAGCTTTCTGTGTTGCTCCATGTGATGGGTCACATGTGCCAGAAATTAAGCCCATTCCATCGCGTTGAGCCCCACCACTTCCTCTAACTTCTGCTGTACCTCCCCAGGGAGAGCCTTCTTCAACAGCAGTTTGAACAGTCCCACACTTCGACCAGATCCATGTCTGAACTCACTTGCTTCTTCTTCTGCTGGTGGTATATTAGGCACTTTGAGTCCTTACTCAGGCTCTTCACATGTTTTCCTACTGACTGGTTCAATGCTCTTCTCGACCTCTGTGATTTTGATTCTCCCAATATCCTGTCCTCCAGCCGTCGAATCCTGCCCTCCAATTCCTTATCCTCCTCGATAGCATATGGGGAGAGCACCACATCCCCCTCTATACGGACCACCCGCCCCACATTGTCTCTCGGCTCCCCTTTTTCTCCTCCTCTGGTGTGTGGATCCCCTCGTGCTCTGTTTTCACCCTCGTGCCCTCTCTCACTCCTATGACCTTCTTGATTTTCACTGGTCCTATGCTCCTCCTGCTCCTGTATTTCCTCCAGTTTCTTGTCTCTTTGCTTGTGCACCATCGGCTGTGACCCTGGCCTCGGGGTGCTAGTGCTGGTGGGAATCTCCCCGTGCTCCGGCCACCCCGGAGTGTGGGTCCAGTTTTTCATGTACTCCTGTAGTTCCCTGTCCCTCTCTTTGTTGCCTACATGTGGGAGGTCCAGCCGTGGGCTTTCGCTCTCGACCGGGGTTCTATCCTCGTATTGGGCAGCTCCTTCTTCCATTTTGGTAGGTTCTCCATCCTCCCACATGCGATGCCTCATTCTTTGGTATCCGGTGAATGTTCCCTGAATGTCCACCTCGGTTTCCTTCCATTCATCTTCTCTGTCCTCCAGGTCTTGCATCATGTAGAGCCCGGCAGGTGGGGCACTTCTGACATGTCTCACTGGAGGGCGGTACTGAGGGTTATATGGGGGCGGGGCTTCGGCCCGTTCTTTCTGAATGGCCTCTTTTATCTTTTTTCCTAGGCTTGCTTCCCTTTCTTCTTTCTTCCGTACCACTGCCTCTGCTTGTTCTCTCTGCCGTCTATCCTTCTCCTTCTCCTCCTTCCCTGCGTTCACAAACCAGTCCACTATCTTCTCTGTCTTCACACATTTCTCCCTCACTCTCAAGCCTTTTTTCTGTTCATTCCATACAGCTAATCTCTCTTTCATTATCTGGCATAGCTGTTCATCAAGAGTACCTTCCTCGGGCCATTTCCACTCACCACTAGTCTTCTCACTCCATTTTTTACAATAATGCCTAATGTCCTTCTCATCTGTACAGTGTTTGCTTATCACCCTCTCTATCGGGCTCATCTCTTTCTTACATTCGGCCATAACTCTGCTGCAGGTCGTGTCTCACACCTCTCAGCCCTTAGAGTCTTTTGTACATGCCCCCCCTAAATCCCCTACGTTATCCCTCACAGCCAAATGTTTTCCTCTTACCTTGTCCTGCTGTTCCAGCCTGCTTAGCCTATCTCGTACCGATTTATGCCTGCTTTTCCCTTCCGTCCGTACTCGGTCCAGCCAGCTGCCCTAGGGACTCACATACACTCAGAGTACATACATATCAATGCATTTCATATGATGATTCAATTAATCTTATGATTCTTAAGTTTAACTTTAGGTAATTCACACAGCCTCACACAACGGGCAATCCGGCAATTCTTACATGTTTACACTGTTCTTAGACATAATATTTACAACACCTATTCAATATTACCCAATCTTGGGGCCTGTACTTTTATGATAAATGTACATTTATCATAAGTTTTTTCAGGAAGGAATACAACAGGGGAATATATTCCTAATATTCCTAATTCCTAATATTCCTAATTATTATATTATTATTATTTGTCATTTAACTAAACGACACATTCATAATTTATGGAATATAAATGAAAGGTCCCAATGGACTGACTCACTCATTTCTCAACAATGGCCTGAAAATGCACACTTTTCCCCCTCACCTTCAATCTTCTTTTTTTTCCCTGGATCACACAATCTGGGAATATGTTGTTATATATTACAGGTCTAGAAGTTCTTATTTACACAATGGGCAGTCTGACAGATGTCTAAAATATTTACAATGTTCTTGCATGCTCCCCAATTTTTAAAACAGATGCTCCCTGCCAGATGCTCCCTGGGATAGGCTCCAGGTTCCCCGTGACCCTGTAAAGGAGTAAGCGGTAGAAGGTGGATGGATGATGGATAGTTCATCTGGTTATAAGATGAGGCAGATTCTTAGCAATTGACTACAATTACTATAATTTATCATAATCTATATCTAGAATAAATTAAACAATAACCAAATGACTAAAATACATCCAAAGCTTATAATATATATGTGTGTGTGTGTGTGTGTGTGTGTGTGTGTATGCTATATATGCATATATGTTTAAAATATTCAAATAATATGCATATGTAACTTACATATCTGAATAAATAAGAAACAATTAAAAAGTATTGTTTAAAAAAAATCATCTTAAACTGGTAGGATTTTGGTGCCAATTTACTATAAATGTTTTTATTATCTAATTTACTATTCTTTTTAAATAGATTATGGATTTATTGGAGATGAGTTCAAATGTACTAGAGAGAACAGGGTTTATCTCCTTTTTTGTTGTTGTTGTCCTTTTATTTTATAATGAAACAGACAGTAAGTGCTTTTCTGTTCAAAACTGCACTACCGTGTTTCCATTTTATTGAAAAACATATCATTGGTCTTAAGGACGTGGTGTTAGTTTTAGTGTTTGTGTGTATTTTTTAGTCTTGATGTTGATTAATGTGTGTGTTTTTTTTTTGTGCTACAGCTCAGGGCAACGTCCCGTCTCTGGGTAGAAACTTGATGGGGATGGGAAAAGAGTCCAGAGCGCAGACGTTACAGAAAGGTAAGTAACACATTTATTTCAGTTTTACTATATTTAATATTTTAAGAGAATAAAGTGAGAAGAAAATGATGTAGAGAGACACAGAGAGAGGGTGTGCGTGTGTGGACGAGAGTGTGTGTGAGCGAGAGAGAGTGTATGTGTGTGTGTGTGTGAGCGAGAGAGTGTGTGAACTTGCTGCACAATATTTTCGTGTGTTTATCGTAATATTTGGTTCTGCGGTACTCATTTAGTTCAGGATGATTTAATAAACAATATGCAAATGGACGCTTTTCATTTCAGACCGATATATCGACAGTTGAGTGCAAAAGTTTGTGCATCCATAAGCCTTTCAGTGTCAGGTTTCACAGCTGTTCCCTCATCACCACAGATGTACCAATGTACCAAAAAATGTACCAATAGTCTTTGTTGGCAGTGAAAAAAATAACAAAATGATATCAGTTTAAAGGTTTGTGTCCCTCTTTCTCCATAAGATAGAAGTTATTTAATAATATTTCTATTAGAAATTTGCCAAATGTCTCACACACACACGTCAAATTAAGAGGCTCATGTGGGGAAAAGTCTTGATTTTTTTTTTTTTTTTTTTACAGTGTTTTTATTTCGCTCTGTTTTGTGGCTGCCTTGTGTTGTTGCAGGATTGACCCATGTTTCATTTCTTAATGAATTTAATTTGTCCTTAGAGAGGGATACAAAGAACTTAAAGCTGTTTCTGAACTGCTTTATGGTGCAGTGACCGGTTTAAAACCCTGATTTATGGTTCTGCAAAACTGCACAGAAAGGGGTTTGTGGGTAAGCATCGCTCCTAGGTGCTCTGAGAGGAGCCGAAGTGCAGGGACCTGAAATTAGGACTGTGTGTCCTGTGAATCTTTTCTGCTCTCTGTGTGTGTGTGTGTGTGTGTGTGTACGTGTGTGTGTGTGTGTTTAATGCTGAGCAAGAAAGTGTAGAGGTTAAAACCAGAATTGGTGCCAAAGCTAGATGCAGCAGGTTGGTGATGTAAGAGTAAGGTGTGTGTGTGTGTGTGTGTGTGTCTTGTCAAAGAGTGAGATCACATGAAAGATGTGAGATCTGACCGTGTCCCTGAGAGATTAAGATCCTGGGTCGATGTCGAGATTTATTGTGTGCGTGTGTGAGTTTCTCCTTAGTTGTGGTTCCTGACTGCTAAAAGTACTTGCATTTTATTCCACGTGGATCAGTTGTGCGTACACACACACACACACACACACACACACACACACACACTCGCCATGCACCGAATGATCAGATGAGTTCGAGTGGGAATAATTCATGTGGAGGGTTCGCAGCAGAAATGATCATTCATTCTGAAAGACTAAACATGGCGTAAAAAGTCACGGCTGTGTTCATTCGTTTCAGGCAACACACTAAAAGAAAAGCGAATAATCAGCTACATTTACATTTATTCATTTAGCAGACGCTTTTATCCAAAGCGACTTACAAATGAGGAAATACAAGCAAAGCGATATATCACGTGGAGAACAATACAAGCTGTGCTACTGTACAAGATCTTTTAATTGAGTTCTAGAAAAGCAAAGTGTACAGAGTCGAGGTGTACGTGCCAGAGTACTTTTTCTTAATAATGTGGGGGTTTTGCATTTTTTGGGGTTAGTTAAGTGTTCACGGAAGAGGTGGGTCTTTAGCTGTATTTTGAAGATAGTGATGGATTCTGCGGTCCGGATTGAGGTTGGAAGTTCATTCCACCACTGAAGGACGGTTAGTGTGAAGGTTCTGGAAAGGGACCTTGAGGCACACTGAGTAGGCACTACTAAGTGTCTGTCGTTAACCAATCACAGATTGCGTGAGGGAACGTAAGCCTCGAGGAGAGTTACTCCACATTTAAAGCAATCAGGATTATTTTCTGGCTTTGCTTTGTGTCATCGGTGTACTAAGAGAAGCAGAGTGTTTTCTTTATGGTGCAAAAACTAGGTGGCGATGAAATAATACATTTACTATTCGAATACATTTGAATGTTAATGAGTCTGTGGTCATGTCACATAAACCGTCACAGCTACGTCTCAGTTCACTGAAATGAATGTATTGGCACCCTTGGCTTGATTTGAGCTGTGTTTATTGATCTTTTTCTTTTCTAATTATTTAAGGAGGAAGATTATGTGGAGGAATTGATTGTGTTAATGAATTTAGATTGGTCAGATTTATTTATTTATGTTGACTCATTTTTAAACAGAGTTTAATTTTATTTGACTGATACTCGGATTATTATAATCTTTAATAAACATGCCAAATAAAAGCCATGTTGTATAAGTAGCATTATTTGCATGTTAATTAGATTTATACAATAAAATCAGTGTGTATAAATTGTTTTTCTTTTTCAGCAGACAGAAGATAGGAGGTGGCTTTTTTTATTCCTGAGTTACAATACTTTTACAAACTAGAGTTGTTATTGTTGTTGTTTAGTGTTTGTTTGTTTCTTGTTTGTTGTTGTTTAGCAAAGAGTAATATAAATCACCTGGGCCGCCAGCTGAAGATGAACCAGCACTGCCTGGAGATGGCCTTCCACTTCTACAAGATGGCGCTGTGGAAACACCTGACCCGAGGCAGAGAGTCGGCCCACGTCATCGCCGCCTGCTTCTACTTGGTGTGTAGGATTGAGAGAACGCCCCGTATCCTTCAGGGGAGGAGCAACAGAAGGAGAGGAATAGGGAGAGACAGGGTCAGGAGAGGAAGAGGTGGGGTCGGAAGAGGAAGAGGTGGGTTCAGGAGAGGAAGAGGTGGGGTCCAGAGAGGAAGAGGCGGGGTCAGGAGAGGAAGAGGAAATGGTGGGGTCGGAAGAGGAAGAGTTGGGGAGCAGGAGAGGAAGAGGTGTGGTCAGGAGAGGAAGAGGAAATGGTGGGGTCAGGAGAGGAAGAGGTGGGGTCAGGAGAGGAAGAGGAAATGGTGGGGACAGGAGAGGAAATGGTGGGGTCAGGAGAGGAAGAGGCGAGACAGGGTCAGACCATAAATATAGGTGGTGAGTATATGGAAAAATAACTGGATGGTTAGATTGATTGAGAGATAGAAAGAAAAGAAAGGAAGGAATCAAAGAAAGAGAAAAAGGAATGATTCAGTGAAATAATGACTCCAACTGAGAAATTAATGAATAAATAGATAAACAATTTAAAGAAACAGAACGAAAACAGAAAGGGGGAAAAGAATGAAAATTGGAGAAAGATAGAAAGATAGGAACAATGATAAACGCATTCAGACATTGCTTATTTGGAAACTCCTGTGTGCGTGTGTGTGCGTGTGTGTGTGTGTGTGCAGTGTTTGTAGCTGGGGGTTCCCAGTCTGAGTGTTAAATATAGCTCAGTAGCTCCTTTGGTTCTAATTAGAGGCAGCGAGTCGCAGAAGCTCAGCAGCTTACGGCTTTCTGAATGATACATTCTGCCTTTGAAGTGAAATGACTTGATCGTTAAAGGAGGACTTCAGCGAAATATTAAACACACGACCCGAATGAAGTTGATCAGCCTGCAGATGTTTTGTGTCTTGACATTTTTTATTTTGAAATGGAGTTACGAAGCTAACGTGGCTATGGATACCGCTTACAGATACCGGTTTAGCGTTGTGCAAACTGCAGTGCGAGAATAAAGATTCGAACTCCACACACCAAACTGCAATCAATGCAAATTGATCGTAACCAAACAAATGTGAATTTCACACACTAATACACTATTATACACACCTGGATGAGCCTCATGAGTGTAAGTGTGTGTTTAAAGATCTTCTTATAGTGTAAGGTCTTATCTATCTATATATACTTTATACTGTATATATCCCATAATAGTCAGTCGTTTCAGCATCATTCTCTCAGGTGTGGATTATCTGTCTGTTACCACGGTGACTAATCCCTTAATGGTCTTTGTTATTAATCCATTACCGCCTGGTTGCACAGGTGTGCCCGTCTCCGTGGCGAAGGTTGCCCTGGGTGTTTGGTTGTATGACATTCGCTGTTGCTTTCGTTAATTAAATCAAGAAAACCCTGAATGTGTGATTTATACCTCCTACGTCATCATTAATTCATAAAACACGTTTTTTCACATTAATCAACAGACCAAATTTTTCATCTCAGACCAAACAGTATTTGATAGGTTTCTGAATTTTGGGATTTTCAGTTTCGGCAAGTGCTGGTTGGAAAACTCCGGCTGATGAACCATATCAGCTACCCAAGTCTCCATTTCAAAACCTCGCAGTGCATTATGGGTAATAAAGACAGTTCCTTGACCAATCAGAATAACAATGTAGTAACAACTGTCTACTGTTATTTAATAAAAAATCTAAATGTCATTAGAATTGATTATAAAAATGGCTGACATTTTGTCTGAAACTGTAATTAAACATCGAATGAGTACGGAATGCAATATTTTATCCTCATAAATCAGGAACGATTTGACAGGGTGTGTTTTTTGAGGCCCGATTCTTTAACAGAGCTGTGTCAGACATGCTGCTGGATCTTAGCGATCTTCTGCAGGTGAGTTTAATACCCCTTATCAGCCTGTATTTCCTGTGAAAATGACTTTGATAAATGGTGTGTGTGTGCGTGTTGTGTCCATATTGTGCAGATGAGCTGCGATTAAAGGGATTAATACCGTGTCACATACATCTGCATTTCAGACAGAGTGATAGTGCAGGATATTGATGTTGGCCTCAGGGTGTGTGTGTGTGTGTGTGTGTGTGTGTGTGTTAGTTAAATTACATTTGAATTTGAATGAATTTGTGTCACATTAACAAAAGATCATCATTCAATCATGAACGCTAACTTTTCAGATTCATTTGTATTGATTCACCTACAGGAATGTTTTCTTCTCACTGATATTTAGCTGGATTTATAAGTTTCTTAGCCGGCGTCCATCTTCTAAACGCCCAGCAGAACACTATTCTAGATATAGAAAGAAGAAATTTCTGACTTTAATAATCGTGTGTTGAAAATTTGTGAATTTCAACCTGCTATTTCAACCTGCGTCAGATGACATGAAGATTAACAAGTGTGTTGTGATGGCCTTACATCAGGTCTGTATTCTAATGCAGTGGTTTTCAAAGTGGGGGCTGGGGCCGCCGGGGGGCCTCAACAATTTGGTGTGAAAAATAATTAAATACATGATTTTCTCTTTCTCACTCTCAGACAACCACACACACACACACACACACACACATACATGCGATCAGTTCCTAATGTAATGTAATGTAAAGATGTAATTATTAATAATAAAAAAAAGGTGGATATATTCAGAAGTCCGTATTTTTAATGTGTTTTAAAGACATCTTGCAAAAGGGGGGCCTCGGTCAAATGTTAATGCCATTTGGGGGGCCTTGCACTGAAAAAGTTTGGGAACCTCTGTTCTAATGAATACAGTCTAATGAATTTGTCCTACCGTACCAAACCATTTTGTTTACTACCTTAGTAAACTATTTTGTGCTACTTTTGTCTGTTTTTTCTTCTCCAGCATAAAATTATCGCTACCATATATTGACAGTGTAAACGATCTTGTCAGAAATACTTGCAACATAAAATAAATATTTATTGTTTTAGCATATTTGTAGGCATTTGATAGGCAACCTTATTATTAAAAATATATACATGAAGATGGGTGTGCTTGTGGGCTTGTGCGCATGCACAGAAACTGTAAGCTTTTTGGTACTGGTTTTATTCATGATTGGGTTTTTTTTGTTTGTTTGTTTGTTTGTTGTTTTTAATCATACGTATGAGGGTAAACAGTTCCCGATAAATTTGCTCCATCTAGTTTAATTCCTGTCCGAAAAAGTAAACCGGACGTTGTGTATAGACTTACGAGTGTCACACAGCGACAGTTAGCACGGTCGGCTAATTAAGCCTTGGCTATTCGCCCGCGTGCTGCGTTGTCTTTGCTTGACAACCATGTTCACGCGCTATAAGCTGCACGCGCACGCCACTTGTTTCTGTTTCAAATTTGAATCTAACGGTCACTGAGAGGAAAAATAATTAAACAACAGAAACACAGACAAAATGGCCTTATTATAACTTTTATCTTCGGAAGGTTTAGCACAGAAAAAATTAGTGCTGTTTTCATCTAGATATTTTCACACTGCGATATAAATTAAATCACGTAAATATTAAGACGTGGATGTAAATCACATCACTGGTGTTTAATTTAAAATGAACGGTCGCTCAGCGAAGGCACATGCTCAGTGTCACGATACAAGGATGGGTTCAGAAGCAATTGCAGATAAGTAATGTTTATTAAATAAACAAACGACAAAACAAAGACACTAAAACAACTTGACATGATACTGTGGCATAACTGAACATAAACTAACAAGGTCAAGAAACATGGTAACATCAAACACAGAAGTCTAAGACAAATGAAAGACAGGGAAAAAGTGCAGACAATGGCTATATATACAAGTGTGCTCATCAACAGAAACATGAATCAGGTGCAGGTGGTCATGTGACATGTGGTGCAGTGCAGTGGCTGATGGGAACTGGAGTCCAGAGTTTCCTGATACATGACACTCAGTGAAGGTGTCACAATGTCACTAGATTTCTCTTGGACATTCAAGTATGGATTCCCCTTTTAAATAAATAAAAAGCTTAATTTAAATAGTATTTAGTTAGAAATAGAGTGAAATTCATTGCGACAACCACATTAAGTGAAAGAATTTGTGTGGCGGGATCTGTCATGGTATACATGTTTCTACACACGCACACACACACGCACATACACACACACACAGATCTATAAATTCCTTTCTTTTCTGGCCTGAGGAAGAGTTTTCCCTGTGGGGTCAGGAGTGTGTATGGAAACCCTCCCACGTTTACAAAGGTCATGACCTCTAACTCCTCCTCGAAGGAGTTCCCTTTAATAGGCCCAGATGGAGGGGAGTGTGTGTGTAGGTGTGTGTGAGGAGGTTAGAGTACTTTAGGAAAATAAAACAATATTAAGTACTTAAAATCAATATTGGGACTGAATCTGTGGTCTGGAGAAGAAACCTGTGTTTTCCTTGTTCCCCTCACTGTGATAACACATTCTGGCCTCATCCTGACTCTTCTCCTCTATAGGTCAATGTGTATGTTCTGGGAAGAACCTTTCTGGTGTTGGCCAGAGAACTCTGTATCAACACTCCAGCCATAGGTAAACCTTTCATACATCTGTGGATAATATAACACACACACACACATGTCTGATGCATCATATGGACCAAAAAAGTCAGGTGTGTGGAATGCAGTGTTCAAAGCAGTACAATCCAACATCACTGTTCGCCGACCGATTTTTCTGTGCGATACTAATAAAGAAAAGTCAAATGAGTTTAAATTAAGACATAGATAATAATTTTAAAGAAATAAATATGATTGAAGAGCATTCCTTTTGAAAATGTTGGAAGTCTTTTTTTTCTGGAATTAAACCTTCTTAGACACTTAGTAATACTCTGTGAGACGGACCAGTCCAAATCCTCACATGTAGAAGACTATTTTGGGAATCTGTCCCACCATCCATCGTTGTTCCGTATCTCACCCAGACATCCTAGTGTCCTAGTTATGGAATTAGTCGTTCTCTAATCCAGGTCATCTCTAAGATAGCCTCTGAAATGGACTGATCCAAATCCTCATGTGTAGAAGAAAACTTGAGGAATTTGCTCCCCTTGTTTCTGTCCCAGTGTCGACAGTCCAGAGACCGTAATGACTCGTACCTCTCGGTGTCCTATTTCATAACGTCCTAGTTATGTAATCCTCAAATCCAGGTGCATAACAGACCGGTCCAAGTCCTCACGTGTAGAAGACGAGTTCTGGAATCTGCACTGCCTCCACCCCTGTCCCATTGGTGCTGTTTGACGAGCTCTGGAACTGGAAGGTGACTGTTTCGCAGCGGACCTCCGTCATGCCGTTTTGTCCGAAGTAGCTAAGCTTGGTTCCGATGCACACAGGACGAAGGCCTTCGGGACTCTGTGGAGCAGGTAACCATGGAAACCCCTCGACCTATTGACGCCGACCTTTTTACGGAGGCGTCAGGTGGCAAAGAGTGCTGATACAAACATGTAGTGCTAACTACAACCTGATACGTGATCATCACCCTGATGTGTAAATGATACACATAATATCGTTATACAAACTTTCACTGTGTTTGACTGACACAGAGGCCACGCCTATTTCACCGGGACTGACTGGTAAATGGCGCACTTATATAGCACTTTTATCCAAAGTGCTTTACACTGTCTCATTCACCCATTCACACACACGCTCACACACCAATGGTAGCAGAACTGCCATGCAAGGTGCTAACTTGCCATTGGGAGCAACTTGGGGTTCAGTGTCTTGCCCAAGGACACTTCGGCATGTGAAGTCATGTGGGCCAGGAATCGAACAAACAACCCTACGATTAGTGGACAACCCGCTCTACCAACTGAGCCACAGCCACCCTGACTGACACAGAGGCCACGCCTCCTTCAGCTTCCAGCTGCGTCCCATGCTTGGGTAGTTCAATTTAAATAATATTCAGTTATTGCTGCTTTCCTAATGTACAGCGGTCTCTACAAGCTAGCAGCCAATCAGAGCAAGCCAGGAGCCTGGAAACAGCTGTGATTAGTTAATTGTGGCAAGCAAAAAATAGTGGGCGTGGCTTTCCACGCATTTAAAAATGACCAGCGCAGTTGAAAGTGCTGCACAGTAAGATTAGTACGACTCGGACAGAATGCTGGTTAAACAAATCCATCGCCGTAGTTTTTATTTAGGTTAGGCAGTGCAGATTGTTAAATATTTTCTTATTGTAAAATATTTATCTCTACTATTCTTAGTTCATATAGAGCCGTTCTATATGCTCTGCACAGTGGAGACTTAACGGAAATTTTAAAGCACAATTTTTTGGTCTCCTTAAGAGAGGAAAGCCTGCCTTTGCATAAAAATTGTATAAAGACTGCTGATGATTTTTGTCTCAGTCTCTTTAGAAGTGTGTGTGTTTGTGTGTGTGTGAGAGATCGGTTGGTTGCTCGTCTTGTTGCTCGTCACAATACTTATCAGGATAGCAGTTGATAGATCCTTTTTTTTTAATTGTAGGGAGGTTGACGTGGGCAAATACGAGAGAAGTTTCATATGTACACTCGTAGACTTCCATGAAAAATGATTTTTTTCAAGCTTTGGGGGGACATGGTGATGGAAAAATACAGATGGGAGGAAAATTTATATTTCAATGCTTTTGTGTTCCCTCGAGAAGCTTTGCGTTATCACTCGCAGTAACAATACGCAGTGGCGCGGCTGAACGGAGAAAATGTCAGCGATGACACCGACGCTGCGTTTCATTCTCTGATGATCTGCTCTGCTGATTTCCAATAAACTAATGAACAGGAGCTGCTTAACGATGCTGCTTTTCATTATTAGGAACTTTAAAAAAAAAAACATTTTCATCCCCTCTTTTGTGAAAAATATTTTAAAGCGGCAGTTCATTGTTTTGAAAGTGCTGGTCTTGCTATGTTTCCGAGCAGCTGAACACTCGGAGGAAAGCGCTATCTGCGCTCTTCCACATACATCAGCTTAAAGACACTCACAAGACAGAGTATGCCCCTCCCACTTCGAGAGCATGGCCAGTTTTACTGGGTTTTGGCATGTTCGGATTTGTACTTGTGATCTCCTGGTAACTGGGGAGTGCTTTTCTGTTGTGCCACTTTTTTGTTTTGCTAACAAATAATGCTACTTTTCTAACCCGTTTGCAGACAACGCCGTGTCTGTGACGTCGTCCCTCGGCGTGCGCGATCTGGACGTCGAGGGCGAGGACGAAGACCTGCATGCGGCGGTGTCTTACCTGAACAAAGACCTGTCCGGTGTCAGCGACAGAGAGGAGCGACGGGAAGCGACAGAGGAAGAGCGAGACTCTCCAATCAAGCGTCCGTCTCTGGAAGCTCTGCTCGAGCCGCTGCCCACCGCCGCCAGCGTCGGACTGTCCGACGCCATCCAAAAGTGCATAGGAGAGGAGAAGGAGACAGAGAATGGTGAGGAGCGATGTCTCGGCGTTCACGCTTCACACTCAGTTCAAATTATTTTAGTGTGACATCACCGTAGACTTGTTATATGATATAACATATAATGATATAACTTGTTATGTCATATAACACATTACATAAAGTTAAAAAAAACCCCAGCCAATCAGTAATTAAAGTATACAATAACATAAAGCTGATTGGATGTTACGGCGCTTACGAACGTAGCTCATGAACTCATGCTTTCAAATGTAAGCTAAATGAAGACCAAAGCTAGCAATTTAGCTAGCAAACAGGTGTTAAGTTTTTATATACAGACAACGGAAAGGTACCAGCTTTAGTAGAACACAGCATGAGTTACCACGACTTCCCATCCAGCCTTTTAAACACCAAGCTCAGACATCTGCTCACAACCCAATCAATACATACAATTGACAATCAGTACACACAATGAATGTCATCCACTGTTCCACCCACTGTCTGTCTCTCCCCCGTCTGTCTCTCTCTTGGTCTGTCTCTCCCCCTGTCTGTCTCTCCCATATCTGTCTCGCTTTCTCCGTCTGTCTCTCCCCTCCTCATTCTCTCTCTCTCTCCCTCTCGCTCTCCCTCTGACTGTCTCTCTCTCTCTTTGATCCTCTGCCTCTCTCTCTCTCTCGCTCTCTCTCTCTCTGTCTCTCTCTCTGTCTGTCTCTGCCCCTTTCTGTCTCTCTCTCAGTCTGTCTCTCCCCCTGTCTGTCACTCCCATATCTGTCTCGCTTTCTCTATCTGTCTCTCTCCTCCTCACTGTCTCTCTCTCTCTGTCATTCTCTGTCTCTCTCTGTCTCTGTCTGTCTCTCCCCCTTTCTGGCTCTCTCTCTGTCTCTCTCTATGTCATTCTCTATCTGTCTCTCCACCTTTCTGTCTCTCTCTCGGTCTGTCTCTCCCCCTGTCTGTCGCTCCCATATCTGTCTCTCTCTCGGTCTGTCTCTCCCCCTTTCTGTCTCTCTCTCTATCTGTCTCTCTCTGTCTCTCTCTCTCTGTCTGTCTCTCCCCCTTTCTGTCTCTCTCTCGGTCTGTCTCTCCCCCTGTCTGTCGCTCCCATATCTGTCTCTCTCTCGGTCTGTCTCTCCCCTTCTGTCTGTCTCTCCCCCTTTCTGTCTCTCTCTATCTGTCTCTCTCTCTGTCTGTCTCTCCCCCTTTCTGTCTCTCTTTTGGTCTGTTTCTCTGTCTGTCGCTCCCATATCTGTCTCGCTTTCTCTATCTGTCTCTCTCCTCCTCACTGTCTCTCTCTATCTGTCTCTCCCCCTTTCTGTCTCTCTCTCTGTCTGTCTCTCCCCCTTTCTGTCTCGCTTTCTCTATCTGTCTCTCTCCTCCTCACTGTCTCTCTCTCTCTCTCGACAGATGAACAGAGGTTTACAAGGAGCATGATGGGGTCAGATCACTAATTACACACTCACCATCACACATACACTCCACATGCTTATTACAGACATTCACACACACACACACACACTCACACAAACACACTCTCATACATACACTCACACAGTGCTAAACTTACACTAAGCCACACACACACACACACACACACACACACACACACAGTGCTAAACTTACACTAAGCCACACACACAGTGCTAAACTTGCACTAAACCACACACACACTCACACACAGTGCTAAACTTGCACTAAACTTGCACTAAACCACACACACATAAACACCAAACATGAAAAGAGAGTGAGATAAGAGAGGATGATAGTAAAAGAGGAGAGAACAATCAGAGGGAGAGAGAGAGACGGAAGAAGGAACGAAAATGAACAATGTCACTGAGAGGGAAATAATCAAAAACAGAAAAAAGAGAGGGAAACAATGGAAAAGTAAGCAAAGGTGAGAGGAAAAAGTCAGAGAGAATAAAGAGAAAGAATAAAGAAAAAGTATAACTAGAAATAATGACAGGAAGCGAGGGAAAGAGAATGATGGAGACAGAATATCGGAGAGAGAGTGTAGGGTAATAGCCCGTGATGGGTGGAGCGGAGACACACAAGAGGTGGTTAAATGAAGTTTGCTTTTATTTTTTCCCTTCTTTCCTGGTGGTCAGAGGGTGTGTGTGCGTGTGTATGAGTGAGCGTGCGCGTGTTTGCGTGCGGGCTGCAGTTGCAGGATTCTTACAGGCCGCGCGCGTAGTCAGAGAGCGGAGGCCTTGTCTGGATCCGACTTGTCTGAAAAACCACACACACACGCGCGGGGCTGTCTCTTCCGCGCCAGCACGGTAGTCGGGGAAGGAGCGATATTAATACCTCATGCGCCGGCTGTCGGTCTGTTGCGACAGAGAGTAAGACGGGGAAAGAATAAAAAAAAACAATAAAATAAAAAATAGAGGGAAACTGAATGACCGATGGTAAGAAGGAAGGAATGAAAGAAAACAGAGGGAATGA
Organism: Ictalurus furcatus; assembly: GCF_023375685.1. Taxonomy (NCBI): domain Eukaryota; kingdom Metazoa; phylum Chordata; class Actinopteri; order Siluriformes; family Ictaluridae; genus Ictalurus; species Ictalurus furcatus. The sequence continues at coordinate 6,163,170 of NC_071257.1, read as the reverse complement.
GAGAGAGAGAGAGAGAGAGAGAGAGAGAGAGAGAGATGCCATCATCTCATTGCCTCTTGTTGCTGATCAAAAAGAGATGTGAGCACAAACAGGACAGTGTGACCATCTGTCCACACACACACACACACACACACACACACACACACAAAGCAGCTCTCCAGGCTTTCTGCATTCCGACTGAGCAGCTGTTTGACTTTAAATGGGACGAGAGACAAAGCAGGGTGTGGTCATGCTGGGGTGAAGTGAACTCTGAACTCTGGAGTGTGTGAGTGTGAGTGTTTGTGTGTGTGTGTGGGTGAGTGAGTGAGTGAGTGTGTGTGTGTGAGGAATCAGGTACTGTATAATAACACTGTTAAATTAAACCATCTCCATTGTGTCTTGTTTAAGAGGCACATTCTTCCTTTTTTATCATTATTGTTCTGTAAGAGAGAGAGAGAGAGTGTGTGTGTGTGTGTGTGTGTGTGTGTGTGAGTGAGTGTATTGTACAGCAGGAGGCTCTTCTTTCTCCCCCTCCAGGCTAAGCACTGTAGATGTGCAGCATATTGTAGAAACACTCGTCTATTCGTCCCTCCGGACTCGTCTTTCTCTCACTCACTCTTTCGCTGCTCGGGGCGGTGCAGAGGGCAGGAGCAGGTGTGTGTGTGGGCATGAGGGATTTCCCACAGGAGGTTGCAGGGTTCAGACAGAGTCGGCTGTTAACTCGCACCTCTGCTTGGTTCATATCTGAGAAAGTCACTCTGTGTGTGTGTGTGTGTGTGTGTGTGTGTGTGTGTGTGTGTTTTAAACACAGTGTCTGGATCAGTTTTAGCAAATTCTTCCTTTTGGGTTTGCAGGATTCCAGATTATTGTTGAAATAAAGCCAGGAAATGAATAAATTTAGCACAGTAAATGATCAAAAAAGCTTCCTTATCATTTCTTCCTTTAATATTTTAATCTTACACAGTAGTCCTACATATTTCCTTATCCTGCATTAAATGTCTCCCATAAAAAAATCCTTTTTAACATAAGAAAAAGATGCAGAGATTGCTTCGAGTGCACAGTGCCGCAAGTGCAGATAGTTATCATTTTACAATAAGTAATATATATATATATATATATATATATATATATATATATATATATATATATATATATATGTGTGTGTGTGTGTGTGTGTGTGTGTGTGTGAATAAATGGATAAATCAAATCTGTAAGTTGAAACTGTCTGAGAGTAAAGACAACCTCAGAGATTTGTCTGTCCTTAAATGCGCACCAGTGTGAAATTGGTTGAATTTGTAAACAGATTCAATTTAAATGTGAGGAAATCCCAAGATAATCTTAGAATTAAATGAAAAACTCCTTTTAGATTTATTGTAGTCTCTGACGCAGTTATTTCTGCCTTTTCCACTCAAGCTTTCAGGTGTTGTTTTTGTGTTTTTTGTTTTAAAAAGAGCTGTTTATGTTGTACAGTATAATAGGGTTGTCACGATACCATAAACATGACATTTCAGCTGCTATAGTATCACAATAAGTGTATTACAATACCATGCAGTGTTGTGTTCATTCAGAACTCAAACCTATAAAATAAACCAAATTGACAGAAATACTCAGATTTTCCTCTGAATGTGTTATTAATCAGGATGAATAACTGGCTGTTTGGAAAAACTCAGGAACAGTCGTGCAAATAGCAAGCAGCTAATTCAATGTTCCACATATTTCATGCATTGTTCCCTAACGCAGTGACATCACGCAAATGGAAATTGTCGTCAGAGAACTAAGAACGAGCACGACATTCAGAACACATAATTTGGAAAATTGGGAACATTGGCTCACTTACTAACAAATACACGCATAATTTTTGTATTTACGCGCAGCGGTTAGAGTAACGTTAGCTCACTCGGTAGCAAGCAGGTAAAGAATCTAGGTTAAATGAAGTGTCAGTAACCTTCTGTGTATTCTGTAAAAGCAGTGAGCTGTGTCGTTTTGAAGCTTTGGTATCGTGATTGTACCGCAGTAAAGGTATGCCATGTGACCCTACAGTATACGCTGCATATGATATGTATAGTATTACATGCAGTTTCCACCAAATGTGACAAAAGAGATTTGTTCTTAGAAATGACAAAACTTCATCCACCCAGTTCTGTGGTTGTTCCTTCCCTTTTATTTTAAAGCTCTCTCTCGTTCTCCCTCTCTCTCTCTCTCGCTCTCTCTCTCTCTCTCTCTCTCTCTCTCTCTCTCTGCACCTGGGTCTGTTCCTTCTGTTGTGGTTTCTGTTTCTTTTCAACTCTTGTTCTGTTTAAGTGCAGTAACTAATCTGTGCAGTCTGATGATTCCTGACCACATCAGAGATCAGACATCAAACCCACATACACATCACAGAGCACACACACACACACACACACACACACACACAGCGCACACACATGTACTGAAGCACACAGCAGGGTTTCATGGAGTAGCATGAGAGCTGTGTGGGTCTTCTTCTGCAACAATAAGTCCATTGAGACAGGTACTGAGGCCACATCTCCTTCACTGGGACTGATAGGCACTGAGGCCACACCTCCATTTACTGAGACTGACAGGCACTGAGGCCACGCCTCCTTCATTGGGACTGACAAGCACTGAGGCCACACCTCCTTCACTGGGACTGACAGGCACTGAGGCCACACCTCCATTTACTGAGACTGACAGGCACTGAGGCTACGTCTCCTTCATTGGGACTGACAGGCACTGAGGCCACACCTCCTTCACTTAGACTGACAAATACAGGCGCCACATCTCCGTTATTGGGCATGAGACGCCCTGAGGCCACACCCCCTTTATTTATGGGTAGAGACACACTTAGCAGTTACGCCTCTTTTGCTGAGTGACAAGAACTGAGACCACACCTCCTTCTCTGAGTGAAAAGCACTGGGGTTATGCTGATGGTGTAAAAGAATTAAATAAAATTAACCATTATTATTATTATTATTATTATTATTATTATTATTATCATTATTATTATTATTATACTGCAGGAACTGCAGCATCTTCAGCTCCACTGCTGCCTGTTTAACACAGATTTGGGAGTGGAGACTGGAGATCATAGCAGAGTTCCTTTTCTTTCTCTCGAGTTCTTATACACTCCAGCCTTTTCTCTTCTCTACATCATGAACAGAGAGAGAAAGAGAAAGATAAGGAGTGCAGGAAGTGTATATGGAGAAGTTCTCCACATTATGGAGATGTTGCCAGAAGGCCTCAGGCTTTTTTTGGAAGAGGAGTTAGAAGAAGAGAGATGAGGATTGGAGGGAAGGGAGGAAGTGGGGAAGGAAAGAGGGATGTAGAGGAGGTAGAGGGAGCCCTGAAGCAGGTGCACACACACACACACACACACACATATCACACATATTACACTCAATTACGGTGCCCTCGGCAGGAAGCAAAGACTGTAAAAGGTTAATAGGATTTGTTTTGGTTTACAGAGCTGGGGTCAGACAGCGGCGAGCTGGACCTGAGAGGGATTGACGATGACGAACTCGAGTTGGTGAGTGTGGACTATGCCCACAGGCTAACGGGGAAGCACTAGCCTCTTTTCCAAAGGTAGAACGACAAATCGAATGCGTTTGAATCTGTAAAAGGCTCGCTGAGCAGAAGCAGCCCAGCTGTGATTAGCTGTGTGTTATTGATTAGACACATTAGCACACACACACGCCGTGACATTTCCATCAGAGAGGCTCATTTTCACGTGCGTGAGTGAAAGGTGAAGCCTGTTGAGTCACCTGCTTTGCTTTTGATCACTTCCTATCTCTGTGTGTGTGTGTGTGTGTGTGTGTGTATCTATACACACTGACAAATGAACAGAACATCAGTGTACAGTCTCTGTTTGTTCTCTCATTCTCAGTACATCCTCAGTGAGAATGGGGTGAAGAGTAAAACCGACCTCTGGATGCTGCAGAACGCAGACTACCTCAAAGAACAGAAAGGTGTGTGTGTCTGTGTGTGTGTGTGTATATATATATATATATATATATATTGTAGGGAATTAGCCCAGGGGAAGGGCGGAGCACAGACCCACAAGAGACAGGTTGCGGTCAAAATGGGTGTTTTATTTGTCCAAGTGTGAGCTGTCTGTCGTGAGGAGGTGAGGGTGTGAGAGTGCGTGGGATTTCGTGGGGGTGTGGCTGGCGCTGTGACCTTCTCGAAGGCGTGTCGGGTTCCCGAGGCGTGGGCGTGGGTCTCCCGTGCCGTCATCCACCGTTGAATGCGATCTCACCACCCGGCGGTCTCGTCCGCACTCGCACCTTCGGGGAGAGAAGGAGAGAGAGAGAGAGAGAGAGAGAGAGAGATTAGCGATTGGGGAGAGTATACCGTCGTGCTCAATGTTGGCGCACCTATATGCCGCTGAAGAGCACGCACGGAGTCTGTCTCTTAGCCGCCTTCGTTTCTCCTGTACGGCCAGAAGCGCGTCCTTTTATCCTCCTCCGCCGTCGCCTGAGTGGTGGAATTTTCCCGACGGACTCCCCAATCGCCAGCCGGTGTAGCGTCAACGGTCCCGCCCCACCGTGACAGTCCTTCCGGCTGATGGTGTGGTTGGCACGAGGCTGTCCGCTTGGTGCAGGTGCGGCAGTTGGGGAAGGAGCGACTTTCTTAATATGTGCGCCAGCTGTCGGTCCGTCGCGACAGTACCCCCCCCCAGCTCCGGGCCCAGAGTGCGTCTCGTCGTGAGAGCCCATCTGCGTTACCATGTTGGGCCCCCGCCCGGTGTTTGACCTGAAACCAGAAATCTTGTAAGGCGAGAAACCAGCGTGTTACCCGGGCGTTTGTGTCTTTGGCTTTGGCCATCCACTGTAGGGGGGCGTGGTCCATTACGAGGACGAAGTGCCGGCCAGCCAGGTAGTACCGCAGCTCCTCGATGGCCCACTTTATTGCCAGGGCCTCTCGCTCAGC